>NC_056061.1:35942500-37142500 GCF_016772045.2 Ovis aries | reverse complement strand
CATCAAACCTGGACTGGTGATTCATTTCACATATGATATTATACATGTTTCAATGCCATTCTCCCAAATCATCCCACCCTCACCCTCTCCCATCAGAGTCCAAAAGACTGTTCTATACATCTGTGTCTCTTTTGCTATCTCGCATACAGGGTTATTGTTACCATCTTTCTAAATTCCATATATATGTGTTAGTATACTGTATTGGTGTTTTTATTTCTGGCTTACTTCACTCTGTATAATAGGCTCCAGTTTGATCCGCCTCATTAGAACTGATTCAAATGTATTCTTTTTAATGGCTGAGTAATACTCCATTGTATATATGTACCACAGCTTTCTTATCCATTCATCTGCTGATGGACATCTAGGTTGCTTCCATGTTCTTGCTATTATAAACAGTGCTGTGATGAACATTGGGGTACACGTGTCTCTTTCAATTCTGATTTCCTTGGTGTGTATGCCCAGCAGTGGGATTGCTGGGTCATAAGGCAGTTCTATTCCCAGTTTTTTAAGGAATCTCCACACTGTTCTCCATAGTGGCTGTACTAGCTTGCATTCCCACCAACAGTGTGAGAGGGTTCCTTTTCTCCACACCCTCTCCAGCATTTATTGCTTGTAGACTTTGGGGTCGTAGCCATTCTGACTGGTGTGAAATGGTACCTCACTGTGGTTTTGATTTGCATTTCTCTGATAATGAGTGATGTTGAGCATCTTTTCATGTGTTTGTTGGCCATCTGTATGTTTTCTTTGGAGAAATGTCTGTTTAGTTCTTTGGCCCATTTTTTGATTCCTCATACTTTTCTTACGTCTCAGTTTCACTAATTATAATTGAAAACCATATTCTATGGCTTGTTTCAACGTACATTTTTAACATTTTTTTTTTTTACATTTTACATCTTAACTAAAAAAGTTAGTTAACTCAAAATTTAGAAGTGAGACAATGTTATTACAAGTGATGCTGCAGAACGATGGGTGGAGAAAAGAGGTCAGGTTCTTTAGAGTGTGACTGCCTCGGTTTGAAGTCTGGCTTCACCATTAACTAGTTATGTGACATGGGATAGTTACCTCCACTGGGTCCCCAGTTTCTCATCTATATATAGGGAATAATAACAGTACCTACCTCATAGGTTTATAAAGGGCTTCCCAGATGGTGCAGTGGTAAAGACTCTGACTGGTAATATGGGAGACACAGGTTTGATCCCTGGGTAGGGAAGATCCCCTGGAGGAGGGCATGGCAACTCACTCTAGTACTTTGCCTTGGACAGAATATCTTTGTTGGCTACAGTCCATGAGGTTCAAAAGAATCGGACATGACTAAGCATGCATGCGTGCACATATGTATGCAAAGGTTTGTAATGAGAACTAACTGAGCTGATTTTTAGAAAGCATGTAGAGCTCTGTCTGTATCTTTATTAAATATATGAAATATAATCCCAGTTACTACACAAAGTATAGGGTTGAAACTTGGGCTTTTGATTGAAATGTGGCTTCTACTACCTCCCAGCTGTGTGATCTTGATCAGCTTGCATTCTGAGACTTGACTTCTTCATTTGTAATTGGGGAAGATGAAACCAATTTCATAGAGCTTTTCAGTTCAGTTCAGTTCAGTCGCCCAGTTGTGTCCAACGCTTTGCAACCCCATGAATTGCAGCATGCCAGGCCTCCCTGTCCATCACCAACTCCCAGAGTTCATCCAAACTCAGTCCATCGATTCGGTGATGCCATCCAGCCATCTCATCCTCTGTTGTCCCCTTCTCCTCCTGCCCCTCAGTCCCTCCCAGCATCTGGGTAATTTCCAATGAGTCAACTCTTCACATGAGGTGGCCAAAGTATTGGAACTTCAGCTTCAGCATCAGTCCTTCCTTAGGATAAGTAAATAAGATTGCTAAATAAAATACAGGATGTCTAGTTAAATTTGATTTTCAGATAATTTCTAGTATAAGTATGTCCTATGAGCTGTTTTGGAATATACTTATACTAAACAATTTGATTGTTATTTAAATGTAACTAACTTCCCTGGTGGTACAGTGGTTAGGAAACCTCCTACCAATCAGGGGACACAGGTTTGATCCCTGGCCTGGGACGATTCCACATGCCACAGAGCAACTAAGATCATGTGCCACAGTCACTGAGCCTGTGCTCTAAAGTCCACAGACCACAACTACTGGGCCCGGATGCTGCAACTAGTGAAGCCTGTGTGCCCAGAGTCTGGGCTGTACAACAGGAGAAGCTGCTGGAATGAGAAGCCTGTGCACTGTAATGAAGAGCAGTAGTCCCACCTGCTGCAACTAGAGAAAACTCATGTGCAGCAACAAAGACCCAGCGGAACCATAAATTTTTTCAAAAAAATGTAACTGGGCATCCTGTCTCTTTTCCCCCTAAATCTGGATCCTCTATAAATAAATGAGTGGCTAGTCTCTCTATTTTTTATAAAGAAGACATTAATCCTTTATACATGTAGAATTTTCTATTGAAATAATAGATAATTTTTGTTCATATTAGGAAATATTATAGATACCTGCATAACTCACAATTTCCTGATATTTTCTTTTAAAATATAGGTGGGTATAATACCATCACCTGGATTCAGCCTATCAACATCCTTTGTAGTTTTTGTTATCTTTCTTTGCCATCTAGAAAGTACCTGTGACTTTATGTATTGTATAGAACTCAAAGACACTATCTGAATCTAGTTTTCATAATGGATTATTATACCTCTATCACTTTAGTTCAGTTCAGTTGCTCAGTTGTGTCCGACTCTTTGCGACCCCATGAACTGCAGCATGCTAGGCCTCCCTGTCCATCACCAACTCCCGGAGTTCACTCAAACTCATGTCCATCGAGTCGGTGATGCCATCCAGCCATCTCATCCTCTGCCGTCCTCTTCTCTTCCTGCCCCCAATCCCTCCCAGCATCAGAGACCTTTCCAGTGAGTCAACTCTTTGCATGAGGTGGCCAAAGTACTGGAGTTTCAGCTTTAGCATTAGTCCTTCCAAACAACACCCAGGGCTGATCTCCTTCAGAATGGACTGGTTGGATCTCCTTGCAGTCCAAGGGACTCTCAAGAGTCTTCTCCAACACCACAGTTCAAAAGCATCAATTCTTCGGCGCTCAGCTTTCTTCCCAGTCCAACTCTCGCATCCATACATGACCACGGGAAAAACCATAGCCTTGACTAGACAGACTTTTGTTGGCAAAGTAATGTCTCTGCTTTTGAATATACTATCTAGGTTGGTCATAACTTTTCTTCCAAGGAGTAAGTGTCTTTTAATTTCATGGCTGCAATCACCGTCCGCAGTGATTTTGGAGCTCAAAAAAAATAGTCTGACACTGTTTCCCCATCTATTTCCCATGAAGTGATGGGACCAGATGCCATGATCTTCGTTTTCTGAATGTTGAGCTTTAAGCCAACTTTTTCACTCTCCTCTTTCACTCTCATCAAGAGGCTTTTGAGTTCCTTTTCACTTTCTGCCATAAGGGTGGTGTCATCTGCATATCTGAGGTTATTGATATTTCTCCCGGCAATCTTGATTCCAGCTTGTGCTTCTTCTAGCCCAGCGTTTCTCATGATGTACTCTGCCTAGAAGTTACATAAGCAGGGTGACAATATCCAGCCTTGGCATACTCCTTTTCCTATTTGGAACCAGTCTGTTGTTCCATGTTCAGTTTTAATTGTGGCTTACTGACCTGCATACAGACTTCTCAAGAGGCAGGTCAGGTGGTCTGGTATTCCCATCTCTTTCAGAATTTTCCACAGTTTGTTGTGACCACACAGTCAAAGGCTTTGGCATAGTCAATAAAGCAGAAGTAGATATTTTTCTGGAGCTCTCTTCCTTTTCCATGATCCAGCGGATGTTGGTAATTTGATCTCTGGTTCCTCTGCCTTTTCTATCACTTGCTGCTGCTGCTGCTGCTAAATCGCCTCAGTGGTGTCCGACTCTGTATGACCCCATAGATGGCAGCCCACCAGGCTCCCCTGTCCCCAGGATTCTCCAGGCAAGAACACTTACTTGGTACTAAATGCAAAAAAGCCAGTTTAAGCAAAGTTACTTGTGTTTTGGAAGGACAGTTTGCCCTGTACTTCCTACCTAGGGAAGGTAGAAGAAAAGAAATAAGGAAACTTTGTGAATCTGGACAGTTTTATCATCAATCAACAGTACACTAGTCTTAAAGTTTAATTCTTATATCACTGCATAACAATTTATTCTCCCTAAAACAACAACCTTTTTTTTTTTTTTTTGGCTCTTAGTAGTTGCTGTTCTAAAGCATAACACTATACAAGTTAAGATGGGAAAATTATACAGTGAGTACATTTTTAAATTTTCTTTTTTCAAAAATTTTGAAAGTTGAAGAAGATATAAGAAAGAAAAATATCTAAGTAGAATTTTTAAGCTTTGAAAATATGCTTTTCTTGTGGAAATTTTCTAGATATTTATAGAATTTATACAAACAAAAACATTAAGATTTAATCACACGGTGTGTTTACTTGCAACTTGAAAATAAGCAAAATTGTAAAAATAATATACCAATTTTTATCTTTTACTTAGTCAGCTTAAAACATTTCTTAGTGATACGTGGTTTAGAAAAAAGTCCTGACAAAAATAGCTGAGCATTTTTAAAGAAATTCTCCTTATCAATGCTTTCGATAGCACAGATGATATTGAGTGGAAAACAGCAAATCTTTGACTCTGTGTAGAAAGGCATTCAGAGCAGTATGATCCCTGGGTCAGGGAGATTCCCTGGAGGAGGCAACCCACTCCAGTATTCTTGCCTGGAAAATTCCATGCACAAAGGAGCCTGGTGGGCTATAGTCCATAGGGCCGCAAAGAGTCAGACACTACTGAGTGACTTAACAATTTCACTTCACTTTTGTCTGGACAGGGTCATGTTAAAGGTCCTGTCAAATGCTGAACCTATTGAAACTCAAACATGTTTTATTTCTATTACATTTTGTGAAACATTTTGGGAAAATCTGGCAACTGAGCATTCAGGAATTGTGGCTGGTTCCCCAAACTTCCTAGGAGAAATGGGGAACCTACAAATGCTATTATTGAAAATCAAGATATAATAATGAAAAAACTATTTTCAAGAATATTTTAGTTCTGGAATTCTATATGTAGAAGTGTATTTGCACTTTTGATATCAGTGTCTGGGGTAGCTTGGTTTGTTACATGGATTAAATTTTTTATCCCCACATGATTTTAACAGAAAGAATTTTCAAATTAACTCAGATTTGGAGTACAAATTAGGACTATAAATATATCTCAGATCAGAGAGTCAAATTAGTTCAAAATTACATATACATATATACATACCTACATCACGCAAACCTATATATCCTTTAATGACTGGTATATTAAAAAGTAATGTCCTAGTATCATAACTGAATTCTATGTTCTTTTATTATACAAGTATTATAGGAATTGGTTCTCATTATAAAATGTTTAAATAATAACGAATACTTAGAAAAATGAGAATGTTCCCTTTCATTTACTTCCAAGTCTCTCTTCCTTCCCAAGAGGTGTGTGCTCAGTCGTAAAGTTGCATCTGATTCTTTGTGACCTATGGACGGCAGCCTGCCAGACTCCTCAGTCCATGGGATTTTCCAGGCAAGAATACTGGACTGGGTTGTCATTTCCTCTCCAGGGGATCTTGTTGACCCAGGGGTCAAAACCGTGTCTCTTGCATTGGCAGGCAGATTCTTTACCCATGAGCCACCAGGGAAGCCCCTCCCAAGAGGGAACTAATGGTAATATTTGGTACTTCTTGTTTTGATTCTTTTTCTATGCACACACACATGCTACCACTAGCATATTTATTTTAAAAGAAATAACATCCTACCATATGTGTTATCCTTTGCCTTGGTTATTTTTACTTAATGTATCTTGGAGAGTTTTTTCATATTACTACAAAAAAAAAAAACTGACCTTATTCTTTTTAATGGCTACAGAGTAATAGTAATTTACTTAATCACTTGTTTACTGATAGATGTTTAGCTTTCCTTCTTCCTAGCTTTCACTAGTACAAATAAAGCTGCAATGAATGTCCCTGTACATATATCTTAATATATGTAGGTAAATATTACTGTGGGTAAACACTTAATATATGTGGGTAAATATTACTGTGGGATAATTTCCTAGAAGTGGAACTGCTAGGTCAAAGGATATGCACATGTTCAAGATGGAAGGATTCTGAGAAACTGGCTTCGTTGAAATCTCCTGATTGAGTTCTTGCGTGCAGATTGTTGACATTTACTGCTGCTATCAGCGTGCCTTACTCTCCCTAATGGAGATGGATTATATGTGTCTGTGATGAAAGTTTAGCATGCTTAGTATCTTTAGAACTCAGGGATTTGTAACCCGAATCCACTACCACTGAACCCTTAGGACAGGTGGACGACCAAATGAAAAGAGTGGTGGTGTGAAGAGTACATGATAAATAGTACTGTTCACTGCCTCAAACTCATGCATATTTCTGAGATTTCCCATTAGTTGTTAATTTCAATTTTTAGTTATTTATAAATATTTACTTGTCTCATAACATTCAAGTCTGTTATTATTATCTTACTTTTAATACAATGTTGCTATTATAAACACATTTTGTTTATTTATGATTCTTATTCAATAATTATTTGGAGCTTTAAACTGTAGCTGAGGCTGAGTTTGGAAATACACTTGTATAAAAATTAAGTTATATATTGGCAGAAGATGTAATAACCTTTGCTAACTTCAGAAATTCTATGTGAAAATCCCTTTGGCTAGGGAGGCATTTATTATTTATATTGTTGCTACTTAATTTTCCTTTGAACACATACAGCATTGACCTTAATAAATATCTGTACAAGATCAACAAACTGTACAGTTTGTATAGACAACTTAGTTCAATGATAAATGGTCATAAATGTTTCAGATATTTAGGATATCTGTAGAAATCTGAGTTGAGTGGAGATTACGATTTCATATCAAATTCACTCTGTCATTAGGGATGTCTTTGACAAGTTAGTCCATCTACTTAGCTCATGTTATAAGTGAAGGAAAAGACTTTAAAATTCACACTGGGACCAAATGATCTTGATGTAAACCACTGCAAAGAACTGAACCTTGTACTAGATCACCCAGTTCACAAATGATGACACTGGAACAAGGGGATCCTCACCTGAAATAACATTATATGTAAAGATTAAGAGCAGCATTGCAGGCAGACATCCCTAAGTTTAAATCCTAGGTAGCCACAAGCTGTGTGATCTTAGTTAAATTACTTAATCTCTCTGAACCTCAATTTTCATATTTGTAAAACTGGAATAATGCTATGTCTCAGTATTACTATAGGAATTATATAAGGTAAAATAGAGCACCTGATATGTAGTCAACACATGGCAGTTTCAATAAATGATAACTGCTATTATCACCAAGTATAACTTCATATTTAATTCAAAAATCAGAATATTATTGCTTTAGATTCAACCAGAGATCTTCTTTATTCAAAATAATGAAATTTTTTATTGGCTGGCTAATTAGTTTAATTATTTTGGCTTTCTAAATTAAAAATTCATATCCCTATATGACAGATATAATTAAATTATGGATTCTTTAAGTTTAGTGCACAAAATATTCACTTGAGTGATGCCTAGAGTGATCAGAAAAGATACTATACTTACTTTTCTACACTATTCCACTGTCTTTTTGATCGATAACTAGTAGAAATACCTAAATACATAGACAGTAATTATGAATGTGAAAAATGTAATGGAGATTTTTGCATAATATAGTATTCTGCAAGCAGTTTTTGTGTGAATGATAAGCAAAGAAAAGCATTAAAATTGAACACAAGTTATACCAAGTGAAGCTTACATTTTGTATTTTTAAATAGGTATTAGAACATAATCAGTGAACACAAACGTTCATTGAAATCAAGTGGCTAAATTAATTCACTCTGAAAAGTTGAACAATTTATGTCCAGAGAAGTTTATTTTGAGGGGCTTATTTGCATTTGTAAATAACGTTTTGCTCAAGCATGATTTTTCATTACTAAAACCACTAAGTTGTGACAGACTGGGAGCTCCCATATGAAGAAGCCATATTTATGAAACTCCCATTAAATTGCTTTCTGATATCACTTCAGTGAGAGCAGAGCTCTTTTAGTGTATGGGTGCCAGTTTGGAATCTCATTATTTTAAAAATTAGCAAAACCTCATTAAACAGCTGCTTTTCTATTTTTTGTTGACTTGCATGAGATGCTAAATGACTCTATTCTTTGCCTAGCAGATTAAAAAATTTTAATCTGGTTTATACTGCAGGCTTAATTTTAATGTATAATCATCCATGTAAATAGATCCTAGAGATTGGTGGTGTTAAAAATAATTTAAAATATACAGAAGGAAATACATTCTTACTTAGTACTATCAATAAATTAGTAAGCCTAAGGCATTTTGTGTTTTTCTGCAACCTTTGACAATTTTACTGTCTGTAGCCCACTTTTTGTGGCCTAGCGTTAAGCACTTGGCAATAATAGTCAAATATTTTTTTGCATATGCAAATATTCAGGATAAATGTAAAAATAATGAAAATAGAATTCTCACACTTCCAAATGTATACCGGAATCTTCCTAAATCAGAGTAGCCATAGCCTTTGTACGGAGCCTTTACGAGTGAGATTGTTGGGAATTTAAAGAGGTTCAGTAAATGGCTGGGGCTTCCCAGGTGGTGCTAGCAGTAAAGAACCCACTGCTAATGCAAGAGACATAAAGAGATGCAGGTTCGATCAAGTGAGGAGTGTTATATTCTTGTAGAATGAAGGAAATGTCCAGAAAAGGGATTATAAATGTGTTCTCCACCAGCCGCATTCCCCAGATCCATTCCTCTTAACACTTTGGTCCCAACTATTAAGCTCATGGTCAACCTAGATCTATTTTCTGGGAAAAGATCAACAGCTGGTCTGGGGGTCCAGCTCCCTGTTAACCAGTTCCAGCTCCAGTTCCCTGGAACCTAATACGACCAACAAGGCACAGTACAGACTCTGCTTGGGGAAGGATTAATTTAATTAATAACTCTCTGTGTTAGTCGCTCAGTCATGTCTGAGTCTTTGTGACCCTATGGACTATAGCCTGCCCGGCTACTCTGTCCGTGAGATTTTCCAGGCGAGGATACTGGAATGGGTTGCCATTTCTTTCTCCAGGGGATCTTCCCAACCCTGGGACCAAACCCAGGTCTCCTGCATTGCAGGCTGATTTTTTACCATCTGAGCTACCAGGGAAGCCCAAAAGTCAGCTTAACCAGCCAGCCAAGAATTTAAGCACTATCCAAATTTAAATATAAGTTCATGAGAAGATTACAGTCCAGAGATTTAAAATAGCCACACACCTGTGTCAAAATGGTGTGGAAAGGGACAACTTAGGAGTATGGGACTGACAGATGCAAACATACATAAAATAGATAAGCAACAAAGATTTACTGTATAGGACAGGGAATTCTAGTCACTATCTTATAATAACCTACAATGGAATATAATCTGAAAAAATATAACTGAATCACTTTGCTGTACATATGAAACTAAGAGAATATTGTATATCAAATACACTTTAATTTAAAAACATGGAGTGGAAAAGCCACTTTGAACTTCATTGACTACAGTGGTTAAAAAGAGTCTCATATTCTAAGTCTCATCAAGGCCTGAAGCCGTCTGCTCCAGGTGCACCGGAAGCCTCAAAAACAGGGAGTACTGTGTCCCCAAGTCCATCCCTCGTCTTTATCTTGAGATTCCTGGCCAACACATAAGATAAGCATTTGGGGATGTCATAAATGATACATTTGTCTGAGTTCAGGAGACATTATTCAAGGAATTGCATGGGCTTAAGCAGATGAAATACATCTGTGTCCATCCACTTGGCCCTCTCTGCTGTGCCATATGCCACATTCCTACCCAAGGACTCTTCTTCCGTTTGAGCACTGGTTTCTGCCATGTTCACCAACTCCAACTGTTCTCCTTTTTCTCTTCTGCAATACCAATTGCCTACCCTCTGTTGGA
This sequence comes from Ovis aries, assembly GCF_016772045.2. Classification (NCBI taxonomy): domain Eukaryota; kingdom Metazoa; phylum Chordata; class Mammalia; order Artiodactyla; family Bovidae; genus Ovis; species Ovis aries. The sequence goes on along the minus strand of NC_056061.1, from coordinate 37,132,481 downwards.
CATTGCAATTATTTTTGTTACTTTAAAATATTCAATCTTTCTTGGTCCTTCTAGCCACTGGCTCATTACTTTCCCTTCCTTTATAACGAAGTTTCTTGAAATAGTTGTCTGTACTCTCTGTCACCAATTCCTTTTCTCCAAGTCTCTCTTGAACACGTGAAGGATGTTGTCTTCTCTGCCCCATCAAGATTGTGCTTGTTGAGGTCCTCATGACTGATAAATTGTTGTTTAACCATCACATCTTAATTTTAATCTTTTCTGATATTTTATCAGCATTTGACCCATTTGATAACTGCTTTTCCATAAAACACTTTTTTCAGTTTTCTTCTTGAACGCCTGTTTTTTTCATTTCTCTCTTGCCTCTTCTTCTCAGCTTTTTTTTTCTTGTTTCTTCTCTTCCTGACCTCTTAATGTTGAAGTAGTTCAAGGCACAAACCTTGGACCTCTCTTTTTCCACATATACATTTTCCTGTGTGGTTCCATCTAGTTTCAAGGCTTTAATTATCATCCACAAAGTGATTGTTTTTATTTGCAAGCCAGACCACTTCTCTAGTCTCATACCCAACTTCTTTTAAGTTTTTTTTTTTAATGTGGGTCATTTTTAAAGTATTCATTGAGAGTGAATTTTGTAGGATGGGTGAACAATGCTAATGTCCTATTTTAAAGTTTCAGTCATATAGTTAAACTATTTGAGAAGGAAATGGCAACCCACTCCAGTGTTCTTGCCTGGAGAGTCCCAGGGATGGTGGAGCCTGTTGGGCTGCCGTCTATGGGGTCGCACAGAGTCGGACATGACTGAAGCGGCTTAGCAGCAGCAGCAGTTAAACTATTACCAGTCAGCCAGTTGTGGTAAATCACGGAGTAGGAGGACATTTGGGTGAAACTTGAACCTGTGTGTTGCCAGTTGAGAAAGTGTAGAAAGAGAACAAGGAATGGAGCATGTTTGCAAAACAGCAATTCTGTTCAGGGACTATGGACTCTCAGCCAAGAATGAGAGATATGAGAACATGAGGGTGAGGGATGGGCAGTATAAAGCTTTGAGATCAATAGACTCTGAATGCTGTCTGCCTCGTAGAACTGCATTTCTGCACTAGAGTAAGAAGGCTGGGTAAAGAGGGACATAGTTGACATCTATAATGTCTGGGGTTCTTTGTATGAGGAAAAATAGTTTATTTTGTTGGAAACAGTTTTGCCATTTCACCATAAACAGCAGGGCCATCTAAAGGTGGTAAATTTTATGCAGTGAGTTCAGGACACTAGGCTAATCCATTATTTGGCTTCTCGCTGTTTCCGTTTTTTCTAACTGGTTATTTTGAGTAACCCCTAGAGCAAATTATTCTTTCCAGTTCTTTGTACAGTTCCTAGTATTTTTGGCAGTTACAGGTATCAGCTCACACACTTTGTTTCCTACACAAATAGATACAAGTGTGCCATATTGACTGAATCATATGAAATTGCCATTTTTGTAAGTCAAAGTGGCCAGATGTTGGCAATTTCAGATTTTGAGAGTGCATTTCTTAGATAAGCATGTAACTTTAGAAAAAGGCTATATCCATGTATACAAAGGCCTAAAATTAAAAGAAAATTTTATTGAAGTAGAGTTGATTTACAATGCTGTGTTAGTTTCAGATGTACAGCAAAATAATTCAGTTATATAAAGAGAATATATATATATATTCTTTTTCAGATTCTTTTCCATTATAGGTTATTACAAGATATTGAATATGATTCCCTGTGCTATACAGCAGGTCTTTGTTCTTTACCCATTTTATATACAGTAATATGTATCTGTTAATTGCAAACTACCAGTTTCCTCTTTGGTAACCATAAGCTTGTTTTATCTGTGACTCTGCTTCTATTTCATAAAAATTTTCATTTGTATTATATTTTAGAGTCCATATGTAAAATATATCATATGGTATTTGTCTTTCTCTTTCTGACTTACTTCACTTTAGTATGATAATATCTAGGTTCATCCGTGTTGCTGCAAATGACATTATTCCATTCCTTTTAATGGCTGAGTGATATTCCATTGTGTATATATACTGTATTTTCTTTATTCACTCATCTGCTGATGGACACTTAGGTTGTTTCTATGTCTTGGCTATTGTAAAAATGCTGCTATGGACATTAGGGTACATGTATATTTTCTAATTAGAGTTTTTATCCAAATTTATTTAAATTAAATTTTAAAATTCACTATGTCTATACTTGCCAGCTTTCTTTTTATTGTAACTGTTTTTACAATAGCAAATTTTCCATTTTGAATTTCATTATAGGATAATAGTTTTTCACAGACTTAACTTGCTCCAAACACTTATTCATATTATGATATTAAATTGTGGTAACAGTGTTCAGGAGCAACTTTAAGTAGCTCCCTTGTTTAAAAAGTTTAAGCACTTTTAAAAAAAGTATTCTTGATTTCTGGAAACAACAATATATTGTAGACCTATCTAGACTTATTCGTGATCCAAGACATGGATTTGACTGCTTGTACAACTGTCTGGTTTCTTTGGATGAAGAATGGCATTGGAGATGAAAATCAGAGAGGTAGGGTGCATGTTGTGCTAAGTGCTAAGTTGCTTCAGTTGTGGCCAACTCTGCCACCCTATGGACCATAGCCCACCAGGCTCCTCTGTCCATGGGATTCTCCAGGCGAGAATACTGGAGTGGGTTGCCACGTCCTCCTCTAGGGGATCTCCCCAACTCAGGGATCGAACCCGCCTCTCTTCTGTACTGCTAGAACCACCTAGGAAGCCCAGGATGCATGTCAGATTGTTATAAATAAAAAACAATATTAGGCAAAATACTCCTGTTATGAGGTCATTACTTAGGTTCTTAAACCCTTGCTTCTGTAATCCCCAGGCATCTAATTAACCACTTCTTTAGTGACAGTGGAAGATGACATCAAGATTTCTGATGTGGCACAGTGCCCATAGTATTCCAGCATAAGGCATGAGCCTGGGAAAGTATGGCTTAGGTAGGTGGAGGCAAGATCCTTGACAGTGAAGATTTCTATAAACAGAGAGTCCAGAGTGCTGAATAGATAACTTGTGAAACATCAAGAATGATGGCAGACATAGACTGGCGATTCAATTCTTACATGATAGTATACATGTTAGAATGCCATTCTCCCAAATCATCCCACCCTCTCCCTCTCCCTCTGAGTCCAAAAGTCTGTTATACACATCTGTGTCTTTTTTCCTGTGGCTGGTGCATGGGGATGACCCAGAGAGATGTTATGGGGAGGGAGGTGGGAGGGGGTTCATGTTTGGGAACGCATGTAAGAATTAAAGATTTTAAAATTTAAAAAATAAAAAAATAAAAAAAATATTTTTATACTCTTAATGATAAAAAAAAAAAAGAATGATGGCAGATCAGTGGTAGATGGTGAGCCAGGAGATAAACTAGTCAATGAGTTAAAAGGAGTGATCAGATTTCTATAGATGACTCTAAGAAGGTAGAGGTGTGAGGTGTATTGATTTTTATAATGTAAATCAAAGGATTAGGAATTATTGAGGAAGGAGGGAATAGAATGGAGTTGGGAAGAAGACCTGCACATCATCATTGCCAATAGAATGGGTGAAAACTGATATTTAGTGGTTGCACTTGTACTCATTCCTTTGGTTAATAGCAAAGCGTAAAATATTACTTTGAATTTTTCATTATTTTGTGAATTGTTGGCATCTCATGTCCTTGGTCTCCTAATTTTCTATTATTGAGTTTTAAGACCATATATATATATATATATATATATATATATATATATATATAAGCATTGTTCAACTTTGCCATAATTAGCTCAAATGTTTTCCTGAATTCTCTGTGCAAGTGTATATAGGAATTTATTGTACAGATTTGACCTTGTGGGATAATGGGAACTATTTAAACTGTCTCTGTAGAGCAGTTGTCTTTGTGTCTGAGGCTGGAGCATGAATATGAGGTGGGACAGAGCAGGAACAAACTAGAACTTACAAACAAAATCAGGAGCTGGCAGAGACAAACCAAAACCTGGGTCAGTTCTAGCTGCCTATTACAGTGCTAGAATGAGGGTGATAGAAGAGGGCTCTGACAGTGCCAAGTGAAGCAGGCATGCACCCTCAGGTGTGTGCAATGATGAGGTGATACTTGCATAAATCTGAGAGTGAAAGTGAAAGTATAGTTGCTTAGTCGTGTCTGACTCTTTGCGACCCCGTGGACTATAGCCCACCAGGCTCCTCTGTCCATGGGATTCTCCAGGCAAGAATACTGGAGTGGGTTGCCATTTCCTTCTCCAAGGGATCTTCCCAACCCAGGGATCGAACCCAGGTCTCCCGCATTGCAGGCAGAAGTTTTAACCTCTGAACCACCAGGGAAGCACAAAATTGGAACCATAGATGCCTTGCCTTCCTCACCCTAGTCCTGTTCGTCTCAGACCTTGATGACCTGGTACCATGCATAAGCTGGAGACCTTGGTCATGGCCCAAGAGTCAGACACATTTGAACCATAAGTTAGAGGAGCTGATGGAGGATCCACGAGAAGGTGCAAAAGTTGCAGGTCCAGCTGCCTGAAACCAACAAAGTGAGCCAGCAGAGTAGTTATAAAGTATGTGAGCTTCACAATGGTGGCTGCTTCCTTTCCGCCCTCCAAATCTCATCCAAGATGCTCTCTTGTGACTTGCTCTCTTAGGAAACACATTGAAAAGGGAATTCTTGGATGTGTAGTTTGACTTACCCAAGTGGATACATCACAAACTACCACAGAGGGTAACAGTTAATTCTACTTAAATTTATCTATTTATTCAATTAAAAGTCCAAAATTTTTTTTGAAACTTGACTAATTATTTCTATAGTTCATTTAGAAGAATATATGAGAAAAAGAACTAGAAATGTTCTTTAAATATAATAAAGTGATCTTTTTCCACGAGATAGCAAAACATATAAAACTGCAGTAATTAAAGCTGATGTTCCTGCTGTAGGAAGAGACAGATCAGTTGAACTATATATAGAAAGACTGCAGAAAGATAACCAGGTTTATATGAGAATCTTATATATAATAGAAGGTGTCTTACATAACTGAGCAAGTGAATTTTTTTTCACTAAAGGATATTGTAGCCATTGTCTACCTATTTAAATTTTAAAAAATCTTGATCCAAATCTTTACCTCATATAGAATTCAATCCCTTTATAGGTTACAAAATTTAAATGTAAAAAGTGAAATCGCATAAAATTATTAGGGCAAGTATGTTTCTGAGTTATAACATGAAAACCAAAAATGTAGAATTGACTTTATAAAATTTTGAGTATATTGATTACAAACTTTGTACAATTAAAAATTACTGTATACAAAGTCAAAAAACAAACAACAATCCAGGAAAATATTTGAACTAAACATGGCAGACAAAATTGATCATTCTTAATACACAGATTTTTTTAAAGAATTTCTTTAAAAATTAGTAATGAAAGATAGATGACCAAAGACATAATAAACTGACAATTGAAAAAATTCAAATTCAAATTAATATTTTAAGCTTCATTATTAATCAAATTAGCTTCCCAGGTGGCTCAGTGATAAAGAATCCACTTGCCAACAGGAGACGTGGGTTCTACCCCTGGGTTGGGAAGATGCCCTGGAGAAGGAAATGGCAATCCACTCCAGTATTCTTGCCTGGAGAATCCCATGGACAGAGGAGCCTGGTGGGCTGTGCTCCATAAGGTTGCAAAGAGTTGGACAAGACTTAGCGGCTGGGCAACAATGAACAATTAACAATTTAAGTAGCAATTAAGCATCATTTTCATCCATAAAATTGGCAAGGGAAAAAGTTAATGGAACTTGCTGTTTTCAACAGTAAGCTTTGTCTTATAATAGCATTAACAAATTAACTAGATCGTGCATTGTTTAGAGAGTAGTTAATAAAGATCTTCTGGAAGACAGGGAATATATATCAAAATTTTAAATGTACTATCTTCTTATACTAGAATATTCACTTCTAGCGTAAATTTTTCTTAAAGACTCAGTCGTGCTTGTGAGAAGTTGCTTTTTAACACAGGGAGCCCAGCCTTGTGCTGTGTAATGACCTAAAGGGGTAGGATGGGGAGAGGGGAGGGAGGCTCAAGAGAGAGGTGAAAGACATAATTATGGCTGAATTGCCTTGTTGTAGGCAGAAACAAGCACAACATTATAAAGTAATATTCCTACAATTAAATAATTTTTAAAAAAGAAAAAAGTCAGTTGCATAAATCTGAGAACACATATGCTTAAGGTTGCTTATTGACGTCTTATTTATGATAGCCAAAAATTGAAGATAAATATCCATTAACCTAAATGTGCATACATTCAATAGAATTCTATGCAATCAATTAAAAATGTATATAATAACATTAAAATACTTATGCTATATTATAGAATGAAAACATATTGCACAATATGACCACATATATGTAAACTTGGACATATAATTTTATACATGATGTGTATGCTAAGGGATAGAAGGGTGCTTACAAACAAAAAGTAGTTGTCTGAATGAAAGGCTGTCAGTGATTTTTATTTTTTGGGGGGTAATTTTCTTAATCTTTTTATTAAACAGTGAATATCTACAATTTTTATAATGAACAAAACAACACATCTATTTTCATTTCTAGTGGAAATGCATCATTGAAGGACTATTATTATCATTGTTGTTGTTATTTCACATACTTTGGCAGATTTTCAAAGCTATGGATACCATTGGGGGACTGGTAATATCCCTATTGCATCATTTGTGCCAGTTTCCGGGTTAGTATATATTTAATTCCTATGGCTTTCAAAGAAAATATGACCTGTCATAAGCACCAAATGTACAAAGGCAGGATAGAGTCTCCAGTATCTCCCATGAAAAAGCATCAAAAATATATTCTGATTTGCCTGTCACTATCATGAAAAGTAAAATAGAAAGATTACTTGGTGTTTAACTTCAGACATCTGATATCAATTGGGCACAATCCATCTCTCAGTTTAGAGTAGTTATCCCTAGCCTGCTTTCAGGCTTAATCCCTTAAAAAAAAATCTTAACAGTTTCCAGAGTTTGGTCTTTTTTCAATTTTCAGGGCATAAGCCTTTGGGAAAACTTTAGATCTAATCTTCCCTAGTGCCTTTCCTTTTCCAAAAAGAACAGAGAATTTCTTCACATGTGGGATTTTTGTGGTTATCATTTATCACTTTAGGCTTTCAACCACAAATTCATCCACTGTTTTATAAACTTCTCAGGCTTAATGTATAGGAACATTCATAAAATAGTTTTCTAGACTGGTGCAAACTAAAAAGTCATAGAAAAAGTTCTATGACTTTTATTACTAAAAATGATCCAATGATCCATTCCAATGATGTAAATAAACACAAAGTATTTGATGTGAGAGTCACGGTTCTTTGGGCATGAGTCATGTTATAAAATATGGCATCCGTGCTGCGTGAGAGGTGAGCTGCATTTAGATCCAGGAGAAGTAATAGGCATACCCAGCCTGATTTTAATAAGGCTTTAGATTCCCCCTCATCACCACCACTTACTCACCTCTTGACAGTCTTGTCTACAAGCTAAAAAGATTAAGTCTAGACCAAACTACTGTTAGTGAGTACAATAATAAGATGAAAGATCAGCCATTAGGAATGGCTCCTCAGGAGCCCCTCAAGGGCTAATTGTATTGGATAGCTCTGACATGGATGAAGAAATTGAGATTTCATCACGTTTGCTCATGACACTAAATTAGCTGGGGCAAATAACACCTCCTAGAGTTTCCTTGATATATTTGAGAATGGTTTTTAGACCTCATTGCAAAACAGTTCACTTAAGGACTAAAGCAAAGTCAGAGAGCTCTGGGATGGAGAAAATCTATACAAATGCAGCCCAGTTCCAAGGGTCTTATCAATCACAGTGAGCACAAGGCAAGAATGTAGCTTTTATGAAAAAAAATATATATATATTTTAATGTATCCAGAAAGCCATTCATTGTTGAGTCTTGGCACTGGTTTCTATATTTTCTTTTCAGAGCTGGAATGAGAATGAATCTTGCAAGAGGATTCAAATTGATTTAAAGATGAGAAAAATAGATCCTTTGAGAAGAAACTAATAATTTTGCTTTACTTGGATTAAAGACAGAGAAGATAATATCTTTGGAAGATATTCATTGTGTCAGGAGAATCTGACTAGACTTGGAGAAAAATCACTGAACTAAATAAATACTAGAATAGGTCAAAAGGGTCAATTGAAGTATTTCTGTTCTTTGAGATGGATTAAGTGTAGAAAAGTAGTTATTTATTTTAAGTAGCTTAGGTACCCTTAAACCGGAAGTCAGAGAGGAAATTGAATTTTTTTTCAAGTTCATTGCCTGCCCTTAGATTCTAGCAAATAATTTACTTCTTATTGTATGTATGATGGAAAAAGACAATGAATTTTGAGAATGTAATATATATTAAATTATGTTTTTCTGTCAAAGTTCATTTTGTCAAGCCCTGAAATCTTGGGGCTTAAAAATCAGGTTTTTATTTATTTATGGCTATGTTAGGTCTTCATTGCTGTGCTTGGGCTTTCTCCATTTGCAGTAAGTGGAGCCTAGTCTACATTGCTGTGCACAGGCTTCTCATTGCAGTGGTTTCTCTTGTTATGGAGCTTGAGCTCTAGGTACATGAGCTTCAAATAAATGTGGTACAGGGGCTTAGTTGTCCCCTGGCATATGGAATCTTCCTGGATCAGGGATTGAACCCATGTCCCCTGCATTGGCAGACAGATTCTTTACCACTGAGCCACCAGGGAAGCCCAAATTATGTTTATAGGTAGCATTCTTTCGACAAAACACTGGATTCAGCAGATATCTATTCTTTATTTACAGTGATCAAGGCACTATTATTGGTTTTGTGAGCTAAGATGTGTTAAATTCACAGTCACTTTCATACAGGAATTTAAAATTTAGAAGAAAGTCTAAGGTTTATATACCAATATTAATGTATCAAAGGCAATGCATGATAGATGTTTTATCACAAGACAGTACCTAATGAAATTAGAGTATAATGAAAAATGGGCCTCCCTCCTGGTTCAGATGGCAAAGAATTTGTCTGCAATGCAAGAGACCCAGGTTCAATCCCTGAGTCAGGAAGATCCTCTGGAGAAGGGCATGGCAACCTATCCAGTGTTCTTGCCTGGATAATCCCATGGATAGAAAATCCCATGGACTCTAGCGGGCTACATACAGTCCATGAAGTTGCAAAAGTTGGACATGTGTGTAGCACACACACACACACAATGAAAAATAATAACTTTTTAAATGATAATAATGATGTTGATGGCAATTTTTTTGTAATATGCACCAGTTTGTTTCTCTAGGGTCTCTGCATAGAATAACTCATATACTCTTCATAACACTCCTACAAAGTACTTTGTTTCAATTTTATAGATGATGAATCAGAGACATGGGACAGTTAAGCCGCTTGCCCAACTTCATACAGCTGATAAATGGGAGAACCAAAATGAAAACTCAGACAGCAATGGGTCAACCTAAAAAAACTGGCAGGGATTTTGAGAAATATGTTTAGAGTAATATACAAAAGGAAAGAAGACATTTCTGATCGAGGTCATCAAGAGATGAGGGTGGTGCTAAGAAGAAAAATTGTTAGGAAATGAGTGATGTACATTGTTTGGGAGTTGTGTTCATGGTGGGGAAGAGTGGCAGGTAAGACTAGAAAGAGAGGCCAGGCCAGATGGTGGTGGGTCTCAGAAGGTGGAGCAAGGACTTTGGACTTAATTAAGTAGTCACTGGAAAGGAAATAAGGACTTTTAAACAAACGTGGTTGGTGGATTGTAGTCCACCAGGTTCCTCTGTCCATGGGACTTTTCATGGGAGAATACTGGAGTGGGTTGCTGTTTCCTCCTCCAAGGGATCTTCCTGATCCAGGGATAGAACTCACATCTCCTTTGTCTCCTGCTTTGCAGGCGGATTCTTTGCCTGCTGAGCCATCAGGGAAGCCCCTGTAACAAATAGTTACCATAATAAAAACAGGGCTTTGGAAAGATAGCACTTCAGTGGAATGACAGGAGTGGGAAAATCTGAAGGCTAAGTACTACTCACCTATGATTAGAAAATGTATTTGTTCCAGAGACACATAAGTTTGTTTTTTTAATAAGTTGTGTCATTGTTAAGAATTAGGAGAATGGAACATGACAGGACATTATTCCAGGGATGAAAAAATAGTTTTTCTCTGACATTCCAAATCCAATTAATTTACAGTGAATGAGTGGAGGGTTGTGTTGTGAAGGATTCTGAGGCCACATCCAGAAATAGCAGGAGAGAGTGCAATGTCAGAGTGGGGAGAGCCAGCATAAATGTCAGCTATTTGTCATTCATACTCTTTGCCTTAATGCCTAGATTTGTGATGGGCATGGAAGATTTATGAATCATTTTACTCCAAGGCTGTACTCAGGTCAAAGCTAACCCAAAGAGAACATATGACGTGGAAAGATGACCAACTATACTGAAAATACCAACAGAGCCTCAAAAGTTCTTGATTTAAATTGAAACTTGCTGCCTGATATTTGTGTGTCTCAGGGTAGGTACTTAACCTTTCTGAGCTGCAAGAAGTTGTTTTGTGAATTGTCTCAGATGAGAACTACATAAAGTTTTTGTAAAACATTATTTAAGTAAAAACGTTAGATAATAATTTATCAGATTAATTTAAATATGGTAATAAAACGAGTTTGGCTGTTTTGAGAATTTAGCTACTCAATAGCAAGTTAGGTTCAGCACACAAGAGTCTTCAGCTGTAGCTGTTTTTGCAGAATGAGATCATATGAAAGAAAAATCTACCCTTTCCTGATAGGTAAGCCCTCCATTTCCATAATTAAAGCTTGTACCCTTCACAAACCCAGTGCCCTGCTTAAATTAGATGGCAGTCTCCAGCAAAATTGCACATAGGTGACATCATCATTTCTCCAATAGAAATGCTCTTTTTTTAGGGTCAGAGGACCCTTTGTTAATAAAACACTTGAGACTATCTATGTAATACTAATACCACTGGCAGTTCTGCTTGGGCTTAAAAAAATCAGCTTACTAGGGGGAAAACACAAATTGATTTGCCAGTTGAATAAACATTTAGACTAGTAGCCCCAATTAGGCAAGTCCTGAGCTTATCAAATTCTCTCATTCCCAATGTAAACAAGGTTGTAGTTGCTTCACTTAGTTCCTTAGCACTTGGGTAGTGATGAAAGGGTCATTTAATATCAGCAGTGACCTAGGACAGCAGAGGGAATTAGCTGTTCCCTGATGCCATATTTGGCTTACCTAATGAGATATAAAGACATGGTCCAAGTTCTAGGGGCAAATAAGAGCTTCGACTTGCCAAGCATGAGTCAGCTTCTGCATCTTTAATGTCTATTTGAGATGTTGATAGCAATACTTTATTTTTAGAGTATTAATGCTAAATAATTGTGATTTGCCTTATTTTTCTAGAAGTTTGATACATACCCTCTAACTCCAGTATATTTTATCTGTTTGCACAGAAGAGTTGTGACAAAATTTAGTCAACAAACAGAGGCAGAATAGAGCAGGGGCAGTGGGGTTCCAGCCTTTGCCTCTACAGTCCCAATAGTTGAGTGGAATCTGGCTTTTCTCCTGAACTGACTTGATTTATTCGGGTTTAGTGTAGTATAGGTGCAACCTAAGACATATAGAAATTAAACAATAGTTTTAAAACCTGGATATGCACATTTAAAAATATTCTAATATTGCAGCAGGATACAGAGCCAATGATTTTCATTAAAAATGAGTCCATTTCAAATATTTTTTCTCTGTAATCTCTTCTTCACCTAATGATATTCTTTACTTCCTAACAATTTTTCCCTTTGGTAAAGACTTTATCATCAGGTTTAATGAAGGAATAATGTTCCATTATATGTAAACTCCATTTTATTATATTCCTTATCATTGGTTGCTGAGGTGGAACTTTTTTGAGTCAGTTCCCACGGCTTTACATCAATTTCTGGGTTGTTTATGCTCCTATACACCAATCCCAAGACTACTTGTAATTATTCTTGTGAATCTTTCCTGATAGATCAAAAGTAATACCTTATTCTTTAAATTTCATTTATTTCATTACTAGTATGAGTGTGAGCATATATTCCTAAGAATTCATTTCATTCTTGACCATTTGTGTACTTGTTCTTTTATATATTGGGCTGTTGATTAGCTTTCCTTTAACAATTTGTAAGGCTATTAACCCTATTTTTAGAATGTAAATTCCATAATGGTAGAAGACTATCTGTTCCTTCTTTAAATATTTAGTACCTAAAACTGTGTCTCATACAGAGTAGGCATTTAATAAACTTATTAAAAATGTTACAAAATTTTTTTCTAATTTTAATGTTAACATTGTTAATTGGTAACTGTTGAATAAAAGTTTTAAATCACTGCTTCTCAATGTTTTCAAACAAATATCTGCTTCTGAAAAAAACATGAACATCTCATTTCTACTTTTAAGATTATTTGAAAATTTCAACAAAATTTAAATAATGTAACTAATATTTCTGAGTTCTGGCTGGTGGGGGAAGGGTGCATGAAGGCAGACTGAGGTCAGCTGCAGCCTGCCTCTTACAAACAGGTCAAATTATTTAACCTCTATGAGCCTGAGATTTCCTACCTGAATATTAGCATAATAATAGTTCTTACCTCATAGAATAATTGTGACAATTAAATGAGACTCCTTATAAGGTACTTAGTATGATATTCAGAGTATGATACCTGCTAATCAAGTTACTTGGTACTGATAACTTCTCTAAATTTCATCTGTGAAATGAAAATAAAGATGTACACTTCATATGATCATTGCCTAGCACATACTAAACACTCAGTGAATGACAGTTAAAAAAATTACACAGATTCATTTTAGAATTCACATACACCAAGATTCTGATATGCATCCGTGCAAGGGAAAGAGAGGTCTTGCCTTTTGATCATCATGTCTTTTTCATTGAAGACGACAGATGACAGTTTTAAAGTTCATATGATGAAACCTACCAATTTTTTTTTCTTTGGAGGAATCTGCCTTTGAAGTCAAACTTACAAGTCCATAGTCACACTAGATTAAAAGTACTGACCAATCCTTCACAATCCTTCATGCTAGCTTTATAATCTTACTTTTTATAGTCATCTTTAGTTCAGCTAAAATGCACTTGGTGTAAATTATGAGGTAGAAATCTTAATGTTTCTAGTTGATTAGTAAGTCATCCCAAATGTTTTTTTCCCCAGTGCTACTTCAACTTTTCTTGAATGATTTTCAAAAGATATTGTAGTATTTTTCAATTTCTTTTTTGCATTTATTAAGTTCAATTTGAATATTTATTTTTGTTTTGTGCTATTATTATTTTTAAGCCTTTTACCCTTTATATTTTGGCTGATTACTATTGATATTTAAAATATTATTGTTTATTTTTTAAACTGTTCTCTTACCCACAGCTTTTTGAGAAATTAGTTTTAAACTAATTTAATAAATTTAAACTACATTAATAAAACATTAATGTTTTCAATTTAATATTTGGTACTTTTCAGTTTTGTAATTATATTACTTGTAAACAACAATTATATTTACAACTTTTCGTCTAAAATAACTGACTTGAACTTGCGGCACTCTGTAAAATAATAATGATGATAGTCAATATTCCTGATTCTCTCCTTATTGTCTTATCAAGCATAACATTGGCTATTTGTTGGAAATGAATTTTCACCCCTCCACTCCCCTGCATTAAAGAAATATGTCATTCCTATTTTATTGAAAATTATAATCTTAGATAATGTTAAATGTCATCAAACATCTTTTTTGAGCCCTATCAAGACCTACTTTTTCTTTTTTCTCCTATTTGCGTAATAAGGTATATTTGCATTTTGCTAATATTTGCAATGCTAATATTAAGCAATGTTCAGTCGGTTCAGTCGCTCAGTTGTGTCCAACTCTTTGCAACCCCATGGACTGCAGCATGCCAAGCCTCCCTGTCCATCCCTAGCTCCCAGAGTTTACTCAAACAAATGTCCATTGAGTCAGTGATGCCATCCAACCATCTCATCCTCTGTTGTCCCCTTTGTCTCCCACCTTCAATCTTTCCTAGGATCAGGGTCTTTTCCAATGAGTCAGTTCTTCGCATCAGGTGGCCAAAGTATTGGAGTTTCAGTTTCAGCATCAGTCCTTCCAATGAATATTCAGGAAAATGTTCACAGAACTATAATATACTTCCTGTGGGGATGCAGTTTTATTCTTTTGTCATATTGTAGGATTCTTTGCTAATATTTCAGAATCTTTACATCTCATTTAAAATTATATTTTTGCCAATTTTTAAATTGTACATCATATTTAAATGTGAGGCTGGTCTGTATCTGCATCTTCTCTTTGTCATGTTTTAAAATCAAGGTTTTAATAGCTTATTTTAAGAAAATACAACACTTAAAGTTTCCTTTTCCTTTCTGCTCTGTAAGTATATATATAGTATGAGAGTAATTGTTCCTTATGGCTTTCAATGCATTTGGACAAAACCTACCTGACCCTAATGCTATGTTTCTAATGTTTTTATTTTAAAACTATTATTTCATCCTGTTATTTGTTCATTCAAGTGATTTGCTTCTTTCTGTGAACAACTTTTTATAATTTATGTTTTTCTTGGAAATTTATCCCTCTCTTTCAAATTTTCGAATGTTGTTGGAAAACAGAATGTTAGTAGTGTGTGTGTCTATAAATGGTTTCATTCAGCTAGGTTATACAAGAAAGAGAACACCACAGCATGAATTATCAGGTTTGCAAGAGAATAGAATCAGTCAAGAATTTGGAATATAGAGGGACTGGAAATGCCAACTGCCTATAGGCCCCTGAGATGGATTGAATATTTGTGTTCTCAATCCCAAATTCATGTATTGAAATCTTATCCCCAGTATGATAGTATTTGAAACTGGGGTCTTTGTGAGGTAATTAGGTCATGAGGGTGGAGCCCCCATGGATGGAATTAGTGTCCCTATATGGACAGGAGAGAGCTTCCTTCCTGTTTCCTGTAGGAGGAGAAGACAGTCATCTGCAAACCAGGAAGCATGTTCTCACCAGAACTTGACCACGCTGGCACCCTGATGCTGGACTTCCCAGCCTCCAGAACTATGAAAAATAAATTGCAGTTGTTCATAAGCCACCCAGACTATGATACTTCATTATAGCAGCCTGAATTAAGACAGATCAGAGGGAATAAGAAAAAAATTTTAAAGTCTTTACGTAACAAAAGCCTATTAATACTTAGCCTTGTAGAAAATGACATATTAAGGGTGTGGCCTTTTCCCCCAAGTCTGGTGGCCTCAGGAAGTTTACTTTAAGTTGAGGGGGGAAACATATGAACATGAAGAAAAAAGAAGAAAAACTGGGTTTGAGAATTATGTATAACAATTTTATGGGAATTATATGACCTTTCTATTGTGTATAACAAGTTACCACAAAATTAGCAGCTTGAAACAACATTTGTTATGTCACAGTTCCATGGTTGAGAAGTCTGGGCATGACATACCTGAATCCTCTGCCCAGGTCTCATGGCTGAATTAATATATTGGCTGGTGCTGTGGTCTTATCTGAGATTCAAAGTCTACTTCCCCAAATCACTGGTTATTGGCAGAATTAAATTTCTTAAGATTGAAGGGTTTATGTCTCCATTTCCTTACTGAGTGTCAGCTGGAGGTTGCTTTAGCCCCTAGAATTTCCTCTCAGATTCTTTCCACATAGACCTCTCTATCTTCAAAGCCAGCCAAAGAAACTTCCTCATGTGGAATCTCTCTGACATTAGGAAAGTCTCTGTTCTTTTAAAGAGCTCATTTGACTAGGTCAGCCCAAACCAGACTGCCTTTCTTTTGATGAACTCAAAGCCAGTTGATTAGTAATCTACTCATGGAAATGATAAACCATCATAGTCACAGGTTTGCTTAAACTCAAGTTGGCATTTACACATTTATACAAGGCATTTACACATTATACACAATAAGGTGGGAATCCTGAGGACCATCTTTGAATTCTGCCTACCACAGGAACTGATGGGAATAAATAGGTTAGAAACCAGCTAAAGTTTAGAGGGAATTTTATTGTCAAAGGAACCACAAAACAAAATTTAAAAATCTCATTTTCAGTTCTTTTGACCTTTTTGTATTATGAAAACAACATTTTTACCTTAGATAGTGAATATATTATAGGATTATCAGCCAGAGTAGTAGTATTTGGAAAGTAAAGACAATCCTAGAGAAATTCTTGACAGAACAGCACCTAATTACTTTGAAAATATCTCTTCCTAGTCACTCAACACTCAAAGGCACACAAAGGCATGGCTGACTCAGTCTCTGTGGGTCTCCTGGTGCACACAAGGTTTTGGTTGAGACCTCTGAGCATCTCTGGCGCGTATGAGGTTTGATTCTAAATGTGATTTCACCCTCCTACCATCTTGCTGGGGCTTCTTTTTGCCCTTGGACGAGGAGTATCTTTTTTTGGTGGGGTCCAACATTCCCTTGTCAATGTGTTTGAGTGTCTCCTGCAGAGGTAAGGGTCAGCAGTGGCCTTGCCGCAGGGGCAGGGGCTCTGGGTGCAGCAGACCTGGGTGTGGCATAAGCCCTCTTGGAGGAGGTTGCCATTAATCCCACTATAGAGCCCCCAGAACTTATACAGGACTTGGGAAACAGACTCTTGGAGGGCACAAACCAAACATTGTGCACACCAAGACCCAGGAGAAAGGAGCAGTGACACCACAAGAGACTGACCCAGGCTTGCTTGTGAGTGTCCAGGAGTCTCTGGCAGAGGTGTGGATCGGTGGTGGCCTACTCCAGGGTTGGGGGCACTGAGTGCAGTAGTGCCTGCGTCTGGTCGTTTGAAGATTGCCATTTTCTTCATTACCTCCACCACAGTTTGGTTTCAGGCCAAACAACCAGGAGGGAAGACAGCCCCGCCCATCAACAGAAAATTGGATTAAAGATTTGCTGAGCATAGCCCAGAGACGGAGAAGCTCTATACAGTCAACAAAAACAAGACCAGGAGCTGACTGTGGCTCAGATCATGAACTCCTTATTGCCAAATTCAGATTTAAATGGAAGAAAGTAGGGAAAACCACTAGACCATTCAGGTATGACCTAAATCAAATCCCTTATGATTATACAGTGGAAGTGAGAAATAGATTTAAGGGCCTAGATCTGATGGACAGAGTGCCTGATGAACTATGGAATGAGGTTCATGACCTTGTACAGGAGATAGGGATCAAGACCATCCCTATGGAAAAGAAATGCAAAAAAGCAAAATGGTTGTCTGGGGGAGGCCTTACAAATAGCTGTGAAAAGAAGAGAAGTGCAAAGCAAAGGGGAAAAGGAAAGATATAAGCATCTGAATGCAGAGTTCCAAAGAATAGCAAGAATAGATAAGAAATCCTTCTTCAGCAATCAATGCAAAGAAATAGAGGAAAACAACAGAATGGGAAAGACTAGAGATCTCCTCAAGAAAATTAGAGATACCAAGGGAACATCTCATGCAAAGATGGGCTCGATAAAGGACAGAAATGGTCTGGACCTAACAGAAGCAGAAGATAGTAAGAAGAGGTGGCAAGAATACACAGAAGAACTGTACAAAAAAGATCTTCACGACCCAGATAATCATGATGATGTGATCACTAATCTAGAGCCAGACATCTTGGAATGTGAAGTCAAGTGGGCCTTAGAAAGCATCACTATGAACAAAGCTAGTGGAGGTGATGGAATTCCAGTTGAGCTATTTCAAATCCTGAAAGATGATGCTGTGAAGGTGCTGCACTCAATATGCCAGCAAATTTGGAAAACTCAGCAGTGGCCACAGGACTGGAAAAGGTCAGTTTTCATTCCAATCCCAAAGAAAGGCAATGCCAAATAACGCTCAAACTACCACACAATTGCACTCATCTCACACACTAGTAAAGTAATGCTCAAAATTCTCCAAGCCAGGCTTCAGCAATACGTGAACCGTGAACTCCCTGATGTTCAAGCTGGTTTTAGAAAAGGCAGAGGAACCAGAGATCAAATTGCCAACATCCGCTGGATCATGGAAAAGCAAGAGAGTTCCAGAAAAACATCGACTTCTGCTTTATTGACTATGCCAAAGCCTTTGACTGTGTGGATCACAATCAACTGTGGAAAGTTCTGAAAGAGATGGGAATACCAGACCCCCTGACCTGCCTCTTGAGAAATCTGTATGCAGGTCAGGAAGCAACAGTTAAAAGTGGACATGGAACAACAGACTGGTTCCAAATAGGAAAAGGAGTACGTCAAGGCTGTATATTGTCACCTTGCTTATTTAACTTATATGCAGAGTACATCATGAGAAATGCTGGACTGGAAGAAACACAAGCTGGAATCAAGATTGCTGGGAGAAATATCAATAACCTCAGATATGCAGATGACACCACCCTTATGGCAGAAGGTGAAGAGGAACTAAAAAGCCTCTTGATAAAAGTTAAAGAGGAGAGCGAAAAAGTTGGCTTAAAGCTCAACATTCAGAAAACGAAGATCATGGCATCTGGTCCCATCACTTCATGGGAAATAGATGGGGAAACAGTGGAAACAGTGTCAGACTTTATTTTTGGGGGCTCCAAAATCACTGCAGATGGTGACTGCAACCATGAAATTAAAAGACGCTTACTCCTTGGAAGCAAAGTTATGACCAACCTAGATAGCATATTGAAAAGCAGAGACATTAGTTTGCCAACAAAGGTCCGTCTAGTCAAGGCTATGGTTTTTCCACTGGTCATGTATGGATGTGAGAGTTGGACTGTGAAGAAGGCTGAGCGCCGAAGAATTGATGCTTTTGAACTATGGTGTTGGAGAAGACTCTTGAGAATCCCTTGGACTGCAAGGAGATCCAACCAGTCCATTCTGAAGGAGATCAACCCTGGGATTTCTTTGGAAGGAATGATGCTAAAAACTGAAACTCCAGTACTCTGGCCACCTCATGAGAAGACTTGACTCATTGGAAAAGACTCTGATGCTGGGAGGGATTGGGGGCAGGAGAAGAAGGGGACGACCGAGGATGAGATGGCTGGATGGCATCACTGACTCGATGAATGTGAGTCTGAGTGAACTCCGGGAGATGGTGATGGACAGGGAAGCCTGGCGTGCTGCGATTCATGGGGTTGCAAAGAGTTGGACATGACTGAACGACTGAACTGAACTGAACTGAACTGAGCATAGCCCTGCCCATCAGAACAAGATCCAGTTACCCTCACCATCAGTCTCTCCCACCAGGAAGTTTCCATAAGCCTCTTATCCTTATCTGTCAGAGGGCAGACAGAATGAAAACCGCAATCACAGAAAACTTATCAAATGGATCACATGGACCACAGCCTTGTCTAACTCAATGTAACTATGAGCCATGCCATGTAGGGCCACCCAAGACAGGTCATGGTGGAGACTTCTGACAAAGTGAGGTCAACTGGAGAAGGAAATGGTGAACCACTTCAGTATTCTTGCCTGAGAACCCCATGAACAATATGAAAGGGCAAAAAGATATGACCCTGAAAGATGAACTCCCCAGGTCAGTAGGTGCCCAATATGTTACTGGAGAAGAGTGGAGAAATAACTCCGGAAAGAATGCAGAGACAGAGCTAAAGCAAAAACAACACCCAGTTGTTGATGTGACTGGTGATGGAAATGAAGTCCAATGCTGTAAAGAACTATATTGCATAGGAACCTGGAATGTTAGGTCCATAAATCAAGGTAAATTCAGTTTGGTTCAGTTCAGTAACTCAGTCATGTCCGATTCTTTGTGACCCCATGGACTGCAGCACACCAGGCTTCCCTGTCCATCACCAACTCCCAGAGCTTCCTTAAACTCATGTCCCTCTATCAACGATACCATCCAACCATCTCATCCTGTCATCCCCTTCTCCTCCTGCTTTCAATATTTCCCGACAACAGGGTCTTTTCCAGTGAGTCAGTTCTTTGCATCAGGTGGCCAAAGTATTGAAGTTCCAGCATCAAGGTAAATTGGAAGTGGTCAAACAGGAGATGGCAAGAGTGAACATCAACATTTTAAGCATCAGTGAGCTAAAATGGACTGGAATGGGTGAATTTAACTCAGATGACCATTATATCTATTACTGTGGGCAACAATCCCTTAGAAGAAATGGAGTAGCCCTCATAGTCAGTAAGAGTCTGAAATGCAGTTCTTGGGTGTAGTCTCAAAAATGACAGAATGATCTCTGTTCAGTTTCAGTGAACCATTCAATATCACAGTAATCCAAGTCTATGTCCCAACCAGTAATGCTGCAGAAGCTGAAGTTGAATGGTTCTATGAAGATCTACAAGAACTTCTAGAACTAATACCCCCAAAAGATGTTCTTTTCATTATAGGGGACTGGAATGCAAAGTAGGAAGTTAAGAGATGCCTTGAGTAAGAGGAAAATTTGGCCTCGGAGTACAAAATGAAACAGGGCAAAGGCTAACAGCGTTTTGCCCAGAGACTGCACTAGTCATAGCAAACACCCTCTTCCAACAATACAAGAGAAGACATGGACATCACTAGATGGTCAACACTGAAATCAGATTGATTATATTCTTTGCAGCCAAAGATGGAGAAGCTAGATATAGTCACCAAAAACAAGACCAAGAACTGACTGTGGCTCAGATCATGAACTCCTTATAGACAAAATTAAGACTTAAATAAAAGAAAGTAGGGAAAACCACTAGACTATTCAGGTATGACCTAAATAAAATCCCTTATGATTATACAGTGGAAGTGACAGATAGATTCAAGGGATTAAGTCTGATGGACAGAGTGCATGAAGAACTATGGATGGAGGTTCATGACATTGTATAGGAGGCAGTGATCAAGACCATCCTCAAGAAAAAGAAATGCAAAAAGGCAGAACAATTGTCTGAGTAGGACTTACAAATAGCTGAGGAAAGAAGCTAAAGGCAAAAGAGAAAAGGAAAGATAAACCCATCTGAATGCAGAGTTCCAAAGAATAGCAAAGAGAGATAAGAAAGCCTTCCTCAGTGACCAGTGCAAAGAAATAGAGGAAAACAATAGAATGGGAAAGACTAGAGATCTCTTCAAGAAAATTAGAGATAGCAAAGGAACATTCAATGCAAAGATGGGCACAATAAAGGACAGAAATGGTATGGACCTAACAAGCAGAAGATGTTAAGAAGAGGCGGCAAGAACACACAGAACTATACAAAAAAGATCTTCATGACACAGATAGCCACAATGGTGTGATCACATGCCTCGAGCCAGACATCCTGGAATGCAAAATCAAATGGGCCTTAGGAAGCATCACTGCTAAGAGAGCTAGTGGAGGTGATGGAATTCCAGTTGAGCTGTTTCAAATCCTATAAGATGATGCTGTGCAAATGCTGCACTCAATATGCCAGCAAATTTGGAAAACTCAGCAGTGGCCACAGGACTGGAAAAGGTCAGTTTTCATTCCAGTTCCAAAGACAGACAATGCCAAAGAATGTTCAAACTACTGCTCAATTGTACTCATCTCACGTGCTAGCAAAGTTATGATCAAAATTCTCCAAGCTAGGCTTCAACAGTATCTGAACTGTGAACTTCCAGATATTCAAGCTGGATTTATAAATGGCAGAGGAACCAGAGATCAAATTGCCAATATCTGTTGGATCATAGATAAAGAAAGAGAGTTCCAGAAAAATATCAACTTTTGCTTTATTGGCTATGCCAAAGCCTTTGACTCTGTGGATCACAACAAACTGTGGAAAATTCTTAAAGAGATGGGAATACCAGACCCCCTGACCTGCCTCCTGAGAAATCTGCATACAGGTCAAGAAGCAACAGTTAGAACTAGACATTGAACCACAGAATGGTTCCAAATCGGGAAAGGAGTACCTCAAGACTGTGTACTGTCACCCTGCTTATTTAAGTTATATGCAGAGTGAGTGAAGTCGCTCAGTCATGTCCGACTCTTTGCAACCCCATGGACTATATAGTCCACCAGTCTCCTCCATCCTCAAGGCAAGAATACTGGAGTGGGTTGCCATTTCCTTCTCCAGGGAATCTTCCTGACCCACGGATCGAACCCAGGTCTCCCGCATTGCAGGCAGATGCTTTAACCTCTGAGCCACCAGGGAACATAACGCAAAATGCAAGGCTGGATGAAGCACAAGCTAGAATCAAGAATGCTGATGACACCACCCTATGGCAGAAAGTGAAGAAGAAGTAAAGAGTCTCTTGATGAAAGTGAAAGAGAAGAGTGAAAAAGTTGGCTTAAAACTCAATATTCAGAAAAGTATGATCATGGCATTTGGTCCCATCAGTTCATGGCAAATAGATGGGGAAGCAATGGAAACAGTGACAGACTTTATTTTGGGGGGCTCCAAAATCACTGCAGATGGTGACTGCTGCCATGAAATTAAAAAACACTTGCTCCTTGAAAGAAAAGCTATGACCCACCTAGAGAGCATATTAAAAAGCAGAGACATTATTTTGCCAACAATGGTCCGTCTAGTCAAAGCTATGGTTTTTCTAGTAGTCATGTATGGATGTGAAAGTGAACGTGAAAGTGAAATTCGCTCCATTGTGTATAACTCTTTGTGACCCGTGGTCTATACAGTTCATGAATTCTCCAGGCCAGAATACTGGAGTGGGTAACTGTTCCCTTCTCCAGGGGATCTTCCCAACCCAGGGGTGGTATCCAGGTCTCCCACATCACAGGCGGGTTCTTTACCAGCTGAGCCACAGGAGAAGCCTGTATGGATGTGAGAGCTGGACTATAAAGAAAGCTGAGCGGTGAAGAATTGAAGCTTTTGAACTGTGATGTTGAAGACTCTTGAAAGTCCCTTGGACTGCAAAGAGATCAAACAAGTCAATCCTAAAGGAAATCAGTCCTGAATATTCATTGGAAGGACTGATGCTGAAGCTGAAACTCCAATACTTTGGCCACCTGATGCAAAGAACTGGCTCATTGGAATAGACCCTGATCCTGAGAAAGACTGAAGACAGGAGGAGAAGGGGACGACAGAGGATGAGATGGCTGGATGGCATGACTGACTTGATGGACATGAGTTTGAGCAAACTCCGGGACTTGGTGAAGGACAGGGAAGCCAAGCGTGCTGCAGTCCATGAGGTCTGAAAGAGTCGGACACGACTGAGCGAGTGAACTGAACTGAGTCACTCAACAGGACTGTATATAGTAAGAGAGGGTGGGGCCTGGCAGAGAATGTTTTGAGAGGATAACCTGACCATCAAAGTAGCACTTTTTTTTTTTTTTTCTCTCAAATGAAAGAAAAGCAAGCTTACATTTATCCTATGAAGTCTCTGGTCATATGAAATCAAATATGTATATCAAGTTTTTAATTTATTTTTAATTGAAGGATCATTCCTTTACAATGTTGTGTTAGTTTTTGCTATGCAGCAATGTGAATCAGCAATAAGTTTTGAAAAATCAATCTTTTCTCAGTGTTAGGCTTTATTCTGTGGCTTTGGGAGGGAGTGTCTAAGGCTACTGCTTGATATCGTATGAGTGGGTAGTTCTGAAGGATAGAGGACATAAATTTGGGACACTAATTGAGAGCTCTCTGGATGGTTCTGGGTCCCCAGAAAGGTGGAAATCAATGAATGACTCACTCAGAGTACCAGTGACCCCTGGTACTCTGACAGCAATCTTAGTTTGAAACTGGTTAACAAAGACCACACATGGTCAGTAAAATACTGCATTTTTATATGGGCAACTCCCTTCATGCAAAGATCCTGAATTTATAGGAGGTATAATTTACTGAGCTTATTGGATGTAAATTACTTACGTGCCAATGACATAAGTAGAAAAAAACAATAAACCATATATAAAACTTTTATAGCCTATTCTTTCATTAAGGGATACCAACAGATATTTTGTTTTTGTTTTTTGAAAAAAAAAATTTGTTTATGAAATTTGGTGGACAAATGAAAACCTAAATTTAGGCTTTACCGGGAAGAATAAAAGTGTTTTGAATAATTATCACTGGCTTAATCAGTTGTTGTCTGCCAGGGAGTACTGGTTTTATTTCAACTGTGGAGGAAAACTTATCTTTTTGATCTATTAGGTTATGTAAGTAATTTAAAGTTAATTCGTTAACTACGTAAGTTTCACTCATTTTCCTTAGCAAGAACTGAAGACCTTAGTATTTAATATTTTCTTAAAAGTGAATTTATTACACTCTTTGGGTTTTCTGTTTTCTGTTTTGCCATCTCTCATAAGTATCTTAGCTGCCTTGTACCTGAGTGTTACTTCAAGCTATAGTGCCACCTGGTGTTTATATAATTTATCCGGACCTTCCTTTCTAAGAAATAGTCATTGTTCTTTGGATGAATATTTTAAAGTAGAAAAACAATATCATATACTAAAATTCTCCTGCAAGTTAGTCTGTAAGTAAACCAAACTTATGTCCTAAATTAAACTGAACTTATAACTTAAACTAAAGAAGTCAGCCATTTATTTTTAGTAAGTTTCATGGATGAGATGCTTAGTATTCTACAGACTTCGCTGAAATGTTTGGAATTGACAGAGCCTCACACAGTGTCACGGAGAAGGCAATGACACCCCACTCCAGTACTCTTGCCTGGAAAATCCCATGGATGGAGGAGCCTGGTAGGCTGCAGTCCATGGGGTTGCTAAGAGTCGGACACGACTGAGCGACTTCACTTTCACTCTTCACTTTCATGCATTGGAGAAGGACATGGCAACCCACTCCGGTGTTCTTGCCTGGCGAATCCCAGGGACGGAGGAGCCTGGTGGGCTGTTGTCTATGGGGTCGCACAGTCGGACACGACTGAAGTGATTTAGCAGCAGCAGCAGCAGCAGCACACAGTGTCAAGTACAAAGCAGCTGATTAACAGATGTTTAAAATCATAGACTGTTACAGCTTGGATGTCCTAGCTGAGTGATTGGGCATAAAGGGCTATGGTGAATAACAGGGATCACTGTAAACATGCTATAGTTTGTTCTCATTAGTTCACATGATTTCGAACTCCAGAACTTATACTCAACTATTCAAAGTTTAGGAGGAAAGAATTATTATATAAAACATTTACCTGAAGATAGGATTGTATTTCAATGAATGTGTGTGTGTGTGTCTGTCTTTGTGTGTGTGTGTGTGTGTGTGTGTGTGTGTGTGTGTGCACACTAAGTCACTTCAGTCACTCAGACTCTTTGTGACCCTGCCAGGCTCCTCTGTCCATGGGATTCTCCAAGCAAGAACACTGGAGTGGGTTGCCATGCCCTCTTCCAGGGGAGCTTCCCAACCCAGGGATCAAATCTCCATCTCTTATGTCTCTTGCATTGGCATGTGGGTTCTTTACCACCACTTGGGAAGCCATTTAAGAGAATAATTGATGCTAAAGTTAATCGCTCACAGATATCCCTTTAAAAAGAGATGCCGAATATTCGCTACTGCTATTTTTGAAGAAAAGTTGTCACTTAAAATTGATGACAACCTAAAATTCAGCTCAGTTTTAGATGTCATCTAAAGCCTTAACATTATTTTGGAAACATCTGACTATAGTTTTGGTAACGTCCCACCTTCCTTGAGGCGAATAGTTCTTGATATTGTTTCTGTTGGAGTATTTTTTGTAGCAGGTGATAGAAAACCCATGTAATCTGTTGCCCATATGATAAAAATCCACAGAGTTGGTTTGATCTTGGTTCTTGTGTTTCTCTAAATTTTCTCCACCCTGTTGTAGGTTTTGTTCTCCAGCTGGTTTCTTTCATGGTGGTTATACGGTCTATCTATCAGACCTGCTATCACTGCATACTCAGGAATTAACAAGCTTCTCTTTTCCTCTCCCTGATCAAAGCTTGTGGCAGGGCTTCACTCTGGTTGGACCAAATTAGATCATGCCTTTTATTCCGGGACTAGGTCAAAAGAATGTGATTATGCTGAATGATTCGAGCCAATCAGAGGCTTCCCTTGGAGTAGAACTGGGATAATTACAACTGCCATTCATACGTGAGAGACTCAAGGGTCTGTCAGGAAGAGGACCATGTATTCTACTTCTTTCTAAATCTCTGACAATCATAGCTCGTTCATTCAATCATGGCTTATTCACTTTGGTAATCCCAATGCAGAACATCACATAAGGTAGGTGTTCAATAAATATTTTAGGGTAGTAAATTTTAAGGTTAACTAAAGAGAAATTATGGAATAAATTCAATGATAGCTTATTTATATGATTTAAATAAAGAATAAGTATGTTGGTTTGAAAATACCTTCCTAAATTAATTGTTTGAGAAAGTGGTCATGTTTAAAAATGGAACATTTTTGGGATATTTTTGCTATTGATTGTGATAATAGCTACCACATGTCGTTATTACCCTTTACAACCAAACAGAAAGTTAGAAGGCTGATGCATGGAAGAAACTGTGCCCTCAATATGGAGATTAAAGTATAGGAAGTGGAAGACAGCATAAAATGTTCGTGTCATTACTTTTCAAAATTTGTTTCAGATGTCATCACAAGAAGTCAAAACAGTAAATCTGGATGTATTCATTGAAACTGTGGGACTAAAAACATGTTGTTGATATCATTTAGCTGAGTCAGTATCAACAAGTAAGATGGGAACCTAGAACTTTTCAGTTTTTTGCTGTTAATTCATTGCCTTTTTGGCAAGCTGCAATGAATAAAACCAACCTCATCTTTTCATTCCAGTCCAATGACTGGGCCACATAAAAGAGGCTTTACATTAAGCTCCCACCTAAGGTATCACGCAGGCCATGTCCTCAGAAACAAGACATTCTCTCCATCAGTTGTTCTCATTCTAATCACCAACCAACTCTGAAGTGTCTTGGCTGTTGACTGCTTTAAGTATGAGGGAAGTACCCACTTGGGTAAAGAACAGAGTTTAGTTTCCTCCAGAAATGAGACAGCCATCTGTGTAGGTAGAGCCCTGAAGTGGTTTCCAAATTTGTTTTTCAGAGACCCAGGGTTTTGCATAGCCTCAGAGAGAGACATGATGAAGTTACTAGTAAGATGTGTTTTCAATTCCTTACCCCTTTTATCTGTTACATAAGTTGGGATTTTATATGTTGAAAGACTGCATCCAGTTTTATTTGAAAAAAAGAAATTTGTGGATAAAAATTTGGACAGCCCTTGCCATTAATGATAGTGGGGTATCCATGCCTGGAGGGCATAGCCGCAAACACAGATGAGACCACAAGGTCTGAGTGACACATGGAGGCCACAGTTTATCTGCAAGCTAGTGAAATGTTTGACTGAAAGAGCAATTTCAGCTCACTATCTAGATGGGTTATTTACTGCTCAAATGTATAACTGGTGTTGTGATTGTTGTTTAGTTGCCAGGTTGTGTCTGACTCTTTGCAACCCCATAGACTATGGAAATCTCAAATCCTTGAGATTTTCCAGGCAAGAATACTGGAGTGGTTTGCCATTTCTTTCTCCAGGAGATCTTCCTGTCCCAAGGATTGAACCTGTGTCTCCTGCATTGGCAGACAGATTCTATACCCTTGAACCACCAGGGAAGCCCATATATAACTGTATATCTCTAAATTCTCAAATAAACGAATAGAATATTAAGTGATTTCTAATGTGCAAAGCCATATGGTGCAATCTGTTATTACAGATCTGCCAGTGATTTCCATGGCCGACAGCAGAATTTCTCAAAAGGGCTGAATGTATGGGAAGGTGATTGTGGCACTGTGATTTAGATATAAGGTCTCCCAGGGACTTGCGACTGTCACCAGAAATTCAGTTAAAAATTCACTTTTCTAGAGTAAGACATTTTCTTCTGTTAAAATGCAAATAATTTCATGTAGAACATATGATCTTGTACAAAATACATACTCAAGTTTCAAAAACATACTTTGAAATACCTGGAATTACATTCACTTTAGTGCATGAGTCCCCCTGCCCTTTCCCTTCAACAGCAGAAAATTGAATTTTGCCAAATCAAGATAACTCAGTCACTTCTGGTTTTAAACTCAGTCTTTTGGGAAGCTCACCAGCTAGTCACTTAGGATTCTTCACCTCCTGATTCTTCCTTTCTCTTTAGAAGAATCTGGGTTTGTGGAGGCTTGTTTAAGCAAATGGCAACCCCCCGACCAGGTCTTGGGTGCTGACTTCTATCTCCTGTCCCTCTGCTGCTGATGCTTGCTGCTCTGCCATGTCCTTCACCATCTATTCTGGGCTCTCTGCATAGGCCTTGATTCAATCACAAGGGTTGTTTAGTCTGTTGATCTTTCAAACATTTTTCTGCTGTTTGAGAACCAGAAGCCCCAAGGGGGAGCTGAGTAGGACTCTGGATGGCTTACCTCAGGTTTACGGTTTGGACCAATCACTAAAAAATGTGGTATATGTGCATGATCCTATACATAAATTATTTTATTTAGTTGTGACTAGTTCTCAATGAGATAGGTATAATTTTTTGTAGCCATTTGAATTTAGTAATTAACCTTGGGGCTTTATTTTTTGGAGTTTTTTCATTTCATATGCCTAGTGATTCATTTTTATCATTTTATGTTATTATTTTATTTATAACATTTATTTTCATTACAAAATTATTGCTTCTTCACCACAGAATTTGAAAAGCCTTGGCCTGGACCATTGCTTTTTCCTGCTCAGGCACCGTGTTGAGCCGGAGTTGGGGCTTCTCAGTGAGAACTGTCAGTCCATTCAACCCAGGGTAGAGAGTGTCATTGGACTCACTAAGGAGAGGGCCACAGGCAGACCAAGAAAGTATCTTAAGATAGTACCTACCTTGCCGTCTGGATTTCCCATGGCAGAAATTACAGGAGGGTAGAAAGAGCTGTATAACCTTGAAAAGTTGTTTTACCTCTTGCTGTTGTTCAGTTACTAAGTTGTGTCCAACTCTTTGCGACCCCACAGACTGCAGCATGCTAGTCTTCCCTGCCCTTCACTATCTCCTCAGAGTTGCTCAAACTCATGTCCACTGATGCCATCCAACCATCTCCTCCTCTGTCATCCCCTTCTCCTGCCTTCAATCTTTCCGAGCATCAGGGTCTTTTCAAATAAGTTGGCTGTTCATATCAGGTGGCCAAAGTATTGGAGCTTCAGCTTCAGCATCAGTCCTTCCAATGAATATTCAGGGTTGATTTTCTTTGGGATTGACTTGTTTGATCTCCTTGCTGTCTATGGGACTCTCAAGAGTCTTCTCCAAAACCACGATTAGAAAGCGTCAATTCTTTGGCTCTCAGCCTTCTTTATGGTCCAGCTCTCACATCCATACATGACTACTGGAAAAGCCATAGCTTTGACTATGCGGCACTCTGTTGGCAAAGTGATTTACCTCTGGGGAGCCTCCTTTTCCTCAATAGTAAAAAGAGAATAAGAAACTTCATCTCATTGATTGTAGTAAGGCTTCAGGGAGGAAGCATTAAATTCCTAACTCAGGGCCTGGCCCAGAAAGGTTAACTCCTTGTAAGTAGAATTTCTAAAACATATTGCATTTCAGTGAAGTTCTCTACCAACATATGAAACATACATATTCATCCTTATTAATCTTTATGCTATTGAGAATATTTGAAATTGATTAATTACATAGGGCTATAATTGTAAAAATCATATTTACTATAATTATAAGAACTAAATATGAGAACAAATGTACAGTAGTAGTTAAGCCAAGTGCCTTGTGTGTAGCAGATGTTTATTTAATGGGAATGTACTGATACACACACACACACACACACATTCATTCACTAAACACATTTATATACATATCTCCACATTCATACATACCTAGTATACTTGGCAGAGAAGGCAATGGCACCCCACTCCAGTACTCTTGCCTGGAAAATCCCATGGACTGAGGAGCCTGGTGGGCTGCAGTTCATGGGGTCGCTGAATCGGACATGACTGAGCGACTTCCCTTTCACTTTTCACTTTCCTGCATTGGAGAAGGAAATGGCAACCCACTCCAGCGTTCTTGCCTGGAGAATCCCAGGGATGGGGGAGCCCGGTGGGCTGCCGTCTGTGGGGTGGCACAGAGTTGGACACGACTGAAGCCACTTAGCAGCAGCAGCAGCAGTATACTTGGATGTAAGATTCAGAAGCTATTTATATTCACTCAGCGAAATGAAAATGCAGCAGACCTAGGTATCTGCTGTGGATATTTTATAGAAATATTTGATACATGAATTTATTGAGCTGAAACAAGGCAAAAAACATGACTGCTGCTTCCTGATGATTTTGTTCCTCAGCTTTCAGATAATGACTCTATAACTGCATCTGTTTTGGTTTTTTCTTATTTTGTCACAGTGTGGTTTTTGCGAAGCAATTATACTAACAAAGGATGGTTTGGACCTGAGAAGTGAAATATTTCTCTTAAATACCGCCGTTTTAATTAAATGTAACCCTAGGAGAACAGTGTTTAGTTGCAGAAATGAAATGGACCGAGCCTTGGGGCACTCCGAATCCAGTGGAGGAAATTGAACAGCATAGTCAATTGGGCACAAGCCATGAGAAGAGTGAAACAATTTACAGGCAGACTGGAAGTTAATTATTTAGCCCAAATATAATATGTCGTAATATGCCAAGTACCAAGCCATGTGGGACAAATACATAAATACGATGGCTATTGATGACTGCCAAATTAATGCTTGGGTTATTGAATCAGTTCTGTATTTGTCTTTAGCGCTTTAAAAATCAGTTAAAGGCCACTGCAATGAAAAAAAAAAACATGTTGGAACTAATATAGACCAGAGTCAAAAATTGAAGTTCAAAATAAGAAATTCAATTTGGTCAGAAAGTCCCAGAAAGCATGGTTTTACAATTGCTATTTAGGTTAAGTTTTATGGGAAAAGCTTCTCAATGGCATAAATAAGGTCCACAAACAAAGTAACAGAGTAATCATCTTCCCTTTATACATCTCTGAGCCTCAAATCCAAACATGGTTCTGGACCAAACATACTTTCACATAATTCTGGGAATAAAGTATACCAGGAAATGAAACTGATGGAGACGAGAGAGTCCTACATCATTATAAAGCGGTTTTAAAATGTTCCCAGGAGATGTTTTAATTTGTTTTATGGTGAGACATGTAGAGATAGAGATGGCTATCATGGAGGAACAAGTTTTATACTTTCCAGTTCTTAGAAGCAGGAGGCCAGGTGTGCCATGCAGGGCCACATGAGGAAGCACCAAGGTCAATCAGGAGGCAAAGGGAAAGCAAAGAGAAAGTATGGGCAAAATAGGTAACTCATGAGAACCTACTGTAAAGTTCAGGGGAAAAAAAAGAAGGTACAATCTGTTTGTAGGACATATATGAAGTTAACCTTAAAAAAGCATTCCAATATACAGTAGGTGCAGACAAATACGATTTGATTTTACTTATAGGAGATACCTAGAGTAGTCAAATTCACAGAGCCGGAGAGTACATCGGTAGATACCAGGGGCTGAGGATGGCTGTGGTGGAGTAATGGGGACTTAGTGTTTAATGGGGACAGAGTCTCAGTTTAGGGAAGTGAAAATTCAGGAGACAGATGATGGTGAGAGCTGCACATTCACATTCAACAGTGTGAATGTACTCAGTGCCACTGAACTGTATAGTTAAACATGGCTAAAATAGTGTGTTTTGTATTACGTGACTTTTACCACAATTAAAAAAAAAATTAAAAAAAAAACACCTTTCTTGTGGTTTCTGTGGGAAGGAATTGGCAAAGCATCATAAGCAGTCATAGGATTGGCTGGTTTGAATAATTTCAGGGGTGGTCTCAGGGGTGTATGGGCTGTGCTGAGTCGTCTGATACCTGGTCCCGGGGTGAATAGGACACAGGGGTAGTAGTTTGAATTGTGAGAGTCTGAGAAAGGAGATAGTTGGGGAGCATGGGTTCTCGGTTGGTTTGTATATGAAAGGCACATTTGCAGGAGAGTTCTTTACAGTCTCTAGGAATTGACTAGTGCTGGGAGGGCCAGTCTCTCCATGGCAAGTGAAGCCCTAGAGCTTTAAAAAACTAGAGAAAATACAAAAATATGATTAATACAGGGCCTTTCATTCTCTATGTTCTGGGGATATTCAGACTCTTAAAGTACTGGAAACACTAGGGCTGGCATCTCTCAGTATGTCACTCAACTGTGTGCTAAGGGCTGTCTTTATTTTTTATGCTCTGTTAACCATTCAGAGATGCTACCTGAGCTGTGCTGATCCTGATCATGCATTCTTCGAAACTAAAGATTATTTTGCAGTTTTGCTGCTAAATGTTTTTTCCTAACAGCAAGAAGGCTTAAAAAGTTAAATAATGAGAAAATGACTCTTTAGACACCAGTGATTCTGCTGAAGTTCTCTTGAAAACTCTTCACTTATGGAGAAATGCCTAGGAAGGCTGTCCACTGAGGGTGTCAGTAAAGGTATTAAGAGATCAAGCATTGTTGAGGAGAGATGAACATCCCATTGTGACACCAACAGAATACATTCTAGAAATTAAGGTCTTCACACTTCAAAGAACTGAAGAAGTAATATCTTTAGATTGAAATAGGTGGAAATGGTTTTCAGATCGCTGTGTTATACTTCACACATGGAATAAATTATGAGCCAAACTGTAACTCAATTTATAATATCAGAGGTGTATTTTACTTTCATATATTTAATGTGATCTCTATAATGCCTATGGTTACATTTGTACTAAATTTTCTGTCATAAAATTTGATTTTCAGAAGATTAAATTTAGCAATAAAATGTTCTCTGTACCAAAGAATAAAAGGAAAATCCTCAGGCAATAAGGTAATAGTGTTTTACCATAATTTTTTTTTCAGTTTATTTAAACTAAAAAAAAAAGTTCACCTATTTCTTCCACCCCTCACCTCCACCTCTGGCAACCACCAACCTGTTCTCTTTATCTATGAGCTATTTAAAAAATGTTTTAGAGTCCATGTAAAAGAGAAATAATACAGTATTTGTCATCTTTTTCTGACTTATTTCGTTTGGCATAATGCCCTCAAGCTCCACTCATGTTTCCGCAGTGACAAGATTTCATTATTTCTAAATGATGAATAGCATTCCATTGTATATCTATATCACATCTTTGCCAGTCATTTATTGATGAATACTTAGGTTCCTTTCATGTCTTGCGTTTTGTAAATAATGCAATGAACATAGGAGTGCATATATCTTTTAAAACTAGTTTTTTTCCTTTCCTTCTGATAAATACCCAGAATTGCTGAGTCATAGAGTAATTCTATTCTTAATTTTTTGAGAAATCGCCATACTGATTTTCATAATGGCTGTGTCAGTTTACATTTCCACCAACAGTGCCCAATGGTTCCCTTTTCTCCACATCGTCATTAACGCTTGCTATTTCTTGTCTTTTTGATGATAGCCATTCTGACAGATGTGAGGTGATATCTCGTTGTGGTTTTGACTTGAGTTTCCATGATGGCTAATAATATGGAGCATCTTTTCATGTACCTGTTGGCCATCTGTATGTCTTCTTTGGAAAAAATGTCTGTTCAGGTCCTCTGCCAATTTTTTAATCAGATTTTTTGTTGTTATTGATTTGTATGATATCCTTATATATTTTGGATATTAGCCCCTTATCAGATACATGATTTGCAAATATTTCCAATTTAGTAGGTTCCCTTTTCATTACATTGGTGGTTTCCTTTGCTGAGCAGAATATAGTGGGGTTTTTTTTTTGAGTTATTGTATTTTGAAATGCATTTGGCTCTGAGAAACTCAACTACATGTGGTAAAATATGACAAGTACATTTTCATTGTTAGCATTTTCATTTGTAAGTTTAACATTCAGTCAATAGTTGTTCTTATCAAGAGGCCAAGAAGTGAAAATGTCATAAAAATGGTTTCTTTCTCGCAGAAAATAACACCATATCAATCATGCCTAAACTTCTCTGGAATAATAACAAAGAACCAATTCTCTGTTTTCCAAGGGAACAAATATTGATACTTCCCTCAAATGGTAGCTATTCCCGGTTCCACCGCTGTGTGGTGCTGCTTAATTTTAAGGTGTGTGTGTGTGTGTGTGTGCGTGTGTGTGTGTCTTTACCTTTTTATATTTAAGAAGCCTGATATTAAGTGTATACCATACATTCTCGTTTGGAGCATCAAGTGCTGGGATTCTGTTTACTGAATCTGACCACTCTATAGAGATTCAGTCTTGCCAAATGATGAATAGTTATCTCATGTCTGAAACTGCTTATATTTCCTGCTCAGAAAATGCCCAGCATGATGATAGCAGAGCTCAAACTAACCATATTGCTAATTCATCTGATTTCACACAGACATAGATTTGTGGTGGAAACAAGACAAAAAAAGACCTTTCAAAATCTGGACGCATTTACTTTGTTTCTTCCCAATTGAGACTCCTTATGTTTCACCATTTTACTGAAAGAACAATTAAACAAACAAATAAGACTGTTCCCTATGGGTGACAATGTAGACTTGCTAGTTAGAGTTTGGTTAAAAAGGAAAAAAGATCCCACAAGCATACCTGAATTGGCTCAGGCAAAAAGGGACGGAATAAAGGCGTGCAGGTATAGCTGAAGGAAAGAAAGGAGAAAAATGCTACCTCCCAGAGGGGCACTGGGTATTCACAGACTTCAGGAACCAGCGGGACTGCCCTCTCTACTGCTCTGAAGCCGCATGGCCTCTTGCCTGTTTTCACTCACAACATCTTCATTTACTACTCAGTGTGGGTTTTCCCATGATGTTCAGCTTGCTTGTGGCTTTCACTTGCTATATCACTAAATTAGGCTCTGCTTCTGTCTGACTTTCCAGCTCAACTGTCAACCCCCAATTTCTTTTTTTTAGTGTACCTGTGTCTGTGGTCAATTTCGTGGCAGAAAGAATCTGTCCAATCTGCCAATCGATAGGCCTTATGTGATGTGTCCATCCCTGATCCAGGAGTCTTGGTGGCCTGGGGAGCAGCGAGGCCATCTTTCTAGTACCTAGTCCTCATGAGACTTCTAAATATTCTAATCAGCTCACCAAAGTTCAGCAGAAAGTATTAAGCCATCAAAAGAAAATGAGGAAAAAAGACAGAGTAGTATTAGAATATGCTTGATAATACGGTTCATCCCCTTATGCTGCAATAAGATTAATCTTCTCTCTCTCTATATACATATATATATATATATATATATATCTCCAGATAGTCTATTCTGATTGTGACATCACTTAATGTAAAGAAATGTATTAAGAGAAGCTCTCTAATTTTTTCTCCATGGGATTTTACCTCATTTAAATACAAAAAAAGAAAGGCAGGGGCGCATTTCTTCAAAGGCGAATAATCTGGAAAGGATTTCATGATAGAAAAGTATTATTTGGCATCAGAATGTTTGTTCCCTGTTTTGGGGAAGAGAGTATGGAGAAGAGTATCTAATAACTGGAATGGATTATTTTCCTATTTGCCTTAGGAGTTTGAGACTAAGGATTTGGCGACAGAGGGAGTATTTGTTTAAAGAAAGATACTCTACTGCAGATGGTGATTGCAGCCATGAAATTAAAAGATGCTTACTCCTTGGAAGGAAAGTTATGACCAACCTAGATAGCATATTCAAAAGCAGAGACATTACTTTGCCAACTAAGGTCAGTCTAGTCAAGGCTATGGTTTTTCCAGTAGTCATGTATGGATGTGAGAGTTGGACTGTGAAGAAGGCTGAGCACCGAAGAATTGATGCTTTTGAACTGTGATGTTGGAGAAGACTCTTGAGAGTCCCTTGGACTGCAAGGAGATCCAACCAGTCCATTCTAAAGGAGATAAGTCCCGGGTGTTCATTGGAAGGACTGATGCTAAAGCTGAAACTCCAATATTTTGGTTACCTCATGCGAAGAGTTGACTCATTGGGAAGGACCCTGATGTTGGGAGGGATTGGGGACAGGAGGAAGAGGGGACAACAGAGGATGAAATGGCTGGATGGCATCACCGACCTGATGGACATGAGTTTGGGTAAACTCCGGGAGTTGGTGATGGACAGGGAGGCCTGGCATGCTGCACTTCATGGGGTCGCAAAGAGTCAGACATGACTGAGCGACTGAACTGAACTGAACTGAACTGAACTCTACTTTAAAAGAATTTCTAAAGAAATGCACCACAAGACTAGCTGGGGTGTGGTGGTGAATCTGATGCTACATTCTTCTCTATGCTGCTGCTGCTGCTACTGCTGCTGCTGCTGCTGCTAAGTCACTTCAGTCGTGTCCAACTCTGTGCGACCCCATAGACGGCAGCCCACCAGGATCCCTGGGGTTCTCCAGGCAAGAACACTGGAGTGGGTTGCCATTTCCTTCTCCAGTGCATGAAAGTGAAAAGTGAAACTGAAGTCGTTCAGTTGTGTCCGACTCTGCGACTCCATGGACTGCAGCCTACCAGGCTCCTCAGTCCATGGGATTTTCCAGGCAAGAGTACTGGAGTGAGGTGCCATTGCCTTCTCCTATTCTTCTCTATATCCCCTCCTTTTCCAGGTTCTGCCCTGCCTCTGACCTGGAAGCGGGGGTGGAGGAACTGCTTCCTCCACGTCAGGATGACTGAAGACGTCAGGGGCCTGTGGTTGCTGGTTCCTTCTTAACACTTTCTTCACCCTTGAACATTGATGATAGATAGGAAAATTTATACATTATTAAAAATATAAGCCTGTTGACAGAAGCAGGCTGGCATTGACTTTAGATATTTTTGGCTCCACGAGAAAAGAGGCATCATTCACTTGTAAGAAGAATTCTGAGAAATCGGTGATTCTAACTAATTCTGTTCTATTGCTAACAAATTTAATGAACCCAGGCAGGCCCTTTTGTCAACCTGGACCTCAGTTTTCTTTCCTACAAAAGAATCAAGCCCTCCCTGCTCTAATCATCTGTGTTTTTATATGTCTTATTATTCACATGGTGCTCTATTAAAGTGGCTGTACCCATCCCAAAGCAGATGAAAATCATCTATCACCAGCTCAAATCAGGATGGATATGTTTGGAGGAGAATATGCCAACTTTAAATGTTTCAGTTCAGTTCAGTCGCTCAGTCATGTCTGAGTCTTTGCGACCCCATGAATCGCAGCACGCCAGGCCTCCCTATCCATCACCAACTCCCGGAGTTCACTCAGACTCACGTCCATCGGGTCAGTGATGCCATCCAGCCATCTCATCCTCTGTTGTCCCCTTTTCCTCCTGCCCCCAATCCCTCCCATCATCACGGTCTTTTCCAATGAGTCAAGTCTTCGCATGAGGTGACCAAAGTACTGGAGTTTCAGCTTTAGCATCATTCCTTCCAAAGAAATCCCAGGGCTGATCTCCTTCAGAATAAAATAAACAAACAGCATTTGTCTCTCACATAAGATGTGCTTTTGTCAAGCATCTGCTTTGAAAAACAGGAAAGAGAATCCAGGAAAGCTATTAAATGGGGCCAAACCACGTCATCACCCTCCTTCCTCCGCATGCACATAATTCCAATCAAATTTTTGTACATGAATCCTATATTTAGAGGCAAGAGAGCACAAAGACCAGGAGCCAGGTTGCCTAATTTCAAAGCTAAGCTCTGCTATTTGCTACTATGTGACTGCAGGCAAATTACTTAACCTCTCGGAGGTACATTTTCCCACCTGTGAAATGGGGCTGTAATGGTACTTTCCTCAAATGGTAGTTCTGAGGATGAATAAAAGCATGGAGGACAATGCCCGGCACATACTAAGTGCTCATAAGTATTGCTTATAGTTGTTAGCTATAAGTAGGGGTGAAGCACAGGTTAAGAATCAGTG
This sequence comes from Ovis aries, assembly GCF_016772045.2. Taxonomy (NCBI): domain Eukaryota; kingdom Metazoa; phylum Chordata; class Mammalia; order Artiodactyla; family Bovidae; genus Ovis; species Ovis aries. Next base: position 37,094,810 of record NC_056061.1, on the reverse strand, counting down.
GGCTTTGATATGGTCTGAGAATGCTTTAAAATGAAGAAAAATAAATTACAGACAAGTTTTCTTCAGTTTCCTGGAGACTTTTTTTCCCATGGTGGCATGCCCTCAAATTTGTTCTTACCATCTAAATAACAGTCCTAAGTAGCCTCTTCTCTTCAGTAAGTCCCAAGGATCAAACATCTTTGTAGGTAATCCCAGTGATTGCCTATGCAAGTAGACCACCTTAGTTTAGCTTCTCATTTTATAGATGATTGCCTGCCCATGTTGGAGAAAATGATAGGAAAATGGCTGAAGCAGCCCCTGCGTAGGGCAGAGCAGAGCAGTGCATCATGGAGAAACCTGTCTCAGAGACTTCCCTGGGGGTTGAGAGGTTAAGAATCCGCCTTGCAATGCAAGGGACATGGGTTCAACCTCTGGTCAGGGAACTAAGATCCCAAGTGCTGTGAAGCAACTTAGCCGGTGAGCCACAACTACCAAAGCTGCAACTACTGAGCTTGCGAGCTACAACTAGAGAGTCTTTGCACTGCAATGAGAGATCCTGCATACAAGACCCAACACAGTAAAATAAATGGACAAAAGAAACTCAGAGCCTGAGGAAAGAGAGATAAGGAGATAGCTTCATCCATACAGACTGGGTACAAGGAAGAGGCAGAGAAACAACAAAATTATAAGAATTTTCCACAAATAGCTCCCACAACAATGGTGCAGGTTGGGAGCTGAGAAATGTCTGTGGAGCTGGGGTCTGTTGTCTTCTCTGCATTCGCAGCAGCTCAGATGAACAGTGTCCTAGAGACCCAGTGAACCCCACAACTCATAAGGGCCTCATGGGGCAGATGCCCAAGAAGGCAGAAGAAAGGTGTTGAGATGGGTTAACTTGTTCACAGGGAGGGAGATTAAAAAAAGAATGCAGCTCCCAACTGCTGACTCACAGGTACTGTAATTTGTTCTGTGTTTTATTCAGTGTCTGATAAAGTTGGTTATCCTTTTGTCCACATAGCTTCGGAGTTATTCTCAGACAACATTTTGTTAAGATCCTGATGGAAGTGCTCTAATTAGTTCTTGAAAGAGAACCACCTGAATGTGGAGGGGTTTCTAATGACCCGCAGCTGGTAGCTCTGCTGGGGCCTGGAGAGAAGGGCTGCCCCTAATTGGATTTACCTGCATGATTTCGTTATCGAAACAGAAGTGAAAGAGAAGAGCTGTTATTGAATAAATATGTGAAACAAGGCCAGGTATGCGTGCACAAGAGACACAGTCAAATAGCAAAGTTTGTGCCATCAGCTGTATTTATAAAATTATGGTATTAATATGTAAGACTGGACAGAGTTTTTGTGGTCACCTAGCATAAATCTTCACTTTTTATTTTTATTTTTAATTGCATTAAATTAGCATACAACATTGGTTTCAGGTGTACAACATAGTGATTTGATATTTTTATACATTATGGAATGCTTATCTCAGTAAGGCCATTTATCACCAGACAAAGTTAGTGACTATATTCCCTATGTATGTGTTACATTCCTGTGACTTATTCATTTTATAGCTGGAAGTTTGCACCTCTGAATTCCCTTCACCAATTTCATCTGTCCTCCTCCCTGCCCCCATGGCAGCCACCAGTTTGTTCTCTGTATCTATAAGCCTATTTCTGTTTTGTTTGTTCATTTGTTTTATTTTTGGATTCCGCATATAAGTGATATCATACAGTATTTTCTCTGTCTGACTTATTTCACTTAGCATCATATTTCAATTAGCCTAAAGCCCACTTACCCATGTTAGTGCAAATGGCAAGATTTTATTCTTTTTCATGGCTAAATAATAGTCATATATATGTATAGATATGTATATGATATACAGATATGTAGATATCTATCTATATATATCTTCTTTATCCATTCATCTATCAATGGATACCTAAGTTGCTTCCACAGAGGCCCAGAGTAATCCAGTACTTACTCAAGGGCACTGAGTCCAGTAGGCTCTGTGTCCTACTCAGGATCTCTTTCTACCTTAGCTCACTGCCTCTCCTGGATGTCATTTAATCTGTGTCTTTGGTGGAAGGGAATTGTTCTCTTTATTTTTATTGTGTAGGATGGAAAGACTTCATTTTAGTAAAATATAGTAATGAAAGTTACTGTTGGTTTTTTGCTAAAAAACAATTCTCTTACAGGATTTTAAAGATAATCTGTGGTTTGAAGTACTTCTTATCATTATGTACTAGTCAGATGCTCACTTTGAACATCCCAGGAATCATTTGTGATGGAGAACAGAGGCTAAGGGTAAGGAAGCTGAAGCAAAGGTGATGGCATTTCGTCAGAAAGGAAATACTCTGATGCGTGAGCCAGTGCAAACATGTGAGAAAATGCACACAAAATCTAGAGAAGAGAAGGTGGCTTTTGTTGTCTAAAAATGGCCAATATACCAATAGGCCAAGTTACTGATACTTGTCTGAGAGGAGAGGTGGCTTATCCACCTACCTTGCAGGGCAGTGGTGTCTTAGTGCTCTGTGACACTTCAAGTTTGTTCAGGTTTCTAAAATGGGACCAAGGAGTCTGACAGCAATGGGAATAATGAAGTGCCCAGAAGAAGCAGTGAGGTGGCTTGTGTTTTGTATGCAGCATCATGGATAAGAGGTGATTTATCCCTTTCGTCAGGCTGGGCTTTTCACAAGCAAGGAACCTTATTCAAACTGTGGCCACATCCTAGACAATAAATGAAATTCCCAAGCAACAAAAAGCAACTTTGACCAAATAAACCTTTTGCATTCATCTGACTTTACATGTAGGGAAATGATTCAGGAACCTTTTATACATAGTCTATCAATAATATCATGATCTTTACAAGTTTGGTATTTACAATTCAGGTGACGAATGGTCATCAGATTCCCCCAGGGCTTCAGGGAAACTTGTAAACCACTTGAAGCCAAGGAAGCTTGAGAAAGCACAAGGGAGAGCTGATGTTTCTCCAGCTTCTGAAGGAAACGTAGGAATGGAATCACTGTACAGTGGAAACAAAGAAGTGTGTGTTTTCAACAAGAAAACAATGTGAGCATTCCTCATTATTTAAATATCATTTTACTTTTGAACGGCATCAAGATCCTTTTATTTTTTCCTGATGCAAATCTGCATGTGTGTGGAGAGCCTTTGCAAATGTCTCTTTTGTAACCTATGGAGATGAGAAAGAAGCACTAAATGGATTGTTTTGAGGTGAACAAAAGCCTAATAAATTAGACTTTTATTATACTCTCAAAAATTCCTAACAGGCTTTCTTTATTACTAATTTTAGTTATGGAAAAATAAAGATATTAGATATTATAAAATAAAGATAAATAATAATATTTTATTATTCTAAAATAAAGATATTATATGCCTATGTTTACCAAGGAAAGACCTTAAAAGTTCATTAAAATGACTTCCCAAATCCACTGTGCTTATTATTTTTTTTAAATAAAATTAAGGGAAAGGCTTTCATAGCCACCTCTGCCCTCTGCTGTAAATTGACCATGCACACTCCTGTCTGGTATGTGAACCGTGAAAAATTGAAGGGAACTCTTTCAACCCTATCTCTTTACCTGCTGTGGTAATTAGCATCTCAAAGAATGATAACCCCTTAAAAGGCACACTGCAACGCTGCTTATTCATGAGAACACCATGTTACAGAGTCGTAGGTAGATGGAGGTGATGAAGATCCATAGGGGTAAGTTGAGGACAGTGGATCTGTGTTGCTCCTTTTGTTCTTCACATGACAAAATAATAAGGGACATCCTGCCTCAGCCAATAAAACAATGCTCTAGGAATCTCTTTTCCTAGCTCAGGGATTAGTTCTAAAGCCAGAAGGCTGTTTGCTGTTGCCAGTATTATAAAACTACTAGTTTTATAATAGTTTACTAGTTTACTAGCTTATTCTTTAAACTTTTTAAACTGTTTAAATTTTATGTTGGAGTAGATAACAATGTAGTGTTAGTTTCAGATGTACAGCAAAGTGATTCAGTTATAGATATTTCCATTCATTTTCAAGTTCTTTTCCCATTAGGTTATTACAGAATATTGAGCAGAGTTCCCTGTGCCTTTGTTCATCTATTTTATTATTTTATTAAAAAAAATTTGTTTATACTTTTTTCTGCACCACATAGCACATGGACTCTAGTTCCCTGACAAGGGACTGAACCTGAACCCCCTGCATTGGAAGCATAGAGTCTTAGCCACTGGATTGCCAAGGAAGTGCTACTTTAAACATAGCAGATTAAGCTATTTTTTTGGTAACATTTCTAATGGAGTGACAGAATGAATGTACTGTTCAACTGCCGGGTCTTTCATTCTGTCTACTTTTATACCTAAATACTAGACTGCCTACTTATTTCATCTAAAATTGAATTTTTTTGACTTTTTAGAAACACTGTTATTTTTAAATTACTGTTTCCTTATGCACTATAACTTTGAAAAACACACAAACAAAAATGGGCAGGATTGTTTTTTTAGATCTTCCTTGAAATGAATTTAGGTGCTGTAGACACCCAAAGTCACCACCTAAAGGACAATATGAACCAAGGTTAATTGTCACCACAAATAAGAATCTTGAAATGGAAATAGAATAAATGACTGATGCTAACAGGTTGATCATCACTGTGCGGCTGCTCACAGAGTGCTTTCTGGCGTTGAACTCCACGTACTTGAATTCTGATCTGCCGTTTCCTATTGTATCACTTTGGGCAAATTGTCCCATTTCATTAGGTGTCAGAGTAAAATGGAAAAAAAAAGCAAGTTCCTTGTAGGGCTGGGAGGACTAAATGAGATGACAGCTCTAAAGCTTCTAACCCAGTACCTGGTTTATAGTTACCATTATTCTATTGTTATCTAAGATTGGCAATAGAAACTTATGTGATTAAGTCAGCTGCTTATCTTGAAATTCTCATTGTTGTAACTATTTGTATCATACTTACCTTGTAAGTCACATTTTATTTCTGTTTTCAGATGAAGAAGAGAAATAGGACAAGCAGCATGTAATTTTGTCACTGAGTTAAATATTTTTTCAAGTGCTTCTGCTATTGGGGCAGGATAACATGATATGGAATACGAATCACAAAATCTATTATGTCTCATGACTTCACCAGTCTAGAAGCACAACAATTGCATTTTCCCCTTCCTTTATTTTTAGAATTGCAGAATAAGATGAACATTTTGCTTTTTAAATTTTATTTGAAAGAAGAATGTTGCCACTATGCTTTTGGCAAAGATTTGTCCTCTCTTTCTTATGGGGCAAAACCTATTCAATTCAGCCAAATACTTTATGGCCAAAAATGTTTCTCCATACTGTCAGAATGAATGTTAAATCAGACATGCATACTGATAATCATCGCTAATTTAAGTTACAAGTGCTAACAGCTAAGAGGAGCTAAGTTAAAGGGCTTGGTTCAGGGAGAAGAAACCTAGCCAGAGGAGGTAAAGAAATTCATGCCAGAATGAAATAAGGGCTTATTCCAGTAGATTTCGTATTCATTTCACCACTGTTTTTGCATTTCACACATGTAGAAATGAAAATGGTTAATTCTGGGAAATATTAATACCATCTATGGAAGGGATAAAGATGGACTGGACTCCTCCCCAGTGCCTAGGACTCTCTGAGCAAAGCCACTGCTAGTAGCACTCAACCACCCTCCAGAAAGTACCTCTTTTTTATTTTCTCTTTTTTTCCTCTCATTCACGTAGGTCCTTAATCAATAAATAACTACTCTCTAAATAGGAAAGACCAGTTCTTGTCCTCAAAAATCTTCTTTTTGAACAGATGTATCCTGCAGTGAGCTCCATAGACTCCTCCATGTGGCTGTTAATGTTTAATCACACTAACTTGGGGCTCCTCAAATTAAACTATATTTTATGGGTCTAATCATACCTGGGGCTTTCCTGGTGGCTCAGTGGTAAAGAATCCACCTGCCAATTCAGGAGACATGAGTTTGATCCCTGGGTCAGGAAGGTCCCCTGGAGAAGGAAATGGCAAGCTGCTTGAGTATTCTTGCCCGGGAAAGCTCATGGACTGAGGAGTCTGGTGGGCTACAGTCCATGGGGTTTCAAAGAGTTGGACATAACATGGCAACTTAGCAATAACAACAGTAAGTACATACTGGGTACATCTTTGTAGTATGAGAATATGCAGAAAGAGAAAGCATGTTTGTCCCATGATTATATTTTCTAAGGAAAAAATTAAAAACATGCCATTTAATTTTCCTCTAGAGAAAGCAGTGTTTATGGTGCAAGTGGATTCAGCAATCCAAGAGGGTGTTTGTAAGTGCCAACAGAGTCCCAGGTTGCTTGGCAATGCACATGGAGACCAAAAAAAAACCACATATGGCTGTCATTCCAGAGATGATCAGTTCAGAGCAGCCCAGAATAAAGCTTTTGAATGAGGGGTGAAGAATGTGAAGGCACCCCTGTGATTTATTTTTTAAACAAAATCTAAATAAACAAAAACCAAGCCGTAAATGTATTATTTCCCCTCAAAGGGGGAAATACCAATAATGGGGTTTAAGGTGGTGGTGCCAAGTTCTTTCAAGTTACGAACGACACTGATGCAAAGCAGATGAAATTTCATCTGTGGCTTTTGCAAATGAAAGCTTTTTACTGGGGGAAATGGAACCATTTCTGCCCCCATAGCTGTGCTGAGGCCTCAGGTTCAGCAGAAGTTCAAGTCTTCCTTTCCTCAGCATGCTAGAAGCAGGCATCTTGGTAAACACAATCCTGAAGAATTCACAAGGAAAGTACTAAAGGGTTAATGACAAAGGGTCCTGAAAGACAAGAAATAGAAAAAATCTCCCCAATTAACAGACTGTATAAGCTTATTTAAAAAAAAATACATCAAACTGGTATACATAGAACTAAAGCTCATCAAATGAGGACTAGTCAATAAAGAATACCTTTGGTAATATATCCTTGTCTTTTCATTTGTAGATGATAATGGATTTGGCAACCATCCTGCCCCCTTTCGTAAATCTTGGAGTGAGATACCATCCATAACTCCTCTGTTTTCTGAGCAGGGGATTTTTTAGAGCACTGTTGGCCTAGTTACAGCTTTAATGCTGAAAGAATTGATAGCATTTGGAAGAGTTGGAAAGGTTAAGGTTTTGTCATTGTCTTTCTGTGACTATATCTGTACTTTGTTAGTTATTAGTGTCAATTGTTACCAAAAGGTGAGTGGGTCACATTGCTTGTTGCTCAAAAGCCAATAAACAGGCCAGGTTGGTGGAAAGGACAGTTTGCTTTATTTCAGATGCTGCATCTTGAGAGGGGGGAGGGTGGACATCTGTCCAAAGGCCGACTCCCACCACCCACTGGCAACCAGTGGGGCAAGAGACAGAGGAAAGGGGCTACAGGTAGAAACAGCACAGTCAGCTGTGACAGTCATCTTTAAACTGGTCATCAGTAGTCTGACCAGAGTCATCTTGGTTGTTTTAGGTATAGTTAATCTTAAGTTCCAGGGTCCATTTGTTCCCATTTCTTTGAGGCCAATTCTTGAAACTGTGACAGCTTCTGCTGTGGGTAGATCATGTAGTTAACTTCTTCTACCTGGTGTTTTAGCATCTATAAAAGAACTCACAGGATGTGGCTCAGAATATTATCTATGAAAGTGAAAGTCGCTCTGTTGTGTCCGACTCTTTGTAACCCCATGGACTGTAGCCCTCAGGCTTCTCTTTCCATGGAGTTCTCCAGGCAAGAACATTGGAGTGGGTTGCCATGCCCTCCTCCAGGGGATCTTCCTGACCCAAGGATTGAACCCAGGTCTCTTGCATTGCAGGCAGATTCTTTACCATCTGAACCACTAGGAAAACCTCATTATCTGTAGCCCTTCAGAAAGGACTAACAGTCCTTGACTATGCCTAATGACGACATTATTCTTATTTGGTCTCCTTTGACTGTTTTCCTTTGTTTCTGCATTTCCGTGATTAAACTTATTCTTTGATTTAAGTTTTCCACAGACAAAAGGCAGGCAGAGGACACGGGTGTGGGGACAGGCAAGGACCATAAGGTCCATTTCAGTTGCAATGAAATAACACCCTATCTTCTTTCTCCAATGACTTTATCTTGTTTATAGAGAGTAAAGGTGAGAAATTGTATGATAAGGTTTGTGTGAGTCCAAGAGTCACCAGTAAGGAAAATGTGAAAGACCACTTCACATCAATGCTTGTAGCACCTGATTCTGAAACATCCAGCTTAAGAGTATAACGCGCCATTAGCCGTCAAGGTGTGTGTCTCCGTGTTCTGCAATATCCCAAATGGGAGAACTATAGTTTACTTCAGTTTCTTTATAGAATAAAAGAGACCACAGCTTGGCGACTCTTGCTTGAACCGATGAATCTCCAAATGGACAGGAAGAATCCTCAAGGTGGCAGCACCTTCATAGCTTTCAAATCCTCCCCTGGAGAGGTTTTTAATTAGAACTAAAGATACAGTAACTACATAAAAACAAAATGTTTAAAAGAGTGCCTGATACTCAATAAACATTTGTCAAACCAAAAAAAAAAAAAAAAAAAACACAATGGATCCAGGAATAGCCAACTAAATGGCACTACCAACACGGAGCGATGGAAGAAATAAAAAAGTATTAGAGATCTCTAGTCTCAGATTAAATACTGCTTATTTTGGCTTTTCTACAAAAATATTCCTTTGCAAAGAAATCTTGCGAATTTATAAACTTGAAAATAATACAGTGTAGGGTTTCAAAAATGAGGCGGTGGCCTGTGTCTTCTCCGCTAATGTAATACTGTGCGGTGGCTTGTTTCTCATCACTGCCTGGTCTTTCCCGTCCTTCACACTAGCCAGGCTATTGTGACTGTTGCACTGATTTCCATGTCCCTGTGCTTAAGGAAGAAGCTACTATGGGAGCTTTCAGCCAAAGTGATAACGATAAAGGATTGATTTAAGACCAGGAGCAGGAAAAGCAAAGGAGTGACAGCTATTCCGAAGCCTTCAGAAGGTGAGCAGAACTGCCCTGATGGGAACAGCTTATTATGTTCAGGCAAAATTGCACGCTGTTCAGTGTAAAGGGAACATGTTCATGTGCAAATGAGCGCATGCAAAATATTTACTCCTTGAAAGCATAGTCAGCTCCATCAGCAATCTTTTCTGTAAAAGAAGAATATGGAGGAAAGTTAACCTATCTCTCAACCCCTAATAAGGCTCCATCTTTCCAAAATTATGAATGTCAAAGCCAACTAGGCAAGAAGGGAAGTATTTAAAAGCTATTTAAAAGCTATTATATGTAAAAGCTCTCTTTTATGTACCACTAAGCTAGTGTATTTGATTTCTGTAAAACTGAATTAAATAAACTGACCTTGAGCAATCATTTTGGGGTCATCTCAGAGATAGCTGAGCCCCTTTGAGGGTGCCTATGACACTACTATCCATCATTTCAGTTCAGTTCAGTTCAGTCGCTCAGTTGTGTCCAACTCTTTGTGACCCCATGAATCGCTTACTGTCTATCAATGTCTTGATCACCCAGGATCAGAATCTGAGCTTTACTTATTAGCTACCCATTCAAATAACCATCCACTGAATAACCACTGTCCATCAGGGACTGTCCTAGGCCTGATCTTCAGAATCTTAGTTTCCCTTGAACCATTTCCTAACACAGTCCTTCCCCCGTGTTCTCAGTTTGGTTTCTTTCTGTCTAGTCTCATGGACTCCACCATCAACTCTAATTCCTTCATGAATCTATTACTGCAAAAGCCCATCATAAGTTTTCAGGTTGCATATACAATGGCAACCCACTCCAGTACTCTTGTCTGGAAAATCCCATGAACAGAGGAACCTGGAAGGCTGCGGTCCATGGGGTCACTGAAGGTTGGACACGACTGAGCGACTTCCCTTTCACTTTTTACTTCCATGCATTGGAGAAGGAAATGGCAACCCACTCCAGTGTTCTTGCCTCTCCCAGGAACGGGGGAGCCTGGTGGGCTGCTGTCCATGGGGTTGCACAGAATCAGACATGACTGAAGTGACTTAGCAGCAGCAGCTTGGTTAATCTTTGAGTTTATTCTGTGTGCCTCTGCCATCTGCTTGCACAATTCATTTTCACTTCCATAATTTCATTGTTTGTGAGATCAGTTGAAAGTTTCCTTTTCCTTGGATGAAACTTGCTTATCATCTAACCACTTCTCCTTGTAATAGCTTCATTTCCTCAGGTTCTTCACTGTGTCCTAAACCTGCCATGCTCTTTTGCCCACCAGCATTTTGTTCATGTTGGTTTCCCTACCTTCTTGCTAAGCTCTGGGCCTCCCCTAACGTTCTTTTTCATTGCAATCTCTCCTGTAGCATTTATTATTTCTACTTCATATTCTACCTTGTCTTACTTTCTATTTTTTAAAACCATTTTTTTTTCAGAAAGATTATATCCTCACTCATCTTGTCTCACTATGTTTGGCAGTAGGTGATCAAGAAGTGCTTAGCAAATGGAATGATTTCTCTATAACAACTGGTCAACTATATATGTTCATTATGGTCATTAGTTCCCAAGGGAGCACCTTTTAGAAAGGTGTCATTCTACTCATTTAGATGTCATTCTACTCATGAGAGAAAAGATTCAATTTAAGAATGGTCCTAATGTGGACTTAGGGCTTCCCTGGTGGCTAAGTGGTAACGAATCTGCCTACAATGCAATAGCCACAGGAGATGTGGGTTCCATCCTTGGGTGGGGAATTTCCCCTGGAAAAGGGCATGACAAACCCACTCCAAATATTATTGCCTGGATAATCCCGCGCGCAGAGGAGCCTGGGCTACAGTTCATGGGGTTGGAAAGAGCCGAACACAGCTGAAGCAACTTAGCACGGACGCACACGATATGGGCTAAATATGCTGAATCCTTGATGTCGTAAAAGCCACCTTTAGAGGATTACATAATTGTTAATATAACAGTAAAAGCTTACACTTGATTTTCATTTGTAACAGGAAGGTCAGGTTACCTTACTGCAACCTCTTCTGTGTTGTTATGGCATGTTAATACTGGACAGCCTGACCTCTTACTCCAGCTTAATAACTTTATTTTCTCTGATAACATGGTCTCGATAATGGTGAATTATGATATTTAGAAATGTTTTGAAGACTGCCTGTATAAAGTGGGTAATTCTGACTACCAAGGACATTTCTCTGCACTAAAATAAGAGATGGCTACAGTTGCCCTTTGCCATAATCCCAGCTGACTTTGGAGAGCATAGTGATGTGGCAAGCAAGCTTTCCTTTGTGGAACTTGTTAAATGTGTATCTTGCCCATATCTCAGTGTATCCATTACTGATATTGCCTCAGCCTCCCAGGAATCAGGAAAAAGGGGAGAGGGATGATATGTTTAGTATTTCCAACCTCACATACAACTGGTTGCTTTAGAGACACATTTATTTCTGAAGTTGTCTCTAAAAAATAGATAGTGTAATTCTATATCTTAGGGAAAAATACGATATTTAGGAATAACCTTTTAAAGAGTCTTTGTTCTATTACTACTTATTCATATTCACATGTTTCATACTTGGTATAAATGCCTTTAATTATAAGCAGCCTTCAAATTTACAAAGATTACCTTCCACAGATATAGAAATTAACATGTACAAGTACCTGGTAATACACAGGGATTTGCAAAGATGGTTCCCGGTGAAAAGCAGGGAAACCTATGAGCAGAAAAGGTTGAAACTGCCCCCAATTCAGTTTTTTTTTTTTTTTAAACTAGAGGGTCTGTTTTACATAACTAGCATATTCTGTATCTTCTCTGCATTAGAAAACAGGAAAAATTTGCAACTTGCATTTTCTAGCTTTTGTGAAAACTATTCTCTTGTGAGCTTTAATGACGTGCTTGTGCTGGACTTGCAAGTGTGCATGAGATAGGAGAGGCTCTCCTCCCATTTTTGAACCCACTTCTTGGGAGCAGGGCGGAAGGGGCTCTCCTCTCTCCCTAAGTACTACCCTTGCCAAACAAGAGCAATTAAAGTAGATATTTGACACAACAGAAAAAAGGAAACATTATAATAATGTCCTGGTGTTATGCTGAAAGAAGTGGTCATATTATAATAAATAAGGATGTGTTTACCAATAAATATTTTACTACAACGTATCCAAAGAACTTAAGGCCCTCCAACATGCTCTCAACTTCCCCAGCTCTTTGAGAAAGAGGTGAGAAATCAAGATGGAGCAACATAACTGAAGTCCAATACCCTGGGGAAGGGTTGGAGGGGTGAAAAATGTATCTGGTATTTTTGCTCTAAGCATCTTTGCCACAATCATTTGTCTTGCACAACTAACTGGCCAAAAGACAATTTTGCCTTAAAACATGTAATAACAAAAATAAACCTACAAGAGAGACATTGAAAAGGATGTAATGGAAACATGAAAATTAATAATGAAAATCTAACAAGATTTTATCATGAAAAATGAAAATACAAAAATTATTTGAATACAGTTAAATGTGTGTTCATTCATGATTACAATTGTATTTGGGTATACCTTAGAGAAAGCAATGATACTTCCTTTATCAAAGTTGATCATTAAGGATTTGAGATCTAATATCAGGTGTAAGTTAGTTACGATATAAAAAGCAAGACTACTGTTAAGTCTCTTTAGATTTCCTTGGAAGCAAAATGAGTACAAGAGAGATGCTGCTATTTCTATATAATGTGAATAATTGGTAGTGCATATCTGGACTACATTTAAATGTTCTATCACATGCCCATTCCCTGTATTTTGCCAAATTGTCTAAGCCAGATTCTGTGTTGAATACCAAAATTCTATCTACACCATGGTCTCCACTATCAAAACAGCAAAAGTCTTCACCATTTTCAAGAAACTTGTTTTCATCAGGAAACACGTAACCATTTCTTTTTTGGATCACAGGAGGAGACTGATTCTTCTTTTGCCTCCAACTTCTAATATTGTGTGATAAATTGGGTAAAGGTGGCATGAGAGGGCAAGCAGCTGTATCAAAATTAGCCAAAGAATCGATAATTAATGCTCTTGCAGACCATTGTGAATTACCAGCTGCCTCTTTTAGATTTATCATAGCTTGGTAAATTTTTAATTTTAATGAGTGGGAGGGATTTGCTCACTGAAGGATTTGCAAACAGATATGTTATTTTCTAGTCCAGTCTAACGTAATGTGCAGGCTGGCTTTAAACTATTATTTCACACTTCCAGTAAGTTTTCTTATCACTGTGCTTTTATAAGTAGATATATGTAGTTGTTATCCACTATTTTAAGACTGTCATGTCTCCTTGCCACTGTCTAGATGATTACGAGCCCTTAGATTTATATAATAGAAAAATATGGGAGCTCTGTATTCATGGCGACATGAAACCAAGCTGTAATCAGTTGTAACCAGACTGTCAAACCAGACTATCAAACAGTTATCTTCTCTTTTACAGCAAAATTAACTTACGGCCAATTAGTTGTGTAGTGAAACTGCTGTGGCAAAGATTCTCACAACAGGGATACCTAGAACCAGGCATCAGGTGCTCTGGACTGTCAGGGGAGGTGAGCAAGAGGAAATTAGGTCAGAAAAGGAGAAAATCCTTTAAACTGAGCTGAGATGGCACCAGTTTGGAGCAATGGGCAATTTTTAAAAGATTTTTTGATGTGGGCCATTTTTTACGTTTTTATTGAATTTGTTACAATATGCCTTCTGTTCTATGTTTTTTTGGTTTTTTAACCAGAAGATATGTGGGATTTTAGGTTCCCAACCAGAGATCAAAACCACACCCTTTCACTGGAAAGCGAAGTCTAAACCACTGGGCTGTCAGTGAAGTCCCTGGAGCAATGAAAAATTGAAGAGGAAAAATGAAGCACTGTTTGGCTCCATCTTCTGGCTAGATGTAATCTAATTATCTAATAGTTTCATCTCCTTTCTGACAATATATTCCCCATCCCTTTCAAACATTGTTGTTGTTCAGTTGCTAAGTCATGTCGGACTCTTTGCAACCCCATGAACTGCAGCACATGAGGCTTCCCTGTCCATCACTTTCTCCCAGAGTTTGCTCAGACTCATGTCCACTGAGTCCATGATGCCATCCAACCATCTCATCCTCTGTCACCCCCTTCTCCTCCTGCCTTCAATCTTTCCCAGCATCAGAGTCTTTTCTAATGAATCAGTTCTTTGCATCAGGTGACCAAATTACTGGAGCTTCAGCTTCAGCATCAGTCCTTCCAATGAATATTCAGGGTTAATTTCCTTTAGGATTGAGTGGTTTGATCTCCTTGCTGTCCAATAATTGGGGCTTCAAAAATATACACAGAGAACAAGACACAGAACTCCTAGAGGAGCAGGTCACTGGAAGACACAGCCTCTGAATGAAATGCATATACTTTGCATAGATGCGCCCAGCTGCTGTTTCACTCACAGCACTGCCTCCTCTCCTCTTCTCTGATGCCCTCACTCGGAACCTACGCCTCTGCATGACCCCTTTCAAGGAGCGCTATACTCTACCTTATGCACTTCCACAATGGTTCTAAGTTATACACGAAGGGGTCCCAGAGGAGTGATGTGTGGATAGTCTACCCGTTCTCTAGTTATTTCCTTCTTGTGGTTCCACTGTACCCTCAAAGCCTACAGGTATTGCTGTCTTTAGGAACTAGAAAAGCCATGTATTCTTTGTTCTAAAAGAGTGTATGGAAATGTAAGTTTAAAACTCTCCTAGCTGTAGGCTGCCTGGGGAGACAGGCAAATGAAAAAGTGGCAAACATCCCAGAGTAAGCCACAGACTAGTGCAACACCAGCAACAGCCTCGTTCTGCAGAAGCTGCTAGTTGTCAAGTTTTCTCGGCTCTCTTTCTGGCTGGCGGCCTGAATGGCTTTCTGATGTCTGTCTAAATTAACCTCTGGTTATTGAAAGTCAAGACCCATTTGTATGAGTCAAGAAAGAAGCTGTTCTCCTGAAATCGTGGTGGCCTTCAGCCATGTAGGAGCAGCCCAGAGTTTCTGGTGAGGTGAGAACATTGATTTTCCCCCGACTTGCACAACTCACCTTTTCACATTCCAGAAAACCTGGCAGAAAACATGTTGGTGCTCAGGATCAAGTGACTGAATTAAGGTTGCCATGACTCCCTACCCACCCTTGATGCCATTTTCTATCACTGCTGTAAGTAGAGGAAAAGCTATGAGCAGAGATAGTTGTGTAACAAGGACAGTTTTCTAGCTTGACTCATCATGTGAGGAATGACTGAGGACTGCATTTAACTCTGCTCTATAAGTCCTAGATTGATTTTTTTTTAATTTTTAAAAGATTTTTTTATGTGGACCATTTTAAAAGTCTTTATTGAATTTGTTACAACATTGCTTCTGTTCTGTGTTTTGGTTTCTTGGCCACAAGGCACGTGGGATCTTAGCTTTCCAACAAGGGATTGAACCAGCACCTCCTGCACTGGGGGCTTCCCAGGTGGTGCTAGTGGTAAAGAATCTGGCTGTCAATGCAGGAGACTTAAGAGATGCGATTTGATCCCTGGGTTGGGAAGATCCTAGGACGAAGGCATGGCAACCCACTCAAGTATTCTTGCCTGGAGAATCCCATGGACAGAGAAGCCTGGTGGGCTACAGTCCTTAGGGTGTCAGAGAGTCAGACATGACTGAAGTGATTTAGCATGCATGCACGCACCTGCATTGGAAGGCAAAGTCTCAAACACTGCCAGGGAAGTTCTCCATATTACTTTTTAAATGCATATTCTACCCTAGTGATAGTACTTGAAAAATAAAGCTTGCCCTCTAAACCATCTTTGAAAGAAATTTCTTCCTGATGTTAAACATTTGAAGACAGAGTAGAATAGTAGCTGACACCCACCTCTGGACTGGTACCCACTTACTCCGTGTGACCATGGGCAAACTGTTCAAACTTCTTGTGCTTCAATGCAGGATACATGGGTTTGAACCCTGGATTGGGAAGATCCCCTGGAGGAGAGCATGGCAACCCACTCCAGTATTCTTGCCTGGAGAATCCCATGGACAGAGGAGCCTGGTGGGCTACAATCCATGGGGTCGCAAAGAGTCGGACATGACTGAGTGAATAAGCACAGCACAGCACAGCACAGGACATATAAACACTCAAAAACTATTAATTTATTTAGAGAAAATCTAAGACCATTGGGCCAGAGGTGGCAACATGATTTTTGGATCTTTCTAGGTGTCACGTTAAAAAGGTAAAACTAGATAAGAAGAGTAAAAAAAAAAAAAGAAAAAACTCGTGAACAACACAAAAAACTGCAAGAGTATCCCCATTAACACCAAAATACAAGCAGTGTGTGTACTTAGTCAATCAGGCATGTCTGACTCTTTGCCACCCCATGGACTATAGCCTACCAGGCTCCTCTGTCCATGGGGATTCTCCAGGCAAGGATATTAGAGTGGGTTGCCATGCCCTCCTCCAAATACAAGCAGATGGAAACAGATTACCAATAACCACAAAAACTAGATGTTTCAGCTTCCATGTGGGGAGAAACATAGGGAAGAAGAAGATGTCTGTCACACCTGAGATTAAGAGTTCTCACGTCCTCACTTGTAGATGTTCACTACAAGTACAGAATGCTAATTTGAGAAACTGGGAGAGACCTTACCCAATCCCATAGTAGTACCAACAGCCTGGGGATGAGGACAGGAGGGACTGAAGCAGGCTAGCACTCGGGAACTCTCTCTGTGTACTAGTCACGATGCTGTTCATAACAGAAATAGACATCGAGCAGAAATAATTAGATATGAGTAAAAATTGAGGACAGAGACAATAGTAATGAAGAAAGGAGAAGGTCCAGATAAAAACTGGGGAGGAAAAAGAGCTAGAAAATTTCACGGAAAAAAATCTGCCCTTTTTTTTTCTTAACCCTACACAAGAACTTGAAAGGAAATTGTGCAGTTGTTAACTCTGTCTTGAAGCTTGCTTCTTTCTAAACACTAGGAAAAATAAATTCACATTAAAATGAACAATAGTAAGTTAAATACTATATTCACACTTAAAAATAAAATATATAATATACTATTTCAAAAATCTTTTAAAAATTGAGACTAGAATACAAGAGATAAATGAATACTATAAGTCAGAATGGGAACTAATTAGAAATAGTGACAGAACTCAAAAAATGATTTAGAAACATAAGATAACTTTTTTCTTTTTAAATTTTTTTGGATTTGTTTGAAGTATAGCTGTGTACAGTATTATTTGTTACTAGTGTACAACATAGTAATTTACAATTTTAAAAACTTCTACGCCATTTGCAGTTACTGTGAAATATTGGCTATATTCTCTGTGTTGTGCAATATGTCCTTGAAGCTTATTTATTTTATACATAAAAGTTTGTACCCCTAATCCTCTACCACTGTCTCGCCTCTCCCAACCTTTCCTTTCCCCACTGGTAACCATTAGTTTATTGTCTCTAAGTGTGAGTCTGTTTCTTTTTTGTTATATTCACTAGACTGTTGTTTTTTTTTTTTCAGATTCCACATATAAGTCGAATCATACAGTATTCCACTTCATTCATTCATTCCATATTATTCAGTATTTCTCTCTCTCTGTCTGACTTATTTAACTTAGCATATTACCTTCCAGGTCCATGCATTTTGTTGCAAAAAGCAAATTTTATTCTTTTTTATGGCTGAGTAGTATTCCACTGTGTGTGTGTGTGTGTGTGTGTGTGTGTGTGTGTGTGTGTGTGTGTTCCACACCTTCTTTATTCCTCAGAACAGACCTCACTTCTGAGCTTCAGCCCCATACTACCCACCTCCTTTGGCTCCCTAACCCCAGCACCCTCTTGTCTTTCCTGGATCTTCAATTGACTCCTCGCCACCCACCTCCTCTTTAGCTGCCATCCTAGTCTAATACTCCCCTTATCCCCCTCCCTCCTACCTCTGATGACTTTTTGCACACCCTCTTCCATCCAAATTGAAATAGAGGAAGTAAAACTGTTGCTCTTTGCATAGAACAAATAGAAAACCCTAAAGTATTCACCAAAAAACTAATAGAATCAATAAATGAATCCAGTAAAATTGCAGGATACAAGATTAACATATAACAGAAATCTGTTGCTTTTCTATACACTAATAATAGACTAATGGAAAGAGAATTCAAGAAAACAATCCTATTTATAATTGCATCAGAAACAATAAAGTACCTTGGAATATACTTAACTAAGGATATGAAAGACCTATACTCTGAAAACTATGAGACACTGATGAAGGAAACTGAAGACAGTATAAATAGATGGGACGATATCCCTTGTTCATGGACTGGAAGAATTAATGTTGTTAATATACCCATACTACCAAAAGTAATCTATGTATTTAGTGCAATTCTTATCAAAATACCCTTGACATTTTCCCCAGAATTGTATCAAATAATGCTAAATTTTACATGGGACCACAAAGGACCCCAAACAGCCAAGACAGTCTGTAGAGAAAAGAACAAAGCTGGAGGTATCATGCTCCTGATTTCAGACTCTCCAGAAAAGCTAGAGTGATTAAAACAGCATGGTACTGGCACAAAAAACAAACACATAATCAGATACGCTTCCTGGTTGTTCACAAGCCTCTATTCTTCTTCCTGATGGTCACTAGTTTGAACTTGAACCCAAACCAGCATTTCTCCTTAAGGATTCTACCTCTATTCCTCCACTCTGAAAACAAGAGCAAACACCCCTCAAATTTTTTTAGATAAATTTTCTAAGCTTAACACTATAATAACTCAGAATTAAACTCCCTGGGCCCTTTGAGGGCTGCTCACAGCATCTATGTCTTTGAATCTTGTGAGACTTGGCCATGAATAATCTAAGTGGATTCTTTTGCTCAGTAGTTGCCCACTTCACCATTGAGCTGCAGCATCAAATCCAATCTGGCCACAGAGGCCCACCTGGCAGGCCCAGAGAAATCTGGGCAGTGCCTCATTCTCCAGCTGAGGGATTTGGACCCTGATGAACCATGTCTCTCTTGCTGGGCAATTTACACAGCAGCATGGAGGTCTGATATTTTTAAAAAGCCTTTAGAATATGCTCAGGAGCTGCTGTGGAAGTTTTGGCTGCACAAAAGAGAAGTCTAAGATGTCAGAAATAAAAACACAGGATTATTGATAGAAAAATCCAGACTCTAGTTCTTTTTTAAAAAATTTATTTATTTTTAATTGGAGGATCATTGCTTTACAATGTTGTGTTGGTTTCTGCCGTATATCAACATGAGTCAAACATAGGTATACAATACATATGCCTCCTTCCCCCCACCTCCCACTCCACCCCACCCCTCTAGGTTCTCATAGAGCCCTGACTTGAGCTCCCTGTGTCCCACGGCAAATTCCCACTGGTTATCTATTGTGCATATGGCGATGGATATGTTTCAGTGCTACTCTCTCAGTTCTTCGCACCCTCTCCTTTCCCTGCTGTGTCTGTCTGCAAGTCTGTTCTCTATGTTTGCATCTCTATTGCTGCCTGCAGATAGATTCATCAGTACCATTTTTCTAGATTCCATATATATGCATTAATATACAATGCTTGTTTTTCTCTTTCTGACTTACTTCACTCTGTATGGTAGGCTCTCGGTTCATCCACCTCACTAGAACTGACTCAAATGTGTTCCTTTTCAAGGCCGAGTAATATTCCATCGTATACATGTACCACAACTTCTTTTGACCTGGTAAGAGTGTAGAGCAAATTGGAGAAGTGTTAAGAAGGGACTGTGAGTCTAACAATAGAGGAAAGTTTTCTTTTTCATTTCCCATGGCCTCAACTAGAAGCGGTGGTTAAGGAACAACTTTGAAATGAATGCTTCCCCTGTCTGAGAACAAAAAATAGGGAATAAATGGCAAAAAGATATTGGAGAGAATTTGGGGAACCTGATTCAATTTCTAGAGCAAAACAACCACCCTTTTTCTCCTCCTAGTCCCAGGTGTTATTTCCCTGAATTTTAGAGGCAGAAACTGAGCAACAAGGCTGATAGAAAGTTCTTTAAGATACTGTTTTCCTTATAAAACTAGGAATAAAACCACGATATGACCCAGAAATCCCACTCCTAAGCACTTACCCTGAAGAAACCAAAATTGAAAGAGACACATGTATCCCATTGTTCACTGCAGCACTATTTACAATAGCGAGAATGTGGAAGCAGCCTAGATGTCCATAGACAGGTAAATAGATAAAGAAGTTGTGGTGCATATACACAATGGAATATTATGCAGCCATAATAAGGAACACATTTGAGTCAGTTCTAATGAGGTAGATGAAGCTAGAGCCTATCATACAGAGTGAAGTAAGTCAGAAAGAGAAAGAGAATATACTAATACATATATACGGAATCTAGAAAAATGGTACTGAAGGATTTATTTGCAGGGCAGCAATGGATAAACAGGCATAGAGAATAGACTTATGGACATGGGGAGAGGGAGCAGAGGGTGAGATGTATGGAAAGAATAACATGGAAACTTACATTACCATATGTGAAATAGATAGCCAACAGGAATTTGCTATATGTCTCAGGAAACTCAAACAGGGGCTTGGTATCAACCTGGGGTAGGGGGGAGGATGGGGAGGGAGATGGGAGGAAGTTTCAAGAGGGAGGGGCTACATGTACACCTATGGCTGATTCATGTTGGGGTTTGACAGAAAACAATAAAATGCTGTAGATCAATTATCCTTCAATTAAAAATTAAATAAGTTTTTTTTTTTTTTTTAAAAAGAACAATAACAACAGCAAAAAAGATACACCCTTTCCTCTTCCTATCTATAGGATTTGTGTAGCTCACATTGCTGGACATTTGCTCTGCCCAAGGCACAGAGTCATAGATGCCGGCTTTTAAATGAAAATGGAGCCTGTTTTGTTTGTTTACTGGAGAAGACTGTCAACTGAAACAGTTTGAAAAATCCAGTCTGTCTGATTTCATTCTACCCAGTCATGGCATACCCCTTGTGAACATTTAAGTTTGATTTTAATTGGAATGCCTTGCTAAGAGCATCTGACCTTGCCTCTTGCAGGTACCCCCCTCCCCTTCATTTTGTAATATATACTACCTAGGATCAGGCCTGATGGACATCTGTAACCAGCACATTTCTCTTCATATATAGCATCTTTACTAGAACTTCAGTCTGTTTTGCAATAAAGCTTACTTTCTGGTATTTACTGACTTTAGCCTGAACACCAATTCCAGTAATGAGGCTGAAACCATGGCATGATTGATTTACAGAGGCTGATGTTAGCTGCTTGGATTGGCACGTTCTAGGGACCCTCCATGAAACGATTTTCCTACCGACTGCTATCATTTTATGGTAGGTGAAAAGCAAAGTCCACAAGAAGCCCTCTGACATACTTCTAGCTTTCAGTTACCCACGGTAATGAGGAGCAGGCAAGCTGCCCTATAGTTCTCAGTGAAGCATCAAGTTAAGTTCTGATGGCCTAGAAATAATAGCGTCTCTGGGTGCATGCACCCATGGATCGGTCATGCACCTGTCATGGTGCTCTCTGCAATTTTCCAGGGTAGTGGGTGGGAGAGTAGTGCCCACCTGCTGATGTCAAGATTCAAAAGAGGACTCCAAGAGCCGCCGAGAGCTCAAGTGTGGAGGCAACCCAGTCTGTCTGCTCTGCGGAGACACTGGCAGCCCTGGCATTGAATCCTGTCCAAGGACAGCCTTCCTCCAGCCTCTGCATAGAATTCTTCTCAGTGTAAGCAGACCCACTGACGATGAGGCTCTGATGAGTGGAGGAACGGCTAGCAGTGGGGAGAACCTGCTGTGTACGGGGACTCTGAAGGTCAGGGACACAGTGGGTAGGCCATCCCAAAGGGACAAGTCTGCTGGCTGGGTCCCTGTGGGAAGATGTGGAGAGAGTGCTTTCTCTTCACTTGCTTTCTTATTTTATTGTGTCTCAAAGCACTGTCATGGCCCAGGACATGGAGCTAGCACACTTATTTAAGAATTCCTATTTTTGTTTTCTTTTGGCAAACTATTTAGAAGGTTTTGTGTGCCAGAGTGGGTTGGATGTTGGGACACATGTGTAAAAACCACTCAGTGGATTCAGAAAGACACTGAATCTGGGAGTGAATAACATGACAAGAGGTGGTCTTAGAAGTCAAATAAAAATTGAGGAAAGCTACTGTATCACACAGGGAACTCTGCTCAGTGTTATGTGGCAGCCCAGATGGGAGGGGACTTTGTGGGAGAATGGATATGTGCATACGTACGACTGAGTCCCTTCACTGTGCTCCTGAAACTATCACAACATTGTTCATCAGCTATGCCCCAGTACAAACTAAAAAGTTTAAAATAAAAAAAAAATTAAAAACCCCCAAAATTGAGGAAAGAACTTTTTCAAGTGAAAGTTTATGGGAAACATCCTGTTAACTAATGCAAATGAACAAATTGATTTGGATCATTGATGATGAAATAGCAATACCATCTAAGCTTGCACAGGCATGTTTTCCATTGATCATCTGATCCTAAAATGACCCTTGTTAAGTGCGATTGACAAGGTAACAGAGAGGTCGGGTGACTCTCCCAGGTAACACAGCTAGGGGGAGAGGCCTGGAGAGGTGATCCATAGGGAGAAAGGGCACTGGTTGAATCAGAAGATCTGTTTTCTGATTTGAATGAGCTAATTAATTCAGCAACAGTAAGCAAGTAAGGGCTTCCCAGGTGGTGCTAGTGGTAAAGAATCCACCTGCCAATGCAGAAAACATGAAAGATGCAGGTTCTATCCCTGGATCCAGAAGATCCCCTGGAGGAGGGCATGGCAACCCACTCCAGTATCCTTGACTGGAGAATCCCATGGACAGAGGAGCCTGGTGGGCTACAGTCCCTGGGGTTGCAAAGAGTCAGACACGACTGAAACAACTTAGCACGCACTCACGCAAGCATGTAAATCACTTAATTGCTCAAGAGTTTCCTCACTCATAAAACGAGGAAGCTTGTGAGATTAATTGTTCTCAACCCTCTCTGCACTTGAGATCCTTCCTTCCCACAAGAGAGTTTTAAAAACTATTAAATCCCAGATGTTAGACCACCCCAGCTCGACTGAATCTGAATCTTTGTGAGCTGGGCCCTTAAGCATCGTATCTTTGCTTGCTGGTTTGTTTGCTTCCAAGTTGCCCAGGAGAACCTCTGAATTGGATGATTTCTGAGGTGACTTCTAGCTCTTCCATTTGACATTATTCTATTTCCCAAGTCCTCTAAGTAGGGCCAGATTTTTCTGATAAATTTTATTTATTTGGCTGCACTGGGTCTCAGCTGCAGGGCACACAGGATCTTTGGTTGAGGCATGTGAAATCTGGTACCCTGACCAGGGATCAAACCCCAACCCCTGGCACTGGGAGTCTTAGCCACTAGACTACCAGGGAAGTCCCAGAGCCAGGTATTTTAAGTCTGATGACTTTTCCTTGTGTCGGTTCCTACAATGTGAAGACTTGGTGAGAGATTCAGTGGACTTGTTTGCTCACAAGACCAAACAGGGGACAGGAATGCTTGAACACTGATGCCTGTCTAAAGCTATTGATATTTCCACTAACATCCCAAAGGCTCCTGAAAATGTCAGTCTCATGTAAAGTAAGAACGCACCTGTGTAAGAGGAAAACAGTAAACTTGTAAATTTGTGTTGAAACATAACATCAGTGTAAGGAAAAGTCAAAACAGAGTAAGGAACAACTGTCATTTTTTTAGTTATACGAATGTATTGAAACTTTTCTGGCAAGAAGGATGATCTCTAAGAAGAACTAGAACTTCAAATGTCACAGCTCATTGAAGGAGGAAGTATTAATCCTCACATCCCTAGAAATACTAGTCCTTTCAACAAGAAACTAATAGTCATTTTAAGCATATATCCATTTGATTTGTAACTTAATGAAAATGCTGAAAGGCTGGGGAACATTTCACTGTTGGATTTTTCCTCAGCACCCTAATTTTAACTGCCTGGCATGATTTGCAAGGTGTCATCAAGTCCATTTTCTGAATGGAAGAAAAGGCCACTTCATGGGGAATATACATTGTATTTTAAAGTTAGCACATAATTTGCTGATCAGAGGCAGCTTTTTGTGCACTATGTTTGACATATAGAAATTACACAGATCTGGAGAAGGAAATGGCAATCCACTCCAGTATTCTTATCTGGGAAATACCATGGACAGAGGAGCCTGGCAGGCTGCAGTCCATGGGGTTGCAAAAGACTCAGACATGACTTAATCACTAAACAACAACAACAGTTATACAGATACCGGTAAAAAGTGTTTTAAGCGTTAAAAAAAAGAGCAGTGTTTCTTGAAATGTGTTTCTTGGAATACTATTTCAATCAGGGAGGAAAAAGTTTCCTGAATAACTGTGGGAAAAAGTCAAATAAAGTTATACAGGTTACTTTACAGCAAGTCTGCTCCATCTATAAAATACTTAACACTCCTTGGGCATCGCCAATGATGGGAACGCAATGCACCAATTTCTGATCTGAGAACCATTTTTCTATTGTGAAGCATCCTACATATTTAGGACACTTACAACAGCTTTGGAAAACAATTAACCAGAAATAGAAAGATGTATCCCTCCTAATACTTATATGGAATTTTTCCATCATAAATCATCCATGTTGAATTTTGATAGTAAATGTTTGTGTAAGGTTACAAAGATCAGAACAGAATAAGTCATTCTGTAGCTACTTCCAATGTATTGAGTGTTTTCCACAGAAACTCTCCCAGAGGTGATAACCCTAAACATCTATTTAACAGCTGAGATGTCATGAAGATAGTACAAATCAAGAAACAAAAAGAGCACAGTTTCAGAAGGAATAATGGATTCAATTAAAGTTATCGGTAAGTCATTTACCAAGAAGCAGATAAGTCAGCTCCCTTATCAGTTAAAGTCAGAAATAATGTGCCATCAGAAGATTGAAAGAATACTCAAACACTTGCTTAATTTAGGTAATGGTAATTATCTATTCAAAGAATGCTCTGTATTTGTACTTAGCTGTACAACTGTTTTGGGTGATGAAAAATATGCTTGCAAAACTAAATTGGAACTCAATTTTGTTTTGATACCATTACCAGTTTAGTTAACGACTACATAAGTGATGAGATTATGGGCAGCATATTTTAAATTAAAATTGCCAACCTAAATGTTCGAGAAATAAACACAATTTATGCTTGTTCAGAATTGTCAGGAAGCGTTTGAAACTGGACTATGTTTTGCATGAAACTATCCCCCGGCTCACAGAGTTCCTCCCTGGGGTTAGGAATAACAAGGATGAGTGAAATCATCAGATAATTCAAAAGTTTAGTTTGAGTTCACAGTTCCAATTTCCTCCTCTAGCAAATCGTATCACTGCTGCTAAAAAGTAGGAAACAAGACTAATTTTAGTTTTGCTATTTTTTTCTACTCCTGTTTATACATTAATTTTGTGAACAACGCAAGTTCATAAAGCAGGGGCACAATCGAGAGAAAGTTCTCTCTCTTTCTCACACACGCACATAAGAACATCAGAGAAGAAAGTCTGCCGGCTGGGAAATGGTACCCTGCATTAAGCAAAAGAGAGCTGGCAAAATTAGAAATCAAAGCAATGCTGACTGACTGAAATGCCCCTCTTGATATTATTAAAATGCCTACTGGAAGACTGCCCACTCTTTATTCACAGATCTGAACTCTTAGGAATACACATGCACACTTTTACCAAAACTAAGAGAATCAACAAGTTTACATGTGTTAGTAACAATACTTTATGTTGGGGTCTCTGGATCATTCTTTACTTTAAATAAGAGGAAGTGGAAGATTCCAGAAGAGCACTCTGAACTCACAATCATATTGCCAAGCACCAAGTAGGTCTACAGCAATTGTCACTTCATGGACGAAAGGATGACAAATTGAAGACATTGGTTTCAGTGTGAGCCTAGTTCTTATTTTATGGTTGTTTCATTATGCCTTACTTCTTAATTTTGTGAACTTACAAATACCTCACTCCATCTAGGTCTAGAATCTTTCTTCGCTGCCCTCTACTTTTTCTTGTCCCTGCTCCCTACTGATAGAATGCCCTGATGCCAATTGCTTTCCCAATTATCTGCTTTCCAAGTCCTGCCTACTCTTGTATTCTCTGTTAGCTCATTCTCCTATCATCCTGTGATCACTGTGTGGAGAGCCAATCAAACCCAGAGACGGATTTCCTGGACACTCACCTATTTTTTTTTAATTAATTAATTTATTTTAATTGGAGGCTAATTACTTTACAATACTGTGGTGGTTTTTGCCATACATCAGCCCTGGGGGTTCTTTGGAAGGAATGATGCTAAAGCTGAAACTCCAGTACTCTGGCCACCTCATGCGAAGATTTGACTCATTGGAAAAGACTCTGATGCTGGGAGGGATTCAAGGCAGACGGAAAAGGGGACGCCAGAGGATGAGATGGCTGGATGGCATCACCGACTCGATGGACATAAGTTTGAGTGAACTCTGGGAGTTGGTGATGGACAGGCAGGCCTGGTGTGCTGCGATTCATGGGGTCGCAAAGAGTGGAACACGACTGAGCGACTGAGCTGAACTGAGCTGAACACGAATCAGCCACGGGTGTCCATGGGGACGCTCACCTGTTGTTCTTGACTTTCTCCCTGCTGGGTCTCGCCCCATAGTTCATTCCCACGGCCCTAGTTTCTCTGCCCTTCTGCAACTCTGGAGTTCACTGAGCATGTACAAGGGTCCTGTCCCTAGGTACGGTCATGAATGTGAATCTATTTGCGCATGATCAGTTGCTTCAGTCGTGTCCGACTTTTTGCGACCTCATGTACTATAGCCCACCAGGCTCCTTTGTCCATGGGATTCTTCAGGCAAGAATACTGGAGGGAGTTGCCATGCCCTCCTCCAGGGGATCTGCCTGACCCAAGGATCAAACCCACATCTCCTATGTCTCCTGCATTGCAGTCAGATTCTTTACCCACTGAGGCATCGGGGAAGCCCTGAATCTACTTAAACTGGAGATATTTTAAAATAAATATGAACTGGTCTGTTCCTCTCCCCCAGCCCCAATGGCATAAGCACCCAGACAAGTGCGTGGACATACCCTTAGTTCATGAGAAGACTCTTCACATGCACCCAGGCCATATAGCCCTGGGAGGAGCTCTGTGTAACTGCAGGTTCCTAGAGGTTCTAGGAGGTGGGAGGATTCTGAGGCACAGCCAGGCTCAGGAACTCCAGGGCTACATGTCATATTCCTCATACCGAGTTGGCTTCCAAACACCAACTGTGAGTCATCTGACTGAAGAGCTTGGATTTCAAGTTGTAGTTTCTGTTATATTTTGCTTCTGGTATTTTGTTACATCTTAGACTTTTGGAAAAAAATTTTTAAACGTTATCTCACTTTCAAAAGTAACATGGTGCAAATAATGTGGAAAACAGTAAGCCATTCCCTCAAAAAATTAAAAAATCGAATCAGCATATGATGCAACAACCCATGTCTGGGTATATACTCAAAATAGCTCAAAGAAGGGTCTTGAAGAGATATTTGTTCACCCATGTTCACGATGACCAAAAGGTGGAAACAACCCAAATGTCCATTGATGGAAAAATGGCCAAACAAAATGTGGCATAATACAAAAGTACATTATTCAGCCTTTAAAAGGCAGGAATTCTGATATATGCTACAAGATGGATGAACCTTGAGGACAGGATACTAAATTAAATTAGCTAGTATGATTACTGCATGAAATTACTGTATGATTCCATTTATATGAGTTACCTAGAGTAATCAATGTAACCCTGCTTCATTTTGTACTCCAAGGCCAAATTTGCCTGTTACTTCAGGTATCTCTCGACTTCCTACTTTTGCATTCCAGTCCCCTATAATGAAAAGGACATCTCTTTTGGGTGTTAGTTCTAGAAGGTCTTGTAGGTCTTCATAGAACCTTTCAACTTCAGCTTCTTCAGTTACTGGTTGGGGCATAGACTTGGATTACTGTGATTAAATGGATTGCCTTGGAAACAGAGATCATTCTGTCGTTTTTGAGATTGCACCCAAGTACTGCATTTCAAACTCTTTTGTTGACCACGATGGCTACTCCATTTCTTCTAAGAGATTCTTGCCCACAGTAGTAGATATAATGGTCATCTGAGTTGAATTCACCCGTTCCAGTCCATTTTAGTTCACTGATTCCTAAAATGTCAATGTTCACTCTTGCCATCTTCTGTTTGACTACTTCCACTTTGCCTTGATTCATGGACATAACGTTCCAGGTTCCTATGCACTATTGTGTTTTACAGCATCGGACTTCACTTTCATCACTGGATACATCCACAACTGGGTGTAGTTTTTGCTTTGGCTCCGTCTCTTCATTCTTTCTGGAGTTATCTCTCCACTGATCTCCAGTAGCATGTTGGGCACCTACCAATCTGGAGTTCATCTTTCAGTGTCCTTTCTTTACCTTTACATACTGTTCATGGGGTTCTCAAGGCAAGAATACTGAAGTGGTTTGCCATTCCCTTCTCCAGTGGACCATGTTTTGTTAGAACTCTCTGCCATGACCCATCCATCTTGGGTGACCCTACACGGCATGGCTCATAGTTTCATTGAGTTAGACAAGGCTGTGGTCCACGTGATCAGTTTGATTAGTTTTCTGGGACTGTGGTTTTCATTTTGTCTGCTCTCTGATGGATAAGGGTAAGAGGCTTATGGAAGGTTCCTGACGGGAGAGACTGATGATGGGGGAAACTGGGTCTTGTTCTGATGGGCAGGGCCATGCTCAGTAAATCTTTAATCCAATTTTCTGTTGATGGGCAGGGCTGTCTTCCCTCCCTGTTTGACCTGAGGCCAAACTATGGTGGACATGTAATGACGATAATGGGGACCTCCTTCAAAAGGCCCTGGCAAGCACTGCTGCACTCAGTGCCCCTGAACCTGCAGCAGGCCGCTGCTGATCCACGCCTCTGCTGGAGACTCCTGGACACTCACGGGTCAGTCTCTCATGGTGTCACTGCTCCTCTCTCCTGGGTCCTGGTGTGCACAAGGTTTTGTCTGTGCCCTCCAAGGGTCCCCCAGCAAATCTGGAAAACTCAGCAGTGACCACAGGACTGGAAAAGGTCAGTTTTCATTCCAATCCCAAAGAAAGGCAATGCCAAAGAATGCTCAAACTACTGCACAATTGCACTCATCTTACATGCTAGCAAAGTAATGCTCAAAATTCTCCAAGCCAGGCTTCAACAGTACATGAACCGTGAACTTCCAGATGTTTAAGCTGGATTTAGAAAAGGCAGAGGAACCAAAGATCAAATTGACAACATCCGTTGGATCATCGAAAAAGCACGAGAGTTCCAGAAAAACATCTACTTCTGCTTTATTGACTATGTCAAAGCCTTTGCCTGTGTGGATCACTACAAACTGGAAAATTCTGAGAGAGATAAGAATACCAGACCACCTGACCTGCCTCCTGAGAAATCTGTATGCAGGTCAAGAAGCAACATTTAGAACTGGACATGGAACAACAGGTTGGTTCCAAATTGGGAAAGGAGTAGCTCAAGGCTGTATATTGTAACCCTGCTTATTTAACTTATATGCAGAGTACATCATAAAAAAGTTGGGGCTGGATGAATCACAAGCTGGAATCAAGATTGCCAGGAGAAATATCAATAACCTCATATATGCAGATGACACCACCCTTATGGCAGAAAGTGAAGAAGAACTAAAGAGCCTCTTGATGAAAGTCAAAGAGGAGAGTGAAAAACTTGGCTTAAAGCTTAACATTCAGAAAGATCATGGCATCTGGTCCCATCACTTCATGGCAAATAGATGGGGAAACAATGGAAACAGTGACAGACTTTTTTGGGCTCCAGAATCACTGCAGGTGGTGACTGCAGCCATGAAATTAAAAGATGCTTACTCCTTGGAAGGAAAGTTATGACCACCCTAGACAGCATATTAAAAAGCAGAGACATTACTTTGTCAACAAAGGTCCATCTAGTCAAGGCTATGGTTTTTCCAGTGGTCATGTATAGATGTGAGAGTTGGACTATAAAGAAAGCTGAGTACTGAAGAATTGATGTTTTTGAACTGTTTTGTTGGAGAAGACTTTTGAGAGTCCCTTGAACTGCAAGGAGTTTCAACCAGTCCATTCTAAAGGAAATCAGTCTTAAATATTCATTGGAAGGACTGACTTTGAAGCTGAAATTCCAATAATTTGGCCACCTGATGTGAACAACTAATTCCTTGGAAAAGACCCTGATGTTGAGAAAGATTGAAGGCAGGAAGAGAAGGGGATGACAGAGGATGAGATGGTTGGATGGCATCACCGACTCGATGGACATGAGTTTGAGTAAGTTCTGGGAGTTGGTGATGGACAGGGAAACCTGGTGTGCTGCAGTCCACGGAGTCACAAAGAGTCAGACACAACTGAGCAACTGAACTGACTGAGAATAATCTAATTCATAAAGACAGAAAGTAGACTGGTGGTTTCCAAGGCCTAAAGGAAGAATGGAGTGGAAAGTGTTATTAGAGTTTCAGGTTTACAAAATATAAAGAGTTCTGGATATGGATGGTGATGATGGTTATACAACAGTATAAATATACTAAATACTGTGGAACTGTTTGTTGTTGTTGTCCAATTGCTAAGCCATGTCTGACTCTTTGTGACCCCATGGACTGCAGCACAGCCTCTTGTCCTTCACTGTCTCTCAGAGTTTGTTCAAACTCTTTTATCTGTTGAGTCTGTGATGCCATCCAACCATCTTATCCTCTTGTGGTCCCCTTCTCCCTCTGCCCTCAGTTTTTCCCAGCATCAGGGTCTTTTCCAATGGGATGGCTCTTTGCATCAGATGACCAAAGGATTGGAGCTTCAGCTTCACCATCAGTCCTTCCAATGAATATTCAGAGTTGATTTCTTTAGGATCGCCTGGCTTGATCTCTTGGCTGTCCAAGGGACTCTCAAGAGTTTTCTCTAGCACCACAATTAGAAAGCATCAATTCTTTGGCATTTAGCCTTCTTTATGGTCTAACTTTCACGTCTGCACATGACCACCGGAAAAACCATAGTTTTGACTATATGCAGCTTTGTTGGCAAAATGATGTGTCTGCTTTGTAATACATTGTCTAGGTTTGTTAGAGTATTTCTTCCAAGGAGCAAGCATCTTTTAATTTCATGACTGAAGTCTTGTCCACATGATTTTGGAGCCCAAGAAAATAAAATCTGTCACTGTTTCCACTTTTTCCCCATCTATTTGCTGATTATTAATACTTAAAAATGGTTATGATAGTAAATTTAAAATAGTAAAAATGTTAGTGTGTATTTTATTGCAACTAAAAAATTTTTTAAAGAGACTCTTTGCCAAAAAAAATTTTTTAAGAGAAAAAAAATCCCACTTTATTGGGCTTTGATTTATAATTCCAAGATATTATGTTGCTATGTATACAAATTGCAAAGTGAAAATGAGCTTTCTAATTGAAGAAACTATTGCTGTCAGATCTTGCTCAAATAGTATGATATTCAGGTGAGCATCCACTATATTCAAGGAACTGTATTAGATACTTTGGGGGAAGGGGCAGGTAAAGGAAAAAAAAAAATCTCAAGCCTGGGGAGGTTTAGAGGGCTACAATACACACACACTAGTAACTACACTGTGGGACTGGATGCTATATGAAAGAGAAAATTAAATGCGATGGGAGAACACAGAAGGAAGAAATCATAGTCAAATGAGGGATAAGAGATGGCCTCATGGAGAAGGGCACAGCTGATCTGAGCCCTGAATACTGAAGAAAATACTAGCAGGTAGAAATGTGGGGTGGTCTTTTCAAACAGAGGGAGTGATCAATGGAAAAGTATGAGTAGCATTCTAAGAGCAGGGAACTGGAGGCAGGTGGCATGGTGGGTTGGATCTGCTTTTGGTCTAATTCAAGGCAATAAGAAATCATTAAAGGGACTTCCCCAGCGGTCCAGTGAGTAAGATTTTGCCTTCCAATGAAGAGTGTGTGGATTCCATTCCTGGTTCAGGGACTAAGATCCCACATGCCTCAGTGTCAAAAAACCAAAACATAAAACAAGCAATATTGTAACAAATTCAATAGAGACTTTAAAAAAATGATCCATATTTTTTTAAAAAAACTTTAAAAAAGAAATCATTAAAGTTTTTAATTAAAATGATCACAAAAAACAGATCTTAAAAAAATTTTGGGATGTAATCTCTAGTGATTATCTTAGAATGGATTTGAAGAATGCAGATGGAATATCAGCCAGCTATTATAAAGACTGGGAAGATTAAGCCCCCCTGTGATACAGAGGGACTATAGAAATCAGAATAAGGGGAGGGGATGAGCTATCAGGAGAGGCATTGGAGAAAACCCGGAGGGTGGAAAGAACACTAGACTGGGAGTCAGGGGTCCCCACGTAATCTCAGTTTTACTTGCCCCTTCTTGGTATAAGCTTGAAAGGTTGCTTAACATCTCAGAGCCTCAGGATCTAGAGCTTGTCATATTGAGTGAAGTAAGTCAGATAGAGAAAGACAAATATCATATGACCGTCGGCCCCCTGTGTGTGGAATCTAGAAAAAGGGTACAAATGAGCTTATCTACAAAACAGAAATAGAGCCACAGATGTAGAAAACAAACTTATGGTTACCAGGGGAAAAGAGGGAGGAGGGATAAATTGGGAGGTTGGGATTGACCTATACACACTACTGTATATAAGATGGATTAATAATAAGCCCCTATTGTATAGCACAGAGAATTCTACTCAGTACTCTGTAATGGCCTATATGGGAAAAGAATCTGAAAACAAATGGATATATGTATATGTATAACTGATTCGCTTGGCTGTACACATGGAACTAACGTAACATTGTAAATCAACCATACTACAATAAAAAGAAAAAAACTTACAGAGTACACAGGGTACTTTCAACGGTTACTTCTGGCACTAAAGTTCCAGAATTCTAAACTGAAGTTACGGTTTGGGGGAGTCATTTCAAGAGGGGCTGCACCCTGATGTCAGTAAAACCACCGGAGAAGAGAAAGTCAAGGAGGAGATATGAACCGTCATTGAAGACTCTTATCTCCCTTCCCTGGCTATGGTAAACAGGCTACATCTCAGCAGGATTGCACTGACAGAGGGAAATGATAGATGAAGAAGAAAACAAAGAGAACAAGCATTTGGGTTAAGGACTCCCACACACGACCCTCTCTAACACTCAGGTTACACTTTTTCTGTCACGGGGAGTTAATGAAGTTGTCTGATTGACCTGATTTATTCTGTGTCTCTCTGGAAGGTTCTTCTGTCCCCTGTGATGTGCCCTGTATCCACAGCACAGTCAGGAAGCAAACAGCACTGGCCATTGGTCTGGCAGGAGAGCAGCTCCAGGGCGGAGAGCAACTGAGCCAGCCAGGGCTTGTGTCTGTGTTTCACGGCCCTGTTCCTCCTGGCTGGGATGATGGCACCACCAGCATGCTGGCAGGTGCAGGACCATTGTTCATGTCGCCCAGCTCAGCAACAGTAAAAGCCAGGCCAGGGGGATGGCAGCTGCTCAGCTGAGCAAGGCGATGGCGAGGGATCGTTTCTAGATGACTTCACAGCTGACATCAGACACAAATCATTATTGTTTATGAAGAAGCTTTCTTTTGTCAGTTAACATTCCGCTGTTGGACAAGAAGATTAAAGGACCAAATGAACGCAGTATTTGGCTTGGTGCTGTTCTTACCCAGAGTCCAGAATTTCAAGAAAGTGAAATCTGGAGCCAGCTAATTCGTGCCATGTATTGCTGCTTTTAACCTTCCGCATTAATGAACTGTCCTCATCCAACTACTAAAGTGGGTCCAACTGGCCAAGACTTCCTTCTTTGAGCTAACAAAATATTTATATAGATTAATTTCGCCCCCAATGGTAGTTAGCATCCTACCTTTTAGTTTTTTCACTGTTATTAAAATGTTGATATGGGCCCTATTTCTTCTCTCAATTAAGTAGGATCTCGTATATATTCCAGTTTATCAAATACATGATTCTTAGTGGATCTCAATAAAAAAAGTCTGTTTATCTCTGCTATTTCTGATATCCCTTTCAGAACATCAGGCTTATGAAGTTGTGAGATTGGCAGCTTGGGTTAAAGAGGATCTATTAGCCAGTAAATTCCTTAAGGGCGGGGAATCATTTTCTATTTTGTTCATTAACGCCTAGAACTAGGCCTGGCACATTGTCGAAGTTCCATCATTATTTGTTAGATGGATAGAATAGATGGGTCATGGTGGTAATCCAGCCTTCGCAGCAACCTAATAACAGGTTAGAAACTTTAAGAAATTTCTTAATATCTCTAGACTAAATATTCTATTCAGGACATACTGTCCCTTGCAGAATCAAAGTTGTCTGTCAGCATCCACAGTGGTGGTCCAACAAAAGCTGTTTCAAAGGAAAGCACTTAGTAGATCTCATAGCTGTGTGTCCATGAAAACAACAATGTGGAAAAGTCCAGGGGAGCCCCAAAGCATATGACAATGTTTATATCTAAGGACAACTTTCCTGGTGAACTTGTGGAAACATAGTTGAAAATGAGGCCTGGCATACATTTGTGTACTTTATGTCTGAAAACAACAAAATGATGAATTCCAAAAAAGTTCTAATGTCCAACTGTTCTATTACTTAGCGACTTACATTCTAAATTTAGTTATGTAAGAGATAAAAGCTATTGATAAGGTGATTCATTCTGCCCAAAATGGCTTTTTTTGTACTGTTTTAATATTTACTTAATTTAAAATTAGCCAACTAAGTTCTTGGGCTTCCCAGGTGACTCAGATGGGAAAGTTTCTGCCTGCAATGCAGGAGACCTAGGTTCGATCCTTGGGTCAAGAAGATCCCCTGGAGAAGGAAATGGCAACCCACTCTAGTACTCTTGCCTGGAAAATCCCATGGACGGAGGGACCTGGTAGGCTACAGTTCATAGGGTCGCAAAGAGCTGGACACGACTGAGCGACTTCATTTGCACTAAGTTCTATTTCTTCCAAGAGCCCAAAGGTTTAGATCCAGCAGGAATATTTTCACTAGTGTGTATTTAACAACTGACTGAAAATAATATTTTCCAATTTCACTGTTACGTAGTTTAATATTGCATGTATATATCCGTTTGATGAACATTTTAAATCTTACATTCAGTTCAGTTCAGTTCAGTTGCTCAGTCGTGTCCGACTCATTGTGACCCCATGAATCGCATCACACCAGGCCTCCCTGTCCATCACCATCTCCCAGAGTTCACTCAAACCCACATCCATTGAGTCGGTGATGCCATCCAGCCATCTCATCCTCGGTTGTCCCCTTTTCCTCCTGCCCCCAATCCCTCCCAGCATCAGAGTCTTTTACAATGAGTCAACTCTTTGCATGAGATGGCCAAAGTACTGGAGTTTCAGCTTTAGCATCATTCCTTCCAAAGAACATCCAGGGCTGATCTCCTTTAGAATGGACTTGTTGGATCTCCTTGCAGTCCAAAGGACTCTCAAGAGTCTTCTCCAACACCACAGTTCAAAAACATCAATTCTTCAGCACTCAGCTTTCTTCACAGTCCAACTCTCACATCCATACATGACCACTGGAAAAACCATAGCCTTGACTAGATGGACCTTTGTTGACAAAGTAATGTCTCTGCTTTTCAATATGCTATCTATCTAGGTTAGTCATAACTTTCCTTCCCAGGAGTAAGTGTCTTTTAATTTCATGGCTGCAATGACCATCTGCAGTGATTTTGGAGCCCCCCCCCAAAATAAAGTCTGACACTGTTTCCACTGTTTCCCCATCTATTTCCCATGAAGTGATGGGACCAGATGCCAGAATCTTTGTTTTCTGAATGTTGAGCTTTAAGCCAACTTTTTCACCCTCTTCTTTCACTTTCCTCAAGAGGCTTTTGAGTTCCTCTTCACTTTCTGCCATAAGGGTGGTGTCATCTGCTTATCTGAGGTTATTGATATTTCTCCCAGCAATGTTGATTCCAGCTTGTGCTTCTTCCAGCCCAGTGTTTCTCATGATGTACTCTGCATAGAAGTTCAATAAGCAGGGTGACAATATACAGCTTTGACGTACTCCTTATCTTACATTAAGTGGCACTTAAACAGTTCCGAAAATACTGCAGTGGATGAAATTTCTTTGACGCAATAGTTTTTAGTGAGACATAAAACCATCCAAAATCTTTAGTAGAAGCACACAAATGTCCAGAAAAAAATAACTAGTACATGATAAATTAGCATCCCAGTCTACACAGAGATGTTTCAGGTGGGATAGAGAGGCTCATAGTCATAGAGGCTAAGGTATACATGTTCCTTACTATTGTGGAGAATCAAAGGCCAGTTTTCATTCCAATCCCAAAGAAAGGCAATACCAAAGAATGTTAAAATGACCACAAAATTGCACTCATCTCACACACTAATGAAGTAATGCTCAAAATTCTCCAAGCCAGGCTTCAACAGTACATGAATCATGAACTTCCAAATGTTCAAGCTGCATTTAGAAAAGGCAGAGGAACCAGAGATCAAATTGCCAACATCTGTTGGATCATAGATAAAGCAAGGGAGTTCTAGAAAAACATCTACTTCTGCTTTATTGACTATGTCAAAGCCTTTGCCTGTGTGGATCACAACAAATTGTGGAAAATTCTTCAAGAGATTGGAATGCCAGACCAAATTTACGTGTCTCCTGAAAAATCTTTATGCAGGTCAAGAAGAAACAGTTAGAACTGGATATGGAACAACAGACTGGTTCCAAATCGGGTGAGGAGTAGCTCAAGGCTGTATATTGTCATCCTGATTATTTAACTTATATGCAGAGTACATCATGTGAAAGTTGGGGCTCAATGAAGCACAAGCTGGAATTAAGATTGCTGGGAGAAATATCAATAACCTCATATATGCACATGACACCACCCTTATGGCAGAAAGTGAACTAAAGAGCCTTTTGATGAAAGTGAAAGAAGAGAGTGAAAAAGTTGGCTTAAAACTCAACATTCAGAAAACAAAGAGCATGGCATCAGGTCCCATCACTTCATGGCAAATAGATGGGGAAACAATGGAAACAGTGACAGACTTTTTTTGGGCTCCAAAAATCACTGCAGATGGTGACTGCAGCCATGAAATTAAAAGATACTTGCTCCTTGGAGGAAAAGTTATGACCAACCTAGACAGCATATTCAAAAGCAGAGACTTTACTTTGCCAACAAAGGTCCATCTAGTCAAAGCTATGGTTTTTCCAGTAGTTAAATATGGATGTGAGAGTTGGACTATAAAGAAAGCTGAGTGCCGAAGAACTGATGCTTTTGAACTGTGGTGTTGGAGAAGATTCTTGAGAGTCCCTTGGACTGCAAGGAGACCCAACCAGTCCATCCTAAAGGAAATCAGTCCTGAGTATTCATTGGAAGGACTGATGCTGAAACTGAAACTCCAATACTTTTGCCACCTGATATGAAAAGCTGACTCATTTGAAAAGATCCTGATGCTGGGAAAGATTGAAGGCAGGAGGAGAAGGGGACGGCAGAGGATGAGATGGTTGGTTGACATTGCTGACTTGATGGACATGAGTTTGAGCAAGCTGTAGGAGTTGGTGATGGACAGGGAAGCCTGGTGTGCTGCAGTCCATGGAGTTGCAAAGCGTCGGACACGACTGAGCAACTGAACTGAAAGCACAAGAACTTGCTGGCTGATAGCACAGTCAGCCAGGCAACCCAAGGAGGAAACTCATTGAACGCTAGTAAAATTGAAGAATTGAATGTGACTTAAGGGAAAATATATGGAGAACAAGCAGAGCCCTGTCAGTACAACTGCTTCGGGATGAGGAGGAACAATATGGCAATGAATAAAGCCAGGGCACTGGATGGAGTGTCCATGCATCTGAAAGCTGGATCTGAATGAAAACATGACATGAAATCCATCATGCAAAGTCATCAAAAAAAATGCTGATGGGCTTCTTGTACTACAGTGTCTTCTGTTCAGCTGAGCACCTGTTGATAAATTGGTATGTGATTTTATCCAGATAAAACTGAAAATGCTTTCCTGGAAGAAGAGGTAAGAAATGTAAGTACTGAAATTTCCAGGAGTGAAGGGTATTTCTTAGGCAATGGGCAATGGAAATCAAGACTTGTATTTCTTAGGCAAGTTTCGGGTCATTAAATTGTCCTTTTAAGTTTTTCTTACTTCTTTCCATTTACTTAAATTGTTCATTTGATACTTTACTTTTCCATTACTGCTTGAAATAAATGGAAAGACTCTTAAATTTCAAGGTAATGTACCCAAGCCTAAATGATTGCTTATTATATCAGAAAATAATGTAGATTCAGATGGGTTAAAGAACAATGTTCTTACACTGTCCTTACAACATACATATATTCATAGAATATTTAAGTGATACTTGCATGATCTTAGGAAAGAAAATTACTTTCCATGCTGGGTTGAATAGTGTTGCGCAAAAATTCACATCCACCCAGAACCTGTGAATGTGACCATACTTGGAAATAGGGTCTTTGCAAATAAGATGAGGGCGTGTTGAGTTAAGTGGTGGTTGATTTAGTTGCTAAGTTTTGTCCTACTCTTGCGATCCCATGGACTGTAGCCTGCCAAGCTCCTCTGTCGGTGGGATTCTCCAGGTAAGAATACTGGAGTGGGTTGCCATTTCCTTCTCCAGGGGATCTTCCCGACCCAGGGATCGAACCCGGGTCTCCTGCATTGCAGGCAGACTCTTTACCGACTAGATAGGCCCTAAATCCCATATGACTGGTGTCTTTTCAAGAAGAGGAAAATTTGAACACACAGACATAGACCTACTTGGGAGAAGACCATGTGGAGATGGAAGTAGAGATTAGAATTATGGTTCTTCATGCCAAAGAAGGCCACTGGGTGCATGCAGGCAATCACCAGAAGCTAAAGAGAAGCATGGGAACTGACTCAATTTATCCTCAGAGTCTTCAGAAGGAACTCTAACCACACTGATATCTTCATTTTGGACTTCAAGCCTCTAGAACTATAAAAAAATAAATTCATTAAATTTTAGCTGCCCAGTTTGCAGCAACTTGTTGTAGCAACCACAGGAAAATAGTACACTTTCTAAATATGAAAGAAAGAAAAAGCACAGAAAGATTGGTTATTTGACTTGAGAAAAAATTTAAACATCCACCATCAAGAAAAAAGTGTAAAAAACTTGGAAAAACTGAGAACTGAGAGAAGTATTTGAAACAATACATGTCAGATTCAGGGCTGATATCCTTGGTATAGAAAGTGCATAAAATGAGTGGTAACCATTAGAAAGTTGTGCTAAAAATCTGAATAGACAATTAGTGAAAGAAGAAACAAAAATGTACATAAATGTATGAAAATGTATTCCATATTCCTAAGATATAAATATGAAAGAAAAAGAGACACTATTTTTATATACAAAATTTGCAAATAATAATAGCAAGAATATGCATGACATTGCTCTAAGTACTTTACATATTGCTAACTCATTCAATATTAATAGCAACCCTGTGAGCTAATAGATTTATTGTTAGGTGATATTATTATATTCATGTTATAAAGAAAAAAATTGAGCCACACCAATCTAGCAAGGATATACTGAAATGGCCCCCACAAATATTACAGATTTGAGAGTAATTTGGAAAAGTACGTTTTAGAGATAATCATATCTTTGATGCAAGGATTTCATTTTTAGGAGTTTATCCTTTAAATGATAAAACTGGAAAGGAACAAATTATTGACAGGAATTGTCTCTTTGTAATTAAAATGCAACTTATACTCTTCTGAATGCTCATAATAGTGCCTGAGGCGTAAGAGTTCAATAAATGTTATAATACTAGCCATGATTACTATTACAGGCAATAATAATAAAAACTCTTTTGCTTTAAAAAAATAAAAATAAAAAAGTGTTTAAAAATGCATGTTACACTCTTCTGTATACATACTCTCTCTATTTTTTTCTGTTTCCCACATTTTTTTATTTCCAACATGTAGTCTGTGTAATAGTATGCCCTAGTTTGGCAGTGGAGAACTTGGCGGCCCTGATGATTTTTAAAAAGCAGATGAGAATTTCTGGCTGTAGATAATTGACAATTTTCCTTGTGTTACTGAGAAATCAGACGTGGCAGATGGGAAGCTTGGGGGCGGGGAGAACAGAGGTAAGCATTATGATATGACGCTTTGTCTTCTCTTTAAAAGAATTACAGTCATCCAGTAATTATTTGATATTATTTCTATTTATCCTATAGAAGTATCTGGTAAATATTGTTTTATCAGTTTGGGGTGGGAAAAATAGGCATATATTGTCCACCCTACCTAGTGTTCAAAAACTGAGCTTAGAGTCAAGACGGTGACCTGTTTCTAGTCAGAGTGTACACACATGACATACATTATCTTACATATATTTTTCCAACATTTCCTCTTATCTTTGCTTTGACTTTATTCCTTTAACTTATTTTAAAGCTTATTTTATGGTTCCATATTATATGCATCTTTATAGGCTTCTTAAATCTCTTCTTTAGACCACAACAGAGCATAAATAAAAATGTAGCATATTAATTTTTCTAAAACTTGGATCCAGAGCTCATTAGCACAGCTGTGGAGGAAAAAAAGAGAAGCCACTTATTTTAAAACAGCTAGTATTTAAAACAGGAAATAAAATAAGATAAAAACTAGTATAAAATGACTTCTCGATAAATGCAAAGTCAATGTCTTAAGCTAAGCAATCACCAAGTACCCATGAAGGGTGAATTGTGTCATATTTCGTGTGCCATTCTGTTGTAAGCTCTCTTAAAATCTGGGTCCCTAGAGTTGCTCCTTTCTTTTAATGGCTACACTTTGGAGACAGGTGATGGTATGCTGAATCTCCATGGCTAAGTGTTTGATTTATTATTGATTGGGGAATATTTCGTGTATGAAGTAAAAAATGGGAACAAATGAAACAATGATATAGAAAGCAGTAAAATCTGAGGGTAAGAGTTCAGAAGAAATCAAATATGCCCTGGCAGCTACTAAAAACAAATAAAAATTAAAAAGCGCAAATGCATTTCAAAAAGTTCAAAAAGTAGAGTTTCACATATCTGAAGAGGAAATAAATCATTTTATTCAATATGGCCTACATCAGGTGGCCCAGAGTATCATATATAATTTTACACTTACCAGAGAGAAACATCAATACCTTGGCTAGTGGCCAAAGGAACCCAAAGAAGGCAACCAAGATGATAAAAGGGTAAGAGGATTGAGTCTGTGAAGAGAGATTAGAGAAAATTAATGTGTAGAACAAAAAGAAAAAGAAGAGAGAGGACTGAGAATTGCCCTCAAATATTTGAGAAAAAGTACCAGAAATAAACAGTTGGAGTCTTAAACGGGAACAAGAAGCTAACTGGGACTGCCTTATCTATTAGACTCAGTAGGCAGT
Source organism: Ovis aries (assembly GCF_016772045.2). Classification (NCBI taxonomy): domain Eukaryota; kingdom Metazoa; phylum Chordata; class Mammalia; order Artiodactyla; family Bovidae; genus Ovis; species Ovis aries. Next base: position 37,053,526 of record NC_056061.1, on the reverse strand, counting down.
ATGCCTAGGGCCCAAGATACTTTATGGGGCCTCAAAAATGTGTTAATTTCATTTAACAATCATAAAAAAATGAATATTATAATAATGAATTTATAAAAATGTATCAAGCCTGGAATGTACTCATTTTTATACCAACATATTCATAAAAACATAATTTCCAATATGCTTTTATGGAGGAAGGAGCCCGCAAGACAAAAGTGCCCAGAGCTCGTGATAGTGTGGGCCCTGGGGCTAAACCAGCAAATTTTGTAGAAATATTGCATCAGAATTAATTTCCATGAAAGCTTTTTTATTTTTGAAGATTTTTTAATATGGACCATTTTTAGAATCTTTATTGAATTTGTTTCAATATTGCTTCTGTTTTATGCTTTGGATTTTTGGCCAGAAGGCATGTGACTAGGGATCAAAACCCACACTCCCTGCATTGGAAGGTGAAGTCTTAAACACTGGACTGCCAGGCAAGTTCCTGAAAGGTTGTTGAGTGTTGTGTAGTTTGGGGACTGGCAGAGAGACACTCTAAGAGGCTTATTTGTGCATCTGTGAAAATCCAATGGTGCTGTCTTTAGGATGTCCCTCCACCTATAAAGCTTACGTAATCAATTCTGACAAAGCTCTGAAGCAGAATTTGTTACCCCTCTTTTACAAATGAAAAAGTTGAAGCTGAAAATATGCCATAACTCACCAATGCTAAATGGTTACAGACAGAGCTATAGTCAAACCCAAGTCTGTGACTCTGAGTAGCCTGTGTAGCCTTTTTTTTTTTGCCAAATTAACGTGGTGTCACAATGCACAACTAGAAAATCAAACAAGCATCATTTTAAATCCAACCTGTACCCCACTTAATCACTGCTCCTCATCATTCCACTAAGGTCCTTCTTAGATTCATAATCCAGTGCTTATGTAGTTTTGCCAAATACATGTTACATATGCAATTTCACCTTTGACATCCATATTTCTAGGTTCAATTTTTCTTTGGTATGGTCTATAGCAAGAAGAGAGGACCTCTGAATAAGTTATTTCACTGTATGAATTTGCTCCTTTTAAAGGTTCAGTTCCCATTGATATGAACTTATGAGATATACAATTTTCTGAGAATTTTCTTCTTAAAAAGATATGTATTCTTGGAGAGTGGAGTGGAGGAATGATGATGGGTGATAAAAGTCATTTTCAATCAAGGATATCTACTTAAAATCAGGTTTTCTACATAGACCAAAACATTTATGGCAATTTACACTTTGAAATTAGAATTTCCTGGAATTTATTCTAGGAGAGCACTCTCCAGGGAGTTGATAGATATTTTTGTGGACTGTCACATTTTTTGGCTTTTCTTACTGTGTAGTTATAGGCTATTTGGATTGCTGAATCAGGGCAAGTGACTCTTCTACAAACCTAAATGGAAAAATTTTTATTCTACAGAATTCCTCTTAGGGAGAACATTGTATATTTTCAGAAAAAAAAAAAGCAGTTGGATGAACTTCTTAGTATGGAAAATAAGATCCTAAAGGGTGAGTAAATTGTCTTATCAAGCAGGTAGATATTGTTACCTGGAGGGCCCTTTGGCTGAATATCCTGCTGCATTTGAGTATGCCATGTTTGGTAAGGAAGATGGGCATAGTCGAATGGCTCTGCACAAAACTTGGTGAGGTGTGGGGAGTGGTAATTTGAAGTTTCCAGGGGAAGTTCCAGAAGGAGAGTGGAAAACCCAGCCAGATGGTTAGAAAAAGAGAAGGGTAAGCAGTATTCAAGAAAAGGGCTTGGGAGAGAAGATTTTGTATTAATTTTAAGTTGATTGCTCTTAAGTTTCTGTTCCTTCGAAGTCTTCAATAAAGTCTATATATCTCAATAATGCTCTGGGGAGGGTGGATTCCTTTCAAGGAATTCCAGAAGGTGCTGAGTTATGAATCAGGCTTAGCCTAAGGAAACCCAAAGACCACAGGCCTGGAAACAGAAGTTTCTGAGGGCAAAAACATCTGGGTCCCATTTAAGCTTTACTCCAAAGTCAATACCACACGCTGGCAAAAGCACAAACATCTGCATTCCCCGCACAGCACTGAATATAGAAGGGAATCAGTGTTTTTGACAGGAAAGTTGTTTAAAAGGTCAGGATATCATTTTCTCTAAAATTCTAAGAATGAATGCATAAAATAGACTACTGAGATTCATTTTCCATTAGTGTTTTTATTTTAATCACCAGCATTGTAATCATATAAATCTTGTTGCTATCTCTTCATTTTGATATACCTAAAGATTTAAGTGTAATAAGTTTAATTCAATGATTCAAATCAATATTGCCAATGAATACAGATCTTTTCAGTATTATTATGCTGATTTGACCCTATTGTCATCCATGTAATAATGATGATGGTAAGTATCATTTTGCTATCAATCTCTTAGGGAAATAACTACTTCCAACTGAATGCTGATATGGCTTGGACAGGTGATATGATAATTCCCCTCTAAGTATCTTACATTCCTTGCTATCATGCACAGATGTTTTCCATACTAGGCTTCTTTTTTTTTTTTTTTTTTAAGCAGTGTACTTTCTATACCAACTGTTTCAAAAAATTCAAGTTGTTTATTTAGTCCTTTATATTTTCCTTAGTAACTCAGCAGATTGCTTCGGAAGCACTGGTAAGACCACTCTCAGTTGGTTTATGCAGGCAAAGTAAACAATTCATAGAGACATATAATCTTGGTAATCCATGGGTCCCCAGTGCCTTGTTTTTCCTCCTGTAGCTGGCCTTGATGAGAATTACTTTAGGCTTCTGCTTCCTTTATTTTACAAAGCAGCCAACTAGTCAGTTGAGTTTTAGCATGTAATCCCCTTTGTTTGCTTCCCTGCAATGACCTGGAACCTCTGGGTCACATCTAATTAATATGTTGTTGGCAGAACACACTAAACAGAAGTTGTCAGAACCAACTGATTAGAGAGTGAGATTCAGGGTTGAGTCTTGGTACTTCCAAGAGTGACTGCAAGCAGCCCAGAACTACTTCAAGCTTTTAAGTTCTAAGGCTCTTGCAGTTCAGTTCAGTCACTCAGTTGAGTCTGACTATTTGCGATCCCAAGGCTATTTAAAAACATACGAAAAGTTCAGTCATGGATTTTAAAAATATCATACAGTATGTGGCCAGCAAATTTTTCAAATGGAATTTCTTTTCACGTAGTCAAGTAAAGTTGATGTTTCAAAAATTTGACATCTCTTCCCTGAAAAACCTGGAGGTGTGAGCTGAAGTATTTTTCCCAATAATTTTGATCCAAAAACTTGATAAGAAAGCAAACTTTGAGGGCCTATGTTTTCCAAATTTACTGTCATCATTAATGAAGTTCATTTAGTAACCTGGGCTTTTTCTCTTGGCCAATGTAAACATGCTCATAGCCCAGAATCTTTGCAAATTTTACGCTATACTTGCCAACCATAAAATCTCTGCAAATACTGGACAGTATCACCTTTTGCTACCTGGTAACAATTTTATCAATGTATTTATTCAGATAGGGTGACTACGTGTGTGTGTGCTAAGTCACTCCAGTTGTGTCTGACTCTTTGTGACCCCATGGACTATAGCCAGACTCCTCTGTCCATGGGACTCTCCAGGCAAGAATACTGGAGTGGGTTGCCATACCTTCCTCCAGGGGATTTTCCTGACCCAGGGATCAAACCCTTGTCTCCTGCATCTCCAGCATTGGCATTCAGGTTCTTTACCACTATAGTGCTACCTAGGAAGCCCAGACAGGATGGCATCTACTAATACATTTCTTGAAAGGGAGTTCAGAAATGTTTTTAGCAATTTGAAATCTTCATTCCTTCTTCTGGATGGATCCTGCCAATGGCCAGATTTATGTAGTAATAATCAAGAGAGGGTCTGAATCAGTTAGCCATATAATTTTTTATCATCAAAGTTCATTTCTTCAGAATACTTATATAGGATACTTTAATATAACTGAGTCCAACAAAAATGTTAAACATCATTAACTTTCTGTTTCACATATGATCTTCATAGCACCAACATGACCTTTTTGCTTTAATCATTCACATTCTTCTCTTCCCACTACCTGAGGGATTCTGAATTCCTTCTGTTTGAAGGTCTATTTAAAGTAATTTTGCTCTTTACTCTGGTGCTGGCTCCGTGGGAAATACTTTGATCTCTACTCTGGTGGAACCAGTTTGGACTCTGCTCTTATACAATCCCAGGAGATTTCACCGTTGACTGAAGTCCAGCTCTTCCAGTCGCCTTATCCCTGGCCCTTACCTGTTTGGGGGTCTGAGCTGGGGATAAATCCTATGTGATTTCTTTGAATTGCTCCTTAGCTGTGTTCTTGTGAGTAATGCTTCAGCCCACACAGAGTGAGTGGGTGCTCCATCTGTTGCCAATACGATGTGCCACAAGACTCAGACAGAGCTCAGTCCGTGTCCCTGCTCCCTTAACGCAGTCACTGACTGAGCCCGTTGTCATGGATTGAGGTGAGTCCAGCTGAATGCTCTGCTGTGAGCTAAGTGCTATGGGGCATCGATCCTTCCTTCGATTCTGATAATATCCTTTCCTAATCCAAAAATCAAGCCAGTTGAGTCATTCTCTGTTTCTACTGGTACTGAAACAAAGAAAAAACTCCTCTGGTATGTAATTAAGAGATTTATAAATGGTAAAAAGGATGTACTTGGCAGCATGGAATTCTAAAGTATAATAGGAGTAGTAGAAATGGAGAAAATTATTTAAGTCCAAACTATTGTTTATGATGCATCGTAAACATTGGCAATTCCTAATAAATGACCATAGTAGATGGTTCTATAATTTGGTTAGCCACTTATAGTAATGTTCACAGTTGGCAGCTAATCTGGCTGTTAGTTAAATTTAACTTTGCATTCACACCATTGTATTACATAAAGAATATATAACCATTTTTATGTTTTCTTTAATTCATGATCACATGGCTATAAATTTCACATGAATATACAACATTATCAAAAGCCAAAATAATTCAAGCTAAAGTAATCAGGTAGAAATATTACTTAATATAAAACAATGGTTTTGACAATTATTGAAATTATTTCTTCTTGAATTAGACCATATATCTCCACAAATGTCTTCTCATACAATTTATTAAAGAAGATAATTTCATTACATTAGTCTAAAAAAAAAGCAGGTAAAGGGAGATAAAATGGCAATCAATATGTTGTATGGAGACGTTGCAGAATTTTGCATGTATTTCTGTCCAATCAAGGATTTTGAAGATTATTTACAAAGCTGGAAGTGTTTTCTTTTTAAATGCCTTAATTTGTGAAAGGGAAATGATGTAAATTGTTTCACATCATGAAATAGTGTTTCATACATGTTTTTAAAACAGAGTATCTTGGTTGGAAGAAATTATAAATGGCACTCAGTTATCTACCTGGTGCTTAAATCCCAGCTTGCCTCCACTTCCTATTATGATTCCTCTCTTCTGAATTTGTTGTTGTTCATGCTGTCGTTCAGTTGCTAAGTCATGTACAACTCTTTGAATATATTCAGACTCTTCTGAATATATTCTAGCTTGTTTTTGTCTCAAAATGTAGCACTCAGAATCTAACCCAATGCTCCGGGTGCCAACTGACACACGTGGAGAAGGACTGATCTTCCTTCTTCTTGTCTTCTTTCCTCCTCTCTTTCCATTCTTCCTTGCCACCTTCCTTCCTCCTTCCTTTCCACTCTTCTTTTCCCATGTCTAGCACTGTATTGGGTGCTGGAGATAAACATGAGCAGAAGAAGACACGGTCCCTGTTTTCATAGAGCTTACAGTTTAGTGACAGATATGGAGAGGAAACAAATCACCACACAAATAAATGTAAAATCACATCTGTGACAAGTCCTAAGAAAAGGTACACAGTCTTAGGGGACCTGTGATAGGAGAATATTAACTAATAAAGGAGATCACAAGGCTCCTTTTTAGCAGAAGGCTAATTCCAGTGGTCATGTACAGATGTGGGAGTTGGACCGTGAAGAAAGCTGAGCGCCGAAGAATTGATGCTTTGGAACTGTGGTGTTGGAGAAGACTCTTGAGAGTCCCTTGGACTGCAAGGCAGTCCAACCAGTCCATTCTGAGGGAGATCAGCCCTGGGATTTCTCTGGAGGGAATGATGCTAAAGATGAAACTCCAGTACTTTGGCCACCTCATGCGAAGAGTTGACTCATTGGAAAAGACTCTGATGCTGGGAGGGATTGGGGGCAGGAGGAGGAGGGGACGACAGAGGATGAGATGGCTGGATGGCACCACTGACTCGATGGACGTGAGTCTGAGTGAACTCCGGGAGTTGGTGATGGACAGGGAGGCCTGGTGTGCTGCGATTCATGGGGTTGCAAAGAGTCGGACACGACTGAGCGACTGAACCGAACTGAACTGAAGGAGAGTAGAGTCAATAGAGCAAGGAGAGGATAGAGTTTTCCTGGGCACAGAGAAGAGCATGTGCAGTGGCGGTGGTAGAAGAAACTATCATAAAAGTAGGAGGCGTAGAAAGAAGGCCAACATGAATGGAGTAAAACGAGGAAGTGAGGTGAGCCCCGGGGGGTAGAAGTTGCCAGATCCAGCACCATATTTGAGACCGGGTTTATCTTCAGGCTAAAACAAGAAATGGGAAACCACAGAATTTTAAACAAGAGTGAGATGAGATGTTAAATTTTGAAAGATTACCACCAAGAATGGATTGAGGAGACACCAAATACACTATTTTAGGCATGTGGATCCGTACAAAGACCACTACAGGAGCACAAGTGAGAGAAAATGGCAAGAAGGCCTGATGGTTCTGCAGAAGACCACGGGGTAGAGAAATGTTTAGAAGGAAAATGGACAGAGGTTGGTAATGGCTCATAGAAGGTGGGAGAGGGAAGGGGTTTTAAGGGTAAGGAAGGGCTGTCTCATGTGACTAAAGGAGTGCTATTCTGTTCACTGAGGTGGGAAACATTGAAAGAGGGCCAAACTGGGAGGAAATATATGAGTGCAGTTTTGTAAGAAGAGTTATCGGGAAGTCCACAAGGAAATATCAAGTAGGAAGTTGATTACGTGTGCCTGGAACTCAGAAGTGTGTTCTTAGGTAGAGATACGAATTTGTGAGTCTTCTGCACATAGATGGTATAAAAGAACATCAGATGAAAAGAGGAAGGGTCAGGACACTGAATCTGGAGAAACTCAATACTTAAGATACCCCCTTGGGAAGAGGATGCACAGAAAGACAGAGAGAGGAGCAACTGGCAATACAGGAGGAAAACCTAGAGAGTGCTGGGTCAAGAAGCCAAGGGCAATCGAGCACCACCTGGGAAGCCCAAGGGAAATCAGTGTTTCCATTGGGAGGAAAGGCTGGTGGTTGAACGCTGCTGAAAAGTAGGAGTAGGAAGCCTCCTTTTACTTGATGTCTATAAACTTTGGTTGGTAAACTAAAATCCTTAAATGTTTTTCAGATGTAATCAAACAACCCCCAAATCTCTATAACTTAATAGAATCAAGGTTTACTTTTGTTCACTCCCATTTTGATGACGTTTGAATTGCTCACTTCAATGAGGTGACTAAGGAATCACACTGCCTTCGTCTTGCGGCTCCACTATCTTGTCATTTCATGGCCTGTCAGGCATCATCCTCCTGGCAGAAAAGAGAAAGAGAACGTGGGTTAGGCACACCTGATCTTTAACTATCTCCACCTAGAAGTGGCATCAGTCGTTTCTACTTATTTCCAGTGTTACAGTTAGGTAACTGCAGGCCTCACTACAGAAGAGGAAAGGCATACTAACGAGCGTTTGCAATCTCCACAAGTCCCTGCCCTGCCCTAAGGGAGGTGAAGATTGGAATCCAGGTGCAGGATCTTGAATTTACCATCACTCAGCCTCAGTATTAGATTCAGCCCATCATTTTAGCCCATTTTTTAAATTATTATTTTTAATGTGCCCTCAACTTCATCGTTTGGGCTTCCTTGGGGTCTCAGAGGTAAAGAATCTCAGGAGTTGCAGGAGACACAGGTTCAATCCCTGGGCCAGGAAGATCCCCTAGAGAAGGAAATGGCAGCCCACTCCAGTTTTCTTGCCTGGAGAATCCCATGGACAGAGGAGCCTGACAGGCTGCAGTCCACAGAGTCACAAAGAGTCAGCATGACTGAATCGACTGAGCACAGACACATGCAACTTCATTGTGTTTTTGGCTACACCACGCAGCTTGTGGGATCCCGGTCCCCACTAGGAATCAAACTCTGGCCCCATGAGTTAAAGCACTGGATCCTTACCACTGGACTGCCAGGGGATTCCTCCACTATGCTTTTTAAATCCTGATTTGGAAATCTTGCATTTCCTTCATAGCCTGAAATTATTCAACAACTAAATCAGCATTTGTTTTATAGTTTTGTCCAAGTAAGTGATAAGCTCCCCAGCTCAACAGAGCCAAGGACTGAGTCTGAGAGCATGCCTCCAGAAACCTGGCTTCAGGTTAGTTTCACTCCAACCATCAGCATCCCTCAGTGTGGGTCAACCAGTGTGAATGTCTAACTGAAGCAGCACCAGTAGATAATAAATGGAAGGAAGAACAGAGTATTCCCCTAACATCAAGTTAAGATTGTTTTCAGAATTAAATTAGAAAAAAAAATATAAGAATAAGTTTGTTCTTCTGTAGCAGTAATCAAAATAAGCACCTGAGATGTTTTGATAAATCATTTGTGATCACAGTAATAGGGCCTAAGTCTCTATAAGTGAAGTGAAGTGAAATCCCTCAGTCGTGTCCAACTCTTTGTGACCCCATGGACTGTAGCCTACAAGGCTCCTCTGTCCATGGGATTTTCCGGGCAAGAATACTGGAGTGGGTTGCCATTTCCTTCTCCAGGGGATCTTCCCAACCCAGGGATCGAATCCGGGTCTCCTGCATTGCAGTCAGACGCTTTACTGTCTGAGCTACCAAGGAAGCCTCTATAAAGAATGTGTTAAGTCTAAGTCTAAGAAGGCTGAGCACCGAAGAACTGATGATGCTTTTGAACTGTGGTGCTGGAGGAGACTCTTGAGAGTCCCTTGGACAGCAAGGAGATCAAAGCAGTCAATCCTAAAGGAAATCAACCCTGAATATTCATTGGAAGAACTGATGCTGAGGCTCCAATACTTCGGCCACCTGATGTGAAGAACTGAATCATTTGAAAAGACCCTGATGCTGGGAAAGATAGAAGGCAGGAGGAGAATGGGGTGACAGAGAATGAGATGGTTGGATGGCATCACTGACTCAATGAACATGAGTCTGAGAAAACTCTGGGAGATAGTGAAGGACAGGGAAACCTAATGTGTTGCAGTCTAAAGGGTCGCAAAGAGTCAGACATGACTTAGCGACTAAACAACAACAACCAGGTCTAAATGTTTGTGCATCCCTCATTCTATGTTGAAATCTAATGCACATTATGATGGCATTAGGAGGTAGGGCCTTTGGGAGATGATTGTGTCATTAACACAGGGTTCTCATGAAAGGGATTAGTGCCCATATAAAAGAGGCCCAAGAAAGCTCCCTTGTCCCTTCTTCCACCCTGTGAAGATACAGCAAAAGGTACTGTCTTTGAAACAGAAAATGGACCTCACTAGCTACTGAATCTGCTGCTGATGTTGGACTCCCCAGCTTCCAGAACCATGAGAAAGAAAATTCTATTGTTTATAAGATACCAAGTCTCTAGTATTTTGTTAAAGCAACTCTAAATGATAGAACCAGATCATGGCATCTGGTCCCATCATTTCATGGGAAATAGATGGGGAAACAGTGGAAACAGTGTCAGACTTTATTTTGGGGGGCTCCAAAATCACTGCAGATGGTGACTGCAACCATGAAATTAAAGGACGCTTACTCCTTGGAAGAAAAGTTATGACCAACCTAGATAGCATATTGAAAAGCAGAGACAATACTTTGCCAACTAAGGTCCGTCTAGTCAAGGCTATGGTTTTTTCAGTGGTCATGTATGGATGTGAGAGTTGGACTGTGAAGAAGGCTGAGCGCCAAAGAATTGATGCTTTTGAACTGTGGTGTTGGAGAAGATTCTTGACAGTTCCTTGGACTGCAAGGCAGTTCAACCAGTCCATTCTGAAGGAGATCAGTCCTGGGATTTCTTTGGAGGGAATGATGCTGAAGCTGAAACTCCAGTTCTTTGGCCACCTCATGCGAAGACTTGACTCATTGGAAAATACTCTGATGCTGGGAGGGATTGGGGGCAGGAGGAGAAGGGGACGACAGAGGATGAGATGGCTGGATGGCATCACTGACTCGATGAATGTGAGCCTGAATGAACTCTGGGAGTTGGTGATGAACAGGGAGGCCTGGTGTGCCACGATTCATGGGGTCGTAGAGTCGGACACAACTGAGAGACTGAACTGAACTGAACTGAAAGGATAGAACGAACACATTTACTGTCCAAATTTGTTGTAAATACTACGTTGGAAGGAAGAATGTGGCCAATAAAGAGGAGACACTGACTTGGAGGAGAAGAGGATCAGGGCACCTCCAGCCCTAAGGACATGAGCTTTCTGTATTCCAGGAGGCAGAGCCAGATGTACGTGGGCACAGCCTGTGGCAGCAGCAGACAAGGAGTGAAACATGGGGGTGCCTCGTTCTTTGTAACTTTGTTGTATCAAGGAACTATGACTTCATGGGTACAGAGTTTCAATGTGGGATGTCGGAAATGTTCTGTAGATGTGATAACAGTGATGTCTGCAACACAATGTGAATGTTAATGCCACTGAATTGTATTAACTTAAAAATGGTAAAAATCTTAAGCATTATGCTATCTATATTTTACAAAATTTTTTAAAGAAAGAAGTTATGAGCTTGGAGCTCAGATGTTAACTTCTCATGACATGTGTGTCCCCTGCCTTCTACTCTCCTTCCCCAGTCCCAAACTGTATGAAGGCTGTGAGCTTAAAGTTCTGGCTTCCTCCCACTTGCAGAAGCCTCACTTACTTCCCATAATCTGCTGAGACCACAGGATGTATCAGAGAAGTACCAGCAACCACATCTACTGGTTCCTTCATGAATCCTTGATCTGGGAAGACTTTTGCTCTGCTCGCTGACTGAAGTGATGGTAGACCAGCTAAAACCAGGCTTGGCTGAATCCAAAATGTCATTTTCACCAAGACTTGCCTTTTTAGTCTGTCATGGGTAGCTCAGGGCTCTCCTCGCTTTAAGCCAATGATAATTAGAATAATCTAATTCACTCTCTTTACTCTTATAAAAAATTTTTTTTTGGAATATAGTTACTTTACAATGTTGCATTAGTTTCTAATGTACAGAAAAGTGAATCAGTTATATGTATACATATACCCCTCCTTTTTTGGATTCCTTTCCCATTTAGGTCACCACAGAGAATTAAGTAGTGTTTCCAGGGTCATAGAGTAGGTTCTCATTAGTTATTTTATCATAACTACTTTGTCTCTATATGATACTTATATGGAATTTATATATCATTCAGAATTTATAAATTATCCCAAAGAAGAATAATCTACTTTTGTAGATCTCACTGCGTGTGTGCATGCTAAGTCACTTCAGTCATGTCCGACTGTTTGTTTGTGATCCTATGGACTGTAGCCTGCCAGGGCTCTTTTGCCCATGGGATTTTGCAGGTAAGAATGGAGTGGTATCAAATACTTTGTTGAAATTTGGACATATCATATCTCCTCAATTTCTGTAAGCACTTAGAGTAGCTAAATCTTTACAGTAGCTAATGCTTCCTTGTGATCCTTTTATTCATCTTTGGCTTCAGTTGTCTTTCTCTAAGACTCTTTTCTCACTCTATGCTTACCTTTCCTAACAGCTTTGCAGGTAGTTGAGGCCAACTGACTAATTGCACCCATTAAATGTGAACGGAAGTACACTGTGAGACTTGTGTGCTGAGGCATTTAAGAACTGCTGTGCTAAACCCATGGTCTCCCTCTCATTTGCCAGAGAAAAATGAGGTCAAGGTTCCTAACTAACTACAAGGAGCAGAGCTTCCTGCTGACCTGCCTGGGCCATGTACTCATGTTATTCTGTTTCCACAACTTAGCCATGCCTATCCTGACTGATAATCCTGTTGCTTAGGAAGTTTCTCTTCTAAGACAACCATTGTCATATACTTCATAACATGCACACCTGGAAGAGTCTATATTTTGTCTTATCAATGGTAGTGTGCAATGTGATGGCTTAGCCAAGTGTAGATTCTGGAATTAGAGTGCTGGTATTTGAATCTGGGCAATACCATTTACTGGCTGTGTGATCTTGGGCAAGTTAATAACCTCTCTGAGCTTTGCAAAATGAAGATGAGAATATGCTGTCTGTCTGAAGGTAGTTGCGAGGACTGAGTAAGTTAAAATACTTACAGTGGTGCCTGGCACATAGTAAACATTTGGTAGGTGTTTGCTGTAACTACTATATGCAACAGAACCCTCATGAATATTGCTAGGATTAAAATGTGAAGCATTTTGATAATCTGATATATGTGAGTGTTGTTGTTGCTAATCAAGATATATATTAAAATTCTGATCATGGATGCCTAATTTTATTTACCCAAAAGGAAAAAAATATTAGACCTAATCATGAAAGAGCTTATAAATAATTTCAAAGAAGTCAGACTCCCCCTTCCCAGATAATGAACAGCTGTTCTACATCTGTCATGCTGTTTTGAAGTATATATGTGTTTAGCGACTCTGCACAATAAACAGTTTTCTCTCTGACTGTTGTCTTCACTAGATAATGTTATGGGCCGTCTTTTGAGCTTGTGCATGGACATACATATCAAGTAAGCAGGATTCCATTATGACTTTAAAAGCTGATCTGATTTATAATTTCTCTTATTTTTTTCAAAATATACCCAGACAATAACCAGCATCCCACTAGCAAGAGTTTAATTTTCATTTCCTTTTTGAAAGGACTAAAGAGGAAATGTATAGCCTCACTATATTTTAATCTTTGGATACTACACCTTATTTAAAGCAGGAACTTCCCTGGTGGTCCAGTGGTTAAGACTCTGTGCTTCCAATGCAGGGGGCACAGAGTTCCATCCTTGGTTGGGGAACTAAGATCCCAAAAGCCACCTGGCATGGCCAAATAAACAAATAAAGCAAAGACATCATCCTAATTTTAGGTCTATTGAGTTGTCTTTGCAGAAGTTATTTTCTGTATATAAAGTGTATGTTAGAATCACAATTTAAAAGAAAATTTCTGCCGTATTATGCTGTTAGAATGTACATTTCTCTCTTCAATACCTGCTCCAGTATGAATGCCTTGCTGGTTACACACTTATACCTTAGTTTCTCACCATTGCAGTGAGCACTGTTGGTACCTGCCCAGATCCTCTTGCAGGGCCGGGACACCAGTCCCATAGTTGCTCTGATTAGTAATGTCTCACAGATGCATGCTTGCCTCAGTTGCATTTTCATGGTAAACTTCTCTTGTTTAGGAGCTCAATATATTTATTTATTTGAAAAATTAATGGCAATTTCTTTTTTCTTTTACAGTTTCTGTTTTTTTCCAGATTTTTTCCTTGTTGTTATCATTATTGTTCAGCTGTCATCTCCATCTTTTTGATACCTCAAAGATCCTTCAGGTTTTTGGTGATCTTGATAGACCTCTTAACTTTAACAGTGAGGATATAAAAAACTGTTTGGTTATTTTCATGTGCTTGGGCAAGATATTCAGACTGGGGCAGATCTACAGGCTCTGGGAGAGATGTCTTCCAGAAGATAAAAGGGAGGAAATGCTTAATATGTTTGAACATACTGAGAGGGAGTTGACACAATTGATTGAAAGTTGGGGGATAAATTAGTGATAGACACATAGAGAACTGTGCAAACATAGAACAATAAAATAACTCCAGAAAAAAGCTGTATAGGAGGAGATCCTATATGGCTCAACCATGAATAGCATTTCAAATGGTCATAACGATGAAGACTCTGAATACTGATCTAACTAGAGTATGAAGTAACTACCAGGAGAATGGGGCAGTAGAGTAACAGAGTCCCACGGGGTTGCCTACTGGTGTATCCGGTCATTCTCCCTGGTTATCTGGCAATGAGTCAGCTGGGACCTATGCTCCCCTCCGAACAGGGTCTGTGTGTGATGTGTGACTTCCCAAGGCAGCTGGCATGGAGCTACAAGGTGCAGCTCTCCATTGACGATCATGATCATGATACCATCCTCATCTATATAAACTCCATTGTCAAGTTCTCCCACAAAGCCCCCACACAAAGAAAGCAACAGGGGCAATGGAGGTGTCCGTCTCCTGAGCACATCCTTGATGTGTCTGGCTGGCCCAGGCACACTTCTCCCCGTGTACTCAGTCCGTCTACTTGTGGGATCCAGCCTATACTGTTTGATGCTTCTGGCATTGCCTGAGCCCTTTCCCAAAACTTCCTACTGCCCAAGTCTACAGTGTAGTGTGTAGTGTAGTGTTAGTCGCTCTGTCGTGTCCTACTACCTACGACCCCATGGGCTATACTGCCAGGCTTCTCAATCCATGAGATTCTCCAGGCAAGAATACTGATTAACACCTAAAACCCCAAACTCAAAGAGTAGTAGTACAAGTGGTTGTTTAAGCTGGGTGACTATGGTCCATAGCCGCTAAGCACAGAGTCCATAGTGACTAAGAACATAGAGTTCATAGCGACTAAGCACAGCACAGCACAGCACAGAGACACTGAAATAAATATCAAAAGAATCAGTCAGGGCCTCTAGGAAGCTGGGATGAGGGATTGCTATTTATCCTAACCAACATTACAGAACAATATGCATACATAACTTTCATAAGGATAAAAATTTTTTGAAGTGGTTAAGCAACTTGCTTTATTGCTGTACTTCTCAAATGCTAAGTGGAAACTTTCTAAAGATGGAATAATGGATGCAGCATTTTGCAAACTTCATTTAACCCTAGAACTTTTGAATTTATTTTTTTAAACAACCACTTGCTGACATCCCCAAAGGCATCAGATGCTACTATTTGATGTCTTACTATCTTTTACTAAGTGCACAGATTTGTAGAAAGCAGACCGTAGTGGAGGTCTTTAGGGCCGACATTGATCTGGCACCTGCTGAGCCCCTCTCTGGTCCTGGGCTTTATGCTAGATGTCTTACTTGTGCTTCCTCTTCTCACTGGATTCTGATCAGATGTGATGCTGAATCAGTCTCACAACTCATCCATTCAAGAGAAATTCACTCAATGTGCCATGCATTCGCTATGTGCGAGGCATCTCTGAGGAAAAAAAAAAAATACAAGATACATAGGGTCCCTGACCTCACCATGAAAATGCCTCGGACTCAAGAAGAAAAGGAGAATGGATAGATTTGGGCAATTCATTACCTCCAACCATTCTGCATTTCATTTATGGGATCCATTTCTGCATGTTTGAAAGTGACTTCTACATTGATTCTCCAGCTGCCACATGATTTGCTACAAGCCGGCTCAGTGCAAGTGGTTTAAAGCCAACAGTCCACTCTTAATTCAAAAGGAATGGCCATTTGTATCCATCACCTAAGGCTGCAGGAGTGAAGAGTCTCTGCAACTTGAACTGTGTTCTCCTGCTTTTGGTCTTTGTGTTTGAAAACAAACTGAAAGTGTTAGTCGCTCAGTCCTGTCCCACTCTTTGTAACCCCATGGACTGTAGCCCACCAGGCTCATCTGTCCATGGAATTCTCCAGGCAAGAATACTGGAGTGTTTACTTGCAAGATTAAACAAACAAACAAACAAAAACCTGTTCCCATACAGACACTGGTCTTAATTTCTAGTATATTAAGGTAACCATGGTGGGTAGGAAGCCACTGGTAGAAAATCTGCATGTACACCGGGGCCCTGCACCCTGCACTAGATTTCCAAGGAGCAGTGCAAGCTCCTCCTGCCTCACTGCTGTGTCTCTCTGAGCATCTTCCTTTTGGATGTAAGTACTGTAAAGAAACAAATCATTAATAAAAAAAAAAAAAAGGAATAACAAGATGTGAGTTTAGACTGCTAAAACACACAAAGGACATGGATTGCTGGCAGAGAAAGCCTGAATTAGCAGTGTGCTTTGCTGTATACAGAGCAGCTCTCTCCTTGGAGCTGATGGGGTTGACCGGCAGAGGCGAGCAGGACGTCAGCTCTCTGTCGGGTGGGGGATGGGCGCGAAGCTATTGATACACAGATTCCTCAGCTAGGGGTCACTAGGCGCCCTTTGTATGTGTAGGAGAAGCCCATTCAGCAATTGAAAACAGCTACGCTGAACAAATGCCTTTCCGCACACTAGCTCTCTATTCTCTTTTGTTTAGTTCTGTAGCACGCCTTTTACTGTACTGATTTGTCAAAATCTTATTATTCAAACTACAGGTCAAGGGTGTTTGTCACTATTTCTTTTAATTTAATTTCTTTTTCTGTTCTAAAATAATTCACCATATTAAAAAATAAACAAGGGTGATGTTTTGAGGATTTTTTTTTACATTACACATTTAAAATCATTTTACATGTTTTATGTCTTCTGCTATTTTACATTTTTAAAAAATCTTAAATAGCCAAGGGTGAGAACAAAAATATTACTCTGTGAACTGCTTACCGTTTTTTTCTTTTTTAAATCAGCATCAATTTTCTTTTGAGTACTTGCCAGATGAATCACCTCTTTTTGTTCCGGTTATAATATTACTCAGCTAAGTCTTATCCCTCCATGGCTTCCTTTCCTACACTTCATCTGACAGTGGTCAGAAAACCAAGACTGAGAAGGACAAATGATTTTGCCTTGGTTATCATGAAGCTGGGAGGGGTACACGGGAGAATATCCTTTGGGGACTAGGCAGGGCCCTCAACAAATGCTACTTTGAAATAACATGTATTTTTTAGTCAGCAAATTATGACCTAAATTAGATGAAGCCTGAAAACTTTGTATATAATCCGGCTAGTGCAACTGGATTAAAACTTTGAAGTTTGAATATGGACATCAATGCCATGCTTAACATGTGAAGAGTGGCTTCCATGAAAATAGTGTGAAAGAATTGATGGATTACTCTTGCCTCAGTGGCTGGGTTCCTGGATGCTTGGCCACCTCGAAAATATAAATTGAGTCCCCTAAATGGAGAAGACCCAGTGATCATCTCTCCAGTGTAGGCTGAGACAATAGCACACACACTCTACTCAGACAGTGCCTCTATGATGCATGTACCAAGATCTGTGGACAGAAGTACTGTTCCCCACAGTCCTAATGTGGCACACTTTCCATAGGGACCCATGTGGTTTTAGAACAATGCTCACACCCCTTTTCCATCAGGAGTGGGCTGAGTCCTTATTCAGAGATGCCAGATAAAATACAGGACATCCAAATATTTCATGGAATATACTTATACCAAGAAAATCCCTTATTCTTTATTTCAAATTCAAATTCAGCTGGGTATCCTGTATTTTGGGATTCCCTGGTGGCTCAATGGTAAAGAATTTGCCTGCCAGTGCAGGAGACATGGGTTTGATTCCTGGGTTGGGAAGCTCCCTTGCAGGAAGGCACAGCAATCCATTCCAGTATTCTTGCCTGGAAAATCCCATGGACACAGGAGCCTGGTGGGCTACAGTCCATGGAGTCACAAAAGGACTCAGACACGATTTAGTGACTAAACATCAACAACAACAATTCTGTATTTTTCTTTACTAAATCTGACAGCATTATCCTGATAGTAAGGATAAATTACTTGTCTCTTCAGATAGGAATCCTCAGTTTTATTTTCACTGGGTTTAGGGAAAACAGGAAAAGATACGACGTTTTTGCTTGTGAGTCTGTGCTCTCCACTTGAGGTACACTCATTATAGGGAAAAAAACCCTAGAAAATTAGTGTTTAGTCAGACTAGTCCAGAAGTAAAAGAATTCAAAATAATTGCTTCAGTCTAAAGTCCTAGAGTGATATATCCCCAGCATCTACTGCTATCCATGCAACTATTGCTAAATAAATCAGTATAATGGCTCAGGCAAATGGAAATCAGGAAGGGTCCATCTTTTCTTTGATTTTACTCTTTCAGAAAATAAATTCCTCCATGCCTTCATTTTATCTCTAAAGATTTTAGCGGGGGAAAGGATAATATATTGGATAATTGTCCAAGACAGAGTTGGTTTTACTTTTAAAATCAGACTGTATTTGAACCTCTCAAAGATCTGTGTTCGTGCTACATTGCTTCAGTCATGTCTGACTCTTTGTGACCCCATGGATTGTAGCCTGCCAGGCTCCTCTGTCCATGGGGATTCTCTAGGCAAGAATACCGGAGTGGGTTGCCATGCCCACCTCCAGGGGATCTTCCCGACACAGGGATCGAACCTGTGGCTCCTGCATTGCAGGTGGATTCTTTACTGTCTGATCCATAGGTAGTCTTAAATAAATGTGCAATACTATTCAATATGCAATACTGCAACATTGTGCATGTTCTTCCAAAATTTTTTAGTACCTTTATTAGTTCAGGCATGTGTACAACTGGAAAAGTCAGTTGTTTAAATTACCTGAATTGAAGAATACTTGGAAAATTCTTTAATGTTAAATTATTTTCTCTCCCTAGATGGTATAATACTTTAAAGATCAGCATGCAATGTTCTCTTTTAGCTGGTTTCTTTTAAAATCTTTAGGAAAGGGATTATTAAAGCACTAACACTTTAAAATAGATTGCTTTACAGGGAGACTGGGTTTCAGACCTCATAAGCATTAGGAATCTAAATCAGAGACGCTGGGAAAAGGATGAGGAGGTAGTGGTAAGAAGTGAGGATCATTCCCAAGAAAAATGTCATTTCCCCATGCAGCAGCAGCAGAATGCTATTTAATGGAGTAGATGGCAGAGGTCCACAAACAAGGACTTTTACCAAACTCCCATCCCTCTTTCAACTTCTTTATGAAACCTAGTGTCTGCTGAAGGACGCTTGTCCTCTCCCATTACCTCTCAACTCTATCAAACCATATTCCTAGTGTGATTCTTGAATTCATCAGTCACTCAGTTTTTACTCATGCAAGTTTCTCCAGAAGTTTATTAAAACATTTACGTATTATTCTTAATAGGAAATAAATAAATCATTTATAACACTAATTCTGACCCGAGTTGTAATGCATTTTCATTTGCCTTAACGTGTATCTACCTGATTGTTGTATTTACATTATTTCATGTTATCTTTTTTCTTTTCTTTTTGGAAAATAAAAGATGTTAGCTCTGGAAGTGGATAATGTGATGAAAAACACATTATGAAAGAAAAAATCCACCTCCATCCAAAGTAATGGCACTAAGGGTGGAATCCAGTGTACCATGGAATGCCTAATGCACACAAGATGTGGAGCTCATCCCTTGGTCTGAACTTTTAAATACTAAGTAGCAATGAATGGGAGAAATAAATCAGATGGGAGGAGAGCTGGAATAATAAACAGTGGAGATGCTTCATACTCTCACCCCAGCAAAGCAATATGAAAAAGTGATCCCGGCTGTCATGAGCTACTACTGAGTGTAGAACTTCTTTGTAGCCCTTCTAACCTAAAAAAAAAAAAAAAAAAAAAAAAAGGCAAGAAAAAATACTGGAAGAAAATAGCTTCCTTTGAGTCCCTCAGATTAGTTGTCAGTAAAACAAACTGCTATGTATCATCTGTTCAGTGACAGAAAAATATATATTGAGATCAAAGATAATCAAGGTACACCTGGTTATTATTTGTAAAGACTTAACAGTAAGTTTTTAATGATTAATTTATCTGCCACATAACGCCTTAATAGATCATGTGGAACATCAAGGGAGGAATGTGGTACTGCATTTCTAAAGCCTCTTTCGATGTCTCTGAATGATAATAGGCATGGAAACCATCATTAGTCTTGTTAGACGATGGTTCCTTTAGGAATCTCCTATGTGTTACCTTTTGGAGGGAAGGTCAATGAAGCTGCCTCCTGGGACTCCCCTGCAGGATGCAACCAACACAGGCATAAACTGTATGGAAATGGCTAAATTATCTTTACTGAGACCTTGGTCTTTCACATCAATCAAGTCCTTCTGAACTAGTAAAACAGATAAGCACCCTGCTGGCCAAAGTGTTACTATCCTTATGCTTGTCATGACTGGCACTACAAATTTAACAATAAACAGGCAGTTATTTGTCTTACTTCTTTAAAAAATAAAATAAGTGTGCTGAAAGACATATGGTTGCAAGGACAAGTTGTGCTAACGGAGAGCAGAAGAAAGAAGATAATTGCTAAGTGGATTCTGTGTTACTCTTTCTCTAAGTCCCTCCTGAGAAGACCCTTTATCCAGGAATCCAATCGTAACTGCTATGAGAGCACATGGAGGAGGTAATATGCGTCTGACAGGCCCAAACAAAGCAGATCGGACCCCGTGGCTGCCATGTGGGAGGGGCGGCAGATTTATCCACCCTCACGGCTCAGCTTCCTGAGAGTGGAGTCGTGTCAATGCCTCATCCTGACACCTAACTCATGGGGGAATTATAAGTCATCAATACCAATGACTGTAAAACACTTTGTAAATAAAAATGGCTTAGAAGTTCCAATTAACAACAGAAAGTAACTCCTCTGGGATGAACCACAGAGAAATAACTACAGCCATAAATAAGCAATGGTGAGTTTAGTTTCACCTCCTATTTCAATGCCATTAGAAATGGGCCTCCTTCCCATCTCCAGTCAGAAGACCCAGCTTTGATTTCTCTTCTTATCCACACTACAAAATGCCATGACTTAGGAAAGGAAGGGGTGAGGAAACACAGGATTGAGCATGCCCTACTGTTTTAATGTGAGTTCTCACATCAGTTCAGTTCAGTTCAGTTCAGTCACTCAGTCGTGTCCGACTCTTTGAGACCCCGTGAATCGCAGCACACCAGGCCTCCCTGTCCATCACCATCTCCTGGAGTTCACTCAAACTCACGTCCATCAAGTTGGTGATGCCATCCAGCCATCTCATCCTCTGTCGCCCCCTTTTCCTCCTGCCCCCAATCCCTCCCAGCATCAGAGTCTTTTCCAATGAGTCAACTCTTCACATGAGGTGGCCAAAGTACTGGAGTTTCAGCTTTAGTATCATTCCTTCCAAAGAACACCCAGGACTGATCTCCTTTAGAATGGACTGATTGGATCTCCTTGCAATCCAAGGGACTCTCAAGAGTCTTCTCCAACACCACAGTTCAAAAGCATCAATTTTTCAGCACTCAGCTTTCTTCACAGTCCAACTCTCGCATCCATACATGACCACTGGAAAACCATAGCCTTGACTAGACAGACCTTTGTTGGCAAAGTAATGTCTCTGCTTTTGAATATGCTATCTAGGTTGGTCATAACTTTCCTTCCAAGGAGTAAGTGTCTTTTAATTTCATGGCTGCAGTCACCATCTGCAGTGATTTTGGAGCCCCAAAAGATAAAATCTGACACTGTTTTCACTGTTTCCCCATCTATTTGCCACGAAGTGATGGGACCAGATGCCATGATCTTTGTTTTCTGAATGTTGAGCTTTAAGCCAACTTTTTCACTCTCCTCTTTCACTTTCATCAAGAGGCTTTTGAGTTCCTCTTCACTTTCTGCCATAAGGGTGGTGTCATCTGCATATCTGAGGTTATTGATATTTCTCCTGGCAATCTTGATTCCAGCTTTTGCTTCTTCCAGCCCAGCGTTTTTCATGATGTACTCTGCATACAAGTTAAATAAGCAGGGTGACATACACACACACAAATAACCAATATCTCTCCAAGAGACATAACAGTAAAAACCTGGGGAGATAAAACTTAACTAAAGCTGCCAACTGATAGCCACTATTAGAAGTGCAGAAAAGAGGGCCCAGAAGCAAGAGTGCTATCAGGATGTCTTTACTGTACTTCCATGCTCGCCTCATCTAGAATCTTCATGGGCACACACAATAGATTATAAGTGTGGTCCAGGAAGTGTCTGCAGACTGCACAGCATGTTCCAGGCACCGTACAGGTCACTTCCAATATAGCCCAGCTTGTGAGGAAACAGGCTTGGGGAACAATCTAATATGGCTAAATTAAAACTCAGTGAATAACTATATAATACTATATGTTAGTATTATTCTAAATGTGTTATTAAACATCAACTTTTTATTACTCAGAATAACCCTGTGAAGTGCATGCTATTATCAGTCACATTTTCTAGATGAAGAACCCCAAGCAGAGAGAGATTGCATAATTTTCCTACAGTCATGGCGATCTGAGACTTGACCAATGGCAGTTGACCTCCCAAGTCCATGTTTTGAACCACTTCTCAAAGCTAGAACAAGAACTCAAGCTCCCTCTGCCACAGCTTGGTGTCTATGGTCTTTGCTTGATTATAAAAATTTAGCAATAAGCAAATAAGGTAAGACAGAGCAGTGTAACTCTCAGGTGCTTGCATACCTAGGCAATGACAGGCAGGTAAACACTAAAGGTGATAGGAATCATGGGAATGTGCAAAATGTTTGGGAAATACAAATACAGGAGCATTTAAATCAGACTGGGGGCTTAAGAGAAGTCTCTTTTTAAAAATAGCGAAATTTGATTTCCGTTTCCTTCGAAACTCTCATTGTTTGTGCCCCCATTTTATTGCAAGGCTTCTTGTAAGCTCGGGCATGTCTACAAGGAGTTACTTCAAATATCAAATCAAACCAAATTAGCACCACCCTTAGCTTCCATTGAGGCTACTACAGCAGGCAAACACAGGCTTTTGGAGCTTGACAAGAAACCAGGAACAATCCCAGGGGTCCAGTGGTCTCTGTGAAGTGGTATCAGCCATGAGGCCTCAGGAATCTCTGAAGCAGCCTCAGGGGATGGTGGGTTTGGCTGGGGCTACCATCCGTAGAGATCCTCGTGGACAGAGGCAGTGACAGTGGGCAGGTCAGTGCTTGCTCCCCTGCAGGGACCATATCTGGGGGTAATGATGCCTCCAACCTATGAGAAAGGTCCATTCACAGGGAAAGAGACAACAGGGAGAAGGTATTTGGGGAAGGTGAGCTGGGGAAGTGGCGGGGGAGGAAGAAGGGACCCAGGCAGCATCCAGCACTTTGGCTTGGTCCCTGGTTTCCCTCTGCAGAGCTGATTCACAGCCAGGAAGAACTGACCTCCCAGTCCACCCCTCTGCCCTGCAGTACCACAGTGATGCCTGAACAGGATCCACCCTGCCAGATACCTACCAAGGACACACGGAAGCCCTTAAACTCATGGCTGTTTACTGACTGTATGTCTTATGTGTTTTAGACGGTGTGGAGCATGCATACAATGAAGACAATGATGCTACAAATGAATGACATGGAAATACAGTCACTATGTATAACTGAGTGAAAGAATAGGTATGAAATAGTACATACAACCCAATTTCATAAATAGTTATATTACTATAGAAAGGCAGGAGAAATATACATCAAGATATTTACAATAAAAGGATTTTGGAAGATTTTCTTCCTTATGCTTATCTGTATTCTCTATAAAGAATAAGTATCATTACTTAATTTCTTAAAGAGCTCTTTTATGTTTTCCTTTGGAAGTGGGAGATTATAGACTAGATGGTACTGGTGGCATTATCAATCTTGGTTTTTTAAAGTGCTGGTGTGATTGAAATATTTCAGGTTGAAGAATAAGACATTAACATCAGGGAGAGAAGTAACTTGGTAAGCTGGATTTGCCAGCTCTCTTCTGTTGGCCAAAATAGAATTCAGATTTTATAGCTTCTCTGCAGCTCACCAAATCAAAATCAGAGTATCCCAAAGCAGAGCTAAAGGGATATTAACAGATTTCAGAAGAAAAAAAAAATTGGGTAGCCAAATTAATTTGGGAACTATTGAGCTAAAGAAAATTAACTACGTTCCTTTATGCAGGACTTCT
The DNA here is from genome assembly GCF_016772045.2 of Ovis aries. Taxonomy (NCBI): domain Eukaryota; kingdom Metazoa; phylum Chordata; class Mammalia; order Artiodactyla; family Bovidae; genus Ovis; species Ovis aries. The sequence goes on along the minus strand of NC_056061.1, from coordinate 37,029,761 downwards.
CAGAGACTTTATTACACTAAAGTACATTGTAAATTCCTCCTCCCCCAATACAATGGAGTCTATAGACATTTCTTAACTTCATATTTCTCCATAGAATTCTTTTCTTTTTTGCCAAAGCATCACATAGGACCTGAGACCAATAGAGCACACTTAAGGTTATGCTGTTTTAAAGTACTATTCTAGAAACACTTATGAATACATGTATCATTCCCCTCAAGAGAATTTAAAAGTGATTTGGCAAACATAAATCTATTATTTTCACCAAACCTCTTTAATTTCAAAAAACAGTGACATTTAGTGAGGACATTAAATCAGTTCCATCAAGTTGCCTCCCCAGAAGCACCAAAGAGTTTCATGCCAGTGAATAAACATCTGAACTTCAACTAAAATCTGTGAAATCACTTTCAAATCAATGGGACCAGTGTGTAAACAAAATAAAGCGTACACCTGTCACTGCCATTCATTTAAGTCATCACAGTTTATAAATTTAAATACCATGAAAAGCTTTATTCATGTTCATATGGTGTGAAAATTGCAAGAAAAACTTCAAATTAATTACCTTTTAAAAAACAAAGCAATTGAATTTTATCACAGAGAGAAAGGGAATTTATTCACATGCCATAAAGCTTCTGGAAATACCGTCATGAAATATGACTTAGGAAGTGGCTTATACCGTAACATGTCCCCAGGATGCAGAAGAAAATTCACCAGCCACAATTGCAATCCATGGTCTTAGAGTTTTGAATCTGGTCCTCTCCCCGACTTAGCCTTTGAAAGATCTCAAAGATAGACTTGACCCAACAATTTGTTCTTTTTTTCTGATTTACTCAGAAATATCCCCCAGGATCTACATAATTTTGTGACTTTGAGAACAAGAAGTTGAGCATTTAACACAGTTCATCGCACACTCCCCCTCACATGCCAGGAGTAGACATCGGTTGAACCACATCTCAGAATCCATTTGGCTGAAGGTGAGAGGGACTTCTGGAACTGAGTCACTTTTTTTTTTTTTTCTTGGAAGTCTCATTTTATTTCACGCTGAAATAAGCTTATTAGTATGTAGAAAAGCAGCAGTTCCTTGATTTTCACAAATGTGTTTTGATTTTTTTATTCTGGGCTTTAAGTCCCTTCCTGCATACATTTAACTCCAGCCCACTCCACCTTGGGTACAAATACTGGGTCAACGACTTGGGAGGGGGATGTACTTCTCCCTGGAATCCTGCTTACATTTGCATGTAAAAAAGACAAAAATGCTTTTGAGTAATTAGTCATCTAAAATTCTGCACATGAGGAAAAAATTTGCTTTTGGATATTTCTGGGGAGAAAAAAATCCATATGGACAATGAATACAGTATTGATGTGTTGGGGGGCAAGATGGGGTGCAGCACATTGTGTTGAATTTCATGTCAGCAATGTTAAAAGTAACATAGTCACTTTCTTATAAATAGGAGCTACTATAGAAAAATAGAACAAAGCTCTTTTCCCCACAACTTAAATTTCTTATATTAATTCTGTGATTTAAAAAAGCCCTTTCTTTTTGACCTGATATTTTCATGCCATATTGAAGAAACTCATGATCAATATGTATTGATTTGATCACTAATTGCATTAATTTTGCTTTAGAAATTAGAAAGGCCCTAATGAGAATGTGAAGTCGCTTCAAGATAGTACATTATGGCTGGGCTAATTTAGCTGGACTCTGTGCATCAGATTATTTCATTATGAACCATCAATTACCATACAAACGGATGAGATAAATAGCTTTTTTCTGAGCAGATTTACATTTTTGAATTCGTCTATAAATTTCAAGAACTTAAGTTAATTTATATCCTATGACCATATTTAATATACAAATAGTTCAATCATGAATGCATTATCTGCATAAACCTTACTCCAGCCTTTCAGATAGGCTTTGAACATTGGAAAACAGGTTTTGTTTTGTTTTTTCAAGTGTGCTCCTATTGCATTTAATCTCATAAAGAAAAATGCAAAATGAATATTTTGGTAAAATTTTCCATACCACAGCTTAGCATTTGGTGCAGTAAAACCAAGCGACCAAGATACAAATGTTATTCAAGATTTATAAAATCATAAGAATATGAAATAGTCAAGCTGATTTTGAAATTGAGAGCAGATACTAAAGTAACATTCTAAGAAACAAGAGCCTACAGAGGCTTTTAAATCCCGTGAGTGTATTTCTACTGATTTTAGAAACCTACCTGTTCAATTGAATCAGATAAAAAGATTCTAGAAGGAGAGTTCTCTGTGGTAAAATTCTAATTTGATCTTTGTGAACTTGAGTGGGGTGGTTTTGGGCATATGGGAGAAACAAAAGTACAGAAAATTTTACGTTCAGAATTCTGGGATACCTTGAAGAGAATCAATGCATCAAAATAAAGTCCATGAAAAAAAAATATTTGAAAGCTTTGTCGATTCTCAGAATGTGTATTTAACCACACCAAAGAAAATGTAATGGCTAATACTACTGGGTCTTTCCTGCAACCTTATGAAGTTCTGAAGCCGTAATGATAATGAAGATACTTAGCTACTTTGTCACAATTTAGTATTTGGTGATAAAAAATCATGGGCACATGGCTTTGGAACCTAATTCCTACAGTTACTATTAATTTATATTTATACTTTTTAAACTTTAGAAAATAGTCCAAGGGCTGAATTTGTTCCTTCATTCATTATCTTGTTCATTGCCATTATAAGACCCTATAACATGATACACACACAAAAAATGAATGGTTGTGAATTTATACATAGTTAAGGATAAAGTATATTTTACAAGTAAAGCCTTTATGGGGAGAAGGAAATGGCAACTCACTCCAGTATTCTTGCTTGGAGAATCCCATGGACAGAGGAGCCTGGTGGGCTGCCGTCTATGGCGTCCCACAGAGTCAGACACTACTGAAGCGACTTGGTAGCAGCAGCAGCAGAGATCAGCTGTGCTTCCCAGGTGGCTCAGTGGGTAAAGAATCTGCCTGCAATGCGGGAGGCAAAGATTAGATCCCTGGGTTCGGAAGATCCCCCCGGAGGAGGGCACAGCAACTCACTCCAGTATTCTTGCCTGGAGAATCCCATGGACAGAGGAGCCTGGCAGGCTACAGTCCATGGGGTCGCAAAGAGTCGGACACCACTGAAGAGACTTAGCACGCATGCAGAGATCAGCTTAGCTCCTGGGCACGCACTATGTAGTCTTGGATCAGCACCTAGGAGTCAGTGTGAGCTCTCTATCCCCACTGTAGATTTTGTGAAGCCAAATCTGAATTTCATATGATGCCCAGGAGATTCCTATGCTCATTAAAGTTTGAGAACACACATCTAGTCTCTCATCATCTTACAAATGTGGCAACAAGGCAAAGAAAGATTAAGAATAGTTCAAAGTGACAAAAACCAACTCTCAGAGGTTTCTAAGGCTGATAGCTCTAGTGGTTAGTGCGTAGATCCTAGTCACAGATCGGGTCGCAGTTTGCTGAAGGTTGGATGTTGGCTGAGCTACCAAGCAGCTTTGGAAACTGCTTCACTATGGTTATAAAGAGTGTGTTTGGAGTATGCTGATGGATTAGTACGGGGGTAGCCCCACCCCAAGCACAATCATTCTGAATTTCTGCTCCTCAGAATCATTTCATCAGTCTAGCCCATGAGACCTGCCCGACTTTGAGCCACTTTCTGTGTAGGAAATTCAAAATAGGGGAGAACAGTAGATACTCGCAGAACAAAGTGTGACAGTCAATATTTCACCACACAGAAATGAGAACAGCAAGGGAGGTAATAAGTGGAGGAATTTTTAGAGTGGTAACCTACAGCTGAGTATGTGGAAGGCAAGTCAATAGTGGCCCAGTATAGACACAGCTGAGGGCACTTAATTAGTGACAATTACAACATTGTTCTATGCTGCCTGCAACCTTGCTCTTTCCCTGTAGATAAACTCTTTTGAGTAAATACAATGTCAAGAAAATGGACAAGCCCTTTAACTTGCTAGAGCACCATGAAAGTGGTGTATTCTTTCAATTGAAACATGCCTTTTTCAACTGGACTTAAGGGGAATTAGACCTAAGGTTTACTAAAAATTCATATAGTCTACCACCCATACATTATTTATATTAGTTATTTAGTGTTAAATATGCAGCAAATAGTCTTTCTTTAAAAAGTTTATGCTAATAATTATTATATTCCAAATGTTACAGTTAGGGCCTCTCAGAGAATAAATACCTATAAATATGTTTTGAGGAATACATATTTATGTATATCAATATTTATACCAACTACTGATGCTTAATCATTTGTAAAGGAATAAAACAATTTGTTTTGGCTCACGTGGATTAGATCTCATGTAGAGATTTTAATAGATTATATGTGCATGTTGCATTTAAGGCAGTGTTCATGTCTAAGAAAAGGCATGTTAAGAATGATATTAACATGCAATTAAAGTTGTGGGCTGGAAATGTATCTAAAAAATTTGGAGACAGGGCAGTCAGATTTCACAGACTTTAAGAAGAAAATTCAAACATTAGGGTCAGTATAACTATTAAATACAAACAAATGAAAAGTATGTCATTTTAGTTAAATTTGGTAGGGAAAGGAAACATCAATATTATAGGTATCGTATGTATCTTTCAAAACATTTAAAAGCTGTACTATTTCCATTCCTCTAACTCTGAGGGCTTAAGTCAGTACAAAACTGTTCTCAAGAAACAGAAGCCATAGCAGTTTTCTTTTCTAATTTTGCAGTTCTCATTAACTGCTTCACAGTAGCCAAAAATAAATATCATAAATTTGCAATTCCATGATTTCCTAGTGACAACCTGATAATTCTGTCTTTCAAAGACAAAGTGGGATAGGTGGTTGCTGTTCTCATACTGGGACTGGGGTTGGGTTTGGGGATGGGGTGAGGGAATTAACTTGCTCTGATCCACTCACCTGTTCTCACCTATTTCTTTTGAGATCCATGGTACAAGGGCTGTAACTAATTCTGGCCCCTCTGAAAGGTGTTCTAGCCAACTCCGCTCACCAGTCTCAATCAATCCATCAAAATTCATCAATGCCTTATTTTTCCCTTAACTAAACATTTCAGGTTTAGTTTTATGGACTTTCAATGAAAAAAAAGTCTGGTTATCAATTAAAGCACTTAGAAATCTGCCCTTGGTTTTCTTCACTACTATACATATATAATTGTCATTGTATTCACTGAAGACGAACTGAATGGGGATTTTAGGGAAGTCAGCTTTCTTTGTATGAACACGTGTGCGCTTCCCTACGCTGTCCCTCTCTCACTGTGCCTCTGCTCCCCAACTTCCTTCTTAGCTGCCCTTTGAGACACTCCTCAAATGAGTGTCCTCAAATGTCCTTTTCCCTGGGAAGGCTGTCTAGATGGGTCTCAGGTGAATTGCTTGCTGCCTGTTCTAACCTGCTATAGTGCCTTGTACACACATTTAATTAAGTCCTCGCTTCCCCTATGGCTCAGCTGGTAAAGAATCCACCTGTAATGTGGCAGACCTGGATTCGATCCCAGGGTTGGGAAGATCCCCTGGAGAAGGGAAAGGCTACCCACTCCAGTATTATGGGCTGGAGAACTCCATGGATTGTATAGCCCATGGGGTTGCAAAGAGTCGGACATGACTGAGTGACTTTTGTTTCCCTTCACTTCAATTAAGCCCTTGGCATACTGGGTTTAGTGACTTAATCATTAGAGTTGCAGTCTCTCAATCATCTCTTCAGCATCTCCCAGTAAGACATTTTTACTAAATGAATGAAAATGTTGTAAAAGTTCCTTCAGAGGCATTCCAGATATTTGGATCTCTATAAATCCAAAGATATTCATACTCTAATTGCTAACATGGTCCTTGATTTTTCTGTTTTGGAAAAGTGGCTTAAAATACAGCTTTGGCAGAAACAGACTTACAGATACAGAGAAAAGACTTATGGTTGCCAGGGAGCAGGAGGGGTGAAGGATGGATTGGGAGTTTGGGATTAGCAGATGCAAAGTATTATATAGAGAATGGATAAACAATAAGATCCTACTGTACAGGGCAGGGAACTGTATTCAATATCCTATAATAAACCATAATGGAAAATAATATAAAAAAGAATGTATATATGTATAACTGATTTACTTTGCTGTACAGCAGAAATTAATAAAACATTGTAAATCAACTATATTTCAATAAAATAAATTTTAAAAATAAAATGCAGTTTCAGGTTAACAGAATAAGATGCCATTTGTTCTGGTACTACTGCCTCTTCTGGCCAAATCTCTTCGTAAGAGAATAATCAAAGATAATATAAGTGGGTTGGGACATAGCCCTTTGCTAGGCAACTTTGAAGAAATAGTTTAATTACTTTAAGCTTCATTTTTTTCATCTGTGAAATGGGATAAATAACTGGGACCTACTTCATCAAGTTGTAAAAGAGAAAATATTTGTAAAGCAGAGTGTAGTCCATGATACATTATAATGTTTAACAAATATACCTAACATTATTAATATTTTTACTGACTAAAGGCAATCCATAGCTTCTGGTACACGTTGGAAAGGTCTCAAGTGAATACCTTTATTAATTCTTTCTTTCAACAAACATTGATTCAGAACATAGTATATCTCTTCAGTGATGTACAAACTGGTACCTATTAGTGCTCTGAAAAATAGGACATTGTTTCAGCCCTCAGGGAGTTTACAAGCAAGAAGGTCAATAAGAGGACTTCTCTCGTGGTCCAGTGGTTAAAAATCCGCCTTGCAATCCAGGGACATGGGTTGGATCCCTGATCGGGGAACCAAGATCCCATATGGCATGGAGCCTCTGAGCCCGCGTGCGGCAACTAGAGAGCCCACGTGCTGCAACTGAGACCTGATGCAGCCAGATAAATAAAGCTGTGAAGAAGAGCATGCATAATTTTAAAAAATAAGAAGGGTCGATAAGGAAAGTACACAAAAAGCTGTTATACAAGGAAGAAGGCAAAACATACGATCTGACCGATTTACAAGGCTACCATCGTCATCCTGCAGCCAGCAGTCCTCGCAAGAGACAAGGGCTAGGCATTTTCTTCTGCGTTATCACCTGCATCCACAGAGCACTCCTGTCACCTGAGGGAGGGCGGTGGAGACTGCAGCCCCTCCAGCTCTCTGCCTCCTGCAAAGATGAGCAGGGACGCAAACGCCCTGATCAACGTATATCTGGTGTTTGTTGGCTCTCCTAGGAAATGAGGTGTATATAAAGAGAATCTGTTTTTATTTTAGGTGTCAGTCATTGGATGTAGGGAAGTAGGAAATGTTTGACCTATTAAAATAATAAATAAAGTGAATTTCTTTCCAAACTATTTTTTTTCCCCAAACTATTTTTAAGTTTCTCTGATTTAACTGCAAACAAGATCCCAGGTCACAACAGGCACAGGCGAGAATCTGAAAATAAATGCTTTGCCAGGGCTGATGGCTCCCTCAGTCTCACAGAAGAAAGGCATTAAAGACTGAAAAAGGCTTCAGGACTCAGTATTTATTTTCATGGAAGTAGATTCAATCAGAGTAGTCATTTAATGAATTTAGAGAATAACGGAAATGACTTTACACTAGAAGTCACTGCCCTAGCTTCATATTAAGAGCTGAACATTTTCTACCTTTTATGAATTGGGGATAAAGCCTCTCCCAGCAGGTATTAGTTTGAGATTATAATCAGCTCCCATTTTAGGGGGGGGGGCTGCTCCAAATAGAACTACCTTACCTGTTCCTGAGGTCTTCCCAGGTGGCACAGTGTTAAAGAATGTGCCTGCCAATGCAGGAGACTCGGGTTCAATCCCTGGGTGGGGAAGATGCCCTGGAGAAGGAAATGGCAACCCACTGCAGTATTCTTGCCTGGAGAATTCCATGGACAGAGGAACCTGGTGGGCTACAGTCCATGGGGTCAAGAAGTTGGACATGTCTGAGAATTTCCACGCAAACAGAAAACTTTTCAGTGAACAGCTGCATTCTCACTATCAAGGAAGCTCTCATGCTTATGACAAGCCCCAAGAGCACTTCTCAGAGCCCGATCCTCCCCTAAGTTACTTGTGGGCCTGGAGCCGGGCAGGGCCACGAATCTCTGGAATTCAGCCTCAGAATCTGTACATGTGTGGGGAAGTGCTGCTTTCAGAACTCCTTCATGAGTGGGGCGAAAATTCCCCTCCTCAGGTTGGCCACTTGGTTCCCCCCTCCCAGCTTGATAGCTTCTTCCTCTGGGTTAGCAGGAGAAAGGGGCGACAGAGGATGAGATGGTTGGATGGCATCACCAACTCAGTGGACATGAGTTTGAGCAAATTCCAGGAGATGGTGAGGGGCGGGGAAGCTTAGTGTGTGGCAGTCCATGGGGTTGCAAATAGTGAGACACAACTTCGCGACCGAGCAACAACAAAGTCGGGGAAACTGAAACCGTCTCAGACAGGTGCCCCTGGAACACTCCTAGCAGGGCCTCCTAAGAACTGTTGTTTTCCACACTCCTCACAACCAGCAGAGGGAGTGAAAGTTCACAAGTCCACTTGAATAAAATAGAGACTTTTTAAAATTCTCTTTCAGCAAAGTAAAATCTGCCAGAGGTGTCTGGGAGGGAAGGTGCGACCTGTGCGGTGCATATGCCTGCTGTCTGTTGATGTTTTGGTGCGGGTGGCGAGGGGGGTCCTCCAAATTCAAAAGTCCTGCGAGCAGAGAAAGTCCACCTGCCTACAATATGCTACTGTAAAAAGATAAAGAAGGAGGCAAGCGGCCCGAGGTGGCAGCAAAGAAGAAGCAGATCTGTGGGGCTGGAAACAGAACAGGGGTCTCCTTCACGAGACTCGTAGGGTGTCGTTTCTGGCCATCCCCCGAAAGCAGGTTTGGGAATAATCAATACACTTCCAAGCTGAAGGAGCATAGATTAACCAGCCTTGTTCTTTGCTACCACCATTCACACCACTTCTTTTCTCCAGCTAGCTCACCCCCACCCTGCCCCTATCCCCTCAGGTCCTTTCCAGGAAGAGAATGGGCCCCCATCTCAGAGGAGACCTGAACCTTTCTCCAGGCAGCAGCAGCAGCCCTCCATCATCTGACCTCTCGGCCTGTGTCTCTAGCCCCTCATTCTACCACAGCCTCACTGCCTCCTGGCCCTTCCTCAGAGGAGTCACCTTTGTTCCCATCTCAAGGTCTTTGCACTTCCCTCTGCCTGGAGCATCACTCCTTGAAGCAACTTCAAGACGCCTTCCCTCTTTTATTTGCCTCGCAAATGTTAATTTGCTTGATGCCCTTATTTTAATTGCAAACCATCCTTTTTCCAAGGTCCCTTCTGCTTTATTTTTCTGCATTGACATTCCTAATTGTATGTCTTACTATTTGTTTCCTGTTCTTTCCTCAGTGCAGGGATTTCTAGCATTTTGCTCACTGATGTTGAATAAATGAATACATGAGTGAGTGAAAGAATAAATAAAAGAGTGAATGAGCTTTAAATTCAATTATATATACAGCATTCCAAAGAAAGAAAAGCAAGTGTCCACTAATTAAAAAGACACTATGTGCACACTGGGATCCTTTCAGCCTTGCCTAAAAACGATTTGCTTCCATCAGTAGCTTCCAGGTGGTTATGTTGATTGAAGTTCTGATTATTTGACTCAGAGCGAGCACATTCATAACTTTACCATATTGTCACAAATACCGGTTCGTCAGTAAGATAATGCTCCAGTCACCTCCTTCTGCCATAATGTCTAATTACCTCTCTTGGGGTCTCACATTCCTTTGTGAAAAGCGAACATAGCTGATATATAACACTCATTCATAGTCTTTGCATGTTTGGTATGTGTGACCAAATGCCCTTTAATATGTTCCATACTAATATTACATGAATATTAGTGAATAGTCTAGTATAAATTTCTATGGGACCACTTAAATAAATATGTATTTAGTTGGTTTTGTTTTATGCATATTTAGAATTTGTCTGTGTTATCCAACTTCACATGTATTATTTACCTGGTGGGAGTATTCAGCTTTCTGCTACTCTATTTTACCCTATGGATAAATTCACATATGTTTTACAACATGCATAACATTTCCACTTAATCATCCTGATGTCTGGTATATTTATCATTTTTTATGAGGTGCTTATCTACAGCTCGGCATTTACTTAATCATTCATCTTTTGTTTGTTTGCTTTCTGCCTTCTTCATACAGACAAGTATCTGTTGATAAAAAAAAAAAAAAAGATTGGTGAGAGTCCCCAGAAAGAAAGCTCTATAAAGAAATTAGAGCAGACTTCCTAAAGAAAAACTTAATGTGTCAAGAATAAGTAAAGCACAATTAAATTCTTGAAAGTTTCGTTTCCTTCCCCAACTTATAAAAAGAAACATCTCAAATAGTAGAGTGAAATCTAATTGCATAGTCTTTATTATTTTATTCTCAATTTTAATTGCAGCAATTAAATTGTTAAGTGCTTAATGGCTTTCCATTTCATATTTTAAAAATCTGGTCATTTATTTTTAAAAAAGTTAAATCTGAAGAACTAAAACAGAATAATTTAGAAGCCAAGGGGAAGGGTGTGGGTGGGTGAATAATTCAGTTACATTTTCCTGTTCAATCAGTGCCTCATGGGAGTTTCAGAATAATTCTATTTATTTGTCTTTCTTACATGAGGCTAACATGGGTGACCTACTGCAGGTCATTATATCCAACTAGTTTGCTGGTTTGTTTGCAGACTATTTGATTATGTTCTTAATTTTTTTCATTAAAATCTTTATGAAGGCTAAGTGGCAATTTCATGTTGGAGAAATAAAGCAGTGAAAATTATTATCTTATATCCATCACCTAAGAAGAGTACTTACGGAAAAAATTTTTTTTGGCCCATGCCTTGAGGCTTCAGTTCAGTTCAGTCATTCAGTTGTGTCCGACTCTTTGCAACCCCGTGGACCCCAGCCTCGTGGCCTACAGGATCTTAGTCCCTGTCCAGGAACTGAACCCAGTCCCGGCAATGAAAGCGCCAAGAACTAACCACTGGACTCTGAGGAAATTCCCCAGAAAATTCCCCCAGAAAAATGTTTATGTCGTTTGGAGTTCAAAGACCATTATTTTTATGGATAGATTCTCTGTCTCAGAAGACAGATATTTAGAATGTTTTCAGTTTTATTTAGAAGTTGCCGAAAGAGAGAGATCTTTTGTATCTTTCACCCAGCTTCTCCTGTGGAAAAATCTTAGGTAACTATTAATATAATACTTAGATTTTAAAAGTGAAGAGACTTTCAATAGTCCTGATCCTTATGAGGCAGGACAGTTATAAAGACACAGAATCAACGCTGATTATCTCTAAGAATCAGAAACCCAATGCCATGAATCTTGAGGAAGCCCCAGGATTTCAGCTGCAAAGCTCTGTATTTCCATCTAGTTGACTTAAGAGTGCAGCCTATAATTTGACCCACTACAAAAAGAAAAAACGTAGAACGGAACATACTTCCCCCACCCGTATCTGCTCCCCTTGCCAAAACCAATATTCCTGGAGAGATATTTATGGGACTTTATTAGGCTTTGTAAGTTTCTGGGTTCTTGTTCTCACTGTCCTTTAGAATGGGCACTTCAGGAGGATGAGCACCAAGTCTGTCCATCACCTAGCCATTGCTTAGTATTTTGTAGTCAAGTAGTATATAGCCATTTGTCTGTTAAAGGCTGCAGATTAAAAAAGAATGTCCTGTTTTTCTTGACTAAGTAGAGAGAGTTGTTCTGTCTGTAAAGATGGATTCTACCTTGTCTGATGAACTGCTGGAGGAAAAATGAAGTTGATTCCAAAATAATCTTGCTGCCCTCCTTTATTTTTTCTCTTTGTTTCTGAGTCCAAGAACCTTTCACCTTTTTATTCTCTTGGAATGAATTTGGTCTCTTATCTCCTTCTTTATGCAATCCCCTTGGGTAGCTCCCTCCAGACTTCAGCATCAGACATAATATCAAAACCTTGTAACTAGAGCAATTAAAAACAAAGTAATTTCAAGTAAATATAAAGTAAACCACATTCAATATATATCCACGAGAATGGCTAAAATGAAAAAGACAAAATTTGCCAAATATTGATGAGGAAATAGAACATTTCTTATATTGCTGGTGTGATTATGAGTACATACAACTGCCCTGGAAACTGGCTTATCTACTAAATCTAAACACAGGCACATCCTATGACCCACAAAATCTACTCTCAGCATTATATCCAACGGGAGTGTGTGTGTGTGTGTGTGTATGTGTGCGTGTGTATATTTCACCAAAAGAGATGTACTAGAATATTCATAACAGAATCACAGAATATTCATAACAGAATTCACAACAGCCCTCACCTCCTCCTCCAAAAAAGAAGCTATTCAATTTCCTGTCAGCAGCAGAGTGAATCGGAGAAGGCAATGGCACCCCACCTGGTACTCTTGCCTGGAAAATCCCATGGACAGAGGATCCTGGAAGGCTGCAGTCCATGGGATCACTAAGAGTCGGGCACAACTGAGCAACTTCCCTTTCACTTTTCACTTTCATACATTGGAGAAGGAAACGGCAACCCACTCCAGTGTTCCTGCCTGGAGAATCCCAGGGACGGGGGAGCCTGGTGGGCTGCCTTCTATGGGGTCGCACAGAGTTGGACACGACTGAAGCAACTTAGCAGCAGCAGCAGCAGAGTGAATAGACTGTGTTGTATTCATCAGTGGAGCACCACACAGCAGCAAGAATGAGCAGACATAGGCATGCTAAGGGCAGATAACTCTCCCAAACACAATGAAGAATGAAGGGAGCAAAACCCAAAGTAAGATGTCATGTATAATTCAATTTACATAAAGTATATAAACAAGCAAAGCAGGAGAATAGTTATTCTTGATGAGGAGGGTTAGTGACAGGATGAGGCCATAAGAACTTGCAGAGGCTGGTCATGTTCTATTTTCTGATCTGGATACCAGTTACCTGTGGGTATGGCTTCTCTGGTGGCTCAGATGGTAAAGCGTCTGCCTACAATGTGGGAGACCCGGGTTCCATCTCTGGGTCAGGAAGATCCCGTGGAGAAGGAAATGGCAACCCACCCAGTATCCTGGCCAGGAAAATCCCAGGGGTGGAGAAGCCTGGTAGGCTACAGCCCATGGGGTCGTGAAGAGCTGGACACGACTGAGAGACTTCACTACCTGTGGGTGCTCAAGTCTATAAAAGTTCATCTTCTCCTACATTTAGGATTTGTGCCCTTTCTCCAAGAATATCACCCTTGATTAGAAAGTTTAAAAAAACAAAAACAAAAACAACCAAGGTGTCATCTCCTGCTGACTTCCTCTGAAATGTAGCCGTCCTTCAGATGGCTCACCACAGCCTTCTCCTATCCTGTTATGCTTGGAGCAGTTACAGCTCAGTGCCTGGCTTTTTCTTCCAGATTACTGTTTCCCTGCTCACCATTACCATCTGCTGCGCTGAGAAGAGGGCAGAGCCACTGGGAAAGCAACAGGGAAGGGGACCACTGACCTTTCCTGCCCAAGTGAGGACTCCCAACAAAGAGTTATGCAGACCTGCCAAGGAAACAGAAAGGTACTTCTGCATGTAAAACTTGGCTTGTGAGAATCTGCTTTAAGAGGAAATTTTTCCCACCATAAGCCACTTATCCCAGTTTAAAGGACAAAAATCACCTTTACTAAAAAAGTCAGTTAAAGTCTCCTTAAAATACATCTTTTAACGCTTTAGCCATTACGATCTCCCTTTTCCTTTGTTTTCTCCTCTCTCTTTAAAAACTGTATTTTGAAAATGATTTTTTCCATGTCCTTTCAGGTGTAACAATTTTAAGAAGTCTTAAAAGCGGTAACTGCAGACAGGGTGATTGAAACTCTTTTGCCCTTGTGGTTCAAAGTAGTAGCTTGTAAAGAATTTGCCCGGGAGACACCCCTTCCCCTCCAGTTTGGTACCAGTTCTGAAACTTTTCTCTGTGACTTTGGCAGTAACGGCAACTTATTAACACATATTCAGTCAGTATTTCTTTTTGGAGCACCTCTTTGGTACCAGGCACCATTGTAAGTACTGAGGACATTAGTGGTGGCAAAAGAGATAAGTAAGCAGAGTTTACATTGTACTTTGGTTCCCTGGTATCTCAGATGGTAAAATCTGCTTGCAATGCAGGAGACCCCGGTTTGATCCCTGAGTCAGGAAGATCCCCTGGAGATGGGAATGGCTACCCACTACAGTATTATTGCCTGGAAAATCCCAGGGACAAAGGAGCCTTGGGGGATATAGTCCGTGGGGTTGCAAAGAGTTGGACATGACTGAAAGACTAACACCACACTATTTCACTGTAGTTAAGGCCAATCAAAGTAAGTGGGCAATTGAACAATAGGAAAGATACTATCAGAAAGAAATTGGAATCATGAAGAAATTGAATTAGAATGATACCAAAAAGCATATGAAGGCAGGGACCAGGGACTCCTTGAAATGAGTGCAGAGGAAAGACCTCCCTGAATGTGAAATGCCTGAGCTGAGTCCTAGGTGATGAGAAAGAGAATCCATGAGAAGATTATATTTGAGAGAACGTGAAAAAGAGACTACAAAGAACATCAAGTAGTTATCTCCTTCAGACCAGCCATTTCCCCCAAATGCAGATGCTAGAGCATATTATCTTGTTGACTACTTTCCAAGAAACAAATTTTGTAATTTTATGTACATATCTGTATCCGTGCATGTGTGCTAAGTCATTTTGGTCGTACCCGACTTTATGGGACTCTATGGACCATAGGCTGGCCAGGCTCCCCTGTCTGTGGAATTCTCCAGGCAAGCATACTGGAGTGGGTTGCTATGCCCTTCTTCAAGGGATCTTCCCAACCTGGGGATCGAACCCATGTCTCTTAAGTCTACATGCATTGGCAGGTGGGTTCTTAACCGTTGCCACCTGGGAAGTCCACATATCTATATGCTGCTGCTGCTGCTAAGTCGCTTCAGTCGTGTCCAGCTCTGTGTGACCCCACAGACAGCAGCCCACCAGGCTCCCCCATCCCTGGGATTCTCCAGGCAAGAACACTGGAGTGGGTTGCCATTTCCTTCTCCAATGCATGAAAGTGAAAAGTGAGAGTGAAGTCGCTCAGTCTTGCCTCGCTCTTCATGACCCCATGGCTCCAGGCAAGAGTACTGGGGTGGGGTACCATTGCCTTCTCTGACATATCTATGTAGATCTCTGTTAATACAGATATACATCTAAATCAGTGAGAATACTTCTGAGAGATCAAGTTAAATTTAAGGAAAATATAGGCATAAGATATGAGATTACAAAACAGTTAAAATAACCTTATTTGATTAGTACTCTGCTTCTCTATTAAATAAAGAGAAAAACTATTGTCATTTATAATTATTAAGTACATATGCAAAAATACATAGAATGCTATAATCTATCACAGTTCTATTAATTAAGGAGAACTCTTAAGGGCTATTTCTTGATAAAAATGCAAATTCATGAACTGGTAATTTTTATAATTCCCCATCACAAGAAATAACTCAGCTGATCTACATGGGGATTTGGTAATCACACTAAACATTCCCATTTCCAGATGCAAGACATAATTAATTGGTTAATTGACTTAAAAATTTAGGCCTTAGTGTTTATTAAAAGAGATTCCTGGTGGACTTCCCTGGTGGCTCAGATGGTAAAGCA
The DNA here is from genome assembly GCF_016772045.2 of Ovis aries. Lineage (NCBI taxonomy): Eukaryota > Metazoa > Chordata > Mammalia > Artiodactyla > Bovidae > Ovis > Ovis aries. The sequence continues at coordinate 37,014,143 of NC_056061.1, read as the reverse complement.
TCTGCCTACAATGTGGGAGACCCGGTTTCAATCCCTGGGTCGGGAAGATCCCCTGGAGAAGGAAATAGCAACCCACTCCAGTATTCTTGCCTGGAAAATCCCATGGAAAGAAGAACCTGGTAGGCTACAGTCCATGGGGTCGCAAAGAGTCAGACACAACTGAGTGACTTTCTGGGGCTTCCCGGGTGGCTTAGAGGGTAAAGCATCACTAATCCTCCAACTGAAAATAAAAAGTAAAAAATCACTAGAAAATTGATAGATGGTGTTAAAAGGAATAAAGTTTCAAAAATATTTTCATTTTCCTGAAATATGCTTTCATTATCATTATCTTCAGCAAATTTGATTTTAAAATTACATTTTTCTCTAAGCTTTGAGATATAGAAAATATTGATAAAGTATTCTAGTATTGGGGATGAGATTTTAATATTAGCCAAGGGAATTGTGAAGCAGTGAACTGGGATAAGAAAGGAAGTGAGGGGTGAATGAAGGTCTCAAGTCAAATGGGGCAGAAGAAAAGACCCAACTAGTGGTGACAAATAGAGGGAGGGCAGCTGCTGACCAGCCTGGTGACCTTATTTATTACACGGGGAGGAGAGCTGGCCAATGACTGAAAGGGAGAAAACCATATCCTCCCTTGGGGACAAGGTATAAAGATCAAGGGATCTGTGAAGTCTTGCGTGCTTCGAAATGATGATGACGGTGATAATGACTCAGAAGTCCCTAGAGTGTGACACCAAAGTGAAGGGGAGGAAAAACATATCCGTACGGAAATGAGCATTTGGTGGCAGATGGAAAGGCTTCATTTGATTTCAAGCTCTTCTGACAAGAAATCCATGCCTCTTCCAGATTGGAATTGTCTCCCTTCCCATCACTTCCCTTGAGTAGAACAAAATTTAGGGAATGGCCATAGGGTTTTCTTTAAGATTCTTTGTATTGGGGGATAGAGGGCACCCATGCACTGGCAGCTCTTCCTTTCCTCCTGTGAAAATATCCCATATCCTTCTTTTAATAGAAAAGGGAGGAGGAGAGAAGGGGATTTAGACAGAGGGTTTAGACCATAATGCACAAATTATTCTGACTAAGAGGAAAGGTGACTCTAGAAGTTTGCTGTCTCTTAACAATGCAAGGTGTCAGAGGAAAGGGATGTTCTGGTTTGTTATCTAGTCTTATGCACTCTTGTTCCTCACCACTCTCTCCATCATTTCTCAGTCATGAATAAGCTATAGCACTGACCACATTTTACTGTGTTTTGAATTCATTTTCATGGATATGTCTATCCACTTGAATAAATATGCTTTGATATATATCTCACAAAGAAAAGACCTAAAAAGTGTAAAACCTTAAGCACAAGACAAAAAAAGGCATAAGGAGAGTTTGGGGTTTAGGACTAATACAATTTTTGTGTATTCTTCCAAAACAAGTTAGAACATGCACATCGACAGACAGATTTGGTTTCATTCTTTTTGGTTGTTGCAAAAAGAATCAATCATGAACCGCACAACGATTCTTCTCTTATTTTGGATGCAATAACACTCATAAAGCATGCTAAGTATGGGTGACAGAAGGCCACCCATGCACTGATGTGTAATGTGAAATGAGAACACCCCACAATAAGGTAGAAACTCTATACACTCAAAACCCCGCCTCATATGTAAAAGCAAAAGTAACAACTGCTGAAAAAGTCTCTTTTCTGCAAGGTTTTTAGGAGCCAAGATACTACTGAGATGAACTGTTGGGAAAGGTGGTCATTGCCAGTGTTAGACTGTGCATAGCAGCTGCCACTGAGTCTCTGCCTGTGAAAGGTGTGAATGCAAAGCTCACACATTGATTCCCAACAGCCAGAGCCTCCCTTAAGGGCAGTGACTCACACTGAACAGAAACGAAGTGACTCATCCTGAGCAGAAACGAAGTGACTCATACTGAACAGAAACAGGCAGCCTGGGCAGAGAGCCTGTGGCTCATCATCAGTACCTCTCAGATCCCTTAATCTCCTTCTTCTCCCTCCCAAGGTAAACTATTTGGAAAACTGAATGTTTTCTCAGTATGAAGTAAACTCACAAAAATAGAAATTTTCTTGATATTTCTCCTAATCATCACTTACTAGTAGTTGGCTGTTATTTTGGATGTTATACTGCTAAAGCAAATGAGTCCCGAAATACAGAATGATTTTGGAAATAGGGCTAATTCTGCTAAGTGCCATTTTAATTGAAGAAGATACAAATAAATGGAAAGATATTCCATGCTCATGGATTGGAAGAATTAATGTTGTTAAAATGTCCACATTACTTAAATCAATCTATATATTCAATGCAATGCGTATCAAAATTCAATGGAATTTTTTTTTCCTGAAATAGAATAAACAATTCAAAAATTGTATGGAACTAGAAAAGACACTGAATACACAAAGCAATCTTGATAGGCAGGACATAAGGTGTCCAAAGTTGACACCAAGTGAGTGAGCCCCACTGGAATTAATGAGAACTTTCTCAACACTGGGGCCTGACTCACTCCCCTCTCTACCATCGTACTTTTGGGATTGAGAGGCTTCAGTGGCCCTCTGTGTTACCTGACCAAACTTCCCTTGTTTATAAAGCCTCTTTTAATGCTAACCTTTACAGAAATGCAGTGACTTGAAGTCTGATATTAGGTTACTCATGAACTATGTTCCTGGTGGCTCAGTGGTAAAGAATCTGCCTGCTAATGTAGGAGATGCGGGTTCAATCCCTGGGTGAGGAAGATACATACCTTGGAGGAGGAAATGGTAACCCACTCCAGTATTCTTGCCTAGAAAATCCCATGGACAGAGAAGTCTGGTGGGCTACAGTCCATAGGGTTGCCAAGAGTTGTACATGACTGAACTATGTCCAAGCTAACAATAAAATGGCAATTTCACAATTGTTGTCTGGAAATGAGAAGGGGATGGAGCTTGAGGAAAGGAGGTGTGGTTCAGATAATAACTCTTAATCTCAATCAGCGCAGGTGAAGCATCTTCCTCAGCCCCTTCCTTGCAATGACTTATTTCCCTGGCCATTGCTATCCCCTTGCCAACCAATAACTTTTCTCTTTGGCTCTCATGATCTTTCAGTTCAAGAAATTAAATGTTTAGAACAATGACACAATCCTGCACTTTCATCAGACTGTCTGTTTCATGTGGTGACACCCACTGGAAAACCTTCAGGCAAGGAAAGGTGATAATTCGGATTACTCAGAACAGTATTTAGATTTTTCTCTTTTGTCTGTTCTATGTGCTAAGTTGTTCAGTCATGTCCGGACTCTTTGCGACCCCATGGGCTGTACCCTGCCAGGCTCCTCTGTCCATGGGAATTCTCTAGGCAAGAATACAAGAATACTGGAGTGGGTTGCCATGCCCTCTTCCAGGAGATCCTCCCAACCCAAGGATCGAACCCAGGTCTCCTGCTTGGCAGGCAGATTCTTTATTATCTGAGCCACAAATACTATTGGAATTTTTTCTGATCTGGTTTTGGACTGAAACTTCCTGTCCACTAAATAAGGTTAGATTCAGTTACCAAATTATGTTATATGGTCATAGAAATCAGTATGTTTGTTTTCACAGGCAGGTCCTCAAATGTCCATATCTTAATGTGGCTAAATTGTATCTCTTTAACAAATGTTTGTTGATTTGTTTTAAATTGAACTGAATCAGTTCAGTTCAGTCGCTCAGTAGTGTCCGACTCTTTGCGACCCCATGAATCGCAGCACGCCAGGCCTCCCTGTCCATCACCAACTCCCGAGTTCACTCAGACTTGCGTCCATCGAGTCAGTGGTGCCATCCAGCCATCTCATCCTCCGTCATCCCCTTCTCCTCCTGCCCCCAATCCCTCCCAGAATCAAAGTCTTTTCCAATGAGTCAAGTCTTCGCATGAGGTGGCCAAAGTACTGGAGTTTCAGCTTTAGCATCATTCCTTCCAAAGAAATCCCAGGGCTGATCTCCTTCAGAATGGACTGGTTGGATCTCCTTGCAGTTCAAGGGACTCTCAAGTCTTCTCCAACACCACAGTTCAAAAGCATCAATTCTTCAGCGCTCAGCCTTCTTCACAGTCCAACTCTCACATCCATACATGACTACTGGAAAAACCACAGCCTTGACTAGATGGACTTTAGTCGGCAAAGTAATGTCTCTGCTTTTGAATATACTATCTAGGTTGGTCATAACTTTTCTTCCAAGGAGTAAGAGTCTTTTAATTTCATGGCTGCAATCACCATCTGCATAGGAAAATGCAAATTGGCTTTTACTTGCTATTGCCATCTCTAAACTAGTCTATTACCAAGAGAAAGAGGAAAAGATAAAACATACATACATATACATATACATACATATTTTTGCCCATTCTTTGAGAGGCAGGAACTTTACTCATCTATTATTAACTTTATTATTCCCTAAAGGAAAGACTTGAGTCATATTCCTCAAATAGACATTAATAGTGACAAAAGAAAACTCCATAATTTATAAACTCTGAAAATCTTCTAAGTTCAAAGAAAATTTCTGTGAAAATAAGAAGCATAATCCATATTATTTTTGTCATTCAGTTTTAATTCTTTTCTTTTAAGGACATAAAAAGAGGAGCAGTCACACCCATAAAAACAGTCAATTTATTTTTAAATGCTTTGGAATGATGAGAGAATAGAGAATACACAATTTGAAAATGGAGTACTGAATTAAAAAGAGACAGTGGCTATGTTCCATAGCAACTAAAGGGTAGATTGTTCTTGGAAGCAATTGGGGGTAGGGGGGCAGTTTCTTCTTAAAATACACAATGGTGTTTGCCAGAATATGCCAACCTGGGGAATAAAATTAAGAGATGGCATACCAATAGTAATTATTTTTAAAACTTGTAATAATTTTTACACTTATCAGCCCCATGAGTGAAGTCACTAAAGCTTCAGACATCCTGTTCCTTTTTCTTGTACGTTTTCTTTTAAGTAGCTTCCACAATGAGGATCACCCATTATTCACTCTCTGCCCCTCAGATGCTCCAGGAACTGGCAGTGTGGCTTTCCCAGTCATCACCTCGTAAGCAGCACCCTCTTCATTCTGTGACATCACCCTTTGGTCCTGATATTAATCCATTTCTCCAGGAATGGTCCTAGAGAGACTTCCTCTCTGCTGGGCACAATACTAGGTAAAGACAAAGGCCTTTCCCCAACTAGGGTTGAAAGTCTCTTGACCAGAGAACCTGGAGTAGCTGAAGGCTTTCAGTGTCCCACAGAAGCACCAGCATTAAAACACTTTTATTTGATTCATTCTTTTCATTTATGGCAGCAAACCATTTCCCTAGGATATTTGTACAGTTTTCTGCAAGGTTTTATCAGAGGCTCATTCATTCATTCATTATGTAAAACCTACTGTGTGCTGAATCTTTCTCATGTCACTGAACAAGATGAATACAACTTCTCCTGTACAGCTTATTTTCTTTACAAAAAAATTTTTAACTGAAGTATAGTTAATTTACAAGATTGTGTTAGTTTCTGATATACAATAAGGTGATTCAGTTACATATATATGTTTGTTTTCTTTTAATACATATATGTTTATATTCTTTTTCATATTCTTTTCCATAATGGTTTATTACAGTATATTGTGTTACACAGTAGGACCTTATTGCTTATCTATTTTATGTACAGCAGTTTGTATCTGCTAATCCAAAACTCGTATCCCATCCCACCCCCTTTCCTCTTTGGTAACCCTAAATTTGTTTTGTATGTCTGTGAGTCTGTTTCTGTTTTGTAAATAAGTTTATTTTTTATCATATTTTAGATTCCACTTATAAGTGATATCACATGGTATTTGCCTTTCTCTGTCTGACTTATTTCACTTCATATGATAATCTCTAGGTCCATCCATGTTGCCGCTAATGGCATTATTTCATTGTTTTTAATGGCTGAGTGGTATTCCAATGTGTGTGTGTGCCTGTGTGTATACCGCATCTTTATTTGTGATGGACATCTAGGTTGTATATAGCTTATTTTCTGAAAAGGAGAGGCAAGTGGGAAACAAATACATTAAGCTAACTTCAATAATGATATGTGCAATGCAGGAAACAAATCTAAGTATAGACAGAGAACAATGAGAAGGTAGGTCTGTAGTGTCTTCAATAGGTAGATGGGGAAGGCATCTCTGAGCCTATCAGCACTGCGTTCTGGGAGAGGGTAGGTAGCCACACACTGGCTCTGATTGAAAAACTGAAGGTAGGTCCATATGGCTGGAGAATAATATGGTGAGAAGAGGTGCAAAATGAGGTCAGACTGGTGGGTCCGAGTCAGATCATATTCAGCCTAGGAGGTCATGGCAGGGAGTTAGACTCTCAGCTCTTCTCTCTCACTGTTGCAGATGAAGAGTGTAGATGTAGATGAAGAAAATCGATACATATATGTCATTAATTCATTTGAATAGAGAATTTGCTAATAGCTTTCTGTACCAATGCACAAATGGAGCCACTGTGTTTTTAAATAAAGCATGTCACTGGGCAAATTTTGTCCCTTTAACTACTACTTACGCCTATGTATAAACTATTTTAAAAACTGGGCATAATTGGGGAAAGGGATTTGAAGTTTGAATTAATATTTTCTCCATGACTTCCTTGGGCTTTCTTGGTGGTTCAATTGTAAAGAATCTGCCTGCCAATGCAGGAGATTCAGGTTCGAACCCTGAATCAGGAAGATCCCCTAGGAAATGGCAATCCACTCCAGTATTCTTGCCTGGGAATGGATAGAGGAACCTGGCAGGCTACAATTCATGGGGTCACAAAAGAGTCAGACAGGATTGAGTGGCTAAACAACAACCATGACTTCATTGCTTTTTAAAAAGTCAGTAAGTAATAACAAATACTCTGAGGAACCCTACTCTGAGCTTTCCTACAATATTAAACCAATGGGTATTTATGAGGAGAAATTTAATCCACATGTCCTGATTAACTGACAATCAACTAATCACTTAAAATAGCCATATGCCCAAAATGCCATATAAGATTTTTTTCATATTTTATTTTATTATTATTATTATTTTTTTACTTTACAATATTTTATTGGCTTTGCCATACATCAACATGAATCTGCCACGGGTATACACGTGCTCCCAATCCTGAACCCCCTCCCACCTCCCTCCCCATACCATCTTCCTGGGTCATCCCAGTGCACCAGCCCTAAGCATCCTGTATCCTGCATTGAACCTTGACTGGTGATTCGTTTCTTATATGATATTATACATGTTTCAATGCCATTCTCCCTTTATACAAGATTTTTTTATACTTTTTTGTTTGAAACAAAACGAGCTATAATGGTTAAGAATAAACAAAACTTAAACGCACATCTGCTGCTGCTGCTGTCACTTCAGTTGTGTTCGACTCTGTGTGATCCCATAGATGGCAGCCCACCAGGCTCCCCCGTCCCTGGGATTCTTCAGGCAAGAACACTGGAGTGGGTTGCCATTTCCTCCTCCAATGCATGAAAGTGAAAAGTGAAAGCAAAGTCACTCAGTCGTGTCTGACCCTCAGCGACCCTATGAACTGCAGCCTTCCAGGCTCCTCCATCCATGGGATTTTCCAGGCAAGAGTACTGGAGTGGGGTGCCATTGCCTTCTCTGAAAGGCACATCTACTTTAACACAAAACAACAACAACAACAACAACAACAACAACAACAACAACAACAACAACAGCAAAGCAACAAGGCGATGCCATTCAATAGCATGCTCAACATATTTTTCACTATTGAACTCATTCAAACTGCATAGCACTCCAAAAGGAGACACTACAGCCACTTGAGAACTGAGCACAGACCCAGGTAGGACTTACTGGCCAATCATGTCTCATTCATTCATTTACAACTTGATGGATCGGACATGGAATAGAACCTTAACAGTTAAATGGCAGACAGCTGCTGTAACTGTCTGTCCCCTGCCCCACCACCCGCCATGGCCCCTCTGCCCCTCACTTCCAAGCAAGTACAGAACTCCTATTCTCACACTTTGCTGTGATCTCAGACCATAGTAATTTAGACTAAACATTTCGGACAAAGTTAAACTATTAAAATATTGTTAATAGTCTATAGTCCAATACAACATAAAAAGTCTAAAACATTTAAATTTTCTAAACAGATATGCAATAAAGCTGGAGTTCATCTTTCCTTTAAACTACATGAAACAAAGTAGGAAGTATTAATTTCACCAAGTTAATATTTTCATGGTGGATGGGCCTGACCACCCCTAAAATGTAATAATCTTCTCCTGACCAATTTACAAATGGAAGAATATCTTATAGTTTGGCCCATAAGTGAACCAGGAAAAAGAAACAAATACAAGGATATAAAATATACAAGCCAACTGAATCTTTTCAAACATAACGAACTTGACTGTTAAGCGTTTTATGACTCAACATTTAGAATCTAATAGTTGTATATGTTTTGAGGAAGAAATGAATGTGAAACAGTAGTATTTTTTTAAAAATAATGTATATAAAGAGATGTTTTTAAGACCAAAATTATTACTGTACATCCTGAAACAATTTGCAATCCAATAGAAATCTAGAAATACTATCCTCAAAATGACTATAGGGCAAATTCTTATTCACTATGGAAAAAGGAAAAGATACATTTAAAGAAATACATTTAAATAAATAAATTCAGATCACCTTCATTTCTACCTTCTTATAATGATTATATATATATAGATATATATGCCTACATTTTTTCATGTATATTTATAAATGTATTTTTCTAGAATTTTCATAGTAAAATGCTGCTGTAAATGTGTTTATAATTTGGATTTTTAATATTTATTCTATTAAAACATTTTTTTAGCCTTTCAACAAATGTCTGCTGACTACTCCAAAACAGGTACTGTACTGGAGGATTGAGTAGATCAGAGTAAATAAAATAGATATAATGCCTGTATTGTCATTGCTTAGAGAATGTCACACACTCACACATGGAAAAAGTAATACAATAATTACAAGTGGGACTAACTGGCTTTAAAGGATCAAATAAGGAAGTCAGGTAGAAAATTCAGGGGCTGGGGTTAAAATAATGAAGAAATCTATTTAAAAAATATGACAGGGTAATAGGACTTCTGTGTGTGAACATACTGCTATATCAATAAACATAACACTATAAGGCTGTTCTTAATGTTGCCCAATAACTCATAAAAAATTGTACCATGCTTTATGTAGCATCACGGTGTCTCCAACTTATTCATTTTTGTAAACACATTTTGTGTGCTTATCTGATCATTTCCTTGGGACAAATTACTTATGCATAGGGTAGAAACTGCCTTAGTGCAAGTTGGTGTGTAAAAAAATACTAACTCTCTTATTTGTTATTTCTTATTAATTCTTTTATTCTTATTTAATGTATTTAATTTATTCCTATTTAATTGATATGATCTTGCTGAGGAATCTATATTTTCACTCAATAGTTGAAAAACTTTAAATTGGCTAACTAAAGATAATCTGGTTGCTGTGCTGTGCTGTGCTTAGCTGCTGTGTCATGTCTGACTCTTTATGTCCATGGACTGTAGGCTCCTCTGTGCATGGGGATTCTCCAGGCAAGAATACTGGAGAGGGTTGCCATGCCCTCCTCCTAGTCACTAGTTTAACTCAGTCCTTTTCAAGAATAAATATAGTTAGTTCAAAATTGAAGCCACCTAACTGGGCAATGGGGCTTCCTAGATGGCTCAGCAATAAAGAATCTGCCTGCCAATGTATGAATGCCTTGGTTCGATCCCTGGGTCAGGAAGACCCCTGGAGAAGGAGATTACAACCCATTCCAGCATTCTTACCTGGAAAATTTCATGAACAGAGGAGCCTGGGTGGCTGCATACAGTCCATGGGGTTGCAAAGAGTCAAACACAACTGAGTGACTGAGTACACCTCGGCAATACAGTCTGTCTTCCCTCCATGGGTTTCCCAACTACAGACATGGAGGGCAACTGCCTTCCTTGTACTGTGTCATTTTGTATAAGGGACTTGAACATTGGAGGATTTTGGTATCCACAAGAGCCCTGGAACCAATCCCTTACGGATACCAAGGGACGACTGTACCTCTTCTCTTGAAGGTTTCAAACTTTCCCTCCTCCTTCCCAAGATGCCGTCTCAGTGCAGGGGTAGCTTGTAAATGGAGCCATTCTGTGGGAGAAGGTCTCATTCTACTGGTCCCTGGGCACCAGTGTGAAACTGTATAGCCTGAGGTGCAAAGTCTGCAGCTAATAAAACCCTTGCTCTATTCTCTGGTTTGGGCCATTCACGGGACAGGTCGAGAAGCTTGTCCACTGCCCACCCTCAGCACAGTGATGCCCACCTTCAGGTTGCCCCTTCACCAGCTACCATCCTTGAAAGAGGCGCCACTTTACTTCTCAGCTGTAGACAGAATTCTTCCCTGGGCCTTTGACAATCTTTGTCTGATGCCAGCTGTATACAGCCCATGTAGACCTGATCCCTCTCTACTAAGCTAGTTGTGTTGCTACTTCTACTCTTCCGCTGGCAGAGGGCTCTCCTCAAGTCTCCTGAAAGGGCAGCAAATGAAAAACAGAGCACATGCTTTGGCTTCCTGTTCAAAAGCCTCGCTTTCTGTGATGTTCCAACAGGAAGGGTGGAAACAAGAACATTTGCCTTTGACTCCTTGCCTTCTCTCCCTTTCTCTCTGGTTTCTCCTCTTTAGCCCCAGGAAAGGCTTACATAATATTCTAGATTTTTCCCTGCTTTATCATCTATTCCGTGGTCAGGTCTTTAAATTCTGACATTGAAATATACAAACTTTTCCCGTTTCTTATTAAAGTCTGGCTTTTGAAAAATCAAAAGTATTTGCTTTTAGGCTATTAATTCACTGTGGATTCAATAACTTATGTTTTGAAATTTAAAGTTGGGCAAGAAGTCCCCTTTTTTTGGCAGTCTCCCACCCACTTCCCTGTGGCAATGAATTCCGCGATCCGTTGGGTGGGGCAGCTGCCAAAGAACTCTAAAAAGGGGATTGCCACACAGCACATTGGTTTAATGTCTCAAAAAATGCATCCCTCATACCACTAGAAGTAGAATTGTTGAATCAAAGGACATATATGTTTTATCTATGTCTTATAAACTTGGCAGTGTTTTAGCTCTAATCATTTTCATCTTCACCTTAGCCATTATTCCTTAAAGACTTTTAATACATATTAACTGTGTCCGATGCAGGATACAGCATGCTTGGGGCTGGTGCACAGGGATGACCCAGAGGGATGTTGTGGGGAGGGAGAAGGGAGGGGGGGTTCATGTTTGAGATCGTATGTATGCCCGTGGTGGATTCATGTCAATGTATGGCAAAACCAATACAGTATTGTAAAGTAAAATAAAGTAAAAATAAAAATTTAAAAATAAATAAATAAATAAATAAATTATCCTTCAGAAGCATTTTACATTTTAAAAATCCAACATATAGTAATATAAAAATGAGTATTAAAATGCTTGAATATTTGTCAAATTGATAAATAATAAATAGTATCTCATTGCTTTAACTGCTAAAAACTATGAACAAATTTGATAGATAATCTGGTGGTTTTAGTCATCCATTCATTGGATAAAAATGTATAGAGTGTAATATGTGTGTTAGGCAACAGAAAACTCCACAAGACTTGACTCTATGGCTCATATTCAAGAGGCTCACAGTCTAATGGAGACAGCTTATAGATAAACAATTACCACTGAGTCAAAATGAAGAACGACAAGAACAGACAAAAACTCAGTAAATATTTTTAAAATGTTCATGAGCCCAAAATACTTCAAAGCTTTTTTAGAGAGAGAGATGGAAAAAAGGAAAAGCTTCTTTATTAAATTTTTTAAGCCAATGAATAAATGTAGAAAGAACTATAGAAACAGAAAGTCATCATTTTATGAGCATTATAAAATCATTTGGTCTGTTAAAATCATCCTTGGATGCTAGAATTATTGAATGAATGCTTGTTGGAAGCAATACATGGAGAAACTGATTTGAGAGATATTATCTTACTAGATTACCACATCCAACAACACTGACAGCAAGAACTGGCACCATGTGCCTTTGATGTGATTCAACAAGGAATATACAACATCTATGTAATAGTCTTGCCCAAAATAGTTGACCTAAATTAATCACAAAGAAGCATTCAAGGCATACAAATTCAAGTGGAGAGACACTCTGAAAACAATCGTCCAGGATTCTAAAAAAAAAAAAAAAAAAATCAGCAACACAACAGCTCCTTCTATACCTATCCCCGTCATCCCCCAAAGACTAATAAACTGTGCTAGATTAAAGAAGAAAAAAAAGATATAACAACTAAGTAGGAAAAGTGACTACTGATTGGATCCTGAATCCAAAAAATCCCAAAAAAGCTATTTAAGAAATAATTGGGCAATGGGGGAACATTTGAATAGGAACATGCATGTTACTTAACAGTATTGTGTCAATATTAAAATTTCTGCTGTGATTGTGAAGGATAATATACTTATCATTAGAGACGAATGTTGAAGCATCTAGAGGTGAAATCTAGTGATGTTTATAAATAATTCTTAAATGAGAAAGAAGGAAATTCTATACTTTGCAAGTACATAAAGGAACCTTGAAGGCATTATGATAAGTGTAATAAGCCAGACAGAGACAAACACTGAATGTGCTCATGCTCGTGCTTAGCTGGTTCAGTCGTGTCTGACCCTTTGTGACCGCCAGGCTCCTCTGTCCATGGGATTCTCTAGGCAGAATACTGGAGTGGGTTGCCATTTCTTCCTCCAGGGGATCTTTCCCACCCAGGAATCCAACCTGCATCTCCTTTGAGTCCTGCATTGCAGGCAGATTCTTCAGCCCTGAGCCACCAGGGAAGCCCTCAATACTGCATGGTACCACTTAAATGTGGAAAATTTTAAAAATCAGCCTCAAGAGAGTAGAAAAGCAGTTGCCAGACTGGGGTCGGTGCAATAGAAAGAGGTTGGTAAAAGGGTACAAGCTTTCAGCTATAAGGTGAATAAGACCTGAGGATCTAATGTAAAAATAGTGGCTATAGTTGATAACATTGTATTATACAAGTATTATACAATTGAGATTTGCTAATATAATAGAAATGCCAAAAAGCAAAATAGCTCTCTGAGGAGGCCTTACAAATAGCTGTGAAAAGAAGAGAAGAGAAAAACAAAGGAGAAAAGAAAAGATATACCCATTTAAATGCAGAGTTCCAAAGAATAGCAAGAAGAGATAAGAAAGCCTTCCTCAATGATGAGTGCAAAGAAATAGAGGAAAACAATAGAATGGGGAAGACTAGAGATCTCTTCAAGAAAATTAGAGAACCAAGAGAACATTTCATACAGAGATGGGCTCAATAAATGACAGAAATGGTATGGACCTAACAGAAGCAGGAGATACTAAGAAGAGGTGGCAAGAATACACAGAAGAACTGTACAAAAAAGATCTTCACGACCCAAATGATCATGATGGTGTGATCACTCACCTAGAGACAGACATTCTGGAATGTGAAGTCAAGTGGGCCTTAGGAAGCATCACTACAAACAAAGCTAGTGGAGGTGATGGAATTCCAGTTGAGCTGTTTCAAATCCTAAAAGATGATGCTGTGAAAGTGCTGCACTCAATATCCTAGCAAATTTAGAAAACTCAGCAGTAGCCACAGGACTGGAAAAGTCAGTTTTCATTCCAATCCCAAAGAAAGGCAATGCCAAAGAATGCTCAAACTACCACACAATTGCACTCATCTCACATGCTAGTAAAGTAATGCTCAAAATTCTCCAAGCCAGGCTTCAGCAATACGTGAACCATGAACTTCCTGATGTTCAAGCTGGTTTTAGAAAAGGCAGAGGAACCAGAGATCAAATTGCCAACATCCGCTGGATCATGGAAAAAGCAAGAGAGTTCCAGAAAAACATCTATTTCTGCTTTATTGACTATGCCAAAGCCTTTGACTGTGTGGATCACAACAAACTGTGGAAAATTCTGAAAGAGATGGGAATACCAGACCACCTAACCTGCCTCTTGAGAAATCTGTATGCAGGTCAGGAAGTGACTTTTAGAACTGGACATGGAACAATAGACTGGTTTCAAATAGGAAAAGGAGTACGTCAAGGCTGTATATTGTCACCCTGCTTATTTAACTTATACGCAGTGTACATCATGAGAAACACTGAGCTGGAAGAAGCAAAAGCTGGAATCAAGATTGCCGGGAGAAATATCAATAACCTCAGATATGCAGATGACACCATCCTTATGGCAGAAAGTGAAGAAGATCTAAAGTGCCTCTTGATGAAAGTGAAAGAGGAGAGTGAAAAAGTTGGCTTAAAGCTCAACATTCAGAAAAGTAAGATCATGGCATCTGGTCCCATCACTTCATGGCATATAGATGGGAAACAGTGGAAACAGTGATGGACTTTATTTTTCTGGCTCCAAAATCACTGCAGATGGTGATTACAGCCATGAAATTAAAAGACGCTTACTCCTTGGAAAGAAAGTTATGACCAACCTAGATAGCATATTCAAAAGCAGAGACATTACTTTGCCAACAAAGGTCTGTCTAGTCAAAGCTGTGGTTTTTCCAGTGGTCATGTATGGATGTGAGAGTTGTACTGTGAAGAAAGCTGAGCTCTGAAGAATTGATGCTTTTGAACTGTGGTGTTGGAGAAGGCTCTTGCGAGTCCCTTGGACTGCAAGGAGATCCAACCAGTCCATCCTAAAGGAGATCAGTCCTGGGTGTTCATTGGAAGGACTGATGTTGAAGCTGAAACTCCAATACTTTGGCCACCTCATGTGAAGAGTTGACTCATTGGAAAAGACCCTGATGCTGGGAATGATTGAAGGTGGGAGGAGAACGGGACAACAGAGGATGAGATGGTTGGATGGCATCACCGACTCAGTGGACATGAGTTTAGGTAAACTCCGGGAGTTGGTGATGGACAGGGAGGCCTGGCATGCTGCAGTCCATGGGGTCGCAAAGAGTTGGACATGACTGAGTAACTGAACTGAACTAATATAGTAGAACTGAAATGTTCTTACCGAAATAAAGAAATAAATATGTGAGACAATGGTTGTATGAATTAATTAGATAGTAGGAATCCTTTAATGATGTATATCAAATCACCAATATGTACACTTTAAATATCTTACAATTTTATTTGTCATAATTGACAAACAAAAGCTGAAAAAATAAAGATCAATAAAATCGAAAAAAAAGAGAACATTGCTACATACTTGCAAACTGTCTGCTAAATTACTGAAGCAGCCTCAGGCAAGAAAGTATGGGCCAAAGAGCAAAATTCAGGACTTCTCCAAATGTGGACATTTTCAGACAACTTCTTGGCTTTCTGGATCTCACAGACCCAAAAGTGAGATGATTTGGCAAGCTCCTAAGAGTAAGTTTTAGCAGAAATGGAGTATTAAAGTTTTTCAAAACATCTGAAACTTCCTTTGTTAAATTCTCACATGTAGACATCCCATAAATAAATATGCTAAGGATAGTCAGTTGAATAACTCAAGTTATTATGATAATATAACTCGAGTAATATTTCATGCTGATTTGGGGTACTTTTTAATCATAGAAGGGATTTCAGAAATTTTTTTGCATCATTGAGAATGCTTGAGTAAATCACTTGTGTGAATTAACATGTCACAGCAGAGAAAGTGACTCCTGATTTAACAGATTTGTAGGGACAAGGAGGTGGGGACAAAATCCTGAACGGATTGTTATGTTTAGTGAAGGGAAAATACAACGAGATCTTGACAGTTCTGTATGCCACACTTCTCTTCAGGACTTAAAAATCTCTGGACATGTACCCACGTTATCTATGTCTAGCTACTTTGAAGAGGGCTATTGAGAGCTATTGATCAATTCAAAACTCATCTGAATTTATAGTTAAAGTTCTCAAGACATACTTCCAAAATTCACTTTTCAAAAGAAGGGAAAAACAAGACCAAGTAGCAATTATCTAGGATACCATGCAAGGGATATTTTCTGACATTGGTTACAGTCAGCCTTGATTTAACATCTTAATTTTTTAGTTGACCCTATGACTTAGGTGCCCACATTCTACTTGAAGTAATATAGTCAAATATTGGCAAACAAGCTACTTTGGTTTCCCATCACCATAACTTCTAGATGGTTTCTGATGCAGGAGTCCTGTGTCATTGCTGCTGCTACTACTAACAGTAACATATGCCACAACTTTTAACAAGTATTTGTGTAAATAATCCTCTCCCCTCCCTCAATTCTCCAAAATAGACCTTGAAGTGATATATAAGATAACCATATCTGGAGATACACATTTTTAACATGCCACTTCTCTTCCCACACCGAAGGCATACATTGCCTATCAATCCTCTTCACTAAGCAGAGATACCCCTCAGAGTCTTTCTCAATTTTCAGTAGATGTGGAGATAAGCACTACCAATGTCTCATAGTTGGCATTATCAGAAGTACATTTGCTATTTGGGATGGAGTACAGCCTATCTTTTTACAGATAAAGAAATGTTCACAGGGACTTCTCTGGCTTGCAGTCCTGGGGGTACGGGTTTGATCCCTGGTCGGGGAACCAAATATCCCGCATGCTGCACAGTATGGCCAAAAAATAAAAATAAATGCTCACAAAGGGATTGTGGAGCAAATTCATGGCAAAGTTAGGGCAACAATGTCTCATCTCCCCACTCTCTGGGAGTGCTCCTTCCACAGCCTCACATGTAGTTTGCCAGAGTATGCCACCCAAATGGCTAATCAGATTCCGGTTTCAAAATTAAAAAGCTCACAATGACTTTTAAATGTCATTATTCAGAAAGCTATTCTAACAAAGAGACTTTGGTCCAATATATTTACTACCTCATCTGGCCACCATTCTTTACCCAGTAAGTATAATCAGTTATCCCTGGGGGGCAGATGATGATTTCAGCAGTTGCTGAAATACATGCATTTGTAAGGACTGTGATTTAGCAGCAGCAGCAGCATGTTCAGATCCTACAAAAATGCACGCAGTTAAGCTCAAAACTTCACCAGTGCCACAAATAGAAGGATTCTAGTTACACAGGATGGGTAGCTGATCAAAGTCTGTTAAGACTAAAAAACAGGAAAAGAAGAGCCTGAGAGAAAGACAGATGCTGATGAGTACTTCTTATCATTTTAGACAACTTATATTTCTAACCATTCTGCTAAAAACAGACAATGGACTGATTACTATTGTTTTACTGATTAGCTATTCTCTCTGCTTTTTCCCAAAAGGCACCCTGGCAAACTTTGCTTAGTAAATATTGACACCTGTAAACCAAGCTGGCTAATGCTGTTGGCTCTCCAGCTATCTTCCATCTGTTGCCTGAGAATTTTAAGCAACGTATTTTGGGACTCTTGCTCTCCTTCCATTGTAAACTGTAAAAAATGCTACCCAGAAGCTAATCCGAAAGCCACATGGCCCTAGAGGAGCCTGTGGTACGTTAAGGGAAATGTAGTCTAATATGTAAAATGCGTATCCCACTGGCCTCCTCGGCCACCCCGTCTTTAGTTAACAGCATGCCGGGGTAATCTGCTTAGTTACCAAGTGGGGCTTTTTTCCTTCTTCCCCATGAGATCACCCAGACCACGATCAAAGCCCAAACACACTCTCTGCCAGCTCCATTGTTCCCCAGAGTGGGATTAATGACTAATTATGTCAGGTCACTCATCCAGATGGCCTCTCAGATGTCCCTTTGTCATTGTCTGACCTTCCATATGCCCCTTTGACCTTGAGGTTTATTTCCATGGAAACATGAAGCCTCAGTTTCCTTGCTGAGATTGCCAAGAATTGACCGAAAGGAGGGATACGGGATAATCTACCTACACTTTGTATTCTGCTTCCATCTTACGCCTTGTTAAATCCAATGAATAGATAAAAAATGCTATCTGGTCCCAGCTGAGTGATGACCATGGTCATGATTCTATGTTACATGCTATGTTTTTTAAATTAGCAGACAGCTTTGTACATGGAAACGTGCATTCAATTTGAAGAACATCAATCGCCATAATGTGATCTTTTTATCTCATTAATGTTAAGCAAGGGTAATAGAATGGAATTACAAAATATCACTGTGAAAGGAATACAATTCAGAGAATTATAGATATCCCCCATTAAAGCCCTAGAGATGTTTGGATAAGTCAACTTGTTCAGTTTCATAAATTAAAGATTCTTTACTTACTGTCTTTTCTGGGGTTTAAATTCTAGCCTCAGATGTTGATCTTAATCTGGAAAAGGATTTTAAAGTGGTTAGTAAAATGGATAAATTTCCTCAAAACTACCAAATAAGTAAATAAAAATAGAACAGGAGACTGACTCATGAACTCAATTGTATAAAAGAGGTTGAATATGTATTTGCATGGGATGAAATGTATTTCCTTTTGCAGTTTAAAAAAGATGAAAGAATAATTCAACTGTTTAAAATGTGGAGGCTAATTCACCTCTCCTGAGTTCATCCAAGAATGAAATGTCTCTCTGCTCTACATGTGAATTCATACAAGCTTGCAGCTCTAGTGGGGAATGCAAACAGAGTGGGAAGTATTCACACGTGCCCACGTCTCCCTGGCAGGGTGGCAATTTGTTAATCTTCCCTCACCAATGGTCAGGAAGCTGCAGATTCCAGCTGAGAGTTATCAGTTTACTTAAGAAGAAAATTAGAGAGCTAGGTGAAAGAAAGGATTTTGTTCCTTGCATTGTTCTTAATGGGGATATTTTGCCTTCAGAATCCAGAAAGGAAGACTTGGGTCAAAAGGAAGATCTCACCCTGGTTAATGGCATCCAGTCCCCTCCCCCGACACCCATATACTTCCAGCCCCATCTTTCAGAGCTCAAAGGCTCTTGTGGGAGCAGTGATGCTGCCTCACTCACCACTCACTCCACTATCTTCAGTACCTCCAGCATGTACTTCCATTATGCCCAGCACAATGCCTGGCATAATCTAGGTCTCTAAAACCTTGCTGAGTGAATGAACATTAGTGCCAATTTGTGTGCACCAGAAAATTTAACCTTTCTCTCTTTTTGTTTTCTTCTAATAATACAATGAGAAATTGTTATTTGAAGCAGCTCTCTGTATGCAAATGCAGCCTCAGGAACACAAGTTCAATAAACAGTAAAATCTTTTTCTGTCACTAAAAGACAATTTTATTTAAAGAATGATAACTGCTTAGTAGACTTCTACAAAGTGTAAAGGACAGCATGTTCCTAACACCAGAGAACTCCTGCCATGTTTCAGACAACAGTTCCATTCCGCTGACATACTCACTGCATCCTCTGGGTTTGCTATAACTGCTCACAGACAAAGATTCTCTCTCTTCTCAAAATAGCATTGCTCAGAGAACGGCAAACTCATGGCCCACAAGGTGGACAAGGAGGGGTGGCAGGTGACCTGTCAACAGTAGTATCTATAAATCTTCCTCCTTCCATATTTTGCACTACTATAATTTAGTGGGTTTTATTATTTCCATTTGCAGAAGACAGACATTTCCCTAGGAATATACCCACATAAATAATCTTTTAAATTTCTAAGAAATGCTTTGTCATTCATCAGACTTACAGACCTAGAATCATCTTAATTAGCAGCATATCCTAAATGTTGACATTCTATCTCAGTAGAAATATTTATGAAAAAAGAATTTATGAACTGAACATAAATTCAAATCTTCCATTAATTGAGGCTTTTCATAACAGCATCTGATATTTCTCTGGGTCCCAGTCTCCTCACCTGCAAATCACAATAATGTGTCCCGTAAGTCCTTGAAACAATGATGAGTTGAAATAATTCTCCCAGCAGGAGGGACTTGGGGTTCTTGAATGCTGCAACTCAAATTCTCATGGTTGCCTACAAGATTCATGAAAGTCAGCTAGTATATTAGAATATGGCATCAAAGGGGAAATTACTGTATCAGGGAACTGAAGATCAGTGTCATCCAAGTACTGCTTGTGTGATTTTTATGGTCCTTGTAAATTTCCTTGTAAGTAGTTTTATACCAGTGAAAAAATATTTGTTAAGTGTCTGTAGTGTGCTAGGTCCTGGCTTAGTTTCTGGAGATACAACAATGATGTCCTCAGATTGCTCTTTAGCCCAGTAGGGAGACTGAGGCCCAAACCCAGAGCGACCTGAGAAGCCAAAGGGATGGCTTCCTAGAGGAGGTGATGTTTAAGTTAAAGCAGACACAGAAAACAGAAGAGAGATGGAAAGCAGCCAGGCAGGGGGAACCATGTATGCCAGGTCCTCTGGGGGAAAGTGGACAGACCAAATTCAGAGACTTGCAAGCAGGTCAGTATGACTAAGGTTTGGAGTACGAGGAGGAGTACAGAGAGGGGAGCAGGAACCTCACCATTAAAGCACCCGTGGACCATGTCTGGGATCTTCAGCACAGAGGCATCTAAGCTGACCATGCCAGGAGATCCACTGTGAACTCTGTCCTTGGGTGGCTTTACATCAGACTTCCCAGGGGAGTTCAAGGGAAGGATTCTGGGCTCAAGAAAGGGATGACAAGGACAAGTCAGGACCTAGTCCTAAGAGGACTAGATTGCTAGATAATCCAGACAGAATTTGGGCACTGGCACCAAGAGGGTAAAAACTATCATGAGGGGATAATTAGGGACAAAGAAGAAACCAGAACTCTCTTGTTTCTCCCAGACAACCTTTGGAGGTAACTGGGAGCTGAGTTTCAGAGTGCTACGCCAGAGTATCTTTTATATATATATATATATATATATATATATATATATAATTGCTTTTCAACATTGTGTTAGTTTCTGCTGTACAGTTAAGTGAAATAGCCACATGCATACATACATCCCCTCCCTTCTGGATTTCCCTCCCACCCTACCCCCAACTCACCTATTTAGGTCACCACAGAGCTCTGAGCTGGACTTTCTGTACTTTATAGCAGCTTCCCACTAGCTATTTTACACATGGTAGTATATATATATATATATATATATATATATATATATATGTCAGTCTTCAATCTTCTTTTTCTAGAGAGAGGGACTGAGTGGGGTTGGAGGGGACAAGCTGAGCCTGTAAGAAGGAAGTGGCCTGGGTTATAGAAAGAGGAAAGAGGCAGAGGTGAGAATTTGGTGAGTCTTTCTCTTGCAGCAATGTGAGACAGTGTATCTGGAGCTGGTAGCTATGTGACTTTGAGAAAATTTCCTTTTTAACCTCTCTGGACCTTCATTTCCTCAACTAAAATGAGAACAATAATGTTAACAATCCTTGCTGGATTGTTGAGCAAATTAGAAATGATAGAAGCAAAGTACCTGGCATCTACAAAGTACTCTGTGGTGGTAGTTTAAGTAAGTAGTAGCTTTTATTAAGAGGGTGTATCAACAGTGACTCTTTGGGAGACACACGTTAGCTACAATAGGGAATAACTAACAGTTATCCTTGCACTTACTTTATCTGGATCTCTTTCATAGTGTTTTCATTCCACTTAACATTAGGAATTATATAAATATTATGATAATTCAGTTATCAGTATGCTTATCTTATGATGTATCCATTTTAGTATCCCCTGGAGTGGCTATTACAGCTTTACACAGGATGGCAGCCTTGTAAATTATTGTTAAATCACTAAATAACCCCTTTGGGGATAAAAATATGAATCACAGGGCCATTCCTAAAAGTTGCTGAAGTTATTGATAGTTAAGTGTTTATTCCATCACTTAACTCAACGTTTACTTATTGAGTACAAATTTTGTGCCAGATATTGTTCCAAGGCCCTGCCCCTTCAATCACCAACCCCAAATAGTTTTAGTAAAGCAGTTAGGATTTGTTTTTATTTTGTTTTGCTTTTCACTAATGCTGTGGTTCCAGGGAAAGATCAGCTTTTGGATTTTGTCAGCATGCATTTGTTAGAAACAGCCACAAATGCAAGCCTAATCTTGGCTGTTCGAAAGGAACAAGATAAAGAATGAAAAAGTCTCCCCAGGGTGCTGTCCTATGAACCATATGAACCCCAATGGCATGAGAAACCAGCAGTGGAGATGACAGCTCCCAGCCAATGGACCTCTCCCATCACACAGCCATTGACTCTGTGTCAGAGTATTATCTTTGCTTTAGATTCTTTAAATTTGCCCTATTAGAAGCTCAGAACATAGTCCAGACTAATGGTTTAATGAACTGACTTTTCAAAGGGTCAGTACAAAAACAGGAGGCCCTGTAAGACATATTAAAAGACATACATTTCATTCCACTTTAAGATGGAGATATCTTTCTCGGGTGAAGGAAAGAAATCTTAAAAAAGTATTTCTTTTAGACTTAATAAAATTTTATAAGCATATTCTCATTAGTAAGGTAAAAATTACATAGGTAAATACTACTTTAATAATAAATGTACAAAGTTAAAAAATAATAGGAAGTATTCAGGATGATTTTATGTATTTTGATACAGTAGGTAAAATATCAAAGGAAATATAATTATCTCTTGCCAAGATATCACTCTTAATAGTCTATTTTTCCATCTTGGACAACAGAGTAACTTTTAACTCTCCTCAGCTTCTCAGACTATTATTTGGTACTTTATTTGATCTATTGTCTAATCTAAACAAACAGATTAACTTGTATTTGAAAGAAGAGATGGAGACAGCAGAGAGAATGATTCAAAAGTAAACTTCAAACATATAAGTGGCATATTTCTTTATGAAAGAATTATCATTCATGGTTTTGCTAAGCCCACATGCAAAAATACTAAAATTCACAAAAATAATTATTATTAAGACGTGACATTCTCTTTTACTAGTCAAACCTGACATCTTGAAAAAGTAACAACTTCAAAAGTCAAGAAATACTCAGAATTAGGTTGTTAATCACTTCCATGCGACTTCTAACAGGGTAAGTTTCTAGCTGCTGTGTATGTAATCAGCTTACTGGTGTGCTATCTGTCACAACAATTACAGATACCCAACCAAATTCACTATAGGTTGGATAGAAGCGATTAGCAACCTAATTCTGAGGATTTCTTGACTTCTAAAGTTGTTATGTTTTCAAGATATCAGGTTTGACTAGTAAAAGAAAATGTCATGTCTTAATAACAATTATTTCTGTGAAATATAAAGATCCAATTGAAAAGAACTGTATGAATGAGTGGTAGTAAAGCCTCAAGTAGAAAAGAATCCGTGAATTTAATATTCTACCCCTTAGAATAAGTAACACACAAGAGAAGCATGCTTAAGAGAAGCAGCTTGATAAATTCCACCACAATTACTGCTACAGGAAAGAAAACAATTCTAAGGTTAAAAAAAAAAAGTGAAATTTCAAAGGAAAAGAAGTTGGACAAAATTGATTCTTTGGAAAATCTATTGCACCCTTTATTTAATTATGCAAAATTTGCACATAATTGTTTCTTTTAGAAATAAAGATAGCAGACCTAATTAGCTTTTGAGCACTAGGAAATTTTATGTATTTAGGTACTTTTATAAGACAAGAAAAAGGTGTGGTAATTTAAAATGTGCTTATGAAAGGAGGGCTCTTTCTCCACCACCTCCTTGCCTGAGCTACTTAAGTCACATCTGCTTTTCTTGCTAAAGAAATAAGCCTGTGGAACAAGAGAGCTTATACAGCTGAGGAGGGAAAATGCATTCCT
Source organism: Ovis aries (assembly GCF_016772045.2). NCBI lineage: Eukaryota > Metazoa > Chordata > Mammalia > Artiodactyla > Bovidae > Ovis > Ovis aries. The sequence goes on along the minus strand of NC_056061.1, from coordinate 36,990,572 downwards.
TTTTGTCTGGTGCATCATCAACCAAGCTGTCAGCTACATTCCAAATGCAGAATCTTATTTTGCATGATGATTCTAGGAGGCAGAAAGCACAGCTTGGCTGACTGATCCCAGGTGGAGTCTGAAGTGCTGACAGCGAGAGAACTAATGTTTAGATTTATAAACTGAGTGAAGTTGATGTGGAAATCATTGCAAACGAATAAATATAGAGCCTCACATTATCATTTTTATCAACTCACTTTGCTCACTATAACCCTTTCTATGTAATTACTTGCGATGAATGTGAGTTGTACCTACAGCAGACATATGTACCTACAACTGCCACATATGTATGAAATATGTAGCCTCTTCAAGGGAAAGAAACACACCAATTTATTCAGCATACAGATTGCAAATACAAAAGGCAAGCCAGCATCCTATGTAATAGGGAAGAAAGAGTCCGTGGCTTGTATAATTCATATCCTGAAATGAGTCAAGGAGTATTCATACCCAGGAATGAAGATAAAACTGGTATTTTATTGATGATGTTATATAAATGTTAAAATGTATATATTTTATATACTAAAAAAAGGGAGATAAATAAAAGCTAAATAAAAGAAAAATGGCTTGTTGGTACAGCACTCTATCTTTCATATTGACTGGAGGACATAGTAAGCTGAGCTATTGAAATTACATTGAAGTAATTATTAAGAGTGAATACATTTGAGCAAAAATACGTATTGACTAATATTAATAGTTTTATCTATTAATGGTTATTAATCTCACCCCTCATCTACATCTTTTGTTTCTGTGAATTAATATATGCTTTATGTTTACAAACATTTCCTTATGAATCAGTCAGTTCAGTTCAGTCGCTCAGTTGTGCCCGACTCTTTGTGACCCCATGAATTGCAGCATGCCAGGCCTCCCTGTCCATCACCAACTCCTGAAGTCCACTCAGACTCATGTCCATTGAGTCCACGATGCCATCCAGCCATCTCATCCTGGGTCGTCCCCTTCTCCTCCTGCCCCCAATCCCTCCCAGCATCAAAGTCCTTTCCAATGAGTCAACTCTTCCCATGAGGTGGCCAAAGCACTGGAGTTTCAGCTTTAGCATCATTTCTTCCAAAGAAATCCCAGGGCTGATCTCCTTGAGAATGGACTGGTTGAATCTCCTTTCAGTCCAAGGGACTCTCAAGAGTCTTCTCCAACACCACAGTTCAAAAGCGTCAATTCTTCAGCACTCAGCTTTCTTCACAGTCCAACTCTCACATCCATACATGACCACAGGAAAAACCATAGCCTTGACTAGATGGACCTTAGTCGGCAAAGCAATATCTCTGCTTTTGAATATACTATCTAGGTTGGTCATAACTTTTCTTCCAAGGAGTAAGCACCTTTTAATTTCATGGCTGCAGTCACCATCTGCAGTGATTTTGGAGCCCAAAAAATAAAGTCTGACACTGTTTCCCCATCTATTTCCTATGAAGTGATGGGACTGGATGCCATGATCTTCGTTTTCTGAATGTTGAGTTTTAAGCCAACTTTTTCGCTCTCCTCTTTCACTTTCATCAAGAGGCTTTTTAGCTCCTCTTCACTTTCTGCCATAAGGGTGGTGTCATCTGCATATCTGAGGTGATTGATATTTCTCCTGGCAATCTTGATTCCAGCTTGTGTTTCTTCAGTTTTGTATTTTTATGCAAGAATGAGGCGGCTCTTCTGTCTTCCAATGCAAGAGACCCAGGTTCAATCTCTGGGTCGGGAAGATCCCCTGGAGAAGGAAATGGCAACCCACTCCTATATTCTTGCCTGGGAAATCCTGTGGACAGAGGAGCCTGGCTGGCTGTAGTCCTGTGGGGATCACAAAGAGTCGGACACGACCTAGCGACTAAACAACAAAAAAATGCCTGAATGAAGCCACTGGTGGCTAGAATTCGCTTATCGCCCTTTTAGTGTGAAAACAGAATCCAGCTAGCGAGGACAACACTGCTCGGATGCCACTGGGTCTCTGCTATCCAGATTGTCCCCCTTTTTGATGCTCTCCCTTGACATCAGCCGGTTTGCAATGTCATGGCCAGAGTGCGTGGTGGCATGTCAACGGCAGTTAGGGGCAAATGCTAAGCATCCCTAACTTTTCTGAAAAGGGGGTTTTTAGGTGGTTTGAAGGTACATCTAAGGGTACATTTTGCATTATCAGCACCAAATGTATATATAAATGTTTGTGTAAAAAAGTCACTTCTAATGCATAGAAATAGTGAGCAGTGAGTTCCCTAGTAGCCTAATGGTTAGGATTCCAGGCTTTCACTCCCTTAGCCCAGGTTCAATCCCTGGTCAGGGAATTGGTGAGGGGAAAAAAAAGAGAAAGAAATAATAAGCAGTAATATTTATAACATTTTCAATATAAAATCCCATAACAGCTAGAATTACATGACATTTTATAGCTAGATGACACTTTCTATATGAATTACATATTCTTTTTCTTGGCATGTTATCAAAAATTCTTAATTCGTGAAAAGAAATTTGTAGCTTTCCCTACTTAACTCTAATTAAGTAAAACAAAATGCAAGTTGTTTCCTGGGGCATCACTTGAGTTTTTTATTTGTTTATTATTTTATGCTTTTATTGGTATTTCTCTTCTATACTTCAAATATAATGTTTCACAAAGTTAGTACTAAGAAACTGTAATCATCAACAATGCATTACTGTGAATAACAGTATAAATTATTTATTTAAAAGTGACATAGTAATTAATATGCACTTTCTGGATAGTGCGAATATTTCTGTAATTTATCTTCCTTGGTTTTCAAACTATAAAATCCTACTGGATTTCACACTATTGTGTCAAAAAAATAATGTGATATCTTAAAGGTTTGTTCCATTCTGTAAAACCAAGATGAATGGTTCCAACATTTATTTTAGCCAGTTCAATTTGGAGCTAGACAGAAAGCTGGAAAGTCTACAGAAGAAATTGATTCAGTGGATCATCCCCAGGTTCTGTCTGAGTCTACAGAGATATATCCAAGTAGGGATGCAGTGGTGAAATGTGACGGGGAAAAGCACTACTAGTGGCCTGAGAGGGAAGACATCATAAAGTCCTTCTCCAGGTTTATTTAAGAATGTGACTTTCGACAGATATTTAAACTTTCAGTGTCTTGGTTAAAATATAGGAATAAAAGTAAATCTCAAAATGTAAGAGCATTAGATAGTCAGTTTAGAACAGTAAGTAAAACTGATATATAAACTGCAGGTGTTATATGCCTCAAAGAAACAGTTTTTATCAGGATCATCCAGCAATATTCATATGCTAATGAAGTTCTTGCTCCCCTAAAAGGCCATGGAAAAAGTATAAGTATTACTTGCTGCTGCTGCTGCTGCTCAGTCGCTTCAGTCGTGGCCAACTCTGTGCGACCCCATAGACGGCAGCCCACTAGGCTCCCCCGTCCCTGGGATTCTCCAGGCAAGAACACTGGAGTGGGTTGCCATTTCCTTCTCCAATGCAGGAAAGTGAAAAGTGAAAGTGAAGTCGCTCAGCCGTGCCCGACTCTTAGCGACCCCATGGACTGCAGCCTACCAGGCTCCTCTGTCCATGGGATTTTCCAGGCAAGAGTACTGGAGTGGGGTGAAGTATTACTTAGCCATGTCCAACTCTTTGTGACCCCGAGGACTGTAGCCCACCAGGCTCCTCTGTCCATGGATTATTCCAGGTAAAAATACTGGAGTAGGTTGCCATTTCCTTCTCCAGAAAAATATATGAATTGGATTCAAAAATATTAGAAAACTCAGAGCTAACTGACCAGTGACAACTTTAAAGGACACTGATTAGTTGGGGTTATAGCCCTGTACTTAGTCGCTCAGTCATGTCTGATTCTTTGCAACCCCATGAACTGTAGCCTGCCAGGCTCCTCTGTCCATGGGATTCTCTAGGCAAGAAGTGGGTTGCCATTTCCTACTCCAGGGGATCTTCCTGACCCAGGGACCAAACTCGTGTCTCTTGCATTGGCAGGCAGATACTTTACCACTGCACCACGTGGAAGATCAGGTGACATAGAAATTAATATTCACTTTCTGGATAATGAGAATATTTTTGTAATTTCTCTTCCCTGGTTTTCAAAATATAAAATCCTACTGGATTTCATACAATTATGTCAAAAAGATTAATGGGCTATCATAAAGGTTTATTCTATTCTGTAAAACCAAGATGAATGGGTCCAACAAGCCCTGAGACAGTCATTAAATGTTGTCATCGCAGTCTTTGTAGATAGTAATTGATTAAAGACTGAATAACCACAACTTCTGCTGAGAATATGAGACTTGATGTTGAGTAAAATGACACCAATCATAGAGTCTGGCACATAATTTTTTAGTAAATATTTACTGAATTACAATTAAAAAGTGAATTATAATTCCTTTTACTGTGGCCTCCCAATGCAGTAGGTGATATTTCTAGTAGGCAGGGTTCACCTGTGTGAATTGTAAACCTTACTCAGGAAAGCTGATTGAGGTCAGCATGACTTGCCTTCAAACTTTACTCCCAGGCAGCCATGGGAAGCATAGGAATGAAAAATAACCGCACCCCCCTCCCCCGGCCTGACTCCCTGGGGAAGGAGGAAACTTGCACCACGCATTCTGGCAGGTGGCTGTTTCCCTCCTCGCTCAAAAACTCTGGAGGAGATGTATGAAGGTCACAGGTATCTCTGTAGGTTATTCCTTACCTGGTATTTTCTTAATTGTGGTCAATACCTATAACATAAAATTTACTGTTCTCACCATTGTTAAGTGCATAGTTCAGTGACAATAAGAACATTCACACTGTTGTGTAATCACCATGATCCTTTTCAGAACTTTTTTTCCATATTCCCAAACTGAAACTACTCTGTACCCATGAAATAGCAATTTCTCATTTCTCCCCCCTCCTAGCCCCTGGCACCATTCTATTTCTTTCTGTCTCTGAATTTGGCTGCTCTGGACACCTCCTGTAAGTAGAATCATATAAAATGTATCCTTTGTAACTGGCTTATTTCACTTAGCCTAATGTTCTCAGGGTTCATCCAAGTTGCAGCCTGCATCAGAGTTCCTTTCTTATTAAGGCTAAATATTATCCCATTGTATTATATACAACAGCTTGTTCTCTCATTCATCCGTCAATGGATAATTGAGTTGCTTATTATCACTTTCGGCTACCGTGAATAACGTTTCATTGAACTTGGGTGTACAAATTCTTGTTCAAATCCCTGCTTTTGGTCGTTTTGGAACTATATCCAGAAGTAAAACTGCTAGTGCATGTGTTAATTCCATTTTTAATTTTTGAAGAATCAGCATCCTATTCCAATAGTGACTGCACTGTTTTATACTCCCACCAACAGTGTACAAGGGTTCCAATTTCTCCATATGCTTGCCAGTACTTATTTTCTGTGCTTTTAATAGTAGCCATCCTAATAGGTGTAATGAGCCTCCCTGATAGCTTAGTTGTTAAAGAATCCATCTGCAATGCAGGAAACCCTGGTTTGATTCCTGGGTCAGGAAGATCTGCTGGAGAAGGGACAGGCTACCCACTCCAGTATTCTTGGGCTTCCCTGTGACTCAGCAGGTAGAGAATCTGCCTGCAATGGGGGAGACCTGCAAATATTCTATCCCTGGGTTGGGAAGATTCCCTGGAGAAGGGAAAGGCTACCCACTCCAGTATTCTGGCCTGGAGAAGTCCAAGGACTGTACATCCATGGGGTTGCAAAGAGTCGGACATGACTGAGCGATTTTCACTTTCACTTTCAGTGGGTGTAAAGACCCCTACCTAGTATTTTGTACTATTTTTCTTATCAGAGCCAGTTCCCTTCTTGTTTAAGCCTCTCACTCATGCATGCTTCAGCTAACCACTCATCCCTATCTTTTTGTCTTAATCATCAGTGCTTCACAGGATAACACTTGAGTTATCTACTGGAACCAAGTCATAGTCCAGCCCACTGGAGCTTTCAAGACTGTAAGCTTTGTCTGCAGAAGATGAATCCTCTCATGAGGATGAAGGCAGGCAAAAGAGCATGCCTTTCATTCTCATACTGATGGGGCCACATTGGACTCTATAACATTCAGCTGGATCTGAAGAAAACAGATTCTGAAACACATCTATCTTCAAGCTGATGGGAAATATCACATTAAATCTTCAGTATTCACTGTTACTAAACCTAACAAGGAAAAGGTTAATTGGGACAGTTTAGAAACCAAACAGATATTTTTATTTTTTAAAAAACTATTGATTGGAAGATATATATACTTTGGATGATGTTCTGGCTATAATAGATTTAAATGATTATGCTTATCAAGTCACTGAAGGTGTTTTCTGGGACTTCCCTGGTGGTCCAGTCATTAAAAATCTGCCTGTCAAGGCAGAGTTCATGGGTTCGATCTGTTGTCTGGGAAGATCCCACATGCCGTGGGGTAACTAAGCCACCTAAGCCCAGGTGACACAACTGCTGAGCCTGGGCTCTAGGGCCTGCAAACCATAACTAGAGGAAGCCCATGCACAGCAATGAAGACCCAGCACAGCCAAAAATAAAAATAAATAAATAAAAATATTTTTTTAAAAGGTGTTTTCTTTCCCAGGCAAAACAATCACAAATTCCTAAACAAAGTCTTGAACGTTGGCAAGTTTCTTTTTTGCCTATTATTGACATCATTCTCCCTTCCTCTCAGTTCTTCCTGCAAAACAGCATATGACAGAATCAGACACAGTGACAAGCAGGAATCTTGTCCTCCAATGCTTTCTCACTTAAATAATTATAATTATTATCCAGAGCCATGCAGCTGTTTCTTCCTGGAGAAATATTTATGACAGTACTTAAAGCTCAGATTAATAACAAGGTAGAAGGAGAGTAGAATCATGTCAGAGGCATAACCAGCAACATGGCAATAATGTCTTTATAGCATTATAGTCACCTGTCTTACATTTATGAAATGCAAAATATTTTTTAACTCTTTAAAGTTTTTGGCAAATACACGATCCATTAGATGGGCTTTCACTGTAGGTTGAAAGCACATTGCTTCTTACCATGAATTTAATCACTGATGACTGAAGGAATTAATAGCATAGACTGTTATATCATTACACACATGTGCCATTGAAGTGTAGACATATCAGTCCCAAAGTTGTGTCATTGATTTACAAAATCTCTTCACTGGTGAAGTGAGTGAGAGTCCATCAGCAACAAATGTGATGCTTCATAGTTTCACGTACTTCCATGTTTAAACGGAGTTAACTTCTTTGGCTGTATATTGCTAGCTTCCTATACATTATGCTTTGATAAGCACAGGAAAAAAGTGTTTAAAAACATGGGACAGGGCTTGTCAAACAAGGCACCACCAGAGAGGAAGGGATATGAGAGGACTGTCATCACTGTGATCATTGACTATCAGCAGATTTACTCAAATGGAACGATAGTTCTCACAGAACCCTCACAAGGTATTCACGATGGCACTGGACTTGGAGCTTCAGTACAAAAACTTACACGGGATGGTATAAACACTGAAGCCCACCAAATGCAGGGCAAGTGGGAAAATCTGCCTACAGCTCCCCCCCCACCCCGCCCACGCCACCCCACCCCAAGGTCCTAGGCAGTTCAGCCTCTGGCAAATCAACCCTAGTTCACCTTAAAGTCTGGGCACTGACAGGGCTCCATCAGATATTGCATTCCCTGCCTGTGCTTCTTTGATGCTGATTGACAGCCTGTCCCCTCCCGGCCCCCAGCTCGCCAGGCCAGGCAGCCTGTTTTGTCAGCTGCCGCTTGCCTCACCTCACCAAGGCTCGGCTGCCACTCTGCCTCTGGGCCTGGGGAGACCTTTCGAGTCTGCAAATAACACTGGAGAATTCAGACTAATCGGTTCAGCTTCCCTCAGGCAAAGGAAAAAAAGATTTCTCAAAAGGAAAAGGATTAAGAGAGAAAGTGAGCAAAGACCTGCCTGGTCTCCACTTAGGGAATCAGAAAGAGCACAGTCAATTGAATAAATGGTTCACCTAATCATGGCAAAAGCAGGAGGGGAGAAGCTCTGCTTTGTGGCTTTTTACTCTGGTGAGGTCACTTATAGAGCGAATCATCGAATAGAAATCAATTCTGCAGAGTTAGGACATGGAAGACATTTTCTTCACTCCTCACGTCCTATGACACGTAGTTTTCTTTCTCTTTTTCTCTTTTGAAGAGCACTTTTGCTGTTAGCCACAGTCCTTTACACTGTGCATTTGGCACATGTGTGCGTGTGCACACACACACACACACACACACACACAGATATGTCTCATTGCTTACCCATTTTGAGACTGAATTAAGATAATAGCTTACTTTAAAACAAAAATGTAAGCTGGGAGGAAACCTATGATTGTGATAAAGATCAAGCACCATTAAATTCCATTGTGAAAGGGCTCTATATATCCAACCTAGGAATACACTTACCAAAATTTTATTGGAGAAATATTAGTGACTGCTCTGGCATTCTTTGTGTTTGCCATTTCTGATATTTACCTGGCTTTTCCTAGAAGTTCTCCAGGCTAGTTTTTCTGGACTTCCCAAGCCCTCTTCCTCATTAATGATACTTGTTGGGAAATTAGGTGTCCCAGTGCAACTGCTTGCTAATTGTAATTTAATTTGAATCTCACTTAAGAAAGCATTATCTCTGGCGGGGGAGAAATCTTCCAGGAAAAAAATACCTTCAGATCTTGATTCGTATAACTAACCCCTTGCACTTGGCAGGTCATTAGATCTCACTAGTTTGTAATGCAATCAGAGTCAGCAATCTGCTCTTAAGTGCTGTGGGTAATTTGCTTGTTAATATATTAGCACACAGCATTGATCAAATGGCTAATCCAATCACACGCTTATTATCGATCCCTTATTGATCCATCCAGCCTAGTGATCACTTTTGCTGGGTTCAGTCAATAGCAGATGCCAAGTAGCCTTTCACACACCTAATTAGCTTATAAAATAAACCAAACATTTTGCTTGGCCCCAAAGGCAAAGATCAATCAAAAGCTTTGGGGCTGAATTCAGATGACTTTTTCATCAACTTTTCTCCTTCTCTTCTGCAGCCACTCAAGTTCACATTAACACTCTCCCTCTGGTTTGAAGACATCTGAAAAGCAGCTGCCATGTCTGAGACACTGAAGCAGCTGTAAGTCATAAATCATGAGGGTGAGGGATTCTGGGTTGTACATTGGCATGTGGTCTGTCAGGACAGAAAAATAGAGACATAAAAGAGGCAAAGGTCAGAGGTACGTAGAGTTTAGAAGACTGAACTTGTGCTATATTTCACGAAAGGAAACCTTGGCATTGGTGGTTCTTTCCAAATCCTCTTTCACTCTGCTTTGCTGATATGGCACTTGATTGGCTCCTTACTCATCCGAACAGGCTGACTCTATAGCTTCCTGCGATCCACCCTGCTGCTAACTTGATCAGGTGACTCCATGCTATCAAGAAGGGGGCCAGCTCCTTCAAGGGAAACTGGGCTAAAAAACATCTTTCCAGTTGCAACAACAATAACAACAAAAAAAACCCTGACCCTTCCAAAACAATTTATGCTATCTTACATTTTTAATATTTGAGATGATTTGCTGATGTTTGTCACATGACTCTAAAAAGTAGCCATTCCCCTGGACTCAACCCTTTTTCCCTCTTTTCCTACCCCTGCTCCCCCAAGGCTGGACCTCAGCATAGAGATATTTGTCCAGTGGCCTGCATAATAACAGACCTGTCTATTGATTCAGAGCAAGAAAGTGAGAAGAATAGCAACCTGGAAATACTGACAGCTGTATAGTTACTTTTCCAGAGCAGTGAGTGGTAATGACCCCCAGTGATGGGAAGTTCCAAGTTCCAAAACACACCACCAAATTGCATGATTCCAAAGTCAATCCCAGAATGTTCCTGGCAAAATTGCCAATTTTAGAACAGAGAATTCACCAAGTGTCTTTCAAAAAGAGAAAAGCAATTTTCCAGATAACATAGTTTACTTATATACTTATGATAAACTTTCCTATGGATTTGGAAAACAATGGATTTAAGGACAAAAATCACTCACTCACTCAACCAAAGAAGCCTAGATAGTGGTAGGGAAAACTGTTATTGTTCTTGTCAGAGCATATGGACATAAGTAATCTTTCCTTAGGAATCCTCTAAACAATTACACCAACTTTTAACCTTATGTTAGAGATAAGGTCTATGCATACAATACAAATTAAAATAGAGACTTCCCTGGTGGCTCAGAGATACCAGCCCATGCAGGAGACCTGTGTTGGATCTCTGGTCTGGGAGAATCCCACATGCTGTGAGGCAACTAAGCCTGTGCCCCCATGCCCCACAGTTACTGAGCCTCTGCTCTCGAGTCTGTGCTCTGCAACAAGAGAAGCCACTGCAATGAGAAGCCTGCACACCACAACTAGAGAAGAGGAACCCCTAGACAGCATATTAAAAGGCAGACATTACTTTGCTGACAAAGGTCCGTCTAGCCAAACCAGTCGTCATGTATGGATGTGAGAGTTGGACTATAAAGAAAACTGAGCGCTGAAGAACTGATGCTTTTGAACTGTGGTGTTGGAAAAGACTCTTGAGAGTCCCTTGGACAGCAAGAAGATCCAACCAGTCCATCCTAAAGGAGATCAGTTCTGAATATTCATTGGAAGGACTGATGCTGAAGCTGAAACTCCAATACTTTGGCCACCTGATGTGAAGAACTGACTCATTGGAAAAGACCCTGATGCTGGGGAGAGATTGAAGGCGGGAGGAGAAGGGGACGACAGAGGATGAGATGGTGGGATGGCATCACCGACTCAATGGACATCAGTTTGGGTAAACTCTGGGAGTTGGTGATGGACAGGGAGGCCTGGTGTGCTGCAGTCCATGGGTTGCAAAGAGTCGGATACGACTAAGCAACTGAACTGAACTGAACCCCTGCTTGTCACAGCTAGAGAAAAGTCCGAGCAACAACAAAGACCCAGCACAGCCAAAAATAAAATTATTTTTAAAATCTAAAGTAATTCTTTACCTGTTTTAAAGAGTTTTTTAAAATTTTATTCTACAAGTGCTTTTTATTTAGAGTTGTTTTATTTGGGCTACTTAGCTTTTTTGTTCATTTCCATGTTAAATAAAAAAAAATTATCAAAGCCCATATGTACCACCTTACAGAATGATTACTTCACATTAAAAAATACCTATACCCATTTATTTTCTTTAGTAGAATCTATTTATTTGTACATTAATCTGAGATGTAGAGAAAAGATAAATTTTATCCAAAGTAGCATGCTTTAGCAGAGTTGAAATAAAACACAGACTCCTGCTTACTTGGAGAGAGTGTAGTATCAAAACTATCTCCTTCTCCGAATAGACTGTAAAACTGATCTGAAGCAGAACTGAAGTTTGTAACATAGCTGCTGGGGCTCCTACACTCCTTTTCTTGGCTCTTTTCCCACCATAGTTTCTCACCCCCAGGTCTTTGCTATTCTCCAAAAGGAATCAGGTGAACAGACAGTACTGCCTTAGCTCTAGAGCTAGGCTAGCCAGGTTCAAACTCCCATGCTGTCATCTACTCTGTCATTCACTGTGATCGTGGGATTATTTAACTTCTCTCATCTCAGTTTTATCGTCTGCAGAAGAGGGATGACTGTAGCATCTACTTCATGAGATTTTTATGAGAATTAAATGCATCAGTATATATAAAAAGCCTTAGGACAATGACTGGCATGAGGTAAACACTCTGGAAATTCTGGCTCTTCTGCCCACTGTGATCCCCTCCTGATATTTCTCCAACATCTAATGTGCCCGGGACCCCCTCAAGATAGGTGATCCAGTACCACCCACAGTGTTTCAAATTATCTGAGTTTATCTCAGAAAATTCACCCTAAGTAGCAGGACATGGAAGAAAGAAATCTAATAAATACCTTCTCAGGTAAAGAAAAGATGGCCTACAACAACTTAACTTTTACGTCCCTTCCAGGGTTATCTTTAATTAAGAATAAGCTTCTCAGAGGCAAAAGTGAAGTCCTTTCACATCTCCAAGGTTAAGTCTACAGGTAACTATTCAGCACCTAGCCTCCAAGCTTATCATGCGCATGCATACTCAGCTGTGTCTGATTCTTTGTGACCCCATGAATTGGAGCCCGCCAGTCTCCTCTGTCCATGGTATTTTTCAAGCAAGAGTACTGGAATGGATTTCCTTCTGGAACCATTTCCTTCTCCAGGAGATCTTCCAGACCCAAGGATCAAACCCATGTCTTTTAGGTTGTCCTGCATTGGCAGGTGAATTCTTTACCACTTTGCTACCCTGAGAAGCCCAAAGCTTACCACAGTCAGGGTGAAATTTGACATCATTGTCCTACGCAGGGAGGTGGGGAGCTGGTATAAGACTGCTACAGAGTGAACTTAGCAGACTGGATTGCCTTGCTCATCTTTTTTTTTTTTTTTCCCCTGCTGGCACCTTCTGGCATGCTGAACTTCCCCCAGCAGGGATGGAACCTGTGCTCCCTTCAGTGGAAGCACAGAGTCTTAACCATTGGACCACTAGGGTAGCCCTGCCTTGCTCATCTTAATGTTGTTTGTGCGTGAAAGGTGGCCAGCTCCTGGAGATATAGTTGGATAAGTAATGGATGGAAGAAGTGATGGATTTTCACTTCTTTGACAATAGTCTTTTGGTTTGTGCTTTTCCCAGACTGGGACAACCAGGTAGAAAGGACAGTCTTGTTAGCGTGCCACTGAAGTGCTATTCTTTAAATGGATTTGTACCTAGTTTCTCCCACACTAAAATAAAAATGGACATCAGCAAGTCAGATATTATTAGTCTCGTTAACTTAATCACTGTAACTAAAAGGAATAAATTATATCATATCCTTCTGTGGGAATCTGTGAAAACAGGACACAGCACTACTTTTGAGTACTTTTTTAGCTACAACGTGCCTAAAAAATTGGTTCCTAGAGATTTTCCCCTGTGCTGTAAGTCTATGGTTCTGTCATTTCAAGCTTTTATTTTTCCGGTTTGTATTCACTGCACTGGTGAATTCAAACTAGAGGGGGAGGAAAAAAGTATCCTATCTCTTGCTATTATTTAAAATATTTAATTACCCAGCCCCAGTCATAAGTAATTTATGAGGGGATCTCATCTTGTAAAATAATCACAACCTGCCTACCACTGGAAAGAATTGTTGACCCTTTGGTAGACTACACATTATTTCCCTCATGTGTAAATAACATTCCCATTGGCTATAATCTAGAATAAAAAAACTGCTGGTTATGTATAAAAGCATCAACAAAATTTAGTGAACCTGTCAAAGCTAGCATTGTGAAAATCTGTTTTTCTGATTTGAAATCAACAAATACATTGTGAGTTCTCAACTGTTGTTTTAAACATAAAATGTATATATAGGGTTCTTATTGTTTCTAATTTTGTGCTAGGGTTTTTTTTAATATAACTACTGAAAATTTTAATTAACTTGTTAGTTTCAAATGGAGGCACAAGCTGGAATCAAGATTGCCAGGAGAAATATCAATACCCTCAGATACCCAAATGACACCACCCTTGTGGGAGAAAGCAAAGAAGAACTAAAGAGCCTCTTGATGACAGTGGAAGAGGAGGATGAAAAAGTTGGCTTAAAACTTAACATTTAGAAAACTAAGATCATGGCATCTGGTCCCATCACTTCATGGCAAGTAGATGGGAAAACAATTGAAACAATGAGAGATTTTATTTTGAGGGGTCTCCAAAATCACCTCAGATGGTGACTGAAGCCATGAAATTAAAAGACACTTGCTCTTGGAAGAAAAGCTATGACCAACCTAGACAGCAAATTAAAAAGCAGAGACATTACTTTGCTGCAAAGTTCCGTCTAGTCAAAGCTATGATTTTTCCAGTAGTCATGTATGGTTGTGAGTGTTGGACTATAAAGAACACTGAGCGCTGAAGAATTGATGCTTTTGAACTGCGGTTCTGGAGAACCCTCTTGAGAGTCCCTTGGACTGCAAGGACATCAAACCAGTCAATCCTAAAGGAAATCAGTCCTGAATATTCATTGGAAGGACTGATGCTGAAGCTGAAACTTCAATACTTTGGCCACCTGATGCAAAAAACTGATTTCTTGGAAAAGACACTGATGCTGGGAACAATGGAAGGCAGGAGGAGAAGGGGACAACAGAGGATGAGATGGTTGGATGATATCACTGACTTGATGGACATGAGTTTGAGCAAACTCCAGGAGTTGGTGATGGACAGGGAAGCCTGGCATACTGCAGTCCAGGGGGTTGCAAAGAGTCAGACACGACTGAGCAACTGAACTGAATCATTTGAATACACTCAGGACACATCAATGGACTTGGTGAGAGTTCACATTTTTAAAATGAGAATTAATAGTTGTAATCTCAATGCCAAAAATTATTATATTTTGTGTTAATATTTCTTTTGAAAATGACGTAATTTTCAGGTGTGAAGTATATGTATTCAGTCTACTTAAGGATAATAGCACTGAACAGATTAATAATTATAAGAATGTATAAAATACACACAGATACTAACTAGTTGTCAAGTGATAACTCCTCTCATTTAAAAAAATTAAGAGTATGAATGTCTTTCTCTTCCATAAATATAAATTAAAAATAAATCATGATACCTATGCGTATATTGACAACTACAACATGCTTTAATGCCTGGTTTGATTGGGGTGGGCAGGGGGAAGATGTGATTTGTTTTATTATTAATGAATTAGGTTTTGAGGTTAAAGGATGGAAGAGTATTAATAGTATTTTAAACTATTAATTAAGCATAAAGAAATAAACTTTCAAATGTTTCAAAAGTTAAATGTAAAACATATTTACTCATTTTAGTGAAGCCAAAATTATAAGCATTATATTACTATGTATTTTAATAAGATTAAAGCAAATGCTTTCAAGGCAATAAAAGCTGGTTTAAGTGAGCAAAACATGCACTTGATGTTTATAGGAATCAAACTCTTTTATCAAAATATAGACCTCTTCCAATCAATGAAATTCAAACACACTTCCTAAATGAGTTCATTACAATGAACCTTTCATAAATTGCAACTTGGTTATGGTGCATTATTTGGATATAATATCCTAATAAGGTGCTAACTTATAAATTCTAGGTTCCTGCTGTGATACTGTGTTTCGAATATACTTTCCATTTTTAAGAAAGAAGTGAAAAAAGTTCTTGAAGTGAGACTAGACACAAACTTCTATCCATCCATAGTGTTTGCTTTTAAAGAGCACACATTTTAAGCAAGAAGGTGACACCCAGCATCAGGTTTGCCAGACCAAAGGTTCATGAAAGTGACACATGATCTGGTGGCACTTTCTGGAAAAGTGATTTGGCAGTGAGGTCAGGGTGTTTAATGTGGGAGCCCTGCATGGTGACCTTTGTTCACTGACCTTCCACCATCGAGAGGATGGCCAAAGAGAGGGACCAGAGAGTGAACAAACAAGCTTTTTCCTATTTCCCTTTGTCATACCCCTCTAGGGTAAGGAAGGGAGAGAAAGAAGGAAAAGAGGGACAAACAGGCGGCCTAACCAGGTACAAACTTCAGTCACTGGCCACTTGACTGTGGAAAGCCATCAAGGTAACAGTGCCGATTACCAAAGATTTCTGTTAATCCAAAAATAGCCATTTGAAATTCATGTTCTTGAGTCAACCAACCAGTCTGTCTTACGTTTACACATGCATTCATCAAACTTAACCAAGTGATTTCCACTCTTTATAAAATAACTATTACATCTGTTAAATTACACAAAACAATTTTATGTGCCCCCAGTCCAAAGCCAGCCAGATCTAATAGTTTTCCCTCTGTTACAACAAAACTCTCTTTTCAAAAGAGAGGCAAATGGCAAGAAAGTGACTTGATTTATGTGGTATTTACCTAAAGGAAAGCGATTTTCAAAGTATGTGTTGAGATCAAACACTCGAATTTAAAGAAGGTGTGTTAATGATAGACTTAGCACTTGAACTCACCAGACATTGTACTAAGACATTGATATGAATTAACTTATTTAGTGTTCCCAGCATCCTTTTGAGGTAGTTATTATTCTTTATATAGAGTGTAAGTCTGAGGTTCAGAGAAAATAAAGAACTTGCCCTGGATAAACTAGTACCTAAAGAAACTGAGATTTGAATCCAACTAAGAAAGAACTCAGAGATGAGTGGAGGGTCTACCAGCTGCCAGCTTGCAAAGTTCTGTCCAGAAACTGCATTCAGATAATGCACTCAGATCCTGTGTGTCAGCCATCAGCAATGGGTAACACTCCATTTGCTACATTTGCACACCATTTCTGAACATTGTTATAAGATATGACTAGGGCTTCCCAGGTGGCTCAGTGGGTAAAGAACCATCATGCCATGCTGGAGAAACAGGAGACATGGATTTGTTCCCTGGGTTGGGAAGATCCCGTAGAGGAGGAAATGGCAGCCCACCCCAGTACTATTGCCTGGAAAACTCCATGGACAGAGAAGCCTGGCATGCTACAGTCCATAGCATCACAGAGTAGGACCTGACTGAAGTGACTGAGGACACAGGCAAGACAGAACTAAAAGGACTTTAACAATAAATCTAAACTAATCAGAATATTGGCTTAACGCAGAAGAGCCTCTTCCTCAACCATTCCTTCTAGACAAGACTTGGTGGCTTTAGAACTCAGTGGAGAAACATGAGATGAAAGAATGCTTACCACAGTTGGACTACTTTAAAAGAAGTGAAAAATTTCAGCCACTGGAGTAGAATTATCTTAGCTAAAATTTAACTGCCAGATAGCATCCCCTTACACAAAAGGACAAAATGTTTTGTAAATACTGGTGCTGATAACTATGATGGAAGAAAATACCTACCGCTAGCATCCTTTCCTTCAGCGCTGTGAGGGGACTTCAGTTCTGAAACAGCTTTAGAAAGAGCGCCTCTGTGCCTCCCCTTCTGATACCTCTTTTTACATAGAAATCATCATTAAATCAAATGCAGTTACAATCAGGGCACACAACACTCTGTCCATTCTGAAACAAAGATCAAGGATGGGTATACATTTGGGTATAGCACTTCCCAGGTGGTGCTCGTGATAAATAATCTACCTGCAGTACAGGAGATTCAGGAGACCCAGGTTTGCTCCCTGGGTCAGGAAGATCCCCTGGAGGAAGAAATGGCAACCCACTCCAGGAGAATCCATCCAAAGGATCGCGGAGTCAGACATGACTGAAGTGTCTGAGCATATACACGTGCGTACATTTGGGAACAGAAATAATAAAAGGGGATGGGAGAAAAGACTGGGATCATGCTATCACAGATTCTCCTATTTTAAGTAAACTGTCTACATTTCTAACCACAGCTATTCCAGTTTGTAAAAGGCAAATTGCTGGGAAGTTGATCTTTGCTCGGTAATGAGATGCAGCCCCAGTCAAAGCAGGGTGTCTACAGGCATGAGGTGGGGCTTGGCTGGCAGAGCCTGTCACAGTTTCCAGATCCTTCTTACAATACCACACTGACTGGAGCAAGCCCCTCTGGGGCTGTCAGTAGTGTTTGGCTGACTAACTGAGGGCAGATTTCATGCTGGCTTGAACCTAATACCTCTCTGTTTCCATTGCATTTTTTATTTACAAAGAGATGTGCACACACACAAAAAAATCCTAGAATAAGATTTCAAAGCTGTTTGGTGGGGAGAGGGTGAGGGTTTGGCTCCATGTTGTCAGAGGAACATAAAACCAAAAACACCAGCCTTGGCCTCTTTCTGAGTAATTTCAGAATAAAATAAGCCCTTTTGTAAATTTATGCTTCTCACAGAGGTGGTTGCAGTGCTGGAGGTATGAATTTGCCATATACATCAGAACTCAGGCAAACTCAAGTCAGTTCATGTCACATTTCTGCTATTTATTAGTTGAATAATCTTTGGAAAAGCCACTTGATTTCTGTATTCCTTGATTTCTCCACCTTAGAGGACATTAAGAGTTGCTCACTTCATAAGAATTCACAAGTAAGTGAAACAAACCATGGAAGACCCTTCCTGTAGTGTCTATTACATAGTAAGTGTTCAGTAAATGCCAAGTAAGATTGGCATTAACATTCCAGATGACTTCCCTCCCTCCCTGCCCTCTCTGTCTCCAGCTCTACTTTACCACCATATTTAAAATTTTGCAACAACTGATATCAAAGTATTTCACAAAATGATGCATAGAGTGGTTCTGGGAAGCTAACATGGAAATCTCACCAGATTATGCATATTTACTGGGAAAAATGCAAAAACTGGAAAGATGTGAGGAAAACATGCAGTGGAATTTTAATTCTTATTCAATCCAGCCATTCCAAATGTGCTCATAAGATATGTTCAGAGTGACTTGCAGAGAAAGTAAAGACAAATTTAAGGGAATGCATAATATGTGTCATTTATACACATGCACACACACACATCTATTTTTCTTTTTTTACTTTGGTACATCTTAAAATGACCCTATGAAGATTTTTGGATTTGACATTAAATTATTGCTCACTAATTTTGCAGAGTGAAAAGGAGACAAGATGAAAGCATAATTTTCTGTAAAGTGAAAATGAATAAAAATAAAGAGTTAAATTCTTAGGTTTAGAAATGTTCTTGGCTCCAAAAAGTGTTATGTGATTCACTCACATGCCCAGATTTATTTAATGAAATGTAACAGACTACTAAAACATTGCTTTCTACCAATACTTTATGCCAGAGCCTAAGAAAAGCTGAGGATTAATAGCAGAGAAAAGCAGCTCTCTATTTGACTGAACAAACATTGCACAAACACTGAACTCTGTGTGGGATCATTAGTTTTTTCATCATACTATTTCTAGAATTGAAAAATCACAAATCCCTCCCCAGCTTAGTTCTTTTATGCAACAAAAGCATTACCCAGACCAGCTAAGATGTATTCTTCAGGATTCTGACATCCTTGGAATGTCAAACAGGTTCAGTAGACACCAAATACAGATTCTCTCTTTCATGTGGGAAGGTTAAGTAAGAAAAGACTTCATGTGAGGAAACTGTCCTATAATTGCAGTGATTTTAATTTAATCTGAGTGTGTTTCAATTTACATATAGACTGGAATGCAGTGTCAGAGGTGTGGGGGTGAATCTATTTTTAGTACATCAACTTTTAGGGGGGATAAAACTGACCATTTAAAAAAGCGATGCACATTTTAAAGCACTATATGCATTTGAGAGACGTCAACATCGATAGAATATATGATGGGCATTATTTAGAAGTGAACTATCCATAAAAGCATTATGAATATATTCTTTGATTAAAAAGATTCTACAGCTTTCTGAAATTATGAAAGACTTGTGGTCTTTAATATGCCATAGCTTTTAACCAGATAAGCATATTCTTCTGGAAGATAGCCCTTCAGTAGAATATAAATTAACCACAGACAAGATGAAATAGCCAGAGCTGGCAAGAATAGGAGCAAGTTGGATGATATTCGATTAAATGAATAAAACAGGATGAACCTTTAACAACAAATAATAAAGTTATTTTTATTTTAACCCTAAAAAAAGAGATATAATTGATTGGTAATATTTGTGTATCTGCTTCTTAATTGCAGTTGTTCAGGTTTAATCCAATCAACTCGTAAAAATGACTATAACATTATGATTTTCTTGCACTCTTCAAAATGTGACTGTAGTCACTTTGCTTAAAAGTTTAATTCAAATCTTGACTGATTATCTCAGTTCCCTTGAGAAGTCGTTAACTGGCTGCATTTAATTTAAACTTTAGTACAATTTATGCTGATTAACCCTAAGCATACATCCAGAGAAGCCCTAAACACAGACCTATGAAAGTGGATTTAAGGGTTTTTCTTTTGTTTTTTCCCTGCAAGTTCTGATGTCAGATCTATGTCTGAAATTCCACCATTGACGCTTCTCTTTCTTTTTCTACATTTGCAGGTGACTTGATTGTCTATGTAGAAAATTCTAAATGTCAAAAATTCTAAATGACCAAAAACCTACTAAAACTAGTAAATGAAATTTAGTAAGTTCCTACAATCCAGGGTCAATGTAAAACACAACTGTATTTCTATTTATTAGCAATGGACAACTGGAAATTGGAACAAAGAAACAATACTATTAATAATGAAGGAGGGGGAGTAGAAGAGCATTGAAAACACTCTCAAAATTTTCCTTACTTAGGCCCACTCCACATCTCCTGTCATCCCTTCTTGGGTCAAATAATCACTATCTATCTGCTATTTCCTGATCTGCAACGTAGTAGCAACTAACATATTCCAAGAACACATTTAAGTAAACATAATAGTGGTGCTATCAAGGGGATCCCCAGGTGGCTCAGTGGTAAAGAATCTGCTCACCAGTGCAAGAGGCACAGGAGATGCAGGTTTAATCCCTGGGTTGGGAAGATTCCCAGGAGGAAGAAATGGCGGCCCACTCCAATTTTCTTGCCTGGGAAAATCCCACAGACAGAGGAACCTGGCAGGCCGCAGTACAGTGGCTCACAAAGAGCTGGGCACTACTGAGCGACCAGTAAGCATCCTGCCAAGTGGTTACTTGTGTTATCTCATTTAGGATCCTACCGCTCTTCAAGTTAGAGTTACTATTTCTTTTTTCTTCTTCTTCTTCTTCTTTTTTTTACAACAGGGGCTTAGAGCAATTATTTGCAAGTAGCTCAGAAATTACAGAGGTAAAATTTAAAACCAAGTCTTCTGACATCGATATCCTTTCTGTTACCTCTGCTGCTGCTGCTGCTAAGTTGCTTCAGTCGTGTCCAACTCTGTGCGACCCCATAACGGCAGCCCACCAGGCTCCTCCGTCCATGCGATTTTCCAGGCAAGAGTACTGTTACCCTCTAGCCTCAGCTAAAGTCATGAAAAGGTCTTCTTTAATGGCCTCACTTGCCCTTATTATTGCATTTTCAATTTTTACTAAACATAATACATTTGTAAATAGCTGCTAAGTAGCTTAAGAGGGTATGAATGAGTACATTGGAATGGGGCAGTGATAGGGACAGTCGTCACAAAGTAGGTACTTTGACCCATTTTGCAGAAGAAGAAACCAAGACTCGCAAAATTTAAGTGATTGACTTAAGGAGTCACTGACAATTACTACAATGGAGCCAGGATTCAAACCCAGACTGTCTGATCCAACTCCATTTCTTGGTACCCACAGCCTCTCTATTTGTGGATGAAGAAAGGCAACAGACCATAAAGGCGCCACTTACTTATGTGATAGAATTATCTCTGGAATAAGTTAAATTTTATAGCAACACGATTAGCTAAAATGATTCATAGTCTCATGCTAGAAATTCGATAACATTCATTCCACACACCACTACATTGGAATATGACATGAGGACATAAATAAAAACAGTGTGAATTAGAGGAAAATTATTCTAATCAATCAACTGTAAAATATTCATGTAATTATTATATAGAAAGAAAAGTATCTTTAATAGATGAATATTAGCAGAATATTCTCTCAGCATTCATCAAATGTTCCTAAAACACCTAAGGTTATTCATGGTTTACAAAAGAATATCAGCCAGAAATGAGGTCAGCTGCCAGCAATTGACTTCTCCTCATGTCATGCTGACCTGGCCTTAGCTATAATTTCTGGTGAAGGAGCCAGAATCATACCTTGTCATTTAGATACCTGGCAATCTCATTGGGTCGCTAAGGAAAATGAAGGCAGCTAGATGAACATGGGGCAGGATGGTTCAGAAGAATTCACTGCATTCTGAATCTTGCCCAGCACCCCACGTAATCTTTGATGATTTTATTAGGGGAGCCAGCAGGGATAGCTCTAGAATATCCAGGCAGGAGGACTTAGGGCAATAGTGCCTGCATTTCGCATTGGACTGAGGAAGTGTCAGGTGTCCATGTCAGAAGTGGGGTAGACTAGGGGATTAAGACTACAGGAAACAATGAAAGGAACAAAGGTGAGTTTTTCAACAAAAGAACAATTCTCCAGTACCTAAGACCAGAGGTCCCCACCAACACGACTTCCAGAATTCACCGCAGTATAGCAGCAAATGAGTCCATGCCCTCTGAGGACATGGGTGGCAGCTGCAGGAAGACTGTACTTTGGGACAAGAGATAGTTCAGCAGAAAATCAAGGGACCAGCTCTGGAGAGCAGACAAGACAGAGGACAAATCAATGGATGACCTTGTAGAAAGACAGACAAACCCCAGATTCCCAACCCCACCCTTCTCCTTCACCTGGCCCAAGTAGGAATCACACTACTTGGAATTTGATACAACTCTGGGAGAAAGGGGTGTTTTCCCAGAATTGACTGAAATGTTTTGTCATGGGGCAGATCATTATCGAAAATTTTAAAATGCTACTATTTTTTAAAATAGTAAAGATAGATAGGCTTTCATGTACATTTGAGTGTGTGGACTGAATTTTGTCTCTTCAGAAAGAGACATGTTCCTTTCATTGTTTCTTTCTCTGCGTTAATGTGATGAACTGTCAACTGGACAGCTGGGGTTGGTGTGCCTGGGTTTTGCCTTTTTCCATCCCATCCCCATGAATAGAGTGATGTGTTCGCCTCTTCTTTATCATTCCTATAAGTCTAACCCCCTGCTCCTTCACTCCCATGGTGTGTGACTAACTCGAGGCAATCTCTCTTGGTCTCAGTTTTCCTGTTAGAAAATTATTAATAATATTATATCCCCTATTATCCTGAAAGTGGAATGCCAATGTTAATGGCATTTTCAGCTTTAAACCAGCCTTACCCATGAACACTGGTCTCCCTGGTGGCTCAGATGGCAAAAAATCTGCCTGCAATGCAAGAGACCTGGGTTCAATCCCTGGGTTGGGAAGAGAGAAGGGAATGGTACCCACTCCAGTTTTCTTGGGCTTCCCTTGTGGCTCAGCTGGTAAAGAATCTGCCTGCAATGCGGAAGACCTGAGTTTGATCCCTGGGTTGGGAAGATCCCCTGGAGAAGGGAAAGGCTACCCACTCCAGTATTATGGCTTGGAGAATTCCATGGACTATAGTCCATGGGGTCGCAAACAGACACAACTGAGCTACTTTCACTTCACTTCCAGTATTCTTACCTGGAGAATTCCATGGACAGAGGAGCCTGGCTGGCTACAGTCCATTAGGTTGCAAAGACATGGCCTAGTGACTAACACACGCACACAAGCACACAGTCACACATCATGAGCCCAAGTGGAACGCAAGTGTAGACCTCCACTGTAGTTCTAAGAACTCATCCTAAACCTCACGCCCAGCACTCAGTCTTAACCCATTTGCCCCTGACCTGCCTTTGCTCCAATTTCATCCCCATCTGGTCTCATACTCTTGATCTTTGACCCTGCCCTCCATCCTACCTTTGGCACTGTGGACTTGATGTTTATATGTGGTCTCCCTGGATCTGACCTTTGACCTCTTCCTATGGACTTTGACTTGACTTGTATCCCTATTCTCTGGGTCTTATTCTATCCTGAGTATAAAATTCCTAACTCCAAGTTCAGCCCTCCTGAATGCTTCCTCACCCTTGCAGTTCCTCAAATGTCTAGTTTGGCTAGCCTTGGCTTCAGTATAAATGGTGAAGTTTGGCAGATAAAATGGAGGGGAAATCTCTTTCCAAGTTTTAATTATAAAAGCATACCCTAGTAAACATCTAATACCTAAAAAAGCAAAGTGCCTGCTCTTCCCCACTGCAACCCTGAAATCCTTTGACTGCCACTCCATCTACTCCTCTCCCACCCTCTCTATTTACAATCACATCTCCAGATTGTAACCTCAAACCACAAGACATTCTTTTCGGTTTAGACACTCTCTGAGTGACAGCATGTAGTGAAACAATGGCCACGGATTCAGATGAAGTTCTCCACAATTTACCGTTATGAGCTATGGCTTCCTCATCTGGAAAACAAGCACGATAGCATCACTCGTGGGGTTCCTCTGTGGATGAGCATGTGTAAAGCACACAGCCCAGTGCGTGGTACAGAGCAGGCACACAATATTCATTTTCCCTATGCCCATCTTCCCTTATTTGGTCTTTACAGTTGGGTTACTTGGCTCCTGAAGGGCTCACCCTGGGACCCTCTATTTTGGAAAAAATAGAACTGAACAGATCACTTCAGTGGGTAGATAAGGATGGTGCGTCTTCGTACTTCATTGTACCGTTTTATCAATCCACTGCCGTCTGTGTTGATGCCCCCTGGGTTACTGATTGGGGTGTTAAAAGAGGCCAGTTGCAAAACCCAGAATTCCATCAAGCCCAATTTTGTGCTCCACTTCTGGCAGAATTACTTAAGAAGCATGTGTGTATGTGCTCAGTCACTTCAGTCATGTCTGACTCTTTGCAGCCCCATGGACTATAGCCCTTCCAGGCTCTTCTGTCCATGGCAAGGACAGTATTCTCCAGGCAAGAACACTGGAGTGGATTGCCATTTCCTCCTACAGGGGAACTTCTTGACCTAGGGATCAAACCTGTGTTTCTTACATCTCCTGCACTGGCAGGCAGGTATTTTACCACTAGCTTCCTGGGAAGCCTAAGAAGTGTATGAAAAGTGAAAGTGAAAGTTGCTCAGTCGTGTCTGACACTTTACGACATTATGAACAGTCAATGGAATTCTCCAGGCCAGAATACTGGAGCATGTGGACTTTTGCTTTTCCAGGGTATCTTCCCAACCCAGGAATCGAACCCAGGTCTCCCGCATTGCAGGTGGATTCTTTCCAGCTGAGCCACAAGGGGAGCCCAAGAAGTGTATGTATACATATATATACATGTATATAAAAGGAAATGTATAGTTACTTCAAAAACCTCCCTCTCTGTATTTGATTTCAGATTTAGACTGTTCCATGACTGCCACAATGGTCTCTCAGTTCTTTCCAAAGTGAATCTAATGCTTGAATCCAAAAGGCTGTCAGGTCACTACCACACCCAGAAAGCAGGAGATGGCTTGAAGGCTCTTCTAGGGTCAAATTAACAACATCCCTACTGAGCACCTGCAAAGTGATTCATTGTATTTGTGGGACAAAAAATGCGGTAGGTGGAGAAAGGCAAAGGCAGGACTATCGATGAAAAGATAGCCATTGTGTTCCTGAAGATTTGTAGTGAACTCTTTCTAGTTTCTCCAGTTATGGGACAGGAGGTCAATCTCCCTTTCCCATCTCTTGGGGCTGGAGTGTTTGCCTTGAGTCAACACAACGAATCACCTCGAGGTGATTATTATCACATCCTTATCATCTCCGGCAGCTGTTGGCTGCTTGAGGTGTAGGAATCTCCCAGGAGGACGAGGAGCAAGACCATCACAGGGAAGGAATGTGAGATAGCTGGGTGAGAAAATTAAAATGACTTCACACCTCTGTCAGTTAAAACAAGAGAAAATGCTGAAATGGTTCCTTGTTACTCTTGTTCTAATATGATATGTCCAATATATTTTGAGTTTGATTGTTTTTAAAAATAATTTTCAACATTTGATGATGGGAAGTACCCAATGTATAAATATATAATATCTGAATCTGATCATGTAAAAAAAAAAAAAAAAACCTCCTAAAGCTTCTTTAAAAACATACTGATTAAAGACCAAAAATATTGTGAGATATTGAAAAGTTCCTGTAGCTGTGTCTTGAAAGGTTGAAATAACCTAAATTATAAAGTGATCGAGGTCCCTATTGAGAGCAGATAATTTATGGTGTTTGTACAGGGAGAGACATTAGCCAACCACAATTCATTCTAAGGAGGATTTTGAACAAAGTCCAGATGGTGTTTCAGCAGTAAAATGCAGTTATCCTGGGACTATTTGGTGAACAACAAAATCACTGAAGTCAAGCTCACCGTCTCTTCTAAGAATCAAGTTCAACAGAAGCAGAATCAGAGACAATGGAAAACAGTTGTGTAATATTTTTATATTAGGAATGGCACTCTTATCTTTATTGCCTAATTTTTATTTAATGCACAAATCATATTTTTACTGCTATAAAAGAAACAAAAGAAGAAATCCCACATTCTCATTGTCCAAGCACATATAATTACTAGCACACATAATTCAACACAACTGAAATCAAAGCACAGTTTCAATTTGCTAAATATTATTGTTGTTTTATTCCATTTAGCTAAATATTATTTAATACCATTATGTTTTATCATATTTTTGGCTGCTCAATAATATTATGTCCCATTTATGTACCATAATATACTATTTAAATCCCCTCTAAGCTTTCCAGTTAGGATGCCCTCAAATTTTTTATTAATTTTTAGAGATAAAACTACAAACAACTTGGAAATTAAAACTTGGTTTAACCTGGTTTTAATTTGGAGCTAGAAACAACAAGCAAACAACTCTTGCTCTGTTTTGAATTTTTTTCTTAGTTACCATAGTCTTTTTAGAGCATGACAATGAAACTTCAATATTTCCTTCATATGAATTTTAGAACTTTTAAAGAAAGACAAATTATTGTTTTATGTTTAGTGTTTCTTCCCATCTGTTCTGTTATCTCCACCTTAAAATTTTCCATTTCATAAAGCTGTCACCAAATTCTATTGAGCTCAGACGACTGCTCACAGTAAGTTCCGTTTTACTTGGCTCCAATCAATTACAGGAATATAGATGATTTACAATCCAAATCATTTGAGCTCATACATTTCACATAGGGTAAAACAGAGTTGACAACCTCACTTGAGAATGTTAAAAGGGTAGCCCATGTTTTCATGCGCGAGTAAGTGATTTCTCAGTTAAATCTGAATGAATTTGAATATGTAATCGAGCCCAAATAGCACACAAGTCTGGATTCTGTGGAATGCACAGCATGGGATCATTTCTTTACTGAGATTAAACATTTCATTAATTAGTTAAGTCTCAAATCTATTTTTCCTTTTTATTCTTGACTCTGTAACTCCTTTCATGCTATTGCTTCTTTTTTTAGAAAGAGAAAGAGATGGGAATATTTTTCTTAGAAAAACTACAAAAGTTTCGCTTTAAAACGGCTTACAGAAATCTGCTTGAGACCACACTGTATGGTTTCTAAATTATCTAAATTGCTTAAGATGTCCTTAAATTGCTTTTCCCTGTGTCCTGCCCAGTGATTGTTTCCTAGAACAGGGTAGAGTACACCTTGTCACAGAGTCAGAGCCGTGAATGGGGCCACTTTAGGAAAGATCTGAGCACCAAAGAAAAAGCTTTGAGTTGCCCTCTTCTACAGTAACTTCCCCACCCCAGTAACTTTAACTTCTACAGTAACTTCCAGGCTTACTCAATTCATATGGGTATTTAAAAGGAATTGGTAATGATAACTTTATCAAAAAAATCATGTTTAAATTATTATAGAGTCCTCAATTGCCCTAGCAAAGTATGGGGTGGGGATGATAAAAATGAGTTGTTATATATATATATATATATATATATATATATATATAGTTGTTGTTATCTGTCTCTTTTAATTTATTTTTTATTGAAGGATAATTGCTTTACATAATTTTGTTGTTTTCTGTCAAACCTCAAAACAAATTGTTATATTTTTAAAAACATCATATAAGACATACTTTCAGGGGGTGGGGTGGTAGGAGAAAGGCTGTGGGTTTTAATTTGGAGCTAGAAACAACAAAAGAGTTCACTGTAATGTTCACAGATGATAAATGTATAGTTTAAAATCAGTGATTAGAATAAAACTCACTAAAAGGAGAGGAAGAAAAAAGGTAAACTTATTATTTTTAAATTCTATATTGAAAATGCACACTCTTACTGCTTGCCTGCCTTCAGGGCAAACCACTCTCACCCACTCTGCACTTGGTCAGCCCCTGGAGATAGGATCTGGCCAATATGATTTGATAAAGCTCCCTGCTCACCACCACCACCAGGCTTCACCCCACCTTATGCAGATCCTTCAGAGAGTAAAATATCCGAACAAGGGACCTACAGAAATCATAGGATCATGTCCTAGTTACTGCGCCTGGACTGAATTGGCATATGAAACTGGGGCAAAGAGTAAGAACTAGAATGTAAGAAGATGATTGCTATGGGAATCATATTTAAAAAAATTGGTATTTCTTCAAGAAAGAAAGTATGGGAGACAAAGGCAGAAACCTAGTTCTTGGGTGTGAGTTAATGCCCCCAGGAAGGGAAAGAGAAAATAAGAGAGGAGCCAGTGAGTAGTTTGAGGTTTACATTTTTAAAAAAGAAAGACAAGTAAAACCAGAAAACAATGATATTGATGAAAACCAAGGGAAATGGGCATTTAGCAAGAGGAGTGTCCGTACTGGTGGACTCTACAGAAAACCCTAGGAGAATGGGGAGTAAAAGAAGCCTCTATTTTGTCCAGGAGCTCTTTTATGATTTTTAAGAAACTAGTTTTAAAAAAACAATACAGGCAGAAACTTGCTTCTACATGGAATTAAGGAATGGATTAAATGGTGCCAAGGTGGATGGCAGAGAGTTTGGATCACTCACTACAGAGTTTGATCCGAAATTAAAGGAGTCAGTGGGATAGTGATTAAACATGCAACAGTGCACAGGTTAAGATTTTGTTTACTGGCTTAGACTTTTTTAAGATAAGACACATGCACACTATAAAGAGGGCTTCCCAAGTGGCTCAGTGGTAAAGAATCCGCCTGTGATGCAGGAGACATGGGTTTGATCCCTGGGTTGGGAAGATCCCTGGGAGAAGGAACAGCAACCCATCCCAATATTCTTGCCTGGGAAATCCCATGGACAGAGGAGCCTGGTAGGCTACAGCCCATAGGCTCACAAAAGAGTCGGACATGACTTAGTGACTAAACAATAACAATACTATGAAGAAAGGGGAAGGAGCTATGAATAAAGCATCTAGTGATAAACTAGGTTAATACTACACTGTGCCAGCCATTCAGTGGATGAGCAAGTCAAGGGAGCAGGGGCAAAGGCATTGAAGTTGTTGACTGTGACTTGTAGACAAAGTAGATTCCAAGGGAGACAGTGGTGAAAGGTTGCATAAGGTTGGAGGAACCAAATAACAGGAGGCTTGGTACAGACGGAGAGAAGGTTTAATAGCTATGAAAGCTGGGAACATGCACGTTGTGGTCATGGAAACATTCATTTCAAGATTATGGAGTTGGAGACAACATCAACTGATGACATGGCCAGATGGTAATCCAAACTCTAAGAAACATCTGCATTTGAAGGCTGTGATTAGGGAAGTGAATAGACAAGTGTTCTAGAGAGATCCCGGTGAAGCAGAATACCAGACATAGCCTAAGGTTACATCTGATACCATTCCTATAGAGAGTGTGTGGTGAAGTACTTTTCAGGCACATGCTAGGAAATATATGGGATTTTGAATCTGGATATCTTTGTACTTTAAATAAGGGATATGTAGGGTTCAAGATAGTTTTCATTGAGATTCAGGTGGCAAAGTCCTGAACATTTTTTTTTTTTTTCTTACTATCTCTAGAATTAACTACTTCTTTGGCTGGAGATGAGATGTGCAGATTTTCAGGACAAAATAACACTCAGGCTGACCAGAATTTATGAAGCCTATCAGCAAGGCACTTCCATAGTTAACTTTACCGGGAAATTTTTCCTTAACTTTTTCTAATTATAAAAATAAGGTACTATAAAGAAAGGGGAAAGACAAATAGATAAATTTGGGGGAAAATACAGAAATGTATTAAGAAGAAAAACAAAACTCTTCCTTAACTCCTATTGCCTCAAGTCCACTCAACAATGCTCGTATTTTGCTGTACATGTATGTGTATGTTTAAATATTTTAAAGATATGACAGTTTTGGGAAATTGTGGCATTTTACTTGTAGACATGAGAACCTCTTCTAAATACAAAGACATGAAAAAAATTGGAAAGGCAAACAAGAATCCCTTGTTCTCTTAAAAACATTTTTTTTAATTGAAATACAGTTGATTTACAATGTTGTGTTAGTTTCAGGTGTACAAAGTGACTCATTCATATTGTGCTGTGTTTAGTCAGTCAGCTGTGTCCGAATCTTTGTGACCCTATGGACTATAGCCCACCAGACTCCTCTGTTCATGGGATTCTCCAGGCAAGAATACTGGAGAGGGTTACCATGCTGCAGGGGATCTTCCTGACCCAGAACTGAATCTGAGTCTCTTAACAACTCCTTCATTGGCAGGTGGTGTCTTTACCATCAGCACCACCTGGGAAGGTGGCCATATAGGCTTCCCAGATGGCATTAGTGGTAGTGGTAAAGAAACCGCCTGAATGCCAGGAGACGTCAGACACAGGTTTGATCCCTGTGTTGGGGAAATCCCCTGGAGAAGGAAATGGCAGTATTCCAGGACATGGCAGTATTCCAGGACATGGCCCATTCCAGTATTCTTGCCTAGAGAATCCCACAGAGGGGAGCTTGGTAGGCTGCGGTCCATAGGCTCACAAAGAGTAGGACATGGCTGAAGTGACTTAGCACACACATGTATTCTTTTTTTACATTCTCTTTCATTAGAGTTATTAAAGCTATTTCTCCTGATTTGTTGATTTCTGAGTTTTAATTAAACTATTTGCATACATAGGAGACATTTCTAATGGAAATAAAAAAAATATTGGTATCCCAGGGTTGCTTTTGATTCTTAGGCATTAAGACTTTTAATTGATATTTACTCTTTAAACAAATAGGAGATGGAATAACTGTCTAAGGAGAAGGCAATGGCAACCCACTCCAGTACTCTTGCCTGGAAAATCCCATGGGCGGAGGAGTCTGGTAGGCTGCAGTCCATGGGGTCGTGAAGAGTTGGACACGACTGAGCGACTTCCCTTTCAATTTTTACTTTCATGCATTGGAGCAGGAAATGGCAACCCACTCCAGTGTTCTTGCCTGGAGAATCCCAGGGACAGGGGAGCCTGGTGGGCTTCTGTCTATGGGGTCGCACAGAGTCGGACACAACTGAAGTGACTTAGCAGCAGCACCAGCAGCAGCAGCAGCATAACTGTCTAAAATCCTTAGAACATTATTTAAATTTGTGGCCTGGGTGGCTAGTGCCTGGAAAGAATTAACACAGATTGTCGAGTTTGACTTAATGCTAACTGTTTGTTGTTGTTCATGAGAAGAAAAGGAAGATATCATTAAGACATAGTAAATAGATGAGTTCACATGAAAATCAGGAAGACCCCTAGAAGAAACTGGAACAAATAGTAAATAAAGTCAGAGATCCTCAATGGATCAAGGATCTGGAATTAAGCATCAAGCAATGTTTTAAACAATAATATTTTATTTTTGGCTAATGATGCATAATGGGCAAATTTGCACTAAAGAAAACTTAATTCTTCCCATTTTAAGTTAATAAGTATGAGTATGTCACATAAAGCAAAATGGAAAAGCAAGTACAGTATCTGAATGATTCATGAAAGGAGTGTTTGATAGAAAAAATTGCCCCTTATAGCTCAAAAAAGAGAGACAAAACAGAGGATTTAGTCTAGTGGTTGTCTAAATAGTAATCCAAATCTATCTTGTCAGAATTAACATTCAATATTTTACTTTTAATCTGTTGTTCTAAATCATACATAACATAAGATATTTACTTTTGCTATCTTGATGAAGTGCTAAAATCAGAGTACATGGGAAATTTTCTCTAAATAAAACCTTTTAGCTCAAATTGGAAGTGGACTGACCTTCATTTTATTTCATGATAACAGTGCTGGCTAGTAAAATTTATAGCTAAAGAAATTGGCTTGTTCCTTCAGGCAGTATCTCACCATTGCTGGAATAAAGCTAACATCCGATGTGTTGTTGGGGCTGCCTGACTTCAGCTGTTTATTTCACAAGTAATTAGTGGAGATCTTTTATATTCTGCTAAAAGGGTCATTCCAAGAAAAAATAGAAAACATCGGACAAAGAAAATATGAGCTGATCTTGTCAGCATCAAGGATTTCTCTGCAGGAGATCTTGCTGTGGCTTTCATTATTACAACAACCAATAGGTGTTGCTATAGAAACTATACTGTTAACAAGCTAACAGAACAAGGCAGAGGCAGAAAAATGATGAAACTGGGGGAAAAGAAGGAAAAAGAAAAGGCTGTAAGGTTTAGTTCTTATAAATGAGTCTCTTGCTTTAAAACCTTACCTTATCTCTCCCGGTTTTTTCCATTAATATTGCATGGATAATGTATGACCAGTAATAAGAACAATATAATAAATTCATACATCCCTCTTCAGCAAGGTCTCAGAAAGCTTTATAATTCAAAATGAATTTAAAAGCAACAATAAACCAATACCTTTAAAAATTAAGAGTTTAAAGTCCTAAGTGATCCAGGCAAGTAATGAGATGTCTCCTAACCCTCAAGGATAGAAACACTGAGCATTTGTTACTCATACATGCTGAAATATTGGAGAAACCTAATCAAAAGTAAAATGCACCATCTCAGTCCAATTAATAATTAGGTATCAAAGAAAAAATTACTCAAGGAATTTTTAAATAAAGTATATACCTACATTAAAATGTTATAAACATCAATGTGAAGCCTCAATCTTAGATAGTGGAAAGGTTATTTGTCTATTCCCCCCCATCCCACTGTACCCACCTCCCGCCCCTGCCCACCAACTCTTAACACTCAGGTTAGATAAAATAGTAGGGAATTAAATCCAAACTACATGGGCAGTACATTCACAAATCAAATTGTCAGGGATTGGTAGCTAAAAATCTTCTCACTATTCTGTAATTGCCTCCTTTTCAAGCCTAATATACTCCCTGCAAAATTTGTCACTTTCCAAAGGATTTCTGTGCTTAGGAACAGAAAGAAACAGCCATTTCTTTTTAGCACTGTTCCTCCAAAAGAAAAAGAAAACAGCTGTGCAAGACTCCACGATTCAGCAGCTTGTGAATATTAATAAGGTTCTATTCAAGCTCAATTGTTTAAATTCCTATGTCTCCTCACCTGATTGATTTCTGTGCCCCTACAAAATGTCTCCTATTTTTTTTTCCTGGAAGTCCCCAAAGAGGTGATCACATAAGCTACCCAAAAGTTCCCCCCACCCTCTTCTTCTGTTTTCCTGGGTCCCCCATTCTCCTGCTCACAAACCACAAGGAATTCTCACTATCGCTCCTGTTAATGGATCTCTCCACAAGACTTCAGAGTCTGTATGGAGGTGGAAAGGATGTCCTGCACTCTAAATCCAAGCCTGCTTTTATCCATTCAACAAATAATACATTGGCAACCATGCCTCTAAGTAGCCCTGCATTGGCCAGGGTCAGCGTCTTTGCCTAAGCTCCAGTTATACAGTACTCTATTTTTTTCCCCCTTTAAATATTCATTTCCAGAAGTAATGACAACAGTATTCAGGTACAAAACAGTCTCAATCCTCCTTAGAAAATAAAGTCTGCCCCAGAAGCAGTATTTGCAATTCTGCTTACCTCAGAGACAATAGGCTGTATTTTTATCAGGAATTCATTGGTGCCACTGATGGCAGGCGTCATGTATGGTTGTAGTCACTACTTTAAGTTTACAAAACTATCTCTTTCAAAATCTTGTCCCAGATAGAGTCTACTCCCATCTATAATCAAGTTTCCATTCCACTTCTGGGAAGAGAAAAAATTGAAGTTTTTAAATAATATTTTCTCTTTTTACCCTTGTCATCAATATTTCAAAGATCTTAGGGCTAAATTTCAGTCTGGACTCAGACTCAGAGACATCATTTCCTTCTGCACCATCTTTCTGCAAAATGGAAGAATCAAAGCATTTCAGGACTATGATGGCGGAAAGAGTGGCATGGGAAGAGAGGGTGGGATGGCAGTGGAAAGTTTCTAAGAATGGATTTCTTTTCTGACTGTATCAACTTCGACAATATGTACCTGATGTGCATGTTCACCCCAAGAGTATTGGGATTTCAGGGCGCTGTATCAGTAGTTCCCTTTGCATAAGGGAAATACCAGAATAGGTGGGCTCTCTTGTGGGCTTGTAAGAATGTGCACTCAGGGACTGCATTGTTTTCAGTGCAAACAACCCACTTGTTCTTCAGTAGCAAGATGAATGAGGAAAATTACTGTACAACCACACAAGGGAATACTATAGAGCAGTTAAAATAATAGAACTTAATCAGTATACGATAAGATTAAAAATGGCTCAAAAATATAACCCTGAATGCAAAAAACAAGTTTCAAATGGATCCTCTTTACCACCTTTCTCACTGTTTATATATCTGTATTTATTTAATATATTAATATTTATTTTTCAAATATGCCCCCAAATGACTATATGTTATTTATATATGCAAACGGTAAAAATATAAACACAGGAAAGATAAATATCAACTTCAGCATGAAGCTTACTTCTGGGGAGGTAGGAAGAGGAAGGAGAGGTAGCCAAAGTGGATTTTAACTATGCCTGGAACATTAGCAAGAACGTATCTGCAACTACTGTATCTGAAGAAAATACGGCAACAATATGTTGATCCATGTTCAATAGTGGTGCTATGCATAGGTCTGTTATATTATTTATATTGACTTATGTTTTTTAATTATTTCATATCTTGAGTTCTTTAAAAAATAAAATAAAAAGTTATCAGGGTTTCACTGGTGGCTCAGTGGTAAAGAATCTGCCGGCCAATGCTGGAGACACGGGTTTGATCCCGGATCCAGGAAGATGCCAGACGCCATGGAGCAACACAGGCCCCTGTCTGCCACAACTATTCAGCCTGTGCTCTAGAGCCCACGAGCTGCAACTACTGAAGTCCACACACCTGAGAGTCCTTGCTCCACAAGAGAAGCCACCACAATGAGAAGCCCAAGCACCACAAATAAAGAGTAGCCCCTGCTCTCAGCAACTAGAGAAGAGCTCGGACAGCAACAAAGACCCAGCACAGCCAAATAAATAAATAAACAAAATTATTTTTTTTTAAACTTAAACTTATGAAGAGGATACAATTTCCAGTTTAACTTGTTTTACTTATTTATATAAATATAAATATTTATATTTATATATATTTTAAAAGCCTTTTTTCCTTCTCCTATATACTGCCCCTTCCCAGAGAGTGTCTGAATAGTTTTCCAAGAGAAGCAGAATCTAGCCCACACTTGCATGTCAAGAGATAGCTCTAATGGGACTCTGTTGGAGCAAGGAGCTCTATATCCTTAAATAAAGAAAAGTGCCAGCCATGGAGCAGGTGGGCTAACCCACCCAGTTCAGTTCAGTTCAGTGCAGTCGCTCAGTTGTGTCTGACTCTTTGCGACCCCATGGACTGCAGCACACCAGGCTTCCCTGTCTATCACCAACTCCCGGGGTTTATTCAAACCCATGTCCATTGATTCGGTGATGCCATGCAACCATCACATCCTCTGTCGTCCCCTTCTCCTCCTGGCTTCAATCTTTCCCAGCATCGGGGTCTTTTCAAATGAATCAGTTCTTCGCATCAGATGGCCAAAGTACTTCAGCAGAGGGACCTCTTTTTCTCATCCATGCAAAGGTTCTATAGAGGATAGTGGTGTCCCTATTTTTTCCCACATCAGTTTCTTTCTTTCCTCTCTCTTCTCTCTCCAGAAATCCTTGAGAAGCAACTCCATCCTTCTCCTCATAGGCCCCTTGTTGCCTTACTCACTTCCCCATTTCCTTCTGATTCTTTGGGGGAAAATCTCAAGATCCAAGATTACCTTCTCTTGGGAGGGTAAGAGATGGAAAGAGACTGAGCCTGGGACCAAGGAGAGAAAGGCCTGAGTGCTTCAATGTCATACACTGCATCCCATTCCTACTTTGAAGAAGGAATAGTCATCCTGAATTCTACTTTTGCAAATCATGGATTAAAAAACATATAACATAAAATTTACCAGGTTAACCATCTTTAACATACAGTACAATAGTG
The DNA here is from genome assembly GCF_016772045.2 of Ovis aries. Lineage (NCBI taxonomy): Eukaryota > Metazoa > Chordata > Mammalia > Artiodactyla > Bovidae > Ovis > Ovis aries. Next base: position 36,954,876 of record NC_056061.1, on the reverse strand, counting down.
TGAACTCTATGTGCGTTGTTATGCATTGATGTCTAGACCTTCTCCATCTGGCAAAACTGAAACCCTATACCCATGAAACAGCAACTCCCTTCACCTCATCCTCGCACAACCACCATTCTCCTCTCTGCTTTCATGAGTTCGACTGCTGGAGACCTCAAAATGCACTTGTGCCATATCCGTCTTTTTGTGTCTGGCTTATTTCATTTAACGCAATGTCTTCAAGATTCAACCATATAGTGGCACTTCACAGGACCGCCTTCCTTTGAAAGGCTGAATAACAGTCCAGTGTATGGATAGGCCACATTTTCTCTATCCATTCATCTACTGATCGATTACAGCCTTTGGATGCTGTGAATACTATTGTGATGAACGTGGGAATGACTCTTCATTTCCATACCATGTTTTTTATTTCCTTTGGATAGTACCCAGAAGTGGGGTTGCTAGACTGTGTGTAGTCCTATTTTTATTTTTTTGAAGACTCTCTACATTATTTTCCATAGTGGCTGACCATTTTCTATTTCCACCTTAAAGCTATTTTTTAAAGAACTAAGAGGGCAGATAGTTTTTTAAAGGACTGTCACCTCCCAGGCAGGTATGACTGAAGAAAATACAGGCACCTGATGAGCCCAGCTTGGTGGAAGGAAGGGTTGATGAGCAGCAGGAAAGTCATAAGAGCCTTTGAACAACAAGAGTGATCAGCAATGTAGGAAAAGGACCAGAACCACTTCTTGAACCTGAGAAAGTCATTCTCAGGCAGTCATCTCTTGGCAGAAACACAGCAGTTCTCCCAATTTCTTGACTCTGAGTAACAAAACTTTTCATGGGCCACACCCCCGAGGGCTGCTCTGGGAACAATGATCACACAGTGTGGACGCTGGGGAGAGGTCTTTTCCAGGAGGAGGCCATTCTTCTCTTGATCCCTGACAATATCCATGTGCTCAGAGAGAATATAATCAATGATGGAAACACAGTAATACTATGCTTTTTGCTTCAAATATTCTTATACATAAACAACAGCAAAAATTTTGTGTGGCAAAAGTCTGTTCAGAAAAAGCATATTAGAGTTAAGAAAAATCTGATTATGTCTGTGCTGAATTTTATGCTACCAAGTAGGAAGAGAACATTTAATTTACTGTATCCATCAGGACTCTGGCTACCAGAGCTGGAATTCTGTAAGTCCTAGCTTAAGAAGGAAGGATGGGATGGGATGAAGGGAGAGAGGGAGAAAAGGAAGAGGGAAGAATTCAGCAGATAGAACCAAAAAGGAAAGATGGTGGCAGCACTGAACTGAAGAACTCCATCTCTTCCCTCCTCTGCCTGCATCTGTCAGCTGTGTTATCAAAAAAATCTACAAATAATAAACGGCGGAGAGGGTGAGGAGAAATGAGAACCCTCTTACACTGTTGGTGGGAATGTAAACTGGTACAGCCACTACGGGGAACAGTGTGGAGATTCCTTAAGAAACCAAAAATAGTTACCGTATGATCCAGCAATCTTGCTACTGGGCATATATCTGGAGAGAACCATAATTCAAAAAGATGCATGTATCACAAAGTTCATTGCAGCACTGTTGACAGGAGCCAGGACATGGAATCAACCTAAATGTCCAATTACAGAGGGGTGGATACAGATGTGGTACATATATATAATGGAATATTACCCAGTGATAAAAAGGCACAAAATCGGATCATTTGTAGAGATGTGAGTGGACCTAGAGTCTGTCATACAGAATGAAGTCAGAAAGAGAAAAACAAATATCATATGTATTAATGCATGTATGTGAAATCTAAAAAAATGGTACAGATGCACCTATTTGCATAGCAGAAACAGAGATGCAGATGTAGAGGATGGGCATGGGGATCCAGTGGGAAAGGGGAGGGTGGGATAAATTGGAAGATTAGGATTGGTATACACTACCACGTGTAAAATAGATGGCTAGTGGGGAGCTGTGTTTAGCACAGAGAGCTCAGCTTGGGGTTCTGTGGTGGCCTAGAGCGCTGGGGTTAGGGTGTGTGTGTGTGTGGGGGGTCCAAAAGGGAGGTGATATATGTATACATATAGATGATTCACTTTGTTGTATAGAAGGAACTAATACAATATTGTAAAGCAATTATACTCCAATTAAAAAAAATACTGAACACTTCAAACATAGAAAAGAATAAATTAATGAATTCTCCCACATACAAAGTGGGAACTAAAGATTTCTTTCTTTTCATTAACACCTTTCTGTTTCCTAGTGATATATATGCAATCCTCTCAAGACCCTGAACACAAAGACTCACATCTCAGGAATATTCTAAGACCAGATCTAAGCTGTGGGAATTGGACTACTCTCCACAAAAGCACATCTGAGTTTTTCTTATCATGAACTTCGAAGAAAGCTCAAAACTGTTAGGAAAATTTCTTGGTGTCATGATGCCATGACGTCTCTGGGTATGCCGATAATACCCTAGGGGCAAAAGATGACATAAGCTTGCCACTCAGAGGCCCCCACAAAACTTTATTTTCATACAGGTAAAAATCCAAAATAAATGCAAGTGCATATTAATTTTCTTTTGATTCTTCCTTCTCAGCTTATGTGTGCATCATAATTAAAAGAATGTGGCTAAAATGCAGAACAGCAGAATTCTAGCTCTGGTTTCGGCAGACCACTCTATCTCCCTTAACAATGCATTAATGTATAGGAAAGATGGAAAAGCAAATTTTAAGTCCCTTTTGACTTTTCATTTAATAATTCTATTTGGGAGGGGATCAAAGTGTATGATTAGTACCTACACATAGAGTTAGGATTCTCAGCCTCAAGACATCAACCAGCATCAGTTTTCCGTCTTTGTTAAGACCTTATGGGACTCATATGTAGCACTGTGTCTCCCCAGGGCTCTGGAGCAGAGGACGTGGAAAGTCAGAAATGTAGCCTAGCTCCCCTTATTTAGCTGACACATATAATAATACTAGTGGTTCAAATGGTAAAGAATCCTCCTGCAATGCGGGAGATCTGGGTTCAATCCCTGGGTTGAAAAGATCCCCTGGAGGAGAGCATGGCAACTCACTCCAGTACTCCTGCCTGGAGAATCCCCATGGACAGAGAAGCCTGTCAGGCTACAGTGTGTGGGGTCAGTTAGGATGCACTTCCTAACTGAAATGCTAGGTAACAATAACGACTATATATATATATATATATATATATATATACACAACAAAAACACACATAAAATGCACGGCAAACTTGGAATTTCAAGTCATATATTACTGTAAATGAAAAACATTTTCTTCCATACTTAGTTGCTTAGAATCATCCATATAGAATCTATTCCAAGTTTTTGTTTTGAACATTTTATTTGACAAATTTTTAATGCAGGCAGAGAAGTAAGATGTTGTCATTGAAAGTTTGCTAAATATAAAAATGTCAGTAATCAAGATACATAAACTTCAGTTCTCTTTTTCAAAGAATGCAAAAGTATCTATGATATCATTTTAGACAACAGCATTATCCAAAAAGAAATGACCTGCATTTTATTCGCTTGTTAATAAACAGCTCTCTCTGTTTGCAATTTAGTTACTAATGCTTTAAGAATTTAACTATCAAAAAATGTCCTTTTTACCCATAGAGCACTATCATTAAGTACATTTCTATTTCACAACCATAAACTGGGAAGACTCTGAAGGAGAGTAAATCCTGTGAATGTGTCAGCATTTCTGGCTGTGGATATCAAGTAAAGATGAACAGGTCTCAGCAAACAGAAGAGAGCAGGACAGAAACCCCAATCAGATTATACTACTCCACCACTGATGGGCAGCATCACCGTGAAGAGAGTCAGCGGTAGTAAGCGTCACGTCAGATAACTTCTGGAGTACCAGAGACCAAGGGACACCTGTGTGGAGGAAACTGTCCCTCGGGCTCGAGTTTTAAAGATTACTTAATACCGTTGCTGGGCAGAGCCAAGGAGCTGGCCAACAACCTGTCTGTGGCCACCTCTCAAGGTACCCCTCTCAGTGCCGAGGTCTGCCTTCGGCACGAGCAGTTCCTGGGCTGGTGTGCTTCTCCCATATGGCGTTCTGAAACAGTTAAGGAAAATGAGAAGCTCTGTGAAAGTACATTTTTGGCTCAGCATAAACCGTTCATTGATTTGTGGGCCGCGAGTCCTCCAGGGGGTGTTACGAATCCATATGATAGCTAGGTTTTTACATTTGGATCTCTTCTTTAGCTGATGGATGTGTAAAATTTCATGTTAGCCTGGCTACCCCCTATTGGCTACACATCTGAGGAGGTTCAAGTGTATGAGTTATTTCTTCCAAAGTCAATTGTAATTTACACTCACTAAATTGCCTCCAGATCCACCTTTTAAAGATAGTAGACTTGAAATTGCATTCATTTTGGCCCGCACTGCCCATTTGTGTTTAAACCACAGCCCTACTCTGGAGAGCCGCCATCACTAATGGAAAGACATTATGTGGCTGAAGATCCACATTTTCCACAGGAGAGCAGAAAGCTGGCAAGTCAAATGGCCAATGTACAAGCAGTTTTCAGCCCAGGGAAAACTCAGCTTTAATAGTGAGCAGGCAGGCTAGGAGGAGGCAGGGGTGCAGCACAGGATATCAGTTATTTAGTTCAGAAAATCAAAAGCACCACCGTCTCACACTAGGGAAAATTTGCCTTTGGCCTGGAAATATTCTTGCCATGAAGGAGTGTTTTACTTCTTTCTTTTTGCCCTTTCCCATTGTTTGGAGTACGCTTACTCCATGCGAAGCCCACTTGAGCTTTTAAAATTAGCATCGCAAATGATTCTGTGTGTCTTTCCAGTCGCAACCAAAAAAATAACCCAAGTGGCACACCTTCTGTCCCTTCAAAGTCTCAATGCCAAACGACCACTGTGAGGAACATTTAGAATTCTCGATTCCTCTCACTTAATTGCTTCAGTGTGGTTTTCATGGAATCTTAAGTAGAAGTTTAGAGGGCTTGTTAGAAAGGACTATTTGTTTCAAGACCAAAAAACTAAAATTATGAAAATGGTCATGGATTAATAAGCCATCAGTCTAAAACAACCACATTAAGCTCAGATATAAGCCAGTGTGTATTTGAGGAGATTAATTCATTCCATGTCATTGACCTCGAGGCCCACATACCACTAAAATGTGATGAGCCTATGAAAGGATTGCTTTTCAAAAGTTCTGATTCTATCAATGGGTTTTTAAGTAGGCTTTCTCATTTTAAAACCAGCTCTTGCTGACTGAGCTCCAAATGCACATTTGGATTGATGAACAGAGTAAATGAGATAAACAATGAGCTTCATCAGACCTAACACCTGATGACTCTCTCCACCAGCCTTCCCTCGTCTCTCTCGGCAGAGGCTCTATTCTGTGTCCTCTTTCACCCAATTAGGTGGCATCAATTTTCTACTCCAATCTCCCCATAACCTCCTTCTCCTCCCCAACCAATATTTAAAACCACAGCTAGAGAACTCCCTGTATGTTCATCAGTCAGAGATCATTGTAAAATTCAAGTGACCCATTTACAGCATCAAGTCAGGACAGCTGTCTTTCAACCTAGGCTGTGTTTTCTAAATGGACTTATATTTCTGACTGGTGTCACTAGCGGTGCAAGTTGATGCTTTGGGTCTGTGAGACTTTCTTGCTCTGAGGGACCGACGTTTTCATTTTTGGCAATGCCACAAAGTTAACATTTTTTTCCCAACCTAAAGGGGACAGGGTTTCCCACTCAACCATGCTGACATTTACTCCTGGGAGGTCTAGTGGTCTTAAACAAAAAGAAATAAAAACATCTGGAATCTCATGGTCAGCTTGTTTGTTATGTTCAACAGCAGGGGAGCCTAGAGTCCACATCCAACCCCACTGTTAAGGGAGTGAGCATTCAACATTCACTCTTTGCTATATGACTGGGGGAGGGAAGACATTCCATGTTAGATCTAAAGCAGTGTACGAAAAATGGAAGCATTGCGGCCCCAAATCATAGTGTTATTTCAGTGAAATTCAGAAATCAAAATGTCACTTGCACTTTATAAAGTGAAAAAAAATTTCCTCCTAACATGTCATTATAAAATTTAATTTTAATTAGCATTCATTGTTCCAAGGTTTTAATTTGTATTCAATGTTCCATGATATTAGTTCACTTAAAATGACTATATTTAGACACACCTACACTATGTCATATGAAATCCTATTTTGAAAGGTCAGTTGGAATAACACTAGGAAGGGAAGCACTTTGGAAATATTAAAGTAAATTTTAATGTAAATATATAATGATTATTACTACTAAGAAAGCTGACAGTGTCACAATGTAAAATTTAATTCTTGTTCTCCACTACAGTATCACTGATCTTAACCCAGCCAAATAATCATATAATTTATACTGAGCAATTCTTTCAAATAGTGAAAATGAATGGAGAAACTGTCAGAGAATCTGTGTTTTCTTTGTTTTCAGCATAGACTGAGAATTTGGCATGTCTAAATGGGTAAGTAGCAACAGAGAATGAGGTTGGAGGGTCCTGGGAGTTGTTTTACCATTCAGCCAAATGAGCTGCAAATTATCAAATTACTCAAATTTGTCCCTCTAAATCTACCTACATGGCATGTAAAGAGGCAGTTTACAATCTTCTGAATCTTAATCACAACATCGCTCTTCCAAAATGGGGTCTAGCCTCAAAGGAGGAAGAAAATGGCTGTAGTGCCTAAGAATGCAAAGTATGAGATCTTGAAGAGCCAAGATAAACACAGTAATCAGTGCAGCCATAGCAAACCCGACAGGCTGCAATCAGGTTGGAAAAGGGCAACGTGAAAAAAAGGAAAATAGAAATATTCAAACTTTTTTCTGCTGAACATGCCCCCCTTGATATCAAAATAAACTATAAACTTAACTATAAATTAGAATAGTGTGATATTGGCCCAGAGAAGACAGGTATATCAACGGGACAGTATTCAGAGTCCAGAAAAAGACCCTTGTATATCTGTGAATTTATAAATGTAAAAGTGGCATTTTAAAATGTGGCAATATTATTAATATCTTTATTTGAGTTAGAATTATGGTTGTTTTACTGAGAAGAAATAGATCAATGTAAATCCTTACCTCAGAAAGTATGCAAAATAAATTCCAGTTAAATTGTCAAACAAAAATTTATCTAATAAGAATGTTCTAAAACAAAAAGCTTTAAAATATTTTTATATTGTTTTGAATTGGAAAAGACTGAAATCCTAGAAGACATTAGTCATTAGGAAGAGACTGACAGATTTAATAATATAACTATTTTAAGTCACTGTGTAGTGAAAGGTACTATAAACAAGCTCAAAGACAAACGACAGAAAATTTTTGCAACCTGTTTAACCAGCAAGGAAATGGCAACCCACTCCAGTATTTTTGCCTAGACAATCCCGCAGACAGAGGAGCCTGGTGGGCTGCTGTCCATAGGGTTGCACAGAGTTGGACACAACTGAAGCGACTTAGCATGCATGCATGCATTGGAGAGGGAAATGGCAACCCACTCCAGTATTCTTGCCTGGAGAATCCCAGGGACAGAGGAGCCTGGTGGGCTGCCGTCTATGGGGTCGCACAGAGTCGGACACGACTGAAGCGACTTAGCAGCAAAAGCAGCAACCAGCAAAGGAATGATATCTTGTAAAAACTCAAGAAAAAGAAAATAATACATTAGAAAAAATGGGAAAATGCTCAAATAAACATTTTATAGTATAAATATATGTAACTGTAATCACATGTAAAAATACTTAATATAACTACCAATCAGGGGATGCTAAGTAAAAACTATTTCTTCCCATTAAATTAGTAAAGAGTAAAACATCTAGTGCTTACAAAGCTGTGGAGAAACAGGCAGGGACTGAATGTTAGAAGTAGTAGAAATGGGTACAGCCTCTTTGAAGGACATGTTGGCAGCTGATTTAAAAATTTTTAAGGTACATATCTTTAAAAAGTTACAGGAATCAGAGAACTAAAATGGACTGGAATGGGTGAATTTAACTCAGATGACCATTATATCTACTACTGTGGGCAGGAATCCCTTAGGAGAAATGGAGTAGCCACCATGGTCAACAAAAGAGTCTGAAATGCAGTACTTGGATGCAATCTCAAAATTGACAGAATGATCTCTGTTCATTTCCAAGGCAAACCATTCAATATCACAGTTATCCAAGCCTATGCTCCAACCAGTAACATGAAGAAGCTGAAGTTGAATGGTTCTACGAAGACCTACAAGACCTTCTAGAACTAACACCCCAAAAAGATGTCCTTTTCATTATAGGGGACTAGAATGCAAAAGTCCAAAGTCAAGAAACACCTGGAGTAACAGGCAAATTTGGCCTTGGAATATGGAATGAAGCAGGGCAAAGGCTAATAGAGTTTTGCTAAGAGAATGCACTGGTCATAGCAAACACCCTTTTTCAACAACACAAGAGAAGACTCTACACATGGACATCACCAGATGGTCAACATCAAAATCAGATTGATTATATTCCTTGCAGCCAAAGATGGAGAAGCTCTATACAGTCAGCAAAAACAAGTCTGGGAGCTGATCTGTGGCTCAGATCATGAACTCCTTATTGCCAAATTCAGACTTAAATTGAAGAAAATAGGGAAAACCACTAGACCATTCAGGTATGACCTCAATCAAATCCCTTATGATTATACAGTAGAAGTGAGAAATAGATTTAAGGGACTAGATCTGATAGACAGACTGCCTGAAGAACTATGGATGGAGGTTCATGACATTGTACAGGAGACAGGGATCAAGACCATCCCCAAGGAAAAGAAATGCAAAAAAAGCAAAATGGCTGTCTGGGGAGGCCTTACAAATAGCTGTGAAAAGAAGAGAAGCGAAAAGCAAAGGAGAAAAGGAAAGATATAAGCATCTGAATGCAGAGTTCCAAAGAATAGCAAGGAGAGATAAGAAAGCCTTCTTCAGCTATCAATACAAAGAAATAGAGAAAAAAAAAAAAAAAAAAAAACCAGAATGGGAAAGACTAGAGATCTCTTCAAGAAAATTAGAGACACCAAGGGAACATTTCATGCAAAGATGGGCTCGATAAAGGACAGAAATGGTATGGACCTAACAGAAGCAGAAGATATTAAGAAGAGGGGGCAACAATACATAGAAAAACTGTACAAAAAAGATCTTCACAACCCAGATAATCACGGTGGTGTGATCACTCACCTAGAGCCACACATCCTGGAATGTGAAGTCAAGTGGGCCTTAAAAAGCATCATTACGAACAAAGCTAGTGGAGGTGATAGAATTCCAGTTGAGCTATTTCAAATCCTGAAAGATGATGCTGTGAAACTGCTGCACTCAATATGCCAGCAAATTTGGAAAATTCAGCAGTGGCCACAGGACTGAAAAAGTCAGTTTTCATTCCAATCCCTAAAGAGGCAATGCCAAAGAATTTTTAAACTACCACACAGTTGCACTCACCTCACACGCTAGTAAAGTAATGCTCAAAATTCTCCAAGCCAGGTTTCAGCAATACATGAACCGTGAACTTCCAGATGTTCCAGCTGGTTTTAGAAAAGGCAGAAGAACCAGAGATCAAATTGCTAACATCTGCTGGATCATGGAAAAAGCAAGAGAGTTCCAGAAAAACATCTATTTCTGCTTTATTGACTATGCCAAAGCCTTTGACTGTGTGGATCACAATCAACTGTGGAAAATTCTGAAAGAGATGGGAATACCAGACCACCTAACCTGCCTCTTGAGAAACCTATATGCAGGTCAGGAAGCAACACTTAGAACTGGACATGGAACAACAGACTGGTTCCAAATAGGAAAAGGAGTACGTCAAGGCTGTATACTGTCACCCTGCTTTTTTAACTTCTATGCAGAGTACATCATGAGAAACACTGGACTGGAAGAAGCACAAGCTGGAATCAAGATTGCTGGGAGAAATATCAATAACCTCAGAGATGCAGATGACACTACCTTATGGCAGAAAGTGAAGAGGAACTAAAAAGCCTCTTGATGAAAGTGAGAGAAGAGAGTGAAAACGTTGGCTTAAAGCTCAACATTGAGAAAACGAAGATCATGGCATCCAATCCCATCTCTTCATTGGAAATAGATGGGGAAACAGTGGAAACAGTGTCAGACTTTATCTTTTGGGCTCCAAAATCACTGCAGATGGTGATTGCAGCCATGAAATTAAAAGATGCTTACTCCTTGGAAGAAAAGTTATGACAAACCTAGATAGCATATTCAAAAGCAGAGACATTACTTTGCCAACAAAGGTCCATCTAATCAAGGCTATGGTTTTTCCACTGGTCATGTATGGATGTGAGAGTTGGATTGTGAAGAAAGCTGAACACTGAAGAATTGATGCTGTGGTGTTGGAGAAGACTCTTGAGAGTCTCTTGGGCTTCAAGGAGATCCAATGAGTCCATTCTAAAGGAGATCAGTCCTGGGTATTCTTTGGAAGGGCTGATGCTAAAGCTGAAACTCCAGTACTTTGGCCACCTCATGCAAAGAGTTTACTCATTAGAAAAGACCCTGATGCTGGGAGGGATTGGGGGCAGGAGGAGAAGGGGACAACAGAGGATGAGATGGCTGGATGGCATCACTGACTCGATGGACATGAGTTTGAGTGAACTCCGGGAGTTGGTGATGGACAGGGAGGCCTGGCGTGTTGTGGTCCATGGGGTCTCAAAGAGTCAGACACGACTGAGCCACTTAACTGAACTGAATTGAATGTATCTATAGAAATAATAGAGTGGTAGGGAGGGAGGCTGAAGACAGAGGGGATGTATGTATACTTATATATTTACAGTTGGTTGACATTGCTCTATGACAGAAATGAACACAATATTGTTGAACAATTTACTGCAATAAAAAAATTTTTTTTAAAAGAATGATAAGCATACGGTCCTTTGGAATATCCTAATCAATTATGCTTCAGCTTGAGTCCCTAAAAAAAAAAGACTTTTTGATTACAACTGAGAATGTCAACAATAAAACTAGATCTCAAAGACACACAGACACACAAACACACACACACAAAGAAAACAAACAGTAGCGTGAATGCTCACATTCCTTCATACAAGGTATTCATTGCATCATTGTGGGAGAAAATTTTGAAATATTGTTAAGTGTTCATCAACAGACTATATCACACAGAATTAAAAATACATTTGTGAAAAAGAAAAACCAATATGCTGACTTGTAAAAATGAACAAGCTATGTTAAGTGACATCCATATATCTATTTTTTTCTGCGTGTGAGTGGCTCAGTCGTGTCCGACTCTTGTGACGCCATGGACTGTAGCCCGCCAGGTCCCTCTGTCCATGGAATTTCCCAGGCAAGAATACTGGAGTGGGTAGCCATTTCCTTCTCCAGGAGATCTTCCCAAACCAGGAATCAAACCCAGATCTCTTTCAGTGCAGGCGGATTCTTTACCAACTGAGCTACAAGGGAAGCCAGGTTTGAGCCAGGGATCGAACTGGGCCTACTGCACTGCAGGCAGATTCTTTACTGTCTGATATATTTGCACAATCTAACAGAAACATCAGCAAGAAGACATATCAAACTATTTCCAGTGATTATCTCCACGGATGTGTGAGGGTGAGAATAAGAAATATTGATCAATATTTTTTAAGTTTTTAAATGTGAAGATACTACTTTAGTCAGGCATAAGGATGCATGCTAACAGTCATTCATCCAGTCAACAAATTGTATTGAAGCATCAAGGAGCAAAATGGACACAAGCACTCACAGAGTTTACATTCTAGTGCAAAAGCTAAAATAAAAAATAAACACAAGTAAGAAAAGCAAATTATAGATATGTAAAATGTTACAAGTGCTATAGGAAAAAAAAAAAAGGGCAAGACAAGGAGATCTGGAAAGCAGGGCATGGTGAATGAGGGTTAGTTGGTGCAGGTAAAATTTGAAATAGGATGGTCAGGTGAGGAACTACCTGGGCAAAGACTTGAGGATGCTGAGGGAGTTGTCTTTGTGGATGTAGCTATCCAGGGAAAGACCATGCCCGATTCAGAAAACAGAGAAGACAAAGGACATAGTGGGAGTGATCCTTGTAGTCTTTGGAGAAACCAGAGGGAGGCAAAGATGAGTGAGCCAGAAGGAGAGGTGGATGAGACAAGGATCAATAGACACGGGGCCAGGGCAGGGGCTGGGGGTGGGAGCTGGATCAGAGACACCAAGGGAGTACTGTAAGGACATTGAAGGGCAGGTTATCTTCCTAGAGTATGTCTCAATAAAGACTCTATCTGACTTTGACTCAGCACTTAAAACTATGATTCACCACCACAACTTTTCCTGCTTCTCCTCCCCCAAAGTGTGATATTGGAGGGGTATGAGTAATCTTAAACTTCCTTCTCCTATAAAGATTTCTTTATATTTTCTGGAAAGTTTTAGGAGCATTTATCTCTCCTTTTAATGGTCTCTTCTGAAAGGTTAAAGATTTGGAACTTGGACCATTTGCAAGAAAGCTCTTAGCAATCACATATGTGATCCATTGCAAAGACGGAGCCTGCCACTAGCTGTGGTGCCTTCTCAGAACAGAGAAAGGAGATCATGACCGTGACCTCGTGGGACTCCCAGTCATCCTCACGTGAAAGCTTGTACGACCCCAATGCAATGAATTTGAAATGAACATTTAAGAATTTTTAAAAATGCTCACTTTTTCAATAATCTACGGGAATCTCGAAGGCAGATTTTTAAACAGCCTGGATATGCAGGAATAATAGTTTGGAACAAATGGTAGATCACTGAGTAGGAGGTAGTTACGATGGAGTGGCAAGACTGGAGATCAGGAGCCCAGGGACATGAATAAGCTGTGAAATTTGGGGCAAGTTTCTTCCCATCTCTCGACCTTAGTTCCTTTGTCTGTAAACTACAGGCTAACTGATGTCTATAGTTGTTTTTAGTTTTATGGATCTCAAAACTGGTATAATATAATTTACTATAATTAAATTATATATATATTTCTACATATATTTTATGTATATATATCTACATATATATCTACATATAGAATAAATATGTATTTATACATATATATTTACTTAATTATGCATCACAAAAGGGATAAAACTACAAAAAGAATTGCAAAAAGTCAAGAACAAGCTACTTGAGAATAAAGAAGAGATAACAACCCTAGAACACAATTTTCCCTAGAACACAATTTTCCCAAACATGAGCTTCCTTGGAAGAATGAGATGTCATACGGAGGCAGAGGGTTATTACAGAGATTCATGCTGATGGGAACTATCATCGCAAATGTGGCAGAGGAGGGTATGAGTCAGCACAGGGAACGGGGGAAGTGGCACTGAGCACGCCCTGAGAGGCCTCATTGAAATTCACCTCTCAGATCCCATTCCAACCAGATTCTTAGAGGTGAACTTGACTCAAAAGCTTACTCAAAAAAATGTCTGTATGTTAGAGTTATTCAAAGTGATTCCATAACAGTTCCTATAGTAAGCAAATAATGACCCTACATGTATCACATACCCATTTTATATCAATGTGATGTTTCCATTTGACAGTTTTAACCAGAGACTCAACATTCTTACTAAGAAAACACAGTTTAAAAAACAAAAACCAGAAGTCTTTAGTTGTTCTCCAAAGGGGCTTAGATCTATCCCATGTATAAACAAAATTCTGTGGGGATCACTGGGTACAGAATATGCTTCTACAGAGGTTTCAGGGTCCCTCCTTGAGGGCCTCACAGGCTAGCAAAGGTCAAACAGCAATGTGGGAGGAAGTGCGGGAGAGAAGTTCTCCCTGGTTTGAGTCCAGAGACCTGGGTCCTTCTTAAGAGTCACTGTGGGAACGGGAGCACATCAGGTGGTCTCACTGAGCCTCCTTCCTCCTTCCTATGGGACTGAGTTAGGCCTCGTGGCCTTAATCTCCCTTCCAGTTTTGATTCTAGAACCTCTTAGACTTGGTCCACACTAAGCCATTAATGAACAATTGTTAGGTCATTTCTGCTTTCATATTTTTTTTATAACATTTAGGTTTTACAAGTATGAATAGGTAAAGTAAAATAAGATTGACAATTATTTTTTCTTAAAGAGAATTTAAAATTTCAATCCCAGAGAAAGGAGACAGTCTACATGGGAAAGTGTGGTTTTTGAGGAACCACCCCAAATCATTGAAAACAAGACCCAACTGCCTGGTCTTCCCTGGTGGCAGAGTGAATAAAAATCTACCTGCAATGCAATGGACATGGGTTCAATCCCTGGCCTGGGAAGAGTCCACGTGTCGAGGAGTAGCAAAGCCTGTGTGCCACATCTACTGAACTGTACTCCAGAGCCCAAGCTGCAACTGCTGAGCCTACAAGCCCGAACTGCTGAAGCCCATGCTCTGTAACAAGAGGAGCCACAGCAGGGAGAAGCTTGCACCACAGCAAAGACCCAGCACAACTGAAAAATAAACAAATCACTAAAAAAAGGCCCAAGCTCCCCACCAAACACTCGTTCCTCACGTTTACCTCCATTTTTCCTCCAGAGACCTTTCTTCAATGATCTAAAGGGACAAAGACAGTATAAACTCTTAAGGACAAAGAGAACTTCTGTAGACAAGGAGTCTTCTGTACACAAGGGGTTTCACACCTCTTTGAAAGGTGAAGAGCAGAGCAGAGGGGATACTAATAAGAAACGAGCCAGTTTCTCAAGGTGTTTGGGGTTTGGAGGTGGGACAAGAGATGCCAGATGAAAGTCTGATGTACCCCAAGCAGTTGGACCCCAGGTGACCTCCCACACCCTGAACAGCTTCAGTCAAACCTGGGAATCAGCTGAGAAAGAGAATGGCTGGGGATTCAGGGAACAGGGGCTCTGATACAACAGTACACTGAAGGAATGTTCCGATGAAAAAGGTATGCTGTAGATTTGAGGGTAGTCATCTCGATTAGAGCTGGAGGAAAGAAGGTTTCCTGAAGAAAAGGGAGGAGAAGCTTTATATGATATATTAGAGCTCTGGAGAAAGAAATCACTAATAGTGTGTATTGGATCCGAAGGAACACATAGGTAAGAAAAATAAGGATGGTCAAAGAGGAAACTATACAAATAAAAATAAATGGAAGATACATGAGTGTTTATAGCAGCATTATTCATAATAGCCAAAAAGTGGAAATAATCCAAATGTGTATCACCTGATGAATGGATATCTATGTTAATCCACGTAATAAAATATTACTGGAGAGTAGAAAGGAGTGAGGTATGGATACATGCTGCAGCCTAAATGAAACTTGAAAATATCAAGGGACAGTAGCCTGATACAAAAAGCCACACATTACATGATTCCATTTATATGATATGTCCAGAACAAGCAAATCTGTAAAGATAGAATATAGATTAGTGTTTGCCTAGGGTTAGAAGGGGAGGGACAGGAAAATAGAGAATGTTGGTGAGTTCTAGGTCTGTTTTCTGGGTGATGAAAATGTTCTAATATTAGGTTGGGGACATACTTGCATGCTTCAGGATGACAGAGGATGAGATGGTTGGATGGCATCACCGGCTCAATGGACATGAGTTTGAGCAAACCCAGGGAGATGGTGAAGGACAGAGAAGCCTGGTGTGCTTCTGTCCGTGGGGTCACAAAGAGTCGGACATGACTGAGAGACTGAACAACAACATGCTTGCAAAACTCTGTAAATGCACTAAAACCCATTAAATTCCATTAAATTATACACTTTGTGAGCTTTGTGCTCCATTTCAATAAACCTACTAAAAACAAATAAATAAATGAGAAAATCAGGCAAATCCTGACTCTGAGCAAAGGAAGATGTTTTGGAGATCAAAAATGATTGTACCACAGGACATGGAAGAATTTGCATAGTTATTATAATGTATGTTATTGGTTTAATCAAAATGTTGATATAGTAGAAGAATGGAGGGGGAAGTTAGGAGCGGGAAAAGATAGTTCCTCATCTTCCATAATAAGAAATTAGTAATAGATTGTGCCTAAAAATGGACAAATCAAGAAATATTAGGAAAATAAGCATATTAGTTAGAAATTGAAGGTAACTATACTGAAAAAGGCAGAGAAGGCAATGGCAACCCACTCCAGTACTCTTGCCTGGAAAATCCCATGGACTGCGGAATCTGGTGGGCTGCAGCCCATGGGGTCGCTAAGAGTCGGACACGACTGAACGACTTCCCTTTCACTTTTCACTTTTCACTTTCACGCATTAGAGAAGGAAATGGCAACCCCCTCCAATGTTCTCGCCTGGAGAATCCCAGGGATGGGGGAGCCTGGTGGGCTGCCGTCCTTGGGGTCGCACAGAGTTGGACACGACTGAAGTGACTTAGCAGCAGCAGCAGCATACTGAAAAAGCTCTAAGAATAGCAAGTGGTTTCCTTGGAAAATAAGATCAATCAATGAATAAAATTTAAAGCAAAGTCACAAAGTAAAGCAGAGGCAGAGCTCATATGAACAACTTCAAAGATTTAAAATGCAGGCGCCCCTGAACATAACTATCATCCTCAAGCTTGGGCACCATAAAATGTACACCACGTGCTCCCAGGTTGAAAAGTAGCTGATGACAAAAATATTTCACTCACTTTCTGCATATCTTAAAATACATAGTGGAATGTTTTCTGGATCTTCTCCATATCTGAAGTTAAATACCTAAATAAAATTGCTGCTGCTGCTGCTAAGTCGCACCAGTCGTGTCCTACTCTGTGCGACCCCATAGATGGAAGCTCACTAGGCTCTGCCATCCCCGGGATTCTCCAGGCAAGAACACTGGAGTGGGTTGCCATTTCCTTCTCTGAAATAAAATTGAGCCAGTCCTAAATCTTTATATCTTATTTCTTTATTCTTCCCCCTAATTATTTTTCAACCACCATGTCATGTAAAAGCACATTTGTGTAAATTGGATACATATGTGGAGAATTTGACACCAAAAAACAAGTCATAATTTTTCTAAACCAATACTTTGGTTTAGAAAAACTTAGATCAATTCCCTTAGTTCCAAGATCCTATATCAATTTCACAATTAAATACTCTTTAGTATTGCTATATATCGTTTGCTATTGTCTATAAAATTATTCTGGATCATGTAAGGATTATCAGATATATAAATATGGATGTGAATATGGATATATGAGATAAAGATGTGAGCTTAGTCACTCAGTTATGTCCAACTCTGAGACCCCATGGACTGTAGCCCACCAGGCATATCTGTCCATGGGATTCTCCAGGCAAGAATACCAGAGTGGGTAGCCAATCCCTTCTCCAGGGGATCCTCTCCACCCAGGTATTAAACCTTGGTCCCCTACATGGCAGTGATTCTTTACCATCTGAGCCACCAGTGAAGCCCATAAATAGACACAGGGATACAGATGCGGTTATAGATATTACATCTCTTCACATATGATTGTCCTTTAACAGAACAGAGGTGATGGAGCTGCCTGGGTGGATGGATAAAGTGATGGATGAATACACACTGACTCCAACTGAGGCACCTCATCCTTCTCCACACAGCCTGGATTTGCATATTTTTATTTCAGGCCGCCTTCAGAATGATGCATAAAAATGCTATCCAGACGAAGTGTTTTGTGATGTCCTTTATCAGGAACATATGCACATTTACACACCAAACAGCAACAACTCAATTGAGATCGTAACTCGGAGGGCATCTGCCTCAATAACTACCTTTCTTATGTTGACAGGTGGCTGATTAAAGAGGAGGAATGTATCTTTAAGTCTGCTATCACGAAATTATATATATATACATATATATACACACACACACACACACACACACACATATATATATATATATACCACCCTCTCCAATCGTTCGGAACCTCGTGCTTCCTCGTGGTCCTTTTCCTTCTGAGCAGTTCAATTAGCGGGAAATCTCTCTCTGATGGACTGAAGCAGCTTGAGTGAACGCCCGAGCGCTCAGCCAATTAGGCTCATTTGAAGTTGCAGAATTGCCTTCTTTGGTGTTAAAACCCCATGTCAAACACTGGGTCTAAGATCATTTGTGCTTCAAAATGAGATTGACAGAGCAGCTGCAACAGGGGGCATGCCTGCTGGACGACTTAATTGTGGAGCCTGAAGGGCCATCATGAACCGGCGTGCAGAGACCGCCTCGCCGCTGCTGCATTACAAATGCTCTTTATTAACAGCGATCTGTAATCAATGGGCTCAGGCTTTTTGCCAGAGCTCCCAAATCAGACAGGCGGGCCTCTGCGTCAGGGTGGGCGGAGCCACAGGGCCCAGCGATCGAACTGGGGAGAGAAAGCGGTGTTGTCCTTGCCTGACTCTTGGGTGCGATGCTAAATCAGAAAGGGACCCTCGTAAACATTCGAGGGGCGCCCTTTTCTCACTACTGGTTGAATATTCATTAGCCCGGGTGAGCGCGGCACACTATACATACAATTACATGTTATTGATGTGAATAAAAGGAGCTGCTTTTGTTTCAACAAAGGCAAATGTTCTAAATCGGTTCAGCATAATGTGTTAGGGTAACTTTTGATCAGAAATGTGAAGGCTTAGAAGTATACATCCATGTGTAGATACATAGAGACGCACAGTTTGGTAGGTGTTAGGAGACAGTAGGGGTTGGGAAGGCTTTTGTTAAAGAGACAAAAGGTTAATTTAAGAAATTTTAAATCTGTTTATTTGGAAACAGTCTGCAAATTCCAATTCGGATTTCCTTTCCTTTAAAAGAAATCATTACATGACATTCTTTCTGAAGGTGTGTAATGGGAAACTCATGCACTGGGAGTCAGAGACCAAGGAGATAGACTAGGTTCCACTGCCTGAGACCAGTGTAACCTTGGGCAAATCATTTAACCTCTCTGGCCTGCCTAGCCTTATCCATAATATGTAAGGGACAGATGCGTTGTAACATTCGTGAAGTTGATTTTCTACCCAACCCCCCCCCCCCCCCAGATATATCGAATGTTATTTCTTTCACTCTATAGTGCAAGAAAGCCATTTATTCTACTATTAAGACCAGAAGAAAGGAAGAGTGCAGATGGGGTGGCCAGTCCCCTTTGCCTTAGTCCCTTTGTCCAATTCTCAAACAAATACCATTTGCAGGTATTCTTTCTGCAAAGTCTTGTGTTAAGTGGTATGAAAGAGGGGGCAGGACCAGAGTCACCTGAGCCCTGCTTACCAAGAGCCCAGAATCTGCCAGAGGGAAACAGACTAATAGATAAGTAATTCAGCAGTCCTTATGTGAAGCTGCTTTCCAGTTGAATCCACAGATTCAACTGCATTTTATCCAGGGCCAATGTGTACGGCCACTTTATCTGTGCACGGCCCAAATGCAGGGGGTGCTTTTCATGCTAACCACCAGTTGAATAGATACCCTTAAGTTGTGCAACATGGCTGTCCTAATCCTAGTAGCTCAAATCAGTGTACAACAGCTTTGCTTTCTTTGGCCTTGCCACCCAGCATGTGGGATAGTATTTCTCAGACCAGGAATGGAACTTGTGTACTCTACATTGGAAGAACAGAGATGTAATTGCTGGACTACCAGAGAAGCCCCAACATACAACTAAGTTCTGAAAGAGATGACATGAGCTCCCTGCTCTTGGTTGTTATACTCTAGGAATAAGCATGAAAGTATATGAATGGGCCTCCCTAGTGGCTCAGTTGATAAAGAATCTGCCTGCAATGCAGGAGACCCAGGTTCAATCCCTGGGTCAGGAAGGTCCCCTGGAGAAGGGAATGGCAATCCACTCTGGTATTCTTGCCAGAGAAATCCCATGGAAGATAGAGGAGTCTGCAGTCCATGGGGTCACAAAGAGTTGGACACAACTAAGTGACCAATACACACACACACACACACACAAGCATATAAATAAAAAATGCAAAATTTGTCATATGAATAAGATATAAACTGTAAAAGAAATGACTGAAGAAAGTAAAAAAAATCACAAACAATAAGTGATTATGTTTAAGACTTTGCTATAGTCTGAATTAAGTGAAATTAGGAATGCAAAAGTGCTCAAATTGTGCATGGTACATAGCAAATTTTAAATAAATGTCAGTTTTGTTCTATTCATTGTTGCAATATTTTGCACAATAATAACGTTTGCTAGAAGGGAGAGATTATGTTAGTGTGGGATTTCCAAGGAAGGACTTATAGAGGAGGCCAGGTTTGAATTGAATCTTGAAGGGCAGGTGAAATTAAATAAAAAAATCATGATTTTAATTCAGATTCCCACAAAATGTGTCTAGAATGGTAGGTTATCAACATGGAACACCCTGGGCACACTCAAAGATCTGGGTATTTTTCAACATAGGACTCTAAAGGCTGTGAAGCACAAGCTGAGTTACCATTCAGTAGCCTCTGCTGGAACTGCTACAGGTCTTTGTGTCTCCCCCCATGTCCCCCATTTCCTCTTCAGCCAATTCTGTAGAGAAACTCCAGTCTTTGTAGTCAGAAAGGCTCCACCAGGCTCATTCTACACTCCCAAAGCCACCTACAAGTTTCCCTCAAGCTGGCCTGGTTGCTAGCCCATGTTTTAAAAGTAAATGAAAGACTGTTGAGTTGAAGACTAAAGTATTCCACTTTCTATTGGGACCTCCATCACCATGGTGGTGTTGTTGTTGTGTAGTCGATAAGTTGTGTCCAACTTTTTGCAGCCCCATCAACTGCAGCACTCCAAGCTTCCTGTCCTTCATTATCTCCCAGAGTTTGCTCAAACTCATGTCCGTTGAGGTGGTGATACCATCCAACCATCTCATCCTCTGTGGCCACCTTCTCCTCTTGCCCTCTATCTTTCCCTGCATCAGGGTCTTTTTCAATGAGTTGGCCAAAGGATTGGAGCTTTGGCTTCAGTATCAGTGCTTCCAATGAATATTCAGGGTTGATTTCCTTTGGGATTGACTGGCTTGATCTCTTTGCTATCCAAGGGATTCTCAAGAGTCTTCTCACTAACCAATTCTTATCAGATCCCTCAGGTCCAACCAGAACAAAACTGAACCACCTCAATTCAACCCAGTAGACCATGGAGCCATTCCAGCAGGAAAGCTCATGAGAGGAGTAATAAATATAATCAATATAATGATGATAATAATATGTATATGTCCCATATACTTTCTGTATAAATAAAAACATGAAAGTTTTAGAAACTCATTTAATCCTCATAATAATCCTTGAGTTCAATACTGTTCTTACATTTGACAGTTGATGAAACTACAGCACAGAAACTAATTTGCCAAGATCTTAGAGCTGCTTTGGATGGTAGATATGTCAAATAGGAGAGCTAAGATTCAAATCCAGGCAACTTGGCTCCAGAGTCCCAGTACACACACTTCACTTTCTGTCTCCTCTCATGATCCAGCTCCCTACTCAAAATGACTGAGATGTCATGGTAGCCTACAAGTTTTCCCATAATGATGAGTTTCATGACTCACACATTTATCATCATTAGCATTTCAGTCTAGCTCCATGCTGAGTACTGACCACTACATATAACTGCCTACTAGAAATCTGACCTAACTCCTGCCAATCTTAGCACATTCAAATTGACCTCATTGTCTCCTTCAATCTTTCTGATATCCACTCTTCCACCCTACTCCCCTCCTGAACTCCTAATCCTGAACTCAGGGAATGATATCAGAGTCAACCTGAGCCAAAAATCATGAGTTATTTAAGATGTTTTCCTCCCATGGGTTCTCTAAACAGATACCCTAATGAAATAGTCAAAGTTGACACTGTTACTCCTTTGCTCAAAATTCAGTGCTGTCTCTTACCTGTAAAATTTAATCTAATGTCCTTGCAAAACATACAAGATTTTGCATGCTTCAATCCCAGCTTCATTCGTGGTCTCCCCTTTCACCCAACTCTGTGCTCCAGCTGTGATGCCCCTCTGTGCAGTGCCCAGCACGCCATCTTTGCTCACAGTTCTACCTTTGTCTTCCCTTCAATTCCCTTTCTAGCCTGCCATCCCTTCGCCTGCCTACTGATCAATGCTTCCAAGTCCTTCAGGTCTCTACCCCCCATTAATCTCTTCCTTGAAGCCTCCCTACGTACACCAACACCCCACACCCCAAGTAAATGAGTTGTCCTGCTACTCTTTGTACCTGTTCGCTGTGTAGAGCTGTGGTGTTGTATCATAATTTCTCTCTCTCTACAGTGCAAACCTGATGTGTTTTCATCCTTGACATCTAACACATCTAAACTTTTATGTGCTCTTGATTTGCACTCAGAAAGCATTTGCTGAGTGAATGAATTAATTGACATTTCTAGAACTTCAAATAGTGATAAATGCCATAAATACATCTTAGGAATATAAATAATATAGGGCTAGTACCCTGTCAATGATGAGAGCACTATAATAAAGATATTAGTGCTGCATCCTTCCACTGAATACATCATCACTTTTCCACAACTACTTAGGGAAGAGACTTGTGGTTCTATTCTAAATTTCAGCATAAGAAATTTGAATCCAAGGGAAAACCAGTTGTATGGAATGTTTCTCTATTCAAACTGAATTTTCTCTGTGAAGTTTTAATTTAACATAGCTTCTAAAAATGAGCAATGTAAATCAGGATATTTTTCTCTTAAATAATTTTAATTTTTGAAAGAAGAATTCAACACTTTAATTTCTTAGAAGCTGCTAAAATTAATATTGATTTTTTGGCTTATCTTGCAAGGTATCATCATTTGTACTAAAACATATGGTTCTGCTAAAGAATGAAGGTAACTATGCTTCTTTGGAAATAAATGCCCTTAGCCTGTGATCACCAAAGTAAGCAGATTTGGTGACCCACTTGCAACAATATTAAAATGTTACACTCTGATTTGATTCATTTGTGTCAACAACTGCATCCTCTACAATCTTGTACAAGAAGGAGAAATCTATGATTACACGTCTATGTCATCTTCCTAGAACTTTCTAGAACTTTATCCTCTCCAAGGATATATCTTAGCTGATCACATAACTATTTTTTTCAAGCTCTAATATTTATCACTTAAAATAGTTAAACGATTGCTATCCTTAAATATTGTCACAGTAATAAAAGAATTAGAGTTGACACTTGACACTGTTCATGCTAATATTTTACGCTCTGGATTTTTCCACAGTATGAAATCAAATTGCACATCCTGAGAGAAATGCACATGCCATATTGTCATGCACAGTAGATCAAACTAACGCAGTCAAAACCCTAAATGGAAACCTTCTAAGGAATTTTAAATACACAAGCTACATCTGCAAGATATTTAACTATTGTTCTTTCACTAAAAATTAATGAGATTTAAATTTAGCTTGAAAGATAGAACAACCAAAGTTTAAAGTGCATGCTAAATTTGTGTCCTAAGTCGCTCCCTCAGGACTCTACACAGCCTGCTTTGGATAAAATATTTCATGTTCAGAACAATGGTGAGGGTAGAGAGTCTAATGCACTATTTTATTTACCCATCATCTCAATGCAATTCTGTATGCCTTTTAATCAATGTATTAAATATCTTGGCTTATTTGTAAGGTATACATAAAAGAGGAAATAGAGAGCACTGCTACAGTATGCTGGTCTGGTTTCAGATGAATGATTCACACTTGGAATTTGTCAGATATAAGAAAGCACTGGCAAGATAAGTGTAATTGGCAAACCGGCAATTGCTTCCATCCAATACATTACCACCTAGGTCAAGAAATTCTGTCACTGTGGTTTTATTCCATATGGCACCAAAACCACTCAAATACATACTCCCAGAATCCTATAAATTAAGGAAACTATTTCTAAATACACCTATTAAATTTTATTTATGTCTATTTTCAGAAGTGAGAGTCAAAAGTTATTTATTCCCCTTGCTACACAGCATCTTCTCTATTCTTGGAGGCAGCAATTCTAAACTGTAGTCATCTCTCTTGGAGAAGTACTATAATTGTAACCAAACACTAAAGAACACACAGGCTTACCAACAAATCCATAAAAATATTCAGCTGCACTATTATTTCTTTGTCAGCTTGTGTTTAATAATTTAATTCAATTCTAGTAGCAAAGAGCATAGCAACAGTTTTTTTTTTTTTGAACCAGTAAACTGTGACATGGAAGTCTAATGGAGTATGAGTTTGCATGCTGAGGTGTCATTTTCATAAAACAGCATTTTCACTAGGGGCATACAATGAAAAAGCAGAGTTTCTAGATCTGATATTGAACAATCATTGGCCATTAATTCATTATAATGCTATTTTTCTAAATAGGTAATTTTATCATTTGTCAGAAAATACAGATAAGTGGTTTACATTTTCTTAGAGACTATTAAGCAAGATTTTAAAAGCTATGAAACAAGATTCTAAAAGCTATTAAAATATCAAATAAATACCATTTTCAGGCAAAGCACCCTTTGATATAGACACAGGTGCAAGTCTTTTCAGTTACTAAAGCTTTTGAGATAAGATAATGAAACTACAGGTAATGAAAAAAAAATTTTTTAAGGATGTTTGGCCCACTTCTATTCAATATAAAAATATTATATTTTTTATATACAAGGTCAAAAAGACTACAGTTCATTTCCTTATTAATTTATTAAATCTGGCTTTCACTTATTGTAACAGAGTAAAACATACAATAATAATCACTTAACAGAAAATCTTTTTAGATTCCCTTACATGAGAAGTAGGCAAAACAGCACATTGAATGACTGCTCTGCTCAAACCATTTATAACCCCCAGTATCTGAATGAAATATCCACATGGTGACAACTTCAGTGTTACTGACCAGAGATGATCTCTGCATCTAGCCACGTCTATCCCTATTTCCACAGCCTATACTCACCACGTTTCCATTGTCAGCAACACGGGGCAATAGAAAGTGGCTGGTCTCTTTTCTGGTCCCAACTCTCAGTCTTGCCAAGGCATCAATGATAAATGTATCCATATTGGAGACACCTCTGGGAGAGGGTGGTGGAGGGCAGGAGAAAAATAAGGCTGTCCCCCGAAATGATTCAAATATATGCCACGACATTTGCTGCCAAGTGGCAGTATCTTTTAAAGCAACTAACAGCCATTTCTTCTTGTTTTGTTTTATTTTAATGGACATATGCTTCACATCTGAATATACCACCTCAGATTGCCCATATGATATAAGGAATGCCCAGGTCTTTTAAAAATGCTGAGCTTGTATCTGGGAGAATTTCCCATTTGTTGAGATGGTAATTGTTTTAACTTTGATGTCTCTCACCCTGCACATCTGTTTCAGCTCTCCTACCAGACGCAATCACAAATTTATCATCTCTGCATATGTTCCTGGGTTAGGTCTGCCTTCGTGGCAGCATACACCAGTAAATTCCACTGCTTTATTAAGTTTGTTATTATTGGCTTTGTCCATAAAACACAGTGTTTATGACCTGACCAGTTCACACTTGCAGGAGGAAGAGGCACTAATATAGAAACATTTTATTACCTGATCTGACCCACAACAGCCTAGGTGATATTTCCTTAGTTACAGAGTTTATGGTGTTATCATCAAGCAGATTTTTCATTATTTTTTAGTGGAAGTCTACCCCTTTCTGCTGTGCCACATTGCCTTATTAAAATATTATGTTCAAACCCTGACTCTATTCATTACTGCTTGAATAGCCTTAAGTAGCACACAATTTCCTCATTTGTAGAATGGACATAAAATTATGCTAATCCCTCAAAGTTTTGTTGAGAAACCAGAGAAGTCCTAACACAATAGGGTTTATTGTCTTTTATAAAATATTTCAGTGCTAAAAATGCATGACTCAAAACTCATTTAGCCTTTGTTATACATAGTGAGATTTGAAAGTAATAATTGAATCCTCAGTAGAGATAAATTCATGCAACAATGAACCATATTCTAAAATGCTTCAGCCACATTCTCCATAACCAAACACACACATAAATCTCAGACACAGGGTACTGACCACATCTTGGGCCAGAGGCCTCTACCTAAATCAACTGAGGATAATGTACTAAGGAGGCACTAAAACATTATTATATGTTCTATGTCAACTCCATTAAAGCAAATCATTCACTTCAGATGAGGTGTCTATTGAACAAACTATGCCTATTGAGCTTTTAAATCTTTGACACATTTAATTTTTAAAAAATCTATGTCTGTGACATAAAAGTCATAATGGAAAAACAAGTTAACATGTTAAAGAGCTGTCTCATAAAAAAGCATTTTCACTAGGAGTGTAACAATGAAAAGGCAGAGTATTTGTTGTAAAAAAAAACAAAAAAAAAAACAAAAAAAATTATAGGAGAGTATAAAATAAAAAATTTCTCCTCCCTATCTCATTTCTGTAGCTCAACACTGTTATGATATTTTTCTTTCTGAAATTTTCCTATGCTTTTAAGATCTCTTAAATGTTTATGTATATAAAGACATTTTATAATTTTACAAAATTTGAACATTTTTTGTTCTGTATCTTGCATGTCTTTGTCCATCATGTTTGTAGATGTCTCTTCATATTGGTGCATGTAGGGAAGTAGACGTATCTCCATTATTTGTAGGTTAGCTGAATCAGAGGGTACCTAAACAACCTGCTCCTGGCAGATGTGCAGGTAGTTTTAACATCTTGCTGCTACAAGAATGCTCCATCCATGTGTGAACAACTCTAAATACTTATCCATCTGTATTCTGAATACTTAAGCATTATTTTGCATGACCAATTCCTATATGTACAATTGCTGATCAAAAGGATTGTATGTTTTTATTTTTACCAGTACCATCAAATTGCCACATAAGAAGTTTTGTACCAATTTATATTCCTTGAAACAATGTATGATTTCCTGTTTGTCTAGATATGCTAACATTCAGTACCATTGGTATTTTAAACTTTTGTTAATTTGGTAAATAAAAGAAAATTGCAGTATCATTTTAATTTGTGTGATCATCATTGAGATTTAATATCATTTAATTGTTTGAAGTTTATTTATTATTTTTTGGTAAATTGTCAACTCATCTCCTTTCCCATTTTCTGTTAAACATTTTAATTTATTTACTTACTTTGGCCACGCTCTGCAGCATATAGGATCTTAGTTCCCTGACCAGGGATTGAACTTGGGCCCTTGGCAGTGAAAGTGTGGCATCCTAGCTGCTGGACCACCAGGGAATTCCCTCTCATTTTCTGAGTGGCTTAATTCTTTTTTATTGAGTGCTAGCTGCTCTTAGCTTATTATTGCTACTAACATTTTGAAATATAGATTAGATAGACATAGAGAAATACATAGATACATAGATAAATAGATAAACATAGAGGCATAGATGCATAGATATATGAATGATAGATATAGGTAGAAAAAAAAGATAGTTGGAGAGAGAGAGTGAACATTTTCTCATCATCACCTTTATAAGATGCATTTATTGGTGCCTTTCCCATAGAAATGTTTTTGATTTTTAAATTATCAAAACTGCCAATCTTCTTTGATGATTTCTAGCTCTCATGTCTTACTGAGAAATATCCTCTACACTCTAAGATTCCACTTTAGAATTCTAAATATTCTACTCTGCTTTTTCTAATAGTATCAAAGGATATTTTTTAAACTTTTGGTCCTTAATTTATTTTCTAAGAATTTTACTAAGTACCTGATTATATAATCTAATCAGCTATATGCAATATAGAACTTACTGTTGTAAATAAAAATTATTCTTTTCAAATAATCTCACCAGCTTTATAGCACATGGTACATCTAGCAAATGAAATACTGCAGGTAAAAATTTATAAATGGCAAAACACAAGCATGGGCTCCATAGCCCTCTCTTTAGGTATTTATATTGCCAAAGTATAACCATACTTTAAGTAACAGTATTAGAAAACAAGTTCTGATTTCCTGATTTAAATCAGAGTAAGAGTGTTTTATTAAAAAGCCCTTTGGCACCCTATTAATCAAATAACTCTCACACAGAGTCTAATTTTTACACTTAATTACTTAGTTTTTGTCATAGTGTTATAACCCAAAATGCTTAAAACAAGACCAATGGATGACAATGCTGGGGTATTTATTGTTCTTTTCATTGAACAAACATGTATATGTGCCTCACAAGTGTACAGCTTTGGGACAGGTATTTGAAGGATACAGAGATCAAGACAACCCAATTCTTCTCTTCAAAGGCATTTGCTCTTAAGAAGGGAAAAACATCTGCACAAATGCCGTAAGGAAGAGGTGATATTTTATGTGCAGGGTTTGTGTAAAAAGTAGCCAGCTCAGGTTCCAAATTGTAATTGTGTGAAGATGTGAACTTCTTTAAATCTCCTATCAATGTCAGAAGCCTAAATGAGAGGCTTCCCAGCTGACTATGAACTACAGATGTGGTTTGTTTGTCATGCATGGTTTTTTTGTTTAATTTGATTTACTTAGCAACATTCTAAAATTCAGAGATTTGACATTAAAATATATTAAAATTTCAGGCTAATCCAAATAAAAATGGGAAGTTCTGCCAACAACAGGCTACCATTACAACTTGGTAACAGATCAGATGATGCTGAATATTGGGTTTCCCTTTTGCTTATTTATTTTCCTTTCCAGTTTTATTGAGATGTAATTGTGTAAGTTTAAGGTATACAGCATAACGATTTGACTTACATACAGCATGAAATGATTACCACAGTAAGTTTAGTGATCATCCATCATCTCACACAGACATAAAATAAAAGAAAAGGACAAAAATATTTTCCCTTGCAACAAGAACTCTTAGGATTTACTCTCTTAACTTTGGCCGTGTTAATTATATTTATCACATTGTACATTACATCCCTAGTGCTTATTTATCTTACCATTGGAAGATTTTACCTTTTGATAACCTTCAATCAATTCCCCCTTCTCCCACCCCCTGCTTCTGGTAACTACAAATCTGATCTCTTTTCCTATGAGTTTGTTTGCCTTTTAAAGAGTAATTGATTTACAACCCTGTGATAGTTCCCAGTGCGCAACATAGTAATTCAGTATTTCTATACACTACAAAACGACCACCACAGTAAGTCTACTTAGCATTGCCACCAGAAATATTACACTAGTACTGACTATATTCCCCACTCAGTGCATTTTATCCCTGTGAACTATTTATTTTGTAACTGGGAATTTGTACCTGTTAATTTCCCTCACATATTTCACTCATATTCCCTCACCTATTTCACACACTGCCTCTCTGGCAACCACCTGCTAGTTGTCTGTGTCTGTGACTCTTTCATTTGGTATGTTCATTTGCTTTGCTTTTAGATGCCAGGTATAACTGAAATCATATGGAAGTTGTCTTTCTCTGACTTATTTCACTTAGTGTGACCCACTTAAGTCCATCCGTGTTGCCACAAATCACAAGATTCCATTTTTTTTCATGGCTGAGTAACACATATCTGTGGGCACTCTATATTGGCTAGGGTGAGTAACACTTCAGTGAACATAGGCATGCACAATCTTTTCCAATTAGTGATTTTGTTTTCTTTGGAAAAATACCCTAAAGTGAAATTGCTGGATCATATGGGGTGTGTGTGTGTGTGTGTGTGTGTGTGTGTGTGTGCTCAATCATGTCCAGCTCTTTGTGACCCACCAGGCTGGAGCTCGCCAGACTTCCCTGCCAATGGGATTCTCCTGGCAAGAATACTGGAGTGGGTTGCCATTTCCTACTCCAGGGGATCTTCCTGACCTAAAATCTAACCTGCATCTCTTGTATCTCCTGCATTGGCAGGTGGATTCTTTACCATTAGAATCACCTGGGAAGCCCTGGATCATAAGGTAGTTCTAGTAAAAAATTGTTGAGGAAACTCCATACTGTTTTCCCACGGTGACTGCACCATTTTGCATTCCCATCAACAATACACAAGTGTTCTCCTTTTTCCACATCCTTACCAACGCTTGCTATTTGTTGTCTTTTTTATAATAGCTACTCTGACAGCTGTGAAGTAATACCCCATTGTGGTTTTGATTTGCATTTTCTGGATGATTAGTGATACTGAGCATCTTTTCATGTGTTCTATTGATCATCTGCATATCTTATTTTTTTATATTGAGTTCAATGACTTCTTTGTGTATTTTGGAAGTTAACTCTATGTCAGATATACCCTTCACAAATATCTTCTCTCATTCAATAGAAGAACTTTTTACTTTGTTGACAGCTTCTTTTGCTGTGCAAAATTTTTTATTCTGATGTAGTTTCATTTGTTCATTTTTGTTTTTGCCTTCTTTGCCTGAAGAGACACATTGCAAAATACTACTAAGGTCAGTGTTAGACTGTGTACTGTCTATATTTTCTTCTAGGATTTTGTGATTTCAGGTCTTACATGTAAGTCTAATTCATTTCAGGTTTATTATTGCATGTGGTATGAGAAAGTAGTTCAGTTTGATTCTTTTACATGTAGCTGTCCAGCTTTCCTAGTTCCAATGGCCACTTTTCACAGAAATAAAACAAATAATTATAAAATTTGTATGGGCTTCTGAAAGGCTTCAAATAGCCAAAATAATCTTGAGAAAGAAGAACAAACTTGGAAGAATAAAACTCCCTGATTTCAAACTCTACTACAAAGTTACCAAAACCAACGTCATCAATGGGACAGAATAGAAAGCCCAGAAATGAACACTCACTAATACTGTCAATTAATCTAGAACCAAGGAAGCAGGCAGACACAGTAAAGGGAAAGACCACCTCTTCAATTTTTCCTATTTCCTAAGGTAGATTGGTATCGCTACAAACTTCTCGCCTAGATTTTTTGCTGTGTTCCATAGATTTTTGGATCATTGTTTCCATTTTCATTTTTCTCCAGGTATATTTTGATTTCTCTTTCATTCCTTCAGTGACTCATTGGTTGTTTGGTAGCATAATGTTTAGCATCCACATGTTTGTGTTTTTACATTTTTTCCTTGTAGTTGATTTCTAGTCTCATACACTGATCAAAAAAGATTCTTGGATGTGATTTCAATCTTCTTTAATTTACTTAGAATATTTTGGGGTTTAGCATGTGATCTATTCTGGGGAATACCCCATAGGCACTTAAAAAGAACATGTATTCTGCTGCTTTTGGATGAAATGTTTTAGATTTAGAAAAAATATATGATATATATATCATATGTAAGTGGGGTGTTAAAGCTTCTTACTATTATCGTGTTACTGTCAATTTATTTACCTTTATTACTATTTGTTTTATGTATTGCTGCTGCTGCTGCTGCTGCTGCTAAGTGGCTTCAGTCGTGTCCGACTCTGTGTGACCCCATAGACGGCAGCCCATGAGGCTCCCCCATCCCTGGGATTCTCCAGGCAAGAACGCTGGAGTGGGTTGCCATTTCCTTCTCCAATGCAGGAAAGTGAAAAGTGAAAGTGAAGTCGCTCAGACGTGTCTGACTCTTAGCAACCCCCTGGACTGCAGCCCACCAGGCTCCTCTTTCCATGGGATTTTCCAGGCAAGAGTGCTGGAGTGGGGTGCCATTGCCTTCTCTGGCTTTATGTATTAGGTGCTTCTATTTTGGGCGCATTTATATTTATAATTGTTATTTATTTTCTTGTTGGATCAATCCCTTTATTATTATGCAAAGTCCTTTGTCTCTTGTTACAGTCTTTGTTTTAAAGTTTAATTTCTCTATTAAAAGTATTACTACTCCAGCTTTCTTTTCCTTTTTCTTTTTCATCTGCATGTAGTATCTTTTTCCGGGTAACTCCAGAGACTATTCCCTTGCTCTGAAGGAAAGCCACATTGATGAAGGGTACGAAACAGGTCCTCTCAATTTAAAAGCAGATTGTATTCTGATCATTTAATAATTGGAAATGAAGGGGTTGATGAACTGCATAGATAATTAGGAGTTATTATAAGTAGCTTTGTGTTTCAAATATCTACATATTTAGTAATTTATTCCTCTAACAAAGAAAAGGGTTTCCCTAGTGGCTCAGACAGTAAAGAATCTGCCTGGAATACAGAAGACTCCTAAAAAGAAGTATTAAAATGAAGGCACATGAAATCCAAATAATACATTTGCAGTTACTGTATCCTAAACCTATAGGGAGAAATATCTTCAGGGAAATCAGGACTTTTCAATAAAGCAAAGGCAAGAAATCTGAGGAGGGAGGGCACTGGCAGGTGTCTTCACAGCTGTATAGCTAAAATATATAGCTTACATGTTGTCTGCAAGTGTTAGATAACATTGCATCTTGGGCCAAATTCTTAACTGGGCCTCAACTTTGCTTTTCAGATTTGTGACATTCTGGGTGGAAGCAAATATACTGTCAGATTTTTGTCTGTGATGCAGCCACATTTAAAAATATTTTCTTTTCTTGTCTTTTCCTCTTCTTCCCTCTGTCTCCCAAGAACAAGTCTATGAACACCCTCATTGGCATGAAAGAATGAAAACCACTTGAGGAATTTTCTTTCTCCACATCAGATAAATAAATGACTTTTCTTAGTTGTTACATGTCACAATATTTTTTAATTGTCAAAACATCTTACAATTCACATCTGTGTTTAAAGTGGAGAGCTATGAGCATTCATAATGAAGCCTCCTCTTTAACTGAAATATTTTCTTCATTAAACAAAACTGATTGATCTTACCAATTTCAGTGCAGGTCTTAGTGGTATCTTTTGTAATCTGCTTCGTTATTACTAATATTCTAGGACATTTCACATTTTAATAAGGAATTTAAAAATACAATGGTTATTAGATAGTTTTCAAGTCCTCTGAACCAATTTATAAATACAATAAAACTTTGAGTTTGATATTTTTACCACATTCTCACATTACCGTTATTTTATTTTGAGACCATAACCAAAGAAATCATTTGGTTCGGTTTGGTTGCTCTCTTTCTATTCTCTCTTTCTTTCCCTATTTCTCTCTCTCTCTCTCTCTCTCTCTCTGTCTCCCTCTCTTTCACTTTGTCTCACCCTATATATTTTTTCCTTGCATATATTATACATCTTAGTTTGAATGTACTGAAGTATAAAAAGCAAGGGGGTGATTAGGAGATCACTACCTAATATATAAGCACTTTCCTCAGCTGAATGGAGAAGTTTGAATCTTTTAGAAGAGTGGTTAGAGAGATAAGGAGAATTAGATGCGGCTTCAAATCCCGAAAGATGATGCTATGAAAGTGCTGCACTCAATATGCCAGCAAATTAGGAAAACTCAGCAGTGGCCACAGAACTGGAAAAGGTCAGTTTTCATTCCAATCCCAAAGAAAGGCAATGCCAAAGAATGCTCAAACTAATGCACAATTGCACTCATCTCACATGCTAGTAAAGTAATGCTCAAAATTCTCCAAGCCAGGTTTCAGCAAGACGTGAACCATGAAATTCCAGATGTTCAAGCTGGTTTTAGAAAAGGCAGAGGAACCAGAGATCAAATTGCCAACATCCACTGGATCATTGAAAAAGCAAGAGAGTTCCAGAAAAACATCTACTTCTGCTTTATTGACTATGCTAAAGCCTTTGACTGTGTGGATTACAACAAACTGGAAAATTCTGAAAGAGATGGGAATACCAGACCACCTGACCTGCCTCTTGAGAAACCTATATGCAGGTCAGGAAGCAACAGTTAGAACTGGACATGGAACGACAGACTGGTTCCAAATAGGAAAAGGAGTACGTCAAGGCTGTATATTGTCACCCTACTTATTTAACTTATATGCAGAGTACATCATAAGAAATGCTGGGCTGGAAGAAGCACAAGCTGGAATGAAGATTGCCGGGAGAAATATCAATAACCTCAGAGATGCAGATGACTCCACCCTTATGGCAGAAAGTGAAGATGAACTCAAAAGCCTCTTGATGAAAGTGAAAGAGGAGAGTGAAAAAGTGGGCTTAAAGCTCAACATTGAGAAAACGAAGATCATGGCATCTAGTCCCATCACTTCATGGGAAATAGATGGGGAAACAGTGGAAACAGTATCAGACTTTCTTTTTGGGAGCTCCAAAATCACTGCAGATGGTGATTGCAGCCATGAAATTAAAAGACACTTACTCCTTGGAAGAAAAGTTATGACCAACCTAGATAGCATATTCAAAAGCAGAGACATTACTTTGCCAACAAAGGTCCATCTAATCAAGGCTATGGTTTTTCCAGTGGTCATGTATAGATGTGAGAATTGGACTGTGAAGAAAGCTGAGTGCCGAAGAATTGATGCTTTTGAACTGTGGTGTTGGAGAAGATTCTTGAGCGTCCCTTGGACTGCAAGGAGATCCAACCAGTCCATTCTAAAGGAGATCAGTCCTGGGTATTCTTTGGAAAGACTGATGATAAAGCTGAAACTCCAATACTTTGGCTACCTCATGCATAGAGTTGACTCATTGGAAACGACTCTGATGCTGGGAGGGATTGGGGACAGGAGGAGAAGGGGACAACAGAAGATGAGATGGCTGGATGGCATCACCAGTGAGATGGACATGAGTTTGGGTGAACTCCGGGAGTTGGTGATGGACAGGGAGGCCTGGTGTGCTGCAATTCATGGGGTCGCAGAGTTGGACATGACTGAGCGACTGAATTGAACTGAACTGAATGCAAAAGTTGAGATGAAAGCAAGTATTTTATGAATGATGAATGATGAAGCTGAACAGAACCAAGCAAGCAGATATTGACTAAGTAAGTTAAATGGCTTGTGTAGATCTTTAGTAAATACCTCTAAGTGAGGTATTTACTGTCCACACTGTTCCACTATGAATTCCACATTCAGTTAGCACAGCTTATTTCTTTATGATTTATTACTTGATAGATAAAATAACCAAATGACCTTTACTGGCTTAGAATAAAGTTTCTAAAATGTCTAATCCTGAGTGATACAACAAGAAAAATGAGTTCCAGGTTCCAGTAGGTTGAGAAATGCTGTGTAATGAATGATCTCCCAGGTCTCTCCCTCACCCAATACCACTGTGATGATCCACAACTCACTGTAGCTTTTTTAAAGGAGAGGTGAGCAATACTGTGTTTGAAACAATTGAAAAGAAAACAGGAAGGAAAAAACATGAGAAAGTAAAACTCACTTATACTCCCACATTTGGCAGAGCAACTAAGCCTGTTTGCCAAAACTGTTAAGTCTGTGCTCTTGAGCCCAGGAGCCACAACTACCAATCCCACGTGCTGCGACTACTGAAGCCTGAGCACCCTAGAGACCACAACACAACACAAATACTTGTACTCCACAACAAGAGAAGGCACTGCAAAGCCCGAGCAGTGCAGCTACAGAGTAGCCCTTTCCCCCCGCAACCAGAGAAAAACCTGAATAGCAACGAAGACCCAGAACAGTGAGAAACAATGAATTACTTTTAAAAAACTCTCTAATATAGTAAAATCAAGGAGCCTTTGTTGACCACGGGTGTTTGGACTTCAATTACAGGGAGTGTGACTCCATGAGGTTTGAGTCACTGGCACACTGTTCTCTTTCATGTGGGTATCTCCTACGTGTTTTCCAGCTTCTCAGGTAGAGGACTCCACGTTTTCTTTTTCTTCATATCTAGATTACTTTCAATGCACACGTTCCTCTGTTTCTCTAGAAAAGACTCTTCCAGTTAAACTCCAGAATTACAGACATTCAAAAGTCTTTCAACCATTAAAGCAAGAGCAGGGAAAGTTTGCTTCCCCTCTCCAGAGCCACTGAGATATGGAAATAATTTTTAAAATTAATTGCTATATCTAAAAATATAGACCATCCAGCTCATCTGCTTTTTAAATTAAGGGAAGAGAAACTAAAGATTTATTTCACGAGTAAAATAAATATTAAAAAAAAAACTCTCAGGTCCATTTATGTCCAGTTTGGGACAAAGAATAAAGCTGGGGGATGATAGTGGAGAATAAGGTTAGAGGGAGAAAGAAGCTAAATAGAGGAAAGCAAAATGCAGGTGAAAGGAAAAAAGACACAAGGGAAAGGAGAGGCAAAAAGCAAAATAATCACTAGGGGAGAAAAAAGGCAGGCAATTCCAGAAAGTTACGAAGTACAAATTACAAACTTCGATCCGTTATGACCATACAGTCCAGAAAGTTATCATCATGCATTCAGTTCTTCATTCACTGAATACCTACAATGTATCAGGCCTTCTTCCAGGCACAGGGTACACTGTATTGCACAAAATAAAGCATCTTTCTTTTGAAATTTGTGAATACACAAGAAAATGTCTGTAAAAAACATTCTATTAAGATAAAACAAGGCATAAACTGTATAGCACAGGACACTACTCTCAATATCTTGTAATAACCTGAGAATATATATATATAATATATTAATCTGAATAAATTAACTTGGTGGGAAATACTCTTTTCAGGAATAAATCTTTTCCATATTGCCTCAGAATGTGGAATACTAATTATAAGTTCCAAAATGTGTAGATGTCAAGCATATTTGTTGTTTTTCTTTTGTTAATATATAAAGCTGATGTTTGTTTCTCATTTTGTTTTATTTATGTAAAATATTAAACTGTGAGAGAAAATTCAAGACCACAACCTTTTATTGTGAAAGAGTTAGCTATGCCACATTCATAGCATACTTCACATCTATATCACTTCACCTTTACAAAATCAGTTACAACTGTGATTCACAGATATAGCCTGTGCCTCGTAATACAATGGTCAACTTCAGATAGAATATTCTTTCACTTGTCATATTGTCTTAGCAGTCAACAGACAATAAGCAAATATTAACATGGTGATAGAAGGTTAAAACAGGTCTATTATATTTCTAATGAGGGAACAACTGCTCTATGGGATTGTATTTAAAATAATTTTTCACTACTTTAAATAAATGTTCGAAATTCCCACCAACACTCCGCTTCATTGAGAAGCAACACAAGAATGTCTGTTGACATGAACGCATTGCTTGAAATCTGTATGAAAACAAAACAAATGGAAAAAACAGATAATTTTTGAAAACCTGTATGCATATAGTCAAAAATAATTACCTTAAATACGGGGAGAATTTGCTTCAAATTGTTTGAAATGACGTTTTTAAAATTGAGCTTAAAAAAATTAATTCAATAAATTTATTTTATTGTCTTTAAATCTCTTCCATTTGATTGTTCCTGAGTTACATCCTACAAATTAAATCATTAATTGTATGTAAAGAGTTTTTCTGAGACCTGTGAGTTATTGTGGGGAGTTATCCAAGGATTAGATTGTTTAAAAAAACCCACTCCTGCCCAACTTGTGGTGTTCTGAGCTATAGTGTGGGTAACTTGGACATTTGCCAGCTGCCCATTTGCAACTGCTATGTGAAGTGGAGATACCACTGAGACCTTAACCTGTGGAGTCTATGCTATCTCCACTTAATGTTAGAATTGAACTGAATTGTTAGACACTCAATTGGTCTCAGAGAACTGGCTATTCTTCGTGTGGGAAAGTAGCATGCAGTTGGTGTCAGAAAGACACACACACCATTTTTCTTCCAGTTTTCCGATGTTACTACACAGTCTTACGTTTGGTTCTACATTCATTCCAACTCTGCGTTCATGTCTTTGATATTCACCATCATATGTATGAATTTGATGGAGGCAGAGGATATTGCACCATGTGCTTTTGGCACACTTTAAATCCAGAACTGATTTTTTCCCTCCATATGCTTTGATATAATTTAACTTTTTAATGAAAATGTGGTTGTAAGTTATTTATATAAATGAATACTTGAACAATACAATATGTTTTCAAGAATTTTTACTGTAGCATTGATTTGTAAGAGCCAAAATTAGAAATTAACCCAATACCTACATATATATATTTGCATACATACTGTGTTACACAGATATATAACTAACTAAATAAATGCCACCCTTATCTAAAATCTGCATTTGAAAACAAAAGAAAAAAAGAAAAAAATCTGCCTTTGCCTTCACCCGACCATTATTCTACCCTCCTCAGATATAATAGTAGGTATCTGTAATATGATCTCTGTAATTTCAGAATTTTTCCCTATATGCTTACTTTTTTTTCACTGACTGGTGATAGATAGATAGATAGATGATAGATGATAGACAGATGATAGATGAAATCAGGAACCACAGAGCATTGCTTTCTGACTAGCATTGTTTTTTTATGACTAGAGTGTAGATGTGTATAAGTTAAGTCCATATGTAAGTATAAGTAAGTGTAAATCACTCAGTCATGTCCAACTCTTTGCAACCCCATAGACTATAGTCCATGAAATTCTCTAGGCCACAATACTGGAGGGAGTAGCCTTTCCCTTCTCCAGGAGATCTTCCCAACCCAGGGATCAAACCCAGGTCTCCTGCATTGCAGGTGGATTCTTTACCAACTGAGTTATGAAGGAAGCCCATATAAGTCTATAGTTACATAGTTATATAGTTCAGTTGCTTAGTTGTGTCCGACTCTTTGCAACCCCATGAATCGCTATTGTGTAGCTAATCCACAACATTCTTACTTAACAGTATGTCTTGGCACTCCCTCCATGCCAGCATGCTATTATCTCATTGAATGGTGTTCCATAAAATAATCTCATCACATTTGCTTAGCCAATTACTCATTGACCAAAATTTAGGTTGTGACCAAATAATTCAGTATTATAAACAAACCTTTAAACAGTCTTTAAAAGATATTTAAAATGTCTATTTGGTTACATATCTAAGTAGTTTCACAGTCTAAAAGTCTAAAAATAAAATCGTTAGTATGAAACATGTATTTATTTTAAATTCACATAGATTACAAAAAGTTTTTTCCAAAACTAGATATCCAAATTCACAGCTAATTAAAAAAATTTTTTTCCAAACTGATGAAGGTAAAGCATTATTTCTGTCTTAAATTTCATAGGCTATGGTTTTTTCCTGTGGTCATGTATGGATGTGAGAGTTGGACTGTGAAGAAGGCTGAGCACCGAAGAATTGATGCTTTTGAACTATGGTGTTGCAGAAGACTCTTGAGAGTTCCTTGGACTGCAAGGAGATCCAACCAGTCCATTCTGAAGGAGATCAGCCCTGGGATTTCTTTGGAAGGAATGATGCTAAAGCTGAAACTCCAGTACTTTGGCCACCTCATGCAAAGAGTTGACTCATTGGAAAAGACTCTGATGCTGGGAGGGATTGGGGGCAGGAGGAGAAGGCGACGACCGAGGATGAGATAGCTGGATGGTATCACTGACTTGATGAACGTGAGTCTGAGTGAACTCTGGGAGTTGGTGATAGACAGGGAGGCCTGGCATGCTGCAATTCATGGGGTCGCAAAGAGTCGGACATGACTGAGCAACTGAACTGAACTGAGCATATTTCAGTTTTTCATAGGCATCTTCACTTTTTCTTCTATGAATTGCCGATACCTAACTTTAGCCTTTTTTCCTATTTGGCTATTTCTCTTTTTTATTGATCCACAAAGGTACTTACATTCAGGATATTGAATCTCGGTACTATACATCATTATACTTTCTTTCAACCTTGTCTTGCTTTTTAACTTTGGCATTTTCCTTATACCAAAGTGGTTTTCTTTCTTTTAAGAGTATATTTATCTTTCTTTTTTAATTGAAGTATAGTTGATTTACAAGTCTGTGTTAGTTTCAGGTATACAACAAAATAATTGTTATGTTTTTCTGATTATATTTCATAGCTAGTTATTACAAAATATTGAATATAATTCCCTGTGCTAAACAGTAAATTCTTGTTTCTCTACTTGTATAGTATGTACAGTAGTTTATATATTTTTAATTTTAATATTAAAGCTTGTTTAAATTCTTTACAAGGCCTTTGCTAATATTCCAAGACATGCTCTCATATGCTAATCAGCAGTCAGTAAAACACCAAAATTAATTTGCTCATGTTTTAGGAGGACTAAGTCACATATTTTAAAAAACCTATTAAGATATTTGGGTTTCCCTTGTGGTTCCACTGGTAAAGAATACACCTGCAATGCTGTACCTGGGTTTGATCCCTGGGTTGGGAAGATCCCCTGGAGAAGGGAAAGGCTACCCACTGTGGTATTTTGGCCTGGGGAATTCCATGGACTGCATGGTCCATGGGGTCGCAAAGAGTCGAGTCAGACACGACTAAGTGACTTTCACTTTCACATGAAGATATTTAAATTGTTTTAATTTCAATAATAACAATAGTTAAATTTGTATATGTTACTTCAAAAATGTCTCAAGATAAAGAGGCATTATGAATCAGTTGGCAAAAGGGACAATGACATGCTACTTGGAGAAAATTCTGTTTAGATCTTCACCTCACACCACATACCAATGCAAATTTGCACAAAATAATAATTTAGAAGTTTAAAAGAAATATCAAGCCATAAGAAAGTCACAAGACAGATGAATATTTATTTGATATTGGAATAGTGTAGGATTTTCTAGAATTAAAAACTGTGGAACGAATTACCAAAAAATAAAAAAACTTGATAAATTTGATTTATAAATGATTCAAAATGTTAAACTAAAAAATTAAATAAATATGACAGATTAAAGACTAAAGTATGGTTTACAAAAATCCCATATATACTGATAAGAAAACACAAAGACAACCAAAGGATAACTGGATAAAGAACTTAAACAATTCGCAAAGGAGGGAACATAAATAATGAAAGATTTCTAGTTACTATAATCTAAGACATTAAATTAAAACTGCACAACCCCAATTTTTGCTGGATTTAGTTTAGAAATGAGCCAATCCCAGTTGGAATGAGAATTGTAGTCATTCCAAAGTTAGAAGAACATACTCCTTCACAGCTGATATAAACCGTACAACCTTTAACAAAAGCCAGTTGGCATGGGTCAGGAATGTTAAAATGCACAGGCTCTTTGGCCTGATTATTTTCATTCTAGTCATCAATTCCAAGAAGATGATTTAAAATGCAGATAAAAATTAAAGCAGAAAGAATGTTTTTATAATATTATTAATAAAAGCTCCCCAAAGCCTAGAAGTTTGATATTATAGATTCATGCAATAAGTATTTATTGACCATCTACAATGTGCCAAGCCTAGTAGAGGGCTGGAGACTTAGTTTTGAACAAGATAGACAAGTAACTCTTATTTCAGGAGGGCCAGGGCAAACAGTCAATGAATGACTCCATCAGACATTCTCCCTGAGCTTCCGTGGTGCCTTTCTCTGCAGACCTGGGCAAGAGTCCTTTAGGCAAAGAAGATGGCAATGCAAAGGCCATGAGTTCCAGGAAGGAACTTGACCTTTGAGTAATTGCAGAAAAAATAGAATGGAAAGAAAGAAAGATAGGGAGGAAGAAAAGGAGGATAGAGAAAGAAAGAAGATAAAAACCCATAAAATCAATCAGTGTTAAGGCGATTCCACAGTAGAATGACTAAATAATACATGCATGCTGTTTCATATTGTTTAGCATTAGAAATGATGTATATTTGCAAAGAGTTTTTAGTAAT
The DNA here is from genome assembly GCF_016772045.2 of Ovis aries. Taxonomy (NCBI): domain Eukaryota; kingdom Metazoa; phylum Chordata; class Mammalia; order Artiodactyla; family Bovidae; genus Ovis; species Ovis aries. Next base: position 36,913,692 of record NC_056061.1, on the reverse strand, counting down.
AAGGTATCGAGTGATCAAGTCATAAGGTTAGGCAAAAAAGAACACTGTTGTTTATTTGCTAAATCATGTCTGATTCTTTGCAACATCATGGACTGTAGCCCAACAGGTTTCTCTGTCCATGGGATTTTCCAGGCAAGAATACTGGAGTGTGCTGCCATTCCCTCCTCCAGGGAATCTTTGCGACCCAGGAATCAAACCCATGTCTCTTGCCTCTCCTGCATTGGTGGATGGATTCTTTACCACTAGACCACCAGAGAATCCCCCAAAGCAGATACAACATTGTATACATTCTATTGTCACAACTTTGACAAAATGCATAGAAGACCCACTGGAAAGAAAACCACAGTGTTAAAAATAATTGCCCCTAAGAGAGGGTGATAGGATTTTTCTTCCTCTTTTTTCTTTGCTATTTTATTTCATTCTTTTTAAATTCTCTAGAAGAACAGATTATTGAATAATCTTACTAATAACTGAAGAATAAAGGAAATATTCACTCAGTTTTAAAAAATCAGCTTAAAGCTACTTTTCTTAGCATTCCTTCACGTAGACTACAGAGATTTTTCATTACCTTGGGCTAGCAGGGAACCATTTTACTGTTTCTAATGTATGTCTTTTTAGTTTGCTTTCCTGTTAATACATTTTACTGAAGTCAGATTTACAGGGGTCCCCGAGCAAGACATTTAAGCTAATTTCACACCGTTGTGTTCCCTCTCACTCCCATCCAGCCTACTCGCATCCCACTAAATTTAATATGCTGAAATATGAGAGAATTTAAGGGCCAGCTTTGCTCAGATGATGGAAGATCTTGACAGCAACTCCATCCCCTTGTAAAAACTCTCAGTCAGCATGAAACCTACTTAGTATAATAAACACCACAGCAGGAACTATTTTTGCAGGTGAGTTGTCCTATGGGCAGCCCACCCATAAATTAAGAGGACAGGCTAGAATGAGAAAAGTGGCTCCAACAAGAAGAGGGGGAAGTGGAGTTTAGCCCCAAACCCCCCACCGACTGAAGGTCACAGGCCTGTTGAGACTGACAATTCATTATAATTTATTAGTGAGAGCATTTTTCCTTAAACCAGCAGGAACATTAGAACCTGACACATTACTTTTAAAAACTCAATAGAAACTAAAAAGGTTTTCTGAGGACATGAAATATAGGATGGACCAGAAAAGGGAGGGAAGGTTTATGGTCTGTCAACCAAATTTAAATTTTCTTATAAGAAAAAGGATTTTTAAAATGTTATTACTGACATTATCACAGTGAAATTACAAGCCACCAGGAGAGTCCCTCAGCCTTATGGTTGACACCCAGAATTTCTAGAATTATTTATAAAATGTTCAACAAGGATTAATAGCTTATGATATTATTAATGTGAGTGGGTCCTAATCCTATTTTCAACTCCCAATTTTAACTTTCTTCACTAGAATTTGATTTTAATCTCGCAACTATCCAACAAGTCTTCAGTAGAACATTTTTAAAAGTGCATTCCACTTTTTAAAAAGTGCATTCCACTTTTTAAAAGTGCATGCCACTGAATCTGAGTGACAGTCTGTGAAAAAAAAAAAAAAAAACAACAACTCACGGTCAAATAAGTTTAGGGACCTGACTATTTTTCCTCCTCTCCTTTCCCCCAAATTCTCAGTACACATTGGCATAGAAAGGCTTCAAGAAATTCAGAAGTAAACTGCTTAATTTTGTTTAAACTAGGACTAACTTCTAAATGCTTCTGTACAAGGTATCTTTCAACACTAATGCTACAAAACTTCCTTAGAAGGATTTTTCCTACCTATAAGAATTACAGTGAAAAAAAATTGTTTTCTAAACCGTGATGTTTTTCCAAACATCAGGAGCTGGTCAGAAAACTAAGAGTATCCACATTGTTTTATTTGGTGGCATTTATTTCTCTTTCAGAGGTTCTAAAGTCTTATTGGTTCTAATCATGACTGGGACCTTGATGTAAGATGGAGGAGGAGTGGTCCATCCAATAGCCCTCTTCTCTCCACAGACCCCTCTTTCTCTCTATCCTTCCCTCACATAATGAGTCACAGGATATAAAAGGTCAGTGCAACCTCTGCCAGCAGATGCCAGAATACTCAACATGTATTTCCTTGCCTAGGGTACACCGGGAATCTAATCAGTGAGACCAATGACCAATCATTATTTTATTTCTAAAGTTCCTACAATTGGCTTCCCTAGTGGCTCAAATGGTAAAGAATCTACCTGCAATGAGGGACACCCGGGTTTGATATCTGGGTCAGGAAGATCCCCTAGAGAAGGAAATGGCTACCCTCTCCAGTGTTCCTACCTGGAGAATTCCATGGACAGAGGAACCTAGGGGGCTACAGTCTATGGGGTCGCAAAGAGTCAGACACAACTGAGACACTAACACTTTCACTTTTCAGAGGTCCTACAAAATGCAAAGTCCAACGAGAACATAGTGAAAACAGAATATTTTAGTTCCACTGGCTAATTTCAACTTGATTTGGTTCACATGACATTTTAACTTTTACCAGCATTGACTAACACTTCTTTTATCTCTGTGAATTGAAATGAAAATGTAGTTATGATGATGTAGAGCAGAAGCAGAGATTTAATCCAAGAGTGAGTATCACCCATAATGTGAGGATAGTCAATTTATGAGTCAAATCAGATGCGCTTTCACTAGTTGATGAAACGGTCCTGATATTCCTACTTTCACTTTTGATGAAAAGGTCTTAATATGTGTATATAGTACACTGCCTATGAGTTTACAATGTAAACGGAATGGAGAAAAAAAATACATTTGATATCATTCAAATATACTATTATGTTTCCAGTTACTAAAGCTGCTTAGAGTCATTGCTAGTTTTCTAGAGTTTTCAGTTTGTTGTCCTTTCTAGTTTTAACATGTCATCACAGTTCCTAGGACATTTCCCTCCTTGAAACTTAACAGACCAAGGGCTTTCTCTCAAGACGTGTGCTAAAATGTGTGTGATAGATTAAAGGAAATGCTATCTAGAACTTTCCCTGATGACAAAGGGAGAAGAAAGCTGTATTTCTGAGTCAGTGGAACAGTTGACAAAGTCACCCTTATTGAGGGAAGCAGAAGGCGGAGTGAATGTCCAAGGAAGACTGACTCAGGGTTCGATTCTGTGCACAACCGGAGGCCCAGGGTTGGCTTTGTTCTGCTCTCCCCGTTCATCCACAACCTGACTGAGTGTGTCACCAACGTGACCAGCCGGGAGGGGAAGGGCCTCAAGCCAGATGAACAACAATGACCCATGGAGGACACAGAAGGGATGGAAAGAAGTGATGAAGACCCTGCTATGGGATAATCACCCAGAGAAGGGGATATTGGACCCCAGAAGGAAAAAAAAGAAAAAGAGTCAAGTAAGAGAAGTGGTCTCAGAGTGGGCTTTCGCTTGGGATTGCCTGAGTTCAAACCCTGACTCAGCCTCCTACCAGCTGTGTGGCCATGGACAAGTTCCTAAGTTATTCTAAGACTCAATTACTGAGGCTGCTAACAGGACTTATCTAAATAAGATTACAATGATGGGATTCTGCCATAGATGGTTAAGCAAAGAAGGGAGGCTGGCATGTGGTTGGTCTTCAATTAATCTTTCTTATTAATAAGAGAACACATGAGAACATACTGTATAGCACAGGGAACTCTACTTAATGCACTGTGGTGATCTGAATGGCAAGGAAATCCAAAAGGCAGGGGATATATGTATGCTTATGACTGACTCATTCTGTTGTACAGTGGAAACTAACACATTGTAAAGCAAATATACTTTAATAAAAATCAATTTAAAGAAAGAGAGAGAGGATACACTCTCCATGTTTTCTGTGGCAGGGGTGTAGATTCTGCTGTGTACCTACAAAGAGAAAAACTAGGATCAATAAGGGCAAAACTAGGACCAATAAAGGGGTTTATAAAGAGACAGAGGTAAATTAAAAAAAAAGAAATCATTGAAGTTTGAAAGTAAATTTGTGAGTAAAAGAATAGATGTCTTTTCCATTACCAACTATAGCTCATGTCCATGTATGGAATAGAATGTCTCCCATGCGGTGTGCTGGAGGCCTCCCAGAAGGTGACATGTCAATGGACGTAAAGGAAATTTGCTCCCTGAGTCAGCTGGTAGATTATTTCTGTGCTCTGCTGTGAGGTTTTATGGCCAATCGGCATATCTATGCCACCAAGCACTTCAAAAATCACTAAGTGCAGCTCCTCATAAGAGCTCATAAGGGTAAGAAAGCACACACAGAAAAAACGTATCAGCATTCAGGTTTGATGTGAAAAATACAATGCATGCACACACACACACACATACACACACACACACACACACACACGCACCCAGACCTGCTTTGCTCGCTCCTTCTCTCCTGTTGCCCTGACATCCACAAAGCATCCTCCAAGTTCAGGACCCAGACTGTTACTGGAGCTCAGGCACAACTTTGCAACAAAAGTTGTAACAGTATCTTTTAAGAGTTCAAACTCTCTTTAATAATCCTAAAATATTGCGTCTTCAGCACAGAGGACGTTCTGAAAGACCATCCTGTGTCTCTCCCCGATGTCAACGTTTCTATCCATTTTTAAGGATTCAGAGGTAGAGGCAGGATGAACAAAACTGATGTGAAAAGGAAAAGCACAGTAAAGAGGAGGATGAATAGCTAATCCACAATACACAGTATTTGGGGTGAGGATTGGAACCCGAGGCTTCAGAATCACCCTTCATCAGAGGAGTCCTCTCTAAGCCCCAAAGCTGCTCAGGCTCTCTCATCAGCGTCATTGTGGGGACACCTACCACCCGAGATCTTAGTTTCTAGAAGCACCAGACTTTACCAAGAGACTCTAATGGATGAAACTGTCTCCAGGCAGCTGTAACCAGCTGCCTACTCGACATAAAATAAGACATGTGGCAGCTGGGAAGACTGAATAGCCAAAATAATACATTTGACTTTCATTGCAAGAGGTACCTCTCCATCAAAAGGGATTACGCAACAGAGGCCCACATCATGGCCAGAGCCAAGGCAAAGCCTAATATGGAAGTCTTGTTGGTCTATAAACTATAGCATAGGTTTCCCAGGTTCTTCTCAGAACACCCAGGACGTCATGTAAATGAGATTCTGCAGTAATCTGTATTGACTGTCCTTGAAATCCCAGCTCGAAAGGTTATACATATTCTGGCAAAAGATGCAAAGGAAGGCAGGTGTGTTCTCAGTTCAAAAGCAGGCCAGTGGCCCCAGTGGTTACGACCCAGGATTAAGCTTAATTACATTCCTTCTTCTTATTTCTGACACACTTAAATATTTACTATCCTGTATTGACTCAACCAGACTCTATTGCTATCTCCAATCCGTATTTCTAAATGGCCGAGAAAACAACAAAGGCACTCTCTCACACTGCTTTAATATCCAGTCTAGCTTAAATCTACTTTTGGAAATCAAATCATTAATTCTATATGTGAAATTTTCCTGGATGTTTAAAGGGGCAGATTTCTGCTGTGATACAATTTTATCACTTAATTTTACATAGATATGAAATGCGAGACCAACACCTATACATAATTTGAATAATTTCATTCCAGTTTAACCCAAGGGATACTAGTATTGGCCAATATGATTTAGATCTTCTTTTATTCCCTAATAAAATGATAGAAAAAAATCAGGTAGTCAACTGTTTCTTACAGAATAATTATGTTTTTAAAAAAAGCCAGTTTCCCACAGTTTCCCATTGAGACTAGACAATAATTTCTTAAAAATTGTCCTGATGTCTTTGAGGGGAAAAGGATTGAGACTTTGTTAGCCAGGCATTTCGGGGAGAAGAAAGACAAAATTTCGGTTAATTTTTATGAATATATTTCTTCTGAGTACGCAGAGATTTTTGATGTATAAAATGAGACCTCTAGAGGTTGGATTTGCTAAAATATTCAAAGTCACTACAAGCAACCAGTAAATCTTTGAACAGTTGGAACAGAAGCTACTGTTCACCAGCAACACTGACTACTTTTACTGATGTCTAACACTTCCAAATGACATTTCTCATGGCATTGACTCTAGTCAGTCCCTTTTAACCCACATGGTCACAAAATATTGTCTTCCAGCTCAGACAAGAAGATCAGATTAGCTTCCTATGGACTTAAAAACACAATTATGAGAATGTAGTTTGAGGTGCAAAATTAGCATGCAACTTTAAAAATACTTGAAATACTGAGTTGGTACTTTCTAAGAAGTCACACAGTTGCATTTTGGGACTGATTTTGCAAGTTGTGTCAGGATGAAAAGTTGGTAGTTCTGAATTGCACAGTTACCATATTTGAGCAGATCTGTCACAGTGAACCTCAACTTACACGATGGCAACTGGGAGCTGGAGGGTACCTGCCGCATAAGCATCAAAACACCATGATGGTGACAGCAAGTGTATAAAACTTATTCTTTTAGAATCATTAAAAGTTAAAAATGGAAAGCAACTTTTTAGAAGGAAAAAAGAATACATTAGTGACTTGGAGAGAGAAAGAATTTCTTAATACTCAGAATATATAAAGGAAAATTTTGATGAATTTGGCCAAGCAAAAATTAACAGTTTTTTCATCAAAAGACTCTACAAATAGAGTGAAAAAAAGCAGGTAGCAAATTGAGAAAAGGTTTTACAGCTCATAAAACCAAGTAAAAGAGAAACAGATATACCTCAAAAAAATTTTTTTAATTCATAAAAATCAGTAAGAAATAAATAATAGAAAAAAATGTACAAGTCACACAGAGGCATTTCACAGGTAAAAATATCTAGATGACTAATAAATATGTAAAATATATTAAAATATGTAATAAAATATATTACAGCTTCATTAGAATTAAAGCCGCAGTAAGATATCATTTTGCACCCATGAGATTAGCAAAAGTTTAAAAGACTGATGAGATGAGGTGCAAGGGGGTCTTTTATTCACTGTTGCGGGGAAGTCACACAGTTAAAATTCATCCTAACTGGTACAATGTAGTGCCTAGGCCAGTCTTTTAAAATGCCTCTTGATTGAGAAGCTATTTTACACGTGTTTTAATTTATTAACCATAACAGCATCTGCTAATGGGTGCATATTATTGAACGCACACAGTCTGCAGACAATCCTGGGGGTACATGTGGGTTGCAGCCTCTTTCAGTAGCTCCACAGTTACTCAGGGTCTTCTGCCCACAAGTAAAGAATTTGTCTTTGTCCTACACTTTGTGAGAGCTGATACTGAGCAAGATCAGGTTTCCCTACTCTCTTTGAAGGGCAAGGAAAGCAAAAGAGTGAGAGATTCTTCACTCACTAGAAAAATTTCATTTGACTTGATAGAAGAACAATCTACATACAATGAAGTCAAATGAGAGCAGAGGCCAGAAAAGAAAATATTTTGGTCAACACCCTCATGAACCTGAAACCTTCTTCTTCGTGTTCCCTCTCTAGTTATCTGGCAATACTCACCTGATTCTCCCTGTTGTATGAAGTTGTCTATAAGCCACAAGTTTTTCCTTGATTAATATGACCACACCTACTTAGTATTAATTTATCCTACTCTGTGCTAGCATATGATACACTTTGAGCATATATTGGTAATATTTTTTAAAATAATTAATTTAACTAGAGTTCTTGCTCTAAAGCATTCAGTAGAAAGTTAGATAATAAGTATATAACTGTATATACAGGTCTCCTGCATTGTAGATGGACGCTTTACCATCTGAGCCACCAGGGAAGTCCATAACTGTATATACATATAGTACAAAGCAAATCAAGTTCTATAAAAGAAGCTATGGGTGCAGGAATGTGGCTACACCTCAAGAACAGTCAGATCCACTTGGTTGAGGCAGTCTCTGAGGACCAGCGCTTTAAACTGAGATCTAAAGGATGAAGAGGAGCCAGCTGGTTCAGGGAGGGGACCCAAAAACTGATGATTCTGCTTGATTTCTAGGTGTCTTATAAACAGGGCTTCCCCTGTATCTCAGACAGTAAAGAATCCGCCTGCAACGCGGGAGACCCAGGTTTGATCCCTGGGTTGGGAAGATTCCCAGGAGAAAGAAATGGCAACCCACTCCAGTATTCATGCCTAGGAAATCCTATGGGCAGAGGAGCCTGGTGGACTACATACAGTCCATGGGCTCGCAAAGAGCTGGACACGACTGAGGGACTAACACTTTAAATAAACATACCATGACATCACCCACAGTGCTTGCTGTGGAATTCTAATTTGGTGCTTCCTTCTGTAAATGAAAAATTATGAAGGTACTATTATCCTATCTCTTTTCTAAAAAAAGTAAAATTTTATACTTTCCCTAAAAAATTAAAGCCAAATTATTTTACTAACAAAAACTGAAATCCCCTGCCCTAGAAGTACACTTTTTTATTGACCACCCTCAACTCCTTTAGCCTTCCTCCTCAGTCCCCTCCAGTGTTAAGTCCTGTGGGTCTCTTTTCCCAGATCTTTTGTTTTTCTTTAACTATAGTTGATTTACAATATTATATTGGTTTCAGGTGTAGAACTAATAATTCAATTATATACATATATATACACTTTTTTCAGATTTTTTTCTATTATAGGTTATAACAAGATATTGAATATTGTTCCCTATACTCTCTAATGTACATCCTTGTTGTTTATCTATTTTATATATAGTGGTATCTATCTGTTAATTTCTTACTCTTAATTAATCGCTGGACTGGAAGAAACACAAGCTGGAATCAAGATTGCCAGGAGAAATATCAATAATCTCAGATATGCACATGACACCACCCTTATGGCAGAAAGTGAAGAGGAACTCAAAAGCCACTTGATGAAAGTGAAAGAGGAGAGTGAAAAAGTTGGCTTAAAGCTCAACATTCAGAAAACAAAGATCATGGCATCCGTTCCCATCACTTCATGGGAAATAGATGGGGAAACAGTGGAAACAGTGTCAGACTTTTTGGGGGGGCTCCAAAATCACTGCAGAGGGTGACTGCAGCCATGAAATTAAAAGATGCTTACTCCTTGGAAGAAAAGTTATGACCAACCTAGATAGCATATTCAAAAGCAGAGACATTACTTTGCCGACTAAGGTCCGTCTAGTCAAGGCTATGGTTTTTCCTGTGGTGATGTACGGATGTGACAGTTGGACTGTGAAGAAGGCTGAGCGCCGAAGAATTGATGCTTTTGAACTGTGGTGTTGGAGAAGACTCTTGAGAGTTCCTTGGACTGCAAGGCAATCCAACCAGTCCATTCTAAAGGAGATCAGCCCTGGGATTTCTTTGGAAGGAATGATGCTAAAGCTGAAACTCCAGTACTTTGGCCACCTCATGAGAAGAGTTGACTCATTGGAAAAGACTCTGATGCTGGGAGGGATTGGGGGCAGGAGGAGAAGGGGATGACAGAGGATGAAATGGCTGGATGGCATCACTGACTCGATGGACGTGAATCTGGGTGAACTCCGGGAGTTGGTGATGGACAGGGAGGCCTGGCGTGCTGTGATTCATGGGGTCGCAAAGAGTCGGACACGACTGAGTGACTGAACTGAACTGAACTTCCCTTAGGTAACCATAAATTTATTTTCTATGTCTATGAGTCTGTTTCTGTTTTGTAAATAAGTTAATCTGTGCTCTTTTTTAGATTTCACATATAAATTCTACCATATAATATTTGTCTTTCTTTTTCTGACTTCACTTAGTCTGATAATCTCTAGGTCCATTCGTGTGTGCATGCTCAGTCACAAAGTCATATCCGACTCTTTGTGACCCTATGGACTATAGCCTGTGAGGCTCCTCTGTCCTTAGGATTTTCCAGGCAAGAATACTGGAGTGGGTTGCCATTTTCTTCTCCAGGGGATCTTCCCAACCCAGGGACTGAACACCTGTCTCCTGCATTGGCAGGTGGACTCTTTACTGCTGAGCCACCAGGGAAGGCCAAAGTGAAATGAGTGAGATATTAGAAGAAGTAAGGAATGAAAAAGAACAAACACACATAGAGATGTAAAGCAGGCATTTGTGCGAAGGTAGGAATGGAAATGGGAATGCATTACAACAGAATAAAAAATATGAAGAAAAACATGGGTCATGTCAGACCCTCATTCTCTCAATAATTTTCTTAGGCTCAGGAGAGAAGTTGTGATGCTATTTTCATTTCCCTCTTCTTTTCATCATCACTTGCCCCAAGCTCTGGGTCATTGTCAGATTTCTTACACTTGTCAATACAGATTTCAGACATCATTGGCAAGGAGCAAACTAGCTTGCCCCAAGAACAGTTCCTTCCCATTGGGTGTTCTTTCAGGAGAGCTGGGCTCATGCTGATGCTAAAGGGATTGCTATTCACTCTTTTTCATGGAGCTATCAAGCTAGCTTCTATTTTCTGCTGCCCAATACCTGCTTCCTGTAACAGAGAATGCTTTCATTGCTAATATTTCTGAAATGATCAGAAAGTAGATAAAAGGATGTTAGAAAGTACCTTTTTTAAGTACCCACTAATCGTAAAATCATTGCAATAGTGTGTGTATCTTTCCAAAAGTAGGTCTCTTTGGAGCAAGAGTAAGTATCCCTTGGCTGAGCAATGTTATAATATCAACATTGCAGACAAGACTAACCTCAAAGTACACTAACTCAGGCTGGGTTGTGGCTAGATTTCTTGGGATTGTTTGATTAATGTCCCTATTCCTCACTGGATGGTAAACAAAATAAGAAGAAAGTCTGTTTTGCCACCATTATGTGTTTCAAGCCTCTAATATATTGATCGACATGCAGAAATTACTCAATAAAAAATGTGTCAGATGAATGAATAAGAAAAAGCTTAAAGTGCAAATTGTCCTGAAACATATAAAGCATTGACTTAAATACCTGAATTACTGATACCAGAAAATGTTATCAGAACTGAGTTTGGTGAGAAGAGAAGAGAGGATGCAAAAAGGCTTTAAAAGGTTAATTAAAATAAAGAGTAAAAAAGTTGACTCCAATGGAACCAAAGTCAAACTCAACAGATTTTAAAATGTAATCAGTGGTTCACCTATGCTCCATGGGTAACCATGAAATAAATATTGTATGAACAGACTATTATGAAGGTGATTTATGAAAGAAAAATAGTCCTCATCACTCAGAACCATCATGGACTGAATGTTAGTATGTTTCATTGGGCTTATGACTACTGCCATCTAGAGTACGCATTGATTTTCCAAAAATGTTCCAACTTTCCAAATCTTAGTTGAATTTCTCAGGTAACTGACTTCTGGCATTTATCCCAAACTTCATTACCTAAAGTCTATATAACTTAGTTATTACACAGCTTCTCAAGGAATTTCTCTTACTAAATGTCTTCTCCACTTTCAACAAAATCCTGCTGACAGTATTACCTCCATTTGTGGCAAGCTAATTTGCTGAATTATTAATTTCTCTTCTGCTACCTCTCAGTTTTGTTTTCACATTTCAAAGTTTTGTTTTCACATTTCCAAGGAGGTGGTGGGATCTTTTGAACCCCTTAAGGGAGAGAGAGTAGAAAAGCCTACCCTGGGAAGAAATTGCTTGAGCAAGTCAACCACTATTTTATTTGTCTATCCTGCAAAATAAGCTTCCAGCAACACAATAGCTTGAAATAACACACACATATCACAGTTGCTGTGGGCAAGATTCCAAGATCGGTTTCACTGGGCCCTCTGCTCGACATCTTACAAGTCTCCAGTTCAGTGTTGGGTGGTGTTCTCATCTGGAGTTTCAACTTGGGACGATTCCACCTTCAAGTTCACTCAGAATGTTGGCAGAATTCACATCCTTCTTGCACTATGACTTTAGGCCTCAACTTCTTACACGTTGCTGACAGGAGTTTTCCCTCATATTCTAGAAGCCACTCACAGTTCTCTGCTATGTGGCCCTTTCACATGCCCTCAGAAAACACAGCATCTTATTTCTTCAAGCCCAGCAGGAAAAGCTCTCTTGCTCATGCTCCTGAGACAGTCTTACACAGCCAAGCATATTCACGGGACTGACATCAATCACCGTTGTCACTGAGTGGAAGCAAGTAAGTATTCTCCGCATTCAATGGGAAAGGACTGTTATACAAATCCTGTTATACAATGGGAAAGGACTGTTATACAAGTCCTGTTATACAAAGAATCACTTGTTGGGGGTCTCATTGTAACTACCTAATTTCAACAGATGCCCAAATGTTCAAGCTGAATAAACTCCTCTGAAGAAATGTTCTTATAATCATTGACGATGGTTCATTACGGTTAATTTAAATTTCTGTTTTAAAATTCCCAAGTTGGGACTTCCATGATGGCTCGGTGGTAGAGAATCTGCCTGCCAGTGCAGGAGACACAGGTGGGATCCCTGGTCTGGGACGATTCCACATGCCTCGGAGCAGCTAAGCCCGTGTGCCACAACTATTGAGCCTCTGCTCTGGAGCTAGGGAGCCGCAGCCACTGAAGTCTGAATGCTCTGGAACCGGTTCTCCACGGCTCGAGAAGCCACCGCAATGAGAAGCCCTTGCACTGCCAACTGGAGGCTAGCTCCCCCCGGCCCCGGCCCACACAACAACTAGAGAAAATCCCACACAGCAACGAAGACCCAGTACAGCCCAAAAAAAAGAAGTTAAAACATTATCAAAAAAAAAGGACATTCCCAAGTTGTTATTGGAATTTTAGGCTAACTCTAGCACTTCTTTAATCTTACATAAAGTAAGAAAACATCCAGGAGAGAGAAGAAATTATAAAGACAATGTGGTAACTGACTTGGCACAGCAACTGTGCCAGGTGAGGATAATCACTGCCTGTGTTTCAGAAAGTAGCGAGGAGTACGACCCGCTCTATTCTATACAGTAGCTTACCATTGGGCTTCCCAGATGGCGCTAGCGGTAAAAAACTGGCTACCAATGCAGGGGGCATAAGAGATGCAGGTTCAGTTCCGGGGTCAGGAAGATCCCCTGGAGGAGGGCATGGCAACCCACTCCAGGGTTCTTGCCTGGAGAATCCCATGGACAGAGGAGCCTGGTGGGCTGCAGACCTTAGGGTCGCACAGAGTCAAACACGACTGAAGTGACTTAGTATGCACGCACACAGCGTACAAAAGGGTTTTCTTTCTAATTTTCAGATTATTTCTAACCCCTGGTTTAAAATTTCTTGGGTTATGGTTCCCATCTGTAAAGCTTCTATAACTTTTCTCTGAAGTCAAGCAACAGGGAAAGGCAATTACCATCTTCTCTTCCCATGGAATTTATCCAAATTAAGTCCTCCGGTGACCGTGAAGCAAAGAGAAGTTAAGCAGTGGATTGAGAACCCAAGAAATAGGCACATAAAATCCCATCCCATTACCAAACCACCACCGGCAGCTTCTTTAATTTGCTTTTTGCTCTTTATAATGCCAAAAAAGCTTTTACAAATTTCTCACTAGTTTCATCCCATTGCTTAGATATCATGTTGACACAGTCTTGCCCCATCAGATTGTCCATTCTTTCCTTTGAAATTTGGGTAATGGGCAAGGAGGATGAGAGAAGGCATGTTGGGTATAAGGAAAAGAAGGAAAGAGATTCTAGTTCATCAAACATCTTGGACTTGCTTCCAGCCATTTTAAACCTGTTGAAATCTAGAATATATTTTTTCAAATACTCTGCTCTTAATTTATAATCAAGATCTATTTCCTTGACAATTAATTCCACACGTTTCCATTCACACCTTATTAAAGACACTGTAAAGATTACTTGAAGTCGAGTCTTGCTTAAGTCTTTTACATTTACTCAACTTTTAGACAATGGGTTAAAAAAAGGGGTAGGGAAAAAAAAAACAAACACCTCTTTTCCTTAACTAACCCTGAACACTGCTATCCATCTACTCTATTTCAGTCAGTCCAGTCACTCAGTTGTGTCTGACTCTTTGCGACCCCATGAATCGCAGCACGCCAGGCCTCCCTGTCCATCACCAACTCCCGGAGTTCACTCAAACTCACGTCCATCGAGTCCGTGATGCCATCCAGCCATCTCATCCTCTGTCATCCCCTTCTCTTCCACCTGCCCCCAGTCCCTCCAAGCATCCAGGTCTTTTCCAATGAGTCAGCTCTTCACATGAGGTGACCAAAGTACTGGAGTTTCAGCTTTAGCATCATTCCTTCCAAAAGAAATCCCAGGGCTGATCTCCTTCAGAATGGACTGGTTGGATCTCCTTGCAGTCCAAGGGACTCTCAAGAGTCTTCTCCAACACCACACTTCAAAAGCATCAATTCTTTGGCGCTCAGCTTTCTTCACAGTCCAACTCTCACATCCATACATGACCACTGGAAAAACCATAGCCTTGACTAGATGGACCTTTGTTGGCAAAGTAATGTCTCTGCTTTTGAATATGCTATCTAGGTTGGTCATAACTTTTCTTCCAAGGAGTAAGTGTCTTTTAATTTCATGGCTGCAATCACCATCTGCAGTGATTTTGGAACCCCAAAAAAGAAAGTCTGACACTGTTTCCACTGTTTCCCCATCTATTTCCCATGAAGTGACGGGACTAGATGCCATGATCTTTGTTTTCTGAATGTTGAGCTTTAAGCCAACTTTTTCACTCTCCTCTTTCACTTTCATCAAGAGGCTTTTGAGTTCCTCTTCACTTTCTGCCATAAGGGTGGTATCATCTGCATATCTGAGGTTCTTAATATTTCTCCCGGCAATCTTGATTCCAGCTTGTGTTTCTTCCAGTCCAGTGTTTCTCATGATGTACCCTGCATAGAAGTTAAATAATCAGGGTGAAATATACAGCCTTGACATACTCCTTTTCCGATTTGGAACCAGTCTGTTGTTCCATGTCCAGTTCTAAGTGTTGCTTCCTGACCTGCATATAGGTTTCTCAAGAGGCAGGTTAGGTGGTCTGGTATTCCCATCTCTTTCAGAATTTTCCACAGTTTGTTGTGATCCACACAGTCAAAGGCTTTGGCATAGTCAATAAAGCAGAAATAGATGTTTTCTGGAACTCTCTTGCTTTTTCCATGATCCAGCAGATGTTGGCAATTTGATCTCTGGTTCCTCTGCCTTTTCTAAAACCAGCTTGAACATCTGGAAGTTCATGGTTCACGTATTGCTGAAGCCTGGCTTGGAGAATTTTGAGCATTACTTTACTAGCGTGTGAGATGAGTGCAATTGTGCGATAGAATTATATTATTCCTCATCAAACTAAACAAATGGGCTTTCTATCCAGAATAATCATCAAGGCAAAAAGTGTCTCAAGAGGGCTTCCCTGGTGGTTCAGTGGTGAAGAGTTCGCCGGCCAGTGCAGGAGACACAGGTTTGACCCCTGGTCTGGAAGCATCCCACGTGCCTGCCGAGGAGTGACTAAGCGACAGCTGAGCCTGTGCCCTAGAGCCTGGGAGCTGCAACTACTGAGCCCACACGCCACAGCTACTGAAGCCTGAATCTCTAGAGCCTGTGCTCAGCAACAAGAGAAGCCGCCACAATGAGAAACTCATGTACTGCAACTAGTGAATAGCCCCCGCTCACCACGACTAGAGAAAAGCCCACACAGCAACATGGACCTAGCACTGCCAAATAAATAATTTTTTAAAGTATCTCAACAAAACAGATAGATTTAATTTTATATTATAATTATAAAATAGTACAGAAAAAGAATTAAGAAAATATTTTTATAAGGCTTCTCAATAAACCTAGAACAAAAAGCACATTGTTTCAATATGATGCACTCATAAAAGAACTTTGTGATTAGTCAGAATCTCCAAGAAACATACTTTCCTGGTTCTCCCTCCTCCTGGACTCAAAGTAGATGTGTATAACGGACTTTTGGATTCAGAGGGAGAGGGAGAGGGTGGGATGATTTGGGAGAATGGCATTCTAACATGTATACTATCATGTAAGAATTGAATCGCCAGTCTATGTCTGACACAGGATACAGCATGCTTGGGGCTGGTGCATGGGGATGACCCACAGAGATGTTATGGGGAGGGAGGTGGGAGGGGGGTTCATGTTTGGGAACGCATGTAAGAATTAAAGATTTTAAAATTAAAAAAATAAAAAACTAATAAAAACAAACAAACAAACAAGCAAACAAAACAACAAAAAAAAGCAGATTTAGACAAATTTGCTGACTATTAGAATCAATCATGCTTGATTCTGATACTGTTTGGGACCTCAGCTCCTGAATAAGCACTTGGCATCACATCACCCTATAGAGGTGTGTTTGTCCATGAGATAGTCTTTCTTTGCCTCCATGAGCACTTTGGAGATATAGTTAACAAGGAGACCCTGAAAGGGAAACAAGAGATGGTAAGCTAGTCATTTTGTTATCCACACTTTCTTGGAGAACCCTTTTCTTAGGTTCCTCATGGCTTCACGAGCATCCAGGTCTTTGATGTGAGGCAATCATGAGCCAGTCTAAGTGAAATAAATCTCCCAGTAGCAAGTATTCTGAAAGCAAAGGGGAGGTGACCTCAACAGAGGATAATCCACCAAGAGCAAATACAGCTTTGTTTGTGGTAATTAGGGCCATGCATGCATGCTATGTTGCTTCAGTCCTGTCTGACTCTTTGCAACCCTATGGACTGTAGCCTGCTAGACTCCTCTGTCCATGGGATTCTCTAGGCAGGAATACTGAAGTGGGTTGCCATGCCCTCTTTCAGGGGATCTTCCCCAACCAGGGATCGAACCAGAGTCTCTTACATCTCCTTCATTAGCAGGTGGGTTCTTTACCACTAGTGCCACCTGGGACTATCTAGCTT
Organism: Ovis aries; assembly: GCF_016772045.2. Lineage (NCBI taxonomy): Eukaryota > Metazoa > Chordata > Mammalia > Artiodactyla > Bovidae > Ovis > Ovis aries. Next base: position 36,897,021 of record NC_056061.1, on the reverse strand, counting down.
TATAATTTCTCAAGCACCAGTGTAGGAAGCAATCATATGAAACAATTTACCTCTCAGCATTTCTCAAATATCTGCTGCTGCTGCTGCTAAGTCACTTCAGTCGTGTCCAACTCTGTGCGACCCCATAGACGGCAGCCCACCAGGCTCCCCCATCCCTGGGATTCTCCAGGCAAGAACACTGGAGTGGGCTGCCATGTCCTTCTCCAATGCATGAGAGTGAAAAGTGAAGGTAAATATCTACTATGGGTTTAACAAAGATACTCGTGGGGAGCAAAGTATCTGTTCTAATTTTAAACTTAATTTCAGAGTGAAAGCTATCACTCCTTATTGTTTATTTACTTGTACCTCATTTGTGCTTGAAGCTTATTTGAGTGAAGTTTACCAAAGTACCAGAGAAAATCTTTAAATGAACTCAGAAAATGTGACTCTTTACCTTCCTAGAAATATAGTAAATAAGAAAATTGTGATTAGTTATCAGGTGTGTAATATCCATAAGTAAAGGTGAACTACTCTAACTCAACAAAAATGTAGGTCTTCTGGGTACCAAAACCTTGAGATGTTCAGTTGTTAGATATGGCTTTTAGCAGAAAAAAAAAATTAAGAGAAAGTTTAGTGAATTTTATCCTAAATTTATCCAAATACTTCAGATTTTTATGGACTAACTTGGGTCAGCTATCCATTCAACAAATATTTTTGTGCCCACTTTTGCCAGGTGCTGTGCTGACCACTGAGCAACTGAGCACACAAGTGTGCTAACCACTGGCCAGTGAACAGTGAATGACAATGGTTACATTCCTGTCCTAATGGAGCTTTCAAAGGGTCAGAGAGATAAAAAGCTAAATAATGTTAGTGGAAAATTAACTAACAAGACTTAAAGTAAGTGCATAAAAACACAGCACTGAGGGCTGCACTTGAAAGAGGCACTAACCTGCTTGTTAGATCAGGGAAAGCTTTCCTGAAAAAAATGATACAAAGGATGAATCAATATCAACTAGCTGACAGACGGAGGTCAGCACAGAAACGACATTACAGGCAGGGGAAAGAGCATACGTGAAGGCCTCCGGGGTCTTTAACACTATTTTGAGGATACATACACACACACACAAAAAAAACACACCCAGAACTGTCATTATATTGTGTTAGGATTTCATACCATACGGGAACATTCCAGAAAGTAAAGGCACTATTGCTGTGAACATCTGTTGTTTTTTCCCCTACCTAGTCATAACTGGACCTTACTTTTCCTTTGAGTTACCTCCCCTACTTCAGTCCATGTAGTTTGTTGGGACTGACTGTACCATGACCTTCTTTGCTGGGTTTAAATCTGGCCCATCACAGTGTCCCATCCTTCCAGAATGCTCAGGCCTGTGACTCAAACAGGTGAACCTAAGTCACCCAGTGTTGCTGACAGGCTCATGGGGTTAGTCTGGAGTTTCTGCCCCACGTTCTAAACATAGTCTGCCTGAACAAGATGATACAAAGACAAGCAGAGAGGGGAAGGGAGAGAGACCAAGTCACATGAGCCCCTAACTCTAGATACGCCACCAAATTTCAGTTAAGTGACTCAAGAAATTCCTCTTTTCCTCCCGCTTTATTTTCTGATTTATTTAAGCCATTTTGAATTAAGTCATCATATGCAACCAAAATAAATCTTATATTAAAACTATCCTAAAACAGCATTTCTTTTTCTTTTAATAGATTTCACACGTAACTATAAAGGAACCATTGGCTTATGCACCATTGCTCCTTTTTGTCCCTAGTTTGGCATTATTTGTTCTCCAATGTCAATATTCAGTATACATTTTCCCATCTCCACTGGATCCCAGAATCTTTGGTTCTATAAAGTCACAATTAATCCCTGCTGTAAATTGGCATTCAAGGCTCACTTCTCCAAGAAATGCTCTCTGATTCCCCAGGTACCCATTTTAATCTTGTTCTCTGCGCTCTGAAACCAGTCACATGAAGAATGGCCTTGTCTCATTCTTCTCCTCCCAGAACTGCTTTATTTTCGGTCAGGAAGGAATCATGCCTTCAGTGGTCTATGGCAGAGGAAACAGAGGCATTAAAGAATCAACTTGTAACTTGCCTGGACTGAGCAAAGAAGGATTCAAGGGCAACATAAGACCAGTAGGAATGAATGAGCTGTAACCATGATTCCGTGGTATCCGCCTAGAATAAACTCTCTTCAGGATTGCTGGCCCTGTCATTCTATGTCACTTTGGAATCATAATGACAAACTTGTGCTGTTTGGTTTGCCAAGCTGCCTGGTAAATTCAATTTTCAAATGCCAAGGTCCTATATGGTGCAATGTCTTTACCACTGCCCTGGACTGGGAGGTAATTTTATGAGTGGATTACTCAACGGAGGAAAGTAGATTTGGGATCCTGTCCCCACCAAGTTGTCTGCTTGTCACCTTCTTTCTCTACTAGCAGAGTCAGCAGTTTCCAGGTGGGATGCTTTCACAGATATAGAGCTGTGTCATGGAGATCCCAACTGAGCAACTGATCCCAAGTGATCCCAAGACATCCAATTCTAGAGAAAAGTATGATATGAATTGTTATTTGCAGTCCCTTTCTCCTTGCCATCTGCTCCAGCTCAGCACTGACCACTATCAGATTGAGCATATGCAATAACCATTGCATCTTTAACACCTTCATCTTAATTTCAAGCACTCCTTATTTCCAAGCCTTCTCTCTGCCAAAGGATAAAAAAAGAAGGGCTGCTCCCAGCTTCTCTCAGCAAAGATCACACGCTGCTGTACTGAGCTCTTAAGGTCTGCCTCCCATCTGCCACCTGGCAGAAAAGCCCCTTCAAAATGTGTGACATCATCTGCAGTGAAGTCCCACTATTGTCCTGAATGAATTTAATGATAACTGTAGATGATACATTGAACACTCAGCCTTCCCGGTTCTGTTAATGATCTGATTCTTCTCCACTTTATTTCTGCTATGCAAACTTATCTTGAATCTTATAATTAACATAATTGATACTATGCAAAAAAAAGAGAAAAAAGGAACAGAGGAGACAAATGGAATGTATAGAAAACTGGAAGATTTAAACTAATATGTGCTAGTGGCTCAGATGGTAAAGAATCTACCCGCAATGCGGAAAACCTGAGTTCGATCCCTGGGTCAGGAAGATCACCGGGGGAAGGGAATGGCTACCCACTATAGTATTCTTGCCTGAAGAATCCCATGGACAGAGGAGCCTGCCAGGCTACAGTCCATGGGATCGCAAAGTGTCACAGACATCACTGAGAGGCTATCTCTTTCACTTTTCTTTCATGCTAGTAATTATATTAATTGCAAATCAAATAAATACCCTAACTGAAAGGCAATAATTATGTGTGTGCACATATACACACAAATATATATAATGAATTATAGAAATATATAATATATTTAGAAGAGTCATAGTTTAAATACCATGACACAAAAACATTCAAAGTATATGGATTAAAAATGACATACCATGCAAGTATCAACCAAAATAAAGCTTCTGTAACTATAATAATATCAGACAAATGAGCTCTAGGGCAATAAGTATTAAATTTTACTAGAGGTAAAGAAGGACATTCTACAATGACAAAAGAGTCAATTTAACAAGATGTAACAGTCCAAATTTTATATGCGCCTAATGACATCAAACATGTAAAGCAAAAACTAACACTAAAAGAAAAAATAAACCCATGATCACCATGAGATATTTAACATCACTTTCAGTGATTTATAGAAGAAACAAATCACTACAGTTGTGGAAGATTTGAACAACATGATTAGCCAAATCAGACTAACAATAAAATATGTTTAGAATTTAAACAGTTTTCTCTAAGTAACAATAATTAAAGGAAAAATGACAATAAAAATTAGAAAATAGTTTAACCTGAATATAGTGAAAACGCACTATATTATAAGAAGCTTGAAGAAAGTAGTTTAAGTTATGCCTTTATATACAAGGGGTTCTTAATCCAGGACTAAAATTCAGGAGACCCATGAAATTAAAAGGGAAAACAACTTTATTTCTATTAATCCCAAACTGGAACAGAACAGTTATTTCCATTATGAATGGGCAAGAAACCATTTTAATAATGATAAGTTTGGGAGAACTTACAAATGATGACAAATTTTATGTGCTGTGCTGAGTCACTTCAGTAGTGTCCAACTCTTTTTGACCCCATGGACTATTGCCTCTGTTCCTGGGGTTTTCCTGGGAAGAATATTGACGTGGGTTGCCATGCCCTCCTCCAGAGCATCTTTCCAATCCAGGGATTGAACCTGCGTCTCCTGCGTCTCCTGTGTTGCAGGAGGATTCTTTATTGCTGAGCCACGTGGGAAGCTCAGCTTGACCGCTTCCTCACAATGTAAAGAAAAATCAGTTCCAGATTATCATAGATGAAGCTCATAGAAGAAAATATGGAAAAGTGTCTTCTTACTTAAAAGAGGTATTTTACATTAAAAAATACATATTTTTAAAATTGTATTTATTTGGCCGCACCAGATCTTAGCTGCAACATGCAAACTATGAGCTGTGACATGTGAGATTTAGTTCCCTGACCAGGGATCAAACCCTGACCCCCTCTGATCCAGAGTCTTAGCCACTGGACCACCAAGAAATTCCCAAGAGAGGCAAGTATTTTTTAAACAGAACACAAAAAGCTTGAACTACAGAGAAAAAGATTAATAAAGTATATTTTATTAAAATCAAAACTTCTGCTATTCAAAAGACGTTAAAAGAATGAGAGGTAAGCCACAGATCAGGAGAAGATAGTCCCAACGTAGGTTCCAAAAGTATTTTCCAACAAGGAACTTATATCTAGCATGTAAAATCAATTCTCAGAAATCAATAAGCAAAAGACAGGCAAAACATATTTTTTAATCGGTAAGAGATTGAACAGGTATTTTATAAATGGCCAGCAAGGCATGATCTCCAAATGGCCAGCAAGCATATGAAAAGGTGGTCAGCATCATTTGCGACTCCATGGACTACAGCCAGCCAGGCTCCTCTGTCCACGGGGATTCTCTAGGCAAGAATACTGGACTGGGTTGCCATACCCTCCTCCAGGGGATCTTCCCAACCCAGGGATCAAATCCAGGTCTCCCGCATTGCAGGCGGATCCTTTACTTTCTGAGACACCAGGGAAGCCCTCATTAGTTGCAAGAAAACATGAAATAGAACTGCAACATCCTACAGCACAACCCTCAGATTGTGAAAAGTTTTTTAATCTGATAATTGCAACTACTGGAACACCCGAATCTCTTGATTAGTGTTGATAGGAGTCTAAACTGGGTACAATCAGTTTGGGAAACTATTTGATATATCTCCTAATGTTGAACATAGAAACCATGAACCAGCATTTCTTTTTTGTATTTTTTTTCCATTGAAGTGTAGTGACTTACTATATTAGTTAATAGTTTCACATGTAAAACTTAGTGATTCGACATTCTTATACATTACATATCATACAAAGTTATTACAATATTATTGACTATTTCCCGTGTGCTGTATATTCCACCTCAGTGACTTATTTATTTGATAACTATTTGTTCATATCTGTTAACTGCCTTCGCTCATCCCCCTCTCCTCTTCCCCGTCTGCAGTAACAAGCTTGCTCCCTGTATCTATGCAATTCTAATAGAATGTATATGTGTGTGCACCAAAAAAATGTACAAGAATATTTATGCACCATAATTAAATTAACACAAAAATAAAGACGACCCAGCAGTCAACCAATAATAGATGAAATAAATTGTGATATATTCACACAAGGGGATACAATTATAATAGTTTTTAAAGAACAATCTACTGCTATATGCAATAACATAAATTTTGAGTAAAGATGTCAGATCAGAAAAAAGAATACTGTATGATTTTATATAAAATGCAAAAACAACCAAAACCAACTTCTAGTAACAGGAATCAGAATAGTTCTTCTTTAGAAGATTTCTTATTGACCATTTAGTCATCTCCTAAGTAGCCTTTAAACTTATCCTCTCTTCTCTGTTTTCATCTCCATTGCTTTAATTCAAGTTCTAATTATATCTCACCAGGATTACCACAATCATGTACAACTATCTCCTAACTTAGTCTTGCCTCACTGTGTTAAAACCTTCATTATGTGTCTGAAGCTTTCTTTCTAAAACACGTCTAATTATGTTTCCTCCCCTGCTTTAAATGGTTCTCTTTGACCTTCAAGATAAAACCCTAGGTCTACAACAGTACACAAGGCAGTTTATTTTACAGACTCTATTTTGCTAGCTTCATTTCCTATGCTTCATATTCTTGCTGTGAAGTTTCTAACTCACGCCCTGCTAATGCATCTGTACCTTTAAGTCTTTTTTTTTAATTAAACTTTTTATTTTCTACTGGAGTAGGGCCAATTAGCAATGTTGTGATAGTTTGGGGTGGACAGCAAAGGGACTCGGCCATACATATACACATATCCATTCTCCCCAAAACTCCCCTCCTACCCAGCCTGCCACATGACACTGAGCAGTTTCCTGTGCTACGGAAAGTCCTTGCTGGTCATCCATTTTAGATACAGCAGTGTGTACCTGACCGTCCCAAGCTCCCAAACTATTCCTTCTCCCATCCTTCCCCTCAGCAACCCTAAGCTCCTTCTCTAAGTCTGTGAGTCTGTTTCTGTTTTGTAAATAAGTTCATTTGTATCATGTCTTTTTAGATTCCGCATGTAAGGAATGTCATCTGATGTTTCTGCTTCTCTGTCTTACTTCACTTGGTATGTACCTTTAAGTCTGGTATTTCTCTTCCTGCAAAACCCTCCACTCCACCCTTTCTCTACCTCAGAAACTTTTACACATCTTTCTAAATGTATGCAGCTCAAGGATCACCTCCTCAAAGCAGCCTCCCCACTTTCCCTCGAGCTAAGGAAAGTAAGTTGTAGGAAGGAAGATCCTTTTCTGTGAACTTAGATTTGCCCCTGATTTGATCCTACTCATACTGCATCTAATTATCTATTTACTCAACTAATTCCCCAACCAAACTGTAAGGAATCGAGAGCAAGAATCGTGCCTTTTATGTCTACATATCAATCAACAACACAAAATCAGCTATTAAAAAAAATTATTCTTTTCCATTTGTTCAATCATGCCCCAGTTAGTTATCTGCAGCTTCTTTCTTGAATCCAAAGAGTCCACACAATTATTTTTTTCTGTAAATCTAAAGCTTTTCCATAGACAGAAAAAATATTAAGCAAATCATTTTTCAGGATTTTATGATTTTTGCTCATGAAGTTGTGTTCTTATATCAATGAAACATAAAATGGGAATTCAAACTTTCAAATAGATTCAAATCCCTTATCTATGGAATTTGAGACATGGGTTCTGGCATCAGACTGCCTGGGTTCCAAATCCCAGGACCATCATTGGCTAGTTATGAAAGTGACCCAGTTACTTAAGCTCTCTGTGCCTCGATTTATCCCTCTGTAAAACAAGTGTCTCTGCCTCATGCAGTTGTCGTAAGGATGAAATAGGATGATACATATAATATATTAAGCACAATGCCTGGAAAAATTTAAGTGTTTGATACCATCTATTGGAAGTAATAATAGCAACAGCAATGGCAGTAATTATGATCTTTTAACAAAATGGAAATATTCTTTAAAAATTGTTTGACAGAAGTCTGTGATTATAAGGCAAAAAAAAAAAAAAAAGCATTCTGTTGATGCTTTACTTCCTGAAAAAAAAAATCTTCAAAACATAACTTAGAAAGATAATTGTGTAAAAAGTATTGAATCACTGTCATTGTAATTATGCAAAGCAAAGCACAGATATCTCAAATACTCAATTTATGTTTTTAAAAAAGATGAAGATAAATTAATACCCTAGGTCTTTGCGTAACATTTTAAGCCAGTAAGTTGCTTTTTCAATACTATCAAAGTCTTAGAAAATATGAAATCCATATTGATTTAAAAGTAAGATGATGAAAATACTGCTTTAAGAGTTTGACTCTTTTTTAAGAATAAAACCATTATCTTATTTTAAAAAATTAATTTTCACGATGCTTAACTAAAATGATCTACTAATAAAATAACTTTCGAAATTCTGAATTATGGATACCTTTCCTCCTGTATTTAGTACTAACCATTGTTTCTACACTGAACAAAATTTTCACAGGCCAATAATGTCATTACCACTTCCAGCAGGGCCTTTTATGATAATACAGAAAGTTGAATATAAGTTATATATTTAATCTTGAAAGTCTTCATGATACCTATAAATTTAAAAACAAATCTTCTGCCCTTAAATTCAAGTAACAATTTTCAACACATGTTTATTGTCTGTATGATATAAAAAATTTTAACTAATTATTTTCTGCATTTTGAAACATAAATAATAATTATATTTTTATTTGTTTTGTTGTATAGATTTAATATAGAAACACGTCATTGTTTTTTATTCTATTTTTGCTTCAGGGTGATATCAGAAACACTCCTTAAAAACTGAAATATTCAACTGACCAGTTGTTTTTGCTAAAAGTTTTCTGACAGCTTGGCTCAAATGATTTTGTTATTAAACTTACTGTTTTAGCATCTTTTAGACATAAGCTATAATTGTAAAATTCTGTCCTTTTTTGTCAACAGCAGAATATATCTCGGAAGTAAATGAATTATTAACTCACATGTATATAGCTCTAGTGATAGGAATAGATGAGTATTATTTTTGAAAATTAACATTGTTTTTAATCTTAAAGATCCTATTTCAGTGTAGGGCAAAATTAAATAATTATTTCTTCTAGATACTAAAAGTATAACTGTGAAATGGAGAAAATAAGAAATAATAGTAGGCATTATTTAACTACACCCAAGTGGATGTTTAGAATTGAAAGACACTCTCTTGTCTTATGAAAATCTACCACATTGCACATGAAGTCAGACCAGAATGATATGCCAAGGAAATATAACATTCCAAATGAAATGATGTAAATAGAGAAAATCCTATCACTTTAAAGAACACCAAATACAGGTAGTCCCTACAAACTTATATAGGATGCTCTGCTTCAGCCTGGCAATGGTTCCCAAACCCATGAGTGGCAATTAGGTAATGTCACAGAAAGATCTCAGTATTAATTTTTTGCCATAAGAAATCAACAGGCAAGCAACTAACTTTATTTTTTTTTAATTTTTTTTAATTTTAAAATCTTTAATTCTTGCAACTAACTTTAAATCAAGCAAAACTGAGATCATCAAAATATTCAGATGTGAAACTTTGCAGCAAGAAGTGGCACAAAAGCAAACAACAAAATTAATTGAAGATATATTTTTGACCATGTGTTTTATTTCCCATCAAAATAACCTATCAGGATTTATTAGAGAGCACATGAGGTGAGGCAAATTTCCTTCAGAGCAACCACAGGAAGAATTATAATAATTTGAAAAGAAACACTTCCACGCTGAAATGACAAAGCTGCTAATTCGCCAAAGCAGGGACAGAGCCCATCCTGGGAGGCCAGCTTCGTTAGACAATTCCTAAAAGCAAAATAATACAGCTGCTTAATTTCAAGCTTTCTTAAAAAAATGCTTAAATTTTATTTATCAAAAAAATTATTAGCCAAGGTATTTTTACACAGGAAATTATAAAGAAAAAAATAGCACATAATTCCATTTAGAATATTTATTTTAATCATTGACTTTAAAAAAATAAAAGTAAAACATACATAGAAGATTCCAAATGTCCAGGACATAAAACAGAAAGCAAAAATCTTCCCCTTCCTCTCACAATCACCTGCCCCAGCTCTCTCTAAAACTGTTTAAACTAGTTAATATATCTATCCAGAAATGGATATTTGTGTTTGTATCCACATTTACAGATACTCACCTACCACTATACAAATATTTGTATAATGTTCTTCCATTTTGAAACACAAATGGAAAAAACTATTCTGCCTTAATGATTAAAATCCTGGTGGGGAAAAGCACAAATGTTTTCTTTTTATATACTACACTATATTTTGTAAGAAGCAGAATTTTAAAATAAATTCATCAATTGTATGTGGTTTGTTTCATGTTATTTCTAGTCCCTATCACTAATTCTAATGACTCATCATATACAACACATTCAAACCTACACTAAAGTGAGAATTATCACAGAATTCTACATAGGCCCAAAAGTAAATGAAGTCAAAAAGCAAAACAAACACAAATAAATAGAAAATTTTAAAACATTCACATTTTCAAAAGTCTTAAAAGACAAACAAGTCAGGAAAAACCTAAGCTAATCTGTACGAAATAAATTTCCTTCATAAACGGCTACTTAAAGCAATTAAAAAAAAAAACCTAGCTTTATCCACCATTGCTTAGATTGAACATGAAAAGATACAAAAATTTAGATAAGAGATGAAGATATTTTTAAAGTATATATTCCAGCATTTATATCTATTTTATGTTTATGAAAATGAGAAAAATTCTCCAAAAATTTACATTTAGAATTTTTAAAAGGGAGCTGAACTAGGAAAAATGTCTCAATTTTACAGTTTGATTTGAAATCTCATCAAATTGTAACTCTAACTACTGTCTACTCTATCTGAACATATTTTGAATGTTTTAATTAAAGTAATTTGGTTTTGTCCTTTAAGTCCTCAAAAAAAATCCCAATTTTGTGAAAGACAAATATCATATGATATCACTATATGCTGAATCTTAAAAAATGATACAAATGAACTTATTTACAAAACAGAAACAGACTCATAGACTTAGAAAATGAATTTATGGTTAGTAGGTACGAGGGGTGGGAGGGAGAGAGAGAGTGGGAGTTTGGGATTGACATGTACACTTTACTGTATTTAAAATAGATGACCAACAAGGACGTAATGTAAAATATCTTTTTAATTCTTTAAAAAAATCCTAATTTTGTTCACTTACAAGAATAAAGAACTATTTTTTTAATACCTCATCATATTCTTGCCTGAAATAGAATTATCTATTAAAAACTTCATTTTTCATTAGAGATATAAAAAATAAAATTCCCATTTTAATTCTTCTACTACATATTTTATCTTATGTGAAAAAAATACTCTTCAAGTAAAATCTATAGTTCTTTTCTTAATTCAGAATTACTGATCAAGCCATTTGATAACTTCATGGCAAATCTTGTCAATATTTGTAAGGACTCATGATGGAATAAAAATCCAGCTTCTAAATTGGCTCTCACATTAAGGGGAGGAAGATATTCAAACTGATCATCTAATAGACAAGGAGACTTCTGTCAGAGGAGGGTACAGCTCTGAAGTTGGAAGAGACCCTCTAAAATTCATAATAAGCAGACAAAAATAAAAACACTACATTGCAGGATAGTTTTAGGAACCAGATTATGTGCATTTGGTCTGCGTGGTTCAGAAAAAGGTTTTGAAATCTTTCTCATGATTCGTAATAGCTTGCTTTCTGTCCAAATGCCTTTGAGGTTTGAACACAGTGCGGCTGAAAATCAGAACACTGCCATTTCAAACTACTAACTGTTCCTCTTCGGTCTTGTCTCTCGGCAGCCAGACCCAGCAGCTTCCTCTAATTCCTCCAAGCGCTGCCATGGAGCTATAACCAGAAGGGGAACTGCAAGAGGTCAAGTTCATCTACCAACCCAACCCCTCCAGACACATTCACCTTTATGCGTCCTGGCAGCCTCTTTTGATTAATATTGTCATTTGCAGCCATTGAAATCAATTCTTTCACCACCTTCAAAGCTCTACAAAAAAAAGACCAACTGAGGTATGGGAAATGGGATAATTTGTCTTTTATGATTTACCAAAGTGATAAAGAATTTTAGCAGAAGAAATGAAATATTTATCAGTAAGTTAGGGGGCTTCTGTCACTGGGCAAATTGAATCACCAGGTGTTTAGAACTAGTTCCACACTAATTCTGCCTAATTATATGACCAAGTATTTCCAGTTTTGACCCAATCTCTTGCAGATTCCCTACTGCACCTTAGCTTGTTGCATCCCTGAGCAACTTAGAGACTATTTGCTCTATATTTGCCATGAACGGTATGTTATAGGCAATTTGTCATTCATAGTTTGAAACATCAATCTCTTTGGTTTCTCTCGAGAAGAATTGTGAGTTGGAAGGAAATCTCTAATCCCATAACCAGCATCGTTTACTGATAATCTGAACACCTTTATTAATTCACAATAATAAAGCACTGGTTAAAAAATAATCTTCCCTACTGATCCATTTACTTCCCCTCTTTCTTCTCTGGGGTCTTAAAAATCTCTCAGGTTTAGAGCCATTCTCAGAAATTAACTTTTAGCTTCATTCCTTTGCCTTTTCTCTTTTTTTGTCCAGAGTGAAAAATTCCTCTGGAAAATGACATTTTCTGCCTGAATTGATAACCCAAGCTTTCAATTCTAACATTTCAATACATGGACTAAGGGAGATTATATATGTGTCTTGTGTTTCATGGACTTAGGGCTGTGATAATTTAGGCCTAGATTGCTGATAATCTTGGGGCATTGTACAATATATAGTCTGACAGTGGCCATAAAATGGACATTTGTTACTGCATTTGCCTTCATGTTGCTTAATGGTGTCCACAAATATTTGCAAAACATAAAAAATACTGATATTTTAATGATGCAGTAGGATTACATCAAATAAAAAGCACTTTAGCTATAGCTGTGTGACAATGAAATTTACTGCACAACAATGGCTACAGAATTTAAATGAAAAGTTCTATGGAAAAAAAGAAATAGCCGGCTTTTTCAAGGTTTATACGTGTGTGTGTTTTTATTGGTGTGCTAAATTGATTCTATACAGTAAATGGCATCATTGCCTTTACAGAGCATTTTTGATAATTTCCAGATGGTTTGTGTTTTCATTTACATTGGAAATTATGAACATAGAATTATTTTTCCAAAGTTTTAAAATGTGACACGGTTGCAAATCTCAAACCTAGGTAAACACTAAGACTATGACTATGTAAAAACACTTTCCATATAAACGTAACATTTATAGACATATTCTGGATTAACTATACAAAATCCCTTTGTGCTTAAAATTAATATCACTGTTGGTGATGACCAGACAGAAGACAGCCATTGGGAGGCAGATTACTTTATATTCCATCCATCCACTAATAATACCCCTTCAGTCAGAGCTAATGCTGCAAAAATTTTTTCTTTTGTTCTTTATTCTCTTCCCTTTCCCCAACGGGATTCTTGGCCTGAAAGGAATTTTTCCATTGCATCTGATTTCCCAGAAGTCCATCTAGGCAGCCTATCATTTGATATTGAATCGCTGTGTTTCTTGTGCCCACCCTGCTCGTGCCGATCCCGTTTCAGCTTGGTGCCGAGCCTGCATTGCCATCCATTCTCCACACGTTCTCCCCAAAGATCTTGTGTTGCAACAGCTTTGCCAAAGGGTCGGCAGCCTGGCTGAGGTCCAGGAGCACGTTGTGGGTGATCCTGCTTCGCGTTTCATGTTAAGTACGGCTGGTGGATGCTGCTGAAGGAAGGGCTCGAGAAGCCAGATGTGACGTCTAGGGAAGGCTGGACACCATCGTCATCTGGACAACTTCCATTTGGTATGAAGCTGGATGCCATGTTGGTTTCTTGCAGGCTTCTCTGTTCTCACTGAGCATGGTTAGCTAATGTTCTTGATGTTAATGTCTTTGCTGAGAAAACAGAATCAAGCCAGGTAGTAAAAGTCGTACTGTCTCTAATATGCTAAATAATATCATTTGTTCAATATTTGCATTTTAAGTCATAAAAAGATAGGCTTCCAACAGATGTTGGAAGATGTTCCAAAAACATCCATCCAATTAATGTTTTACTGAACCCTTTGCTTTATACTGTGATCTGTATTAGGTATGGGAAATAGAATGGAGAATAAAGTGTATAGGAGTTTACCACCTATCCCTGGATTGGATCCATATTTATTTCCATCTTCAGTTAATTGTTTTGGCATTATAGAACCAATTTCAGAGCTCTCTTCAATTGTACTGTCAGTAGGAATGTTACAGATTTAGATATATGCCAGTATTATATTTTAACCTAAAATTGACTGAAGTACATCTAATTAAACCATTTCTTTTCTTGTTTGGGGGTGGTTGTCCTATACCTACATGTAGTCTTGTAAAATATGCAAACAAAAAGAGTCATACAGAACAAAACCTATTAATTTCTGGCTCATTGCCCCTCAGGTCACCTGCAATACACATGTGTACTTATACACACATACTCACCTACTCCCCTCCCAGAAGTAACCTCTGTCAATAGTTTGGTATACATCTCATGCCCTTATATACATATGTGTTTATATATCAATTATACTTCATTTCTTTCTGTGTAAATGGGATTATACAGTATTGTTGTTCTTGCATTTTTCATTTAAAAATATGTCTTAGAGATTTTGCCAAGTCAATATGTGTAAGCCTACCTCTTTCAACAACTAAATAGTATTCTTTACTAAGGATGGACTATATTGGATTTAACCCAGGTCCCAATTGATGCATCATGGAACCATTTCTCAGCTTGAAGGAATAGCATTTTATTGCCAATTTTTTTTTCTGTTTTAAGGAATTTCTGAGAAAGGCTACACCATACATATGATCTCCATTTTCAATATGCTATTTCTTTTCATTAGTTGTGTTTGAAATGTATCAAAGCTCCATAACAGAATTCTGGGTCTAATTCTCTCTGGAGTCTTCTCTGAAGTACTCATTGCACGGAGGCATACGTTTCAAGTTATATATTTGGTGGCAACAGTAACTTTACAATGACTTCACACTTTGCATAGTTAAGACAATCAATTAGTTTATAATATTGCATGTCCAGCATGGAAATTTAAAAACCATACTTTGGGCAAAATATGTCAAGTGACCTTGTAAGTCTTTATTTACATGATTTGGAAAAGGACATGTCTCAGAAAACAGAGAATAATAGTACAGTACATTATTCATTGGATGAACTTTGAAAATCTGGTCCCAATAGCAACAGAGGTTGGATCAGGATTAAATCTGAGCGCTTTGGTTATAATCCTCACATAGACCAAGACCCCTAAAGTTTGTCCCCTCAAATTCCTTTTTGATGAAGAGATAAACAAGTGTCAGTGAAAAAATGTATTAGTGGGTAGTGGTGCTGATGTAGTTTAAAATAATTTTGAACATCAATTTCATCTATTCTGTTCTGGCTGTCACTTGTTGACCTTTGTTCCCCATCACAGATGAGGAATTGCTCAAAATCATTCTTCTCCGAGATTCTCTCCCAGGTTGTGAGCTTTCTGATACCCCATTAGGAAAAATAATGTACACACGTAAGCATCAGTGGTATTCCCGGGAACAGGAATATTAACTGGTTTTGTGAAAATTTCTAAATGGAATGTTGTTATTTTTATCATCTTATGCTAATCTTTTAAAAGATCACTGAGTTGAAATTATGGCCATCCACATGTCTCTACACATTTTACCAAATTCTGCATAAGCAATAAGTTTAATTTCTGGAGTACAGGGGATTAGCTTCACAAAGGCATCAGACTGGGGAAAAAGCCTCTGACGTCCATGAACCACTTTGGAGACTGAGGGTTTGGGGCATGATTACTGGTGACTCAGGTGTATCAGCTTTATCCTTAACCCCTGGTCAGGTTAACCAGTAGACTGTCTTCATGCTTTCTGCTTTCACAGGTGGGTCTCAGTGGTATCTCAGCAACAAAGCCTGGGCAGAAATTGAAGGGGAAATCATTGTTCAACAACGGCAAATATTCAACACCATCCTCTTTTCTCTTGGGTATAGGAGGTAAAAAAGTGAGTCAACTGGAAAGTGACATAATCTACCAAATGCAGCCTCTATCAGGACAATGAGAAAAGGAATCATTCAGCCTCCGAAAGTCTTGTCAGGAATATTTCCTTGCTTCTACAGATGAACTGCAAGCACGCAGCCTGTCTCAAGTCTTCTCCAGCAGCTCACAATGCTGTCTCTGCCTCCATAGCCTCTTCTGTTGATGTCTGGAGTGGGGAGGTCTGTTCACTTGAAACAAATCAAAATATCCATACTTTGTGAAGTCATCTTACATGATAAAATCCATTTAATGTCTTTTTATTTCCCTACGACATATGGTTTCTTTTCTGCTTCTTTCAATTCCCTTTAATTTCTTTACAATAACAGAAATTGACTTTTTATTATGCTTTTATTCCATTTCCCCCTATTTTCAATATAATAATAGAAATAAATGCTATAGCTTGTTTTTTATTCAAAAACTGTAGATAAAGATCACATCAAAATTAAATGACCAGTGACAATGAGATACCAGTTCACTACCAATGGAACAGTTAAAATTAAGAAGACTGATCATACCAAGTATTGTCAGATATGTGGAACAATGGAAACTCCATGGCCAAAGGGGATAAAAATTGGTAAAAATCCATTTGGAAAGTAGTTTGGCAGTTTCCTACATCAATCACAAGCATGGTGAATCATGCAACATGGAATAGCAGCCCCGGGCAGATCTGTTAAAGGGCCCACCTGGCTGTTCTTCCTAATTTCTTAACAATGGTTCCTCCTAGAGCTGAGACCCCTGTCGTGGGGCCCCTCCATGGGCCGTGTATTGTTTCCTATCGATGCCATAACAAATTACTACAAGCTTAGTGACTCAAAACAACACAAATTTATTAACTTAAAGTTCTGGAGAGAAGTCTGTTGTCAGAGGCTTCACAAGAGAATCCAGTCCCTTTTTCCTACAGGTTCCCCACCTTCCTTTACTTATGGCTCTTCCTCCATCTTCAAAGCCCAACTTCTGATTCAGTCTTCACATTGCCTTCTTTGTCCTTCATCCTCCTATCCATTTGTGATAAAAACTCTCAATAAACTGGTATAGATGAAATGTACATAAAGGCCAGATATGACAAACTCACTGCTAACATCATGCTGTTCACTCACTCAGTCATGTCCAACTCTTTGCAACACCATGGACTGCAGCATGCCGGGTTTCCCTATCCTTCACTGTCTCCTGGAGTTTGCTCAAACTTATGTCCATTGAGTCGGTGATGCTATCCAACCATCTCATCCTCTGTTACCCACTTCTTCTCCTCCTGCCCTCAGTCTTTCCCAGCACCAGGGTCTTTTCCAAGGAGTCGGCTCTTCACATCAGGTGGCCAAACTATTGGATCTTCAGCTTCAGCATCAGTCCTTCCAAGAATAGTCAGGGTTGATTTCCTAGGCTAACATCATATTCAGTGGTATATGCTGTCAACTGGCACATAAAAAGATGTTCAGCATCACAAATTGGGAAATACAAATGAAAACAGCAATGAGACACCATCTTACATGTGTTAGAATGGCTATTATCAAAAAGACAAAAAATAAAAAATGCTGGAGAAGCTGGACAGGAAAGAGAACCCTCATACATTGTTGGTGGGAATGTAAACTGGTGCAGCCATTATGGAAAATAGTATGGAGATTCCTCAAAAAATTAAGAATAGAACTACCATGTGATCCAGTTATTCCACTTCGGGGTATATATTCAAAGAACATGAAAACACTAATTCAAAAAGATGTGTGCATGCCTAGGTTCACTGTAGCACTATTTACAATAGCCAAATATGGTAACAACCTAAGTATCCAATAATGGATAAAGATATGGTATGTGAATATAATGGGATGCTACTCAGCCATGAAAAAGGATGAAATAGTTCCGTTTGTAATGACATGGATGAACCTTGGAGGTATTATGCAGAGTGAAAGAAGTCAGATGGAGAAAGACAAATACCATATAATTTCACTCGTATGTGAATTTGAAAAAAACAAATTTCCAAACAAAATAAATGAAAACAGACTCATAGATTCCAAGAACAGATTGGTGGTTACCAGAAGGGAAGGTGATATGGGAGTGGGCAAAATGGGTGAAAGGGATCAACCATATGGTGAGGGATGGCAGCAAGACTTGTGGTGATGATTACTTTACAGTGTACACACATGTCAAATTATAATGCTATACACCTGAAACATATATAACTTATAAACATAGACTCATATATACTTATACATATATGTTATTATATATGGATTATTAGGAAGCAAGTTTGGAGGCATTGTAAAGGCATGCTAGCACCACACTGAAACTTTCCCTTTGATATACTCAGAAGAATTTAAAACATTCGAAAAGGAAAAAAACTTACGCATAATATGATTTGGTTTTATTTAATCCATGTTGGGGCGCAAATAACATCTCTTGTGCCATCAGCAGTGTAACTCTCACACTTCGGCAAATGCTGGTTTTAGTTATAAAGCTGCCAAGCCAGCCTCTCTCTAAAGGAACACAGTAAGGGAACAGAGTCCTATTCTGCTTATATTTTATGGATCATATCACATTCATTCCACATAAACAACATATCAGCACTAAGAAAGGAACTTGACTTGGATTACACAGCTAAAAAGCAGCCTCAAGAGGATTTAACCCTAGGTGGTCAAACTCCAAAGCCTGGGCTTATTCCATGTCTGAACCAGTGGAGAAAATGCAAATAAGGACATAACTGCTTCAGACTTTGGTCTAGAGAGGATTCATCCAGCTTTTCACATGGATGTGAACACACACATACACACACACACACACAGGTTCTGGCCCCTGGGAACATTTAAGCCATATTCCTTGATTTCTTACCTTGTAACAGTGAGTATTGCCCTTAGCTGTCCATTGAAAATACCTGAGAAGTTTTGCACCTGAGCTGTGGCCTGGACGTCCCAAGATACATCTAATGCACAATCAAAGTTGAGAGTCCTAGAGAGGCACTGCGGGGGTAGGGTGCAATGGGAAGGAAATGAGTTCTGTGGTCAAGCTAGTTCAAATCCTAGCTGCTGAGTTTTTTTAAAAAAAGGGTTTTTTAAATTTAATTTGTATTGAAGTGCAGTGGCACCCCACTCTAGTCCTGTTACCTGGAAAATCCATGGACAGAGGAGCCTGGTAGGCTGCAGTCCATGGGGTCGTAAAGAGTCAGACCCAACTGAGTGACTTCACTTTCACTCTTCACTTTCATGCATTGGAGGAGGAAATGGCAACCCACTCCAGTGTTCTTGCCTGGAGAATCCCAGGGATGGGGGAGCCTGGTGGGCTGCCATCTATGGGGTCGCGCAGAGTCGGACACGACTGAAGCGACTTAGCAGCAGCAGCAGCATAGATGCTTTACAATGTCGTGTTAGTTTCCACTGTACGGCAAAGTGACTCAGTTATACATATACATGTGCCCTGTCTTTTTTGGATTTTCTTACCATTTAGGTCACCACAGAGCACTGAGTAGAGTTCCCTGAGTTGTACAGTAGGTTCTCATTAGTTATCTACTTTACTATATATATATATCAATCCCAATCTCTCAATTCATACCACCACTAACACCTTTTTCCCCTGCTTGGTGTCCATATATTTGTTCTCTATATCTGTGTCTCTATTTCTGTTTTGCAAATAAGATCATTAATACCATTTTTCTAGATTCCACATAGGCTTCTAGGCTTTAAAAAGAAATGATCTTAAGCCAAAGATTGTTAAGGTATGGTGGCTCAGCCTCCCCTTGGAACATATTAGAATTGTACATTCTTAAGCTCCACCCCAGACCTGTTGTTATTCAGTTGCTAAGTCGTGTACAATTCTTCACGACCCCATAGATTGCAGCACGCCAGTCTTCTCTGTCCTTCACTATCTCGCAGAGTTTGCTCAGATTCACATCCATTGACTCAGTGATGCCATCTAACCATCTCATCCTCTGTCATCTCCTTCTCCCGCCTTCACTCTTTTCCCAGCATCAGGGTTTTTTCCAATGAGTCAGCTCTTCACATCAGGTGGCCAAAGTATTGGAGCTTCAGCTTCAGCATCAGTCCTTCCAATGAATATTCAGGGTTGATTTCCTTTAGGTTTGACTGGTTTGACCTCCTTGCAATCCCAAGGACTCTCAGGACTCTTCTCAGCACCTCAATTCAAAGGCATCAGTTCTTCAGTGCTCAGCCCTCTTTATGGTCCAACTCATACCCCGGACCTACTGAATCAGAAACTTCTGGGGTCAGGGGCCCAGCAATCTGAGTTTCAGTGAGTCTTCCAGTGACTTTGATGGACTGAAGTTTGAGAACACCAAGTGTGGGCAGTTTTTCTTTCTGAGTCTGTTTCCTCTTTTAAAAAATGGAGATATACCCATTTCTACGATGATGCTGTTTGAATCCTCTAAGATAATGTGGAAGAATCAATGCTTGTTCCTCAGACAGCCCATGGGAATTTGCTGTATGTTTCAGGGAACTCAAACCAGGGGTCTGTAACAACCTAGGGGGGTGGGATGGGGAGGCAGGTGGGAGGGAGGTTCAAGTGGGAGGGGACATATGTATACCTATGGCTGATTCATGGTGATGTTTGGCAGATACCAACACAGTTCTGTAAAGCAATTATTCCTTAATAAAGAAATAAATAAATTTTAAAAAAGAAATAAAACTAGTTCCTAGAACACACTATGTGCTCAATAAGTTATTTTGTTCATGGAGTAATAATTTAAAGGCACAGTGCAAATAATATGGGTGACCCTGGAGACCATCTTGTGGTATATTGTTTTTTTAATATAATTTTTATTTAATATATTCAGAAAATACATGGTTCAGGTGGACAGGGGGAAGGGACAACATTACACAATAAAACATCTTAGAAAAGCTCTCTCCCCATTTCTGCCACTCCCCGTGGACTCCACACAGGAAGCCACCAAATCTTCTCCGATTCCTTCACAACTGCTATTCGTGTTCTTTTCCTCATTTTATTCCTGTCTTGCCCACCCTTTTATCCTTCTAAAGTCCTCATTTTTTCCAGTGGACACAAGATTTAGTCTTTTTCTATTCCTGCTTGAATGAAGGATTTCACTCTAAAGGAACCAATACATTAGTTATTCTGAACTATTAAAATGAGTAGCACATCAATAAGATGGGGCTACTGATACCAGGTAGGAAAAGGAGTACGTCAAGGCTGTATACTGTCACCCTGCTTATTTAACTTCTATGCAGAGTACATCGTGAGAAACGCTGGGCTGGAAGAAGCACAAGCTGGAATCAAGATTGCCGGGAGAAATATCAATAATCTCAGATATGCACATGACACCACCCTTATGGCAGAAAGTGAAGAGGAACTCAAAAGCCTCTTGATGAAAGTGAAAGAGGAGAGTGAAAAAGTTGGCTTAAAGCTCAACATTCAGAAAACGAAGATCATGGCATCTGGTCCCATCACTTCATGGGAAATAGATGGGGAAACAGTGGAAACAGTGTCAGACTTTATTTTGGGGGGCTCTAAAATCACTGTAGATGGTGATTGCAGCCACAAAATTAAAAGATGCTTACTCCTTGGAAGGAAAGTTATGACCAACCTAGATAGCATATTGAAAAGCAGAGACATTACTTTGCCAACAAAGGTCCGTCTAGTGAAGGCTATGGTTTTTCCAGTAGTCATGTATGGATGTGAGAGTTGGACTGTGAAGAAAACTGAGTGCCGAAGAATTGATGCTTTTGAAGTGTGGTGTTGGAGAAGACTCTTGAGAGTCCCTTGGACTGCAAGGAGATCCAACCAGTCCATTCTGAAGGAGATCAGTCCTAGGTGTTCTTTGGAAGGAATGATGCTAAAGCTGAAACTCCAGTACTTTGGCCACCTCATGCGAAGAGTTGACTCATTGGAAAAGACTCTGATGCTGGGAGGGATTGGGGGCAGGAGGAAAAGGGGATGACAGAGGATGAGATGGCTGGATGGCATCACCGACTCAATGGATGTGAGTTTGAGTGAACTCCGAGAGTTGGTGATGGACAGGGAGGCCTGGTGTGCTATGGTTCATGGGATCGCAAAGAGTCGGACACAACTGAGCAACTGAACTGACTGAACTGACTGACCGACAAAACACAAGTTTTTCCAAATATATGCACAAATGTCCAATAACATCTCCACAAATATCCCAAAGTTTGATTTTCCCTCTTTTACAGTTTTCTTAAATCTGGCTTTGATTACATAGCTAATAATAATTCTTTAGATGTATATAGCACTAGCTCACACTTTCACATATAATAACTGATTTGAGCCTCATGTCAATTCTTCGGGACTGAGAAAGTGTGTACTATTACCCCAATTACATGTGAGGTATTCTTTGCTCTTCCAGAGCCATAAGCACAATAGACTCTTCTGCAAATTTTAGCAACGTGTACTGAAAGTTTGCATGTGCCAGGCACAGTTAAGTGATTACTTTCAAAAACATATATATTATATAAGACATAGCTATATAGGATGTATATTATATCTGCTGCTGCTAAGCTGCTTCAGTTGTGTCCGACTCTGTGCGACCCCATAGACGCAGCCCACCAGGCTCCCCCGTCCCTGGGATTCTCCAGGCAAGAACACTGGAGTAGGTTGCCATTTCCTTCTTCAATGCATGAAAGTGAAAAGTGAAAGGGAAGTCGCTCAGTCATGTCCAGCTGTTTACAACCCCATGGGCTGCAGCCTACCTACCAGGCTCCTTCACCCATGGGATTTCCCAGGCAAGAGTACTGGAGTGGGGTGCCGTGGCCTTCTCCAGTGTATTATATAATATAAAACAAACAGGAATGTAGCACATGATACACCCACAGAGATTTATACATTAGGACACACTTTCTCATCCACTCTTCCTGACAGATGCTACCATGCTTGGTTTGTCCCCTGGCCAATCCCAGCTAGATCTGAAGTCCTGGAGCCCACAAAACCCTCTGGCAGAAGGAAAAAACTCCCAGCAGTGCACCCCACTGGATGGTACCTCACCAACTGGTGAAGATCCCAACAAACATATTGTAAAAGGAATTATTGGTGAAGCAGGAAAGAAAGCAACTGAAAAAGTAAGGGACAGGTGGAGTCACAGGCAAGTTCAATTGACAGAACTGTCATCTTATCCTAGAAAATGCCCCAGTCCTCCCTGAGATTGGGCTCTTCAGTCCTGGGCAGCTTCCTGGCCTCCTCACTTTCCACTGATCCTCAGGGTCAACCCCACAAACTGAGGCCCAGAACATACTCCTGTTCCTCCCCTCCTGAGAGAGCCAGCACACTGATTCCATGAAGCGAAACGTTATTCTGGATTAATTTTATTAATTAATGTTATTCTGGATTAATCTGAAAAAATCCAGTTGTTTCTTGTATCATTGAGAAAGAGAGTAACAATAATCAACATTGCTTCAATATTGGGGAGAAATGGTTTCATTGTCCTGAACAAAATAGTGGTTTTAACTACTGAAGGAAAGGAAATCTTTCAAACTTGGGAAGAGAAAGTGCTTTCCCAGGGAACTCTGCTCAAGGTTATGTGGCAGCCTAGATGGGAGGGATGTTTGGGGGAGAATGGATACATGTATATGTAGGGCTGAGTCCCTTCCTTGTCCACCTGAAACCATCACAACATTGTTAATCAGTTACATTCCAATATAAAATAAAAAGTTTTAAAAAGAGAGAAAGTGGTTTTTGTTTCCCCTCTCTTCTCCACGCTCATTAGATCAAAATATGAGCAGCCAACAGAGCAACACAGGGTTAGCCATAAATGAACCAAGCACACAAGTCTGCGCAATGTAACAGATTGTTCAGGGCCATTTAGGTCACTTTAGATTTTTATTTAAAACCTATCACATTTTATTTATTGTTTATATTTATACTACAATGCTGCTAAAATGACCAAATCTAGAGGGTGCCTGCAGCAGGCTGGGGCCAGACACAAGGTTCTAGCAGACCGGAAATGTGGGGCTTGATATCCAGTGGTGTACAGGGTGAACACTTTTTTCCCAACACAATGCACTCTCTGGAACTATGTTAGGATGCAAGCATCAGCTCCTGTTTTGTGAATCCATGTTTCACTTTAAAGTCACTCTCAATGTGTTGCTGTCACTTCAGGGAAACATACCAAAAATACATACGTAAACAAATAAGAAGAGAATAGACTCTTCTTGTAGCTAAAAGTTATATGACCCTTGTATATGTTTTTCTCCTGTGCTGGTTGGAGCAAGTGTATTTGGACTATGTGAATAACAAATTGAGGAGCAATGGTTCTTGTTTTAAAGGAAGAAAACCATGGCTCCTGATTAATCTAGAAATGTTGCCACTTTGTATTCTGACCCCATGACAGCAGGCTGAGTATCTCTCTTCCTGGCCCCCAACAATCACACCTGTGTGTTGTAAGCTCCTAAGTGTCATTAGCAGAAAACACCATCTCTGTTTAAAAGATGATAACTCAGTTATTCCAAGATAGGAAGCTCTTCTTCACCCTCAACACCTGCATAAAACTGCCAGTGGTATTTAAAACAAGTGGGCTGGTATTTGTTTCCAAATACCAACAGCTAGATAAATACCACATGATGTGAGGGATAACAAACATTCTACCATGGCCTCTGATAGTTTACAGAGATTAAGTCAGACAACATTGAGAAAATCAAGCAAGCAAAGAATTTAAGATGAAACTTCCTCCCAAAAGTGTGAAAAGCAGTAGGAAATTGTAAAAGAAAAAACAAGGAAATGTCAAAAACTTCACAGAAAGAACTTATAGAGAATACCAGTACAGCTATCAGTGTTAAATTAGACATCTCTGGAAAGTGAAAAAGTGAAAGTGAAAGTCACTCAGTCGTGTCCAGCTCTTTGTGACCCCATGCATTGTAAAGTCCATGGAATTCTCCAGGCCAGACCACTGGAGGGGGTAGCCATTCCCTTCTCCAGAGGATCTTCCCAACCTAGGGATCAAACCCAGGTCTCCCGCATTGCGGGTGGATTCTTTGCCAGCTGAGCTACCAGAGAAGCCCCAGACATCTCTGGAAGTGGACTTTAAATCAGACAATGAGAAGTGGATTTTGACACTGCACCACCAAGTCCAGTCTTTACAAGGATGTGAAACTGGCAGAAACAGGTATAGGACTGGTACAATTCTAGGGACATTGCTGGCTAAAAAGACCTCCCTTATTTGCTGATAAGTCACATTCCTCCATTGCAGTTTTATTTCTGTGGGTTATAGTTTGTTTCTCATCAGAAGGCCTATGTCCTTGAGGAAAGTATTATTCACACTTTGGTGAAAATTATATTATTATTTCCTCAGAATAGCTTTCAACCGGAATGTGGAAGAGAACAGGAGAACTTAACAGTTGTTCTTTAAGCAAAAATATGTCTATTTTTATGTTTGAATCCCCCAAATGGCCATCAAGGTATAACTATGGACACCCATTTTCACCAAAATTTCCTTTTTGACCAGATATACATCCACAATTTCTGTTACCACATGTATAATATTTAATGGAATATAAATGCATAATGAAATGAAAAAAGGTGAAAAGGATACTTTGCTGCAGATGGTGAGTATAATATAAGAGGGAAAAATCCATGTTAGGACTCAGGACTTCTGGGTTTCAGCTCCAGGTTTGCCTCAACTGACCATGTGACCACAGGCAAAGTGTTGACATCTCTGGAACAGAACTCTTTCCTCTGTTTATAAAAGGGGGAAACTAAAAATAGAACTACCGTATGACCCAGCAGTCCCACTCCTGGGCATATACCCAGAGAAAATCATAATTTAAAAAGACTCATATATAGCAGTGTTCATTGCGGCACTATTTACAATAGGCAGGACATGGCAGCAAGCTAGATGTCCATTGACAGAGGAATGGATAAAGAAGATGTGGGTCCATACACGCAATGGAACATTACTCAGCCATAAAAAGGGACAAAATTGTGCCATTTGCCGAGATGTGGATAGAACTAGATACTGTCACACAGAGTGAAGTAAGTTAGAAAGAGAAAAACAAATATCATATAATATCACTTATATGTGGAATTAGGAGGGCTTCCCAGGTGGTGATAGTGGTAGAGGACCCGCCTGCCAATGCAAGACAAAAATTAGATGTGAGACAAAAATTAGAAAGACCATACTGATTAATTTATTTGCAAAACAGAAACAGAGACACAGATATAGAGAACAGACATATGTATACCAGTGGAGGAAATGAGGGGTGGAGTGAATTGGGAGAATGGGGTGGACATCTATATATTACTATGTATAAAACAGATAACTAATGAGAATCTACTAACCCAGGGAACTCAGTGTTCTGTGGTGGCCTAAATGGGAAGGGAATACAAAAAAGAGGGGATATATGTATCAGTTCAGTTCAGTCGCTCAGTCGTGTCCGACTCTTTGTGACCCCATGAATCGCAGCACGCCAGGCCTCCCTGTCCATCACCAACTCCCGGAGTTCACTCAAACTCATGTCTATCAAGTTGGTGATGCCATCCAGCCATCTCATCCTCTGTTGTCCCCTTCTCCTCCTGCCCTCAGTCCCTCCCAGCATCAGGGTCTTTTCCAATGAGTCAACTCTTCGCATGAGGTGGCCAAAGTATTAGAGTTTCAGCTTTAGCATCAGTTCTTCCAATGAACACGCAGGACTGATCTCCTTTAGGATGGACTGGTTGGATCTCCTTGCAGTCCAAGGGACTCTCAAGAGTCTTCTCCAACACCACACTTCAAAAGCATCAATTCTTCGGCGCTCAGCTTTTTTTATAGTCCAACTCTCACATCCATATATGATCACTGGAAAAACCATAGCCTTGACTAGATGGACCTTTGTTGGCAAAGTAATGTCTCTGCTTTTCAACATGCTATAGCTGATTCACTTTGCTGGACAGCAGATACTATAAATAATACAATAATGTAAAACAACAAAAATTCGTTTTAAAAAATGAAAATAAAAGAGGGAGGGAGGCACTCTTGTGTCAATTCTGTCCTAGCTGAATAATCCAGAGAAGGCAATGGCACTCCACTCCAGTACCCTTGCCTGGAAAATCCCATGGACGGAGGAGCCTGGTAGGCTGCAGACCATGGGGTAGCTGAGTCAGAAACGACTGAGCAACTTCACTTTCACTTTTCTCTTTCCTGCATTGCAGAAGGCAATGGCAACCCACTCCAGTGTTCTTGCCTGGAGAATCCCAGGGATGGAGGAGCCTGATGGGCTGCTATGGGGTCGCACAGAGTCGGACATGACTGAAGTAACTTAGCAGCAGCAGCAGCAGCTGAATAATCAGAATTTCTACTTAGGCAGAGAGCAAAATTTTGCTGGGCTTCTGTGGCTTTCCCAATTCTGCTCTTCTATTGGGCTCACACTGCGTTTAGAACTTTCTTCTTAGGTGTCTTCATGATTCACTGTGAGGTTCACTGGACGTACGAGACCTGTACAGACCCCCAGGACTCCCACTGCAGGATCTTCTCACTGTCCAAAAAATAAACATTAACACTGATACTTTGAAAAATAGAAACATGAGGAATGGAATTGAAAATGACTTAATGCCTTCAGAACTTTTAGTTTTAATCATTATATTAACAGAGATCTGTAACTTATATTTGTGAACACCAAAGAAAAATCCTGTCCTATAGCATCATTACCTTGTTAACAAACTTTGCTGGAACTGATTCATGTAGATGGAATTGAGACACAGCAGACCACTTGTGATTTTAACAGAAATTATTTTGCTGATGGAGGCTTTCACCAGGATGTTACCCACACATATATGCCGCATGCATGTCTACTAGAGGAAGTATGATAGATACTGTGTTAGGTTCTCCCTTCTCTTATGGCCCAAAGAAAGAGAAAAAAAAAATTCTACTGCCTTAGCAGTTTGAAAGCGAATGAAACGAGCTTTTCACTTTCTAAAGCATTCTTCTTGTTTAGAACACTATGCAATTCAAATTCACTTGCCAGAATATAAAATCAGATCATTTAAGAGGTGGGGGTGGGAGGGGGAACAATTCAAGGGAAAAAGACCGAAGGAAGCCATGTGTCATTAATTCAGTTATAAATTATTAGCCAAAAGCAGCCTCTCAGCATTTGTATTTGATGAACAAAAATTGATTGCTTCAAGGGCATTTCAGTCCTTTTGATGTTCCCATCTTTTAGCCCACCACAAATCTGAATCCTTAACAGAATGATTATAGCATTATAGTAATCCTGAGAGCCAATACTAAAGGATTTGCAAGAGCAACGGAGATCAATAGTTTGAAAAAAGAATGTCTTTTTGAATCGACAGTGCTGTCTCGCCTGATCGTGAACCTGAACAAAATAAGTGGGGGTAAATACACAAGCAATCACCCAGGCCGCGCCAAGGGGCTGGAGGGGCCAGGACTCTCCTGCTTGAATAGGACTGAGCGCTGAATATTTCTAAAGGATTAAACCCTAACTAATGGCAACCCAAAGATATTTTGCAAACAATCAGCCTCTCCCTCAAATAGTTAAGATAATACATTACGGGTCCTGGTTTGGTATTCAAAAGACTGGGTTCAGCTACAGGTTCAACATTTGCTTTTGCATAGAGTTTGAGATTATGGGAAATTGGATTAGAGGTAACGTTGTCTTAATGGCTAGCTCCTTCGGGCCACTTTGAAATAGAGAATCCCCCGCAGTATTTCAGGACGGACTGGAGAGAACCATGTTCTTAACACACAACACATTAGAAAACCCAATGGGCCAGAATTGTTTAAAGACACAATTGCCCACATCTATGGGATTTCCAAGTTGTAACATCATTTGATACCTCAAAAGACAGCGAAAGGCAGCTGACTGTTAAAGGCTCCTTGAACAATTCGGGGATTAGCATAAAATTAGACATAAAGGAGGTAAGTACAGCATCGGCACTTGCCCACCACAGTAGGGGCATTGTTAGCAAACGCAAATGGACTCAGTGAAAGTGTGAAGGCATCTTAACATTGTCTGAGGACCTGCATGCTTTAACATTGATGTATATATTTCCCAGTTCTTTGTTTCCTCAACAAGAGGCCAGCTTAGCCCACTGGAGTGAGGAGGCTTCAGATGGCACACATCTGGAGAACATCCCATGGAAAAATTGTGAATGGCTAAGTAATCTCTTTCAGTACCAAGACAAGGAGTGGTAATTTATGGTTTAACAGACTACAAAACCTGCCATTAATTCTAACATAACAAACTTTAAACCAAATGATTCGGAAGAGTGAAATAGGCAACAGCAATTAACAGAAGGAAAGCAACTCTTCCAGATGACACCAGTGTCACACTGTCTTTCGAACACACACAAAATTTTTTGTCCATCAGAGCTTATGTTTTTGGCCATCGTGTGGGATAGTCTTGTTGGCCTTACACTGCTCGAATGGCATCGATCCCCACATTTCTGGCATCTAAAAGAGTGGCTCAAATTAAAAGCATGTTAAAGTCACAATCCCTGAGTGTTGTGCTGGAGCAGATGAAACATTTTATTTGGAGGCTGTGCATGATAACATGTGATCCTTAAAGTTAACCTTTTTCTCAAGCTGTTTAAAATGTTTTGTAGCTGTTCTTGTGCAAATGAATCAAAAGAAGGATAAGCAGGAACTAGCATAAATAATAGCGGCCTTAAAAGGGGGCAGCAAAATTGATAGCTCTACAAATGGCAGCCACCTGTACCAGGAAAACTCAAAGAAAGAGAATAAGTATTTGAAGAGAAAGAATAATTGGAGATGTGACAGCAAAGAATAGAAATCACTCCCCAGGAGGTGTTTAAAAAGCTCTTCTCTCTCCTACTTAATCACAGTTCCCTTAAGCCCATAAATTAAAATGCAGTGCGTATGGTACATGCATTATAAGTATGAATACTCATGTAATCTAAAGCATCTTAACTTTGCCCAGCTTGTTTTCATACTGCCAGAATCAATTCCATTAATGATATAAGAACAACACAATTTTACAGTGAACTGTTCTCTATCACATTTTCTTATACTTTTATTAAATTATCATGTTGATGGTGTGTTACTTAAGACCTCAACAAAATTTTGATTTCTCTAACTAATAAAGATTTACCATTCTTCCCTTTAGCAAAAGTATAACAGATATTTCACTAAATTTGAAAGAAACTTGTAAAAGAGTAAAGCACTTGCTGGCAATTTATCCCCAAGAGTTAAAATGGTGCAGCTTGATGTAGCCAGTTCAGTTACAGCTTTACTACATTAAAAGAAATGTTTTAAAGGAAGCTATTGTGGAAAAAGAGAGGCACAGTTTCCTAACTGTTGAAAAAAGTGACATTTAGTTCTCTCTCTTTATCAAATTAATAATTCTATTCAACCAATATGATTGGCATGAACTGATCTTGTAGGAGAGATCCCAAGAAGAATAAAACACTTTACAGCAACGATTTGTGAACTAGTAAGGGTCCATGAATCAAGGCAAATTGGAAGTGGTCAAACAGGAGATGGCAAGAGTGAACGTCAATGCTCCAAAAATTAGTGAACTAAAATGGACTGGAATGGGTGAATTTAACTCAGATGACCATTGTATCTACTACTGTGGGCAGAAATCCCTTAGAAGAAATGGAATAGCCATCATGGTCAACAAAAGACTCTGAAATGCAGTACTTCGATGCAATCTCAAAAACGACAGAATAATCTTCATTCATTTCCAAGGCAAACCATTCAATATCGTCATAATCCAAGTCTATGCCTGGACCAGTAACGCTGAAGAAGCTGAAGTTGAATGGTTCTATGAAGACCTACAAGACCTTCTAGAACTAATACCCAAAAAAGATGTCCTTTTCATTATAGGGGACTGGAATGCAAAGTACGAAGTCAAGAAACACCTGGAGGTAACAGGCAAATTTGGCCTTGGAATACGGAATGAAACAGGGAAAGGGCTAATAGAGTTTTGCCAAGAGAATGCACTGGTCATAACAAACACTGCTCTACACATGGACATCACCAGATGGTCAACACCGAAATCTGATTATATTCTTTGCAGCCAAAGATGGAAAAGCTCTATACAGTCAGCAAAAACAAGACCGGGAGCTGACTGTGGCTCAGATCATGAACTCCTTATTGCCAAATTCAGATTTAAATTGAAGAAAGTAGGGAAAACCACTAGACCATTCAGGTATGACCTAAATCAAATCCCTTATGATTATACAGTGGAAGTGAGAAATAGATTTAAGGGACTAGATCTGATAGACAGAGTGCCTGATGAACTAGGGACGGAGGTTCCTGACATTGTACGGAGACAGGGATCAAGACCATCCCCAAGGAAAAGAAATGCAAAAAAGCAAAATGGCTGTCTGGGGAGGCCTTACAAATAGCTGTGAAAAGAAGAGAAGTGCAAAGCAAAGGAGAAAAGGAAAGATATAAGCATCTGAATGCAGAGTTCCAAAGAATAGCAAGGAGAGATAAGAAAGCCTTCTTCAGCAATCAATGCAAAGAAATAGAGGAAAAGAACAGAATGAGAAAGACTAGAGATCCCGTCAAGAAAATTAGAGATACCAGGGGAACATTTCATGCAAAGATGGGCTCGATAAAGGACAGAAATAGTATGGACCTAACAGAAGCAGAAGATATTAAGAAGACGTGGAAAGAATACACAGAAGAACTGTACAAAAAAGAGTTTCACTACCCAGATAATCGCGATGGCGTGATCACTCATCTAGAGCCAGACATCCTGGAATGTGAAGTCAAGTGGGCCTTAGAAAGCATCACTACAAACAAAGCTAGTGGAGGTGATGGAATTCCAGTTGAGCTATTTCAAATCATGAAAGATGATCCTGTGAAAGTGCTGCACTCAATATGCCAGCAAATTTGGAAAACTCAGCAGTGGCCACAGAACTGGAAAAGGTCAGTTTTCATTCCAATTCCCAAGAAAGGCAATGCCAAGAATGCTCAAACTACTGCACAACTGCACTCATCTCACATGCTAGTAAAGTAATGCTCAAAATTCTCCAAGCCAGATTTCAGCAATACATGAACCGTGAACTTCCAGATGTTCAAGCTGATTTTAGAAAAGGCAGAGGAACCAGAGATCAAATTGCCAACATCTGCTGGATCATCAAAAATCAAGAGAGTTCCAACAAATCATCTATTTCTGCTTTATTGACTATGCCAAAGCCTTTGACTATGTGGATCACAATAAACTGTGGAAAATTCTGAAAGAGATGGGCATACCAGACCACCTAACCTGCCTCTTGAGAAACCTATATGCAGGTCAGGAAGCAACAGTTAGAACTGGACATGGAACAACAGACTGGTTCCAAATAGGAAAAGGAGTACGTCAAGGCTGTATATTGTCACCCTGCTTATTTAACTTCTATGCAGAATATATCATGAGAAACACTGGACTGGAGGGAGCACAAGCTGGAATCAAGATTGCTGGGACAAATATCAATAACCTCAGATATGCAGGTGACAGCACCCTTATGGCAGAAAGTGAAGAGGAACTAAAAAGCCTCTTGTAGAAAGTGAAAGAAGAGAGCTCAACATTCAGAAAACGAAGATCATGGCATCTAGTCCCATCACTTAGTGGCAAATAGATGGGGAAACAGCGGAAACAGTGTCAGACTTTAATTTGGGGGGCTCCAAAATCACTGCAGATGGTGACTGCAGCCATGAAATTAAAAGATGCTTACACCTTGGAAGGAAAGTTATGACCAACCTAGATAGCATATTAAAAAGCAGAGATATTACTTTGCCAACAAAGGTCCGTCTAGTGAAGGCTATGGTTTTTCCAGTGGTCATATATGGATGTGAGAGTTGGACTGTGAAGAAAGCTGAGCGCCAAAGAATTGATACTTTTGAACTGTGGTGTTGGAGAAGACTCTTGAGAGTCCTTTGGACTGCAAGGAGGTCCAACCAGTCCGTCCTAAAGATCAGTCCTGGGTGTTCATTGGTAGGACTGATGCTAAAGCTGAAACTCTAATACTTTGGCCACCTCATGGGAAGAGTTGACTCACTGGAAAAGACTCTGATGCTGGGAGGGATTGGGGGCAGGAGGAGAAGGGGACAACAGAGGATGAGATAGCTGGATGGCATCACCAACTTGATAGACATGAGTTTGAGTGAACTCCGGGAGTTGGTAATGGACAGGGAGGCATGGCGTGCTGTGATTCATGTGGTCACAAAGAGTCAGACACGACTGAGCGACTGAACTGAACTGACTGAAGGGTAGTCTATGAGCCAGTTATAATATTATTTCATTTGGACTTTCCTGGTGGCTTAGTGGTAAAGAATCTGCCTTCAACACAGGAGGCATGGGTTCGATCCATGGGTTGGGAAGATCTCCTGGAGAAGAAAATGGCAACCCTCTGCAATATTCTTGCCTGGGAAATTCCATGGATAGAGGAGCCTCGAGGGCTATAGTCCACGGGGTTACAAAGAGTCAGACACGACTGAGCAACTAAACAACAGCAACAGAAGTCTATGTGCCATTTGTAGATTATTTCCTTAGTGCCAATGTCACCTAAAATCTGGTATTGATTTTAAAAATACATATAATTCCAAAGGGATTCGGGCATCATTTATAAATAAATGAGTCGTATGTAAGCAATAAGAAGGCAGGGCAAGCCAAACCACACCAGGCAACACCAACCTTCGCCAAATATTTCCCTTAGGACAATACACCCAAAATACTAATATATTCCATGGAACACTTGTCTCAAAAGATGTTCTTTACAGAAAAGTGATTCCATGGCCACATACTTTAGATATTACCAAAACTATACACCAATCATAGAATCACAATATGTATTGTTATATAAAATCCTTTTATAGACCTTTAATAAAGAGCTGAACTGTGTTTAAATTTCAGTATTTCATAGCATATGTGTACATGCAACCCCTTTATTCATTACACTCATTAACACAACTGAAAACAAGAGCTCAAAGGAACAAATTTTGGTAAACTCTGCTGAGGGCCACCCTCTAGCATCAAGCCCTGGGCTGGACCAAAGTGAAGATTTTTCTGCTCTGTGATTCAACTTCCACTGATACCGGGAATATTGCAGTTTCTTTTTTAAACATAAGTTGGCACGAACTATTACAAATACTCTTTACAGAATTTAATGCAACTTCAAAAACTGGATTAGAGATGAATAGATTTAATTAATCATCATTTCTTAAACTTTCAGGACAATTATAAGATTAGACTGTTCCAAATTTACATAACTAAACCAAAAATGTTGTGTGTTACAAGAGGTAAAAAAAAAAATTAACTGTCTGAAAAACTGGTGGATATTAAGTTCCACTGCACAAAAATAGAAGGAAAATGACACAGGTCATAGGTAAGTGACGGAGGCCCTTGAGTGGATGGTAACAGACTTAAGAGCTTGATTTCAAACCCTTAATGATAAGAACCAAGAGACTTTAAGTTATTTGATTGTTACTCGGTACCTTCAGTAAAAACAGAGAATTAATTATAGAGGCAGAGAATTCTTCATGAAATGGAAGGGTAAGAATACAGCTGAGACTGCCAGGCCACCAGGAATCCTGCAGGTCAGGTCCTTTCAAATCTCTCTGAATCACATCTTGGTTTTTCTTGTCTGTTTCCATTCTTTTTCTGGCTGCAGACAGGTTTTCTCTCCTCATGGCCCAATTTGACAGCCCTATGGTTCCCAGATTTACAGGTGACAGTAGCAGCCATGCGCAGCAACTAGAGGTCTCAGTTCCAACACCAAGTTATCGGAGAAAAAAATGCAATTGATCCATTTCAGGACAGGTACCCAGACAGCCTTGGTTAAAGAGATGGGTGAGTGTTAGTTGCTCAGTTGTGTTTGACTCTTTGAGACCCCATGATTTTCAGCCTGCCACGCTCCTCTGTCCATGGAATTCTCCAGGCAAGAATACTGGAGTGGGTTGCCGTGCCCTCCTCCAGGGGATCTTTCTGACCCGACTGAGTCTCCTACAAAGCAGGCAGATTCGTTACCATCTGAGCCACCAGAACAGCATATAAATATGGGACTGCTAAGCAACTATCCTGGGGAGCTGAGAGGAGGCTCTCAGAGAGCCATAGATAGCACAGAGTTTAAGAAGACTCTTCAGAAGTACCCACTGCTGGCGCTGTGACTGTGGGTGCTTCCCACAGTCCATAGCAATTCGTGTCTTGGGAAAACGGACCGTAAAATGGGCTTTACAGTCCCACAGATATAGGAAGATTGGAAAATGCCATTCTGCTGCTGCTGCTGCTGCTGCTGCTGCTGCTGAGTCGCTTCAGTCGTGTCCGACTCTGTGCGATCCCATAGACGGCAGCCCACCAGGCTCCTCTGTCCCTGGGATTCTCCAGGCAAGAACACTGGGCTGCCATTTCCTTCTTCAATGCATGAAAGTGAAAAGTGAAAGTGAAGTCACTCAGTCGTGTCCGACTCTTAGCGACCCCATGGTCTGCAGCCTACCAGGCTCCTCCGTCCATGGGATTTTCCAGGCAAGAGTACTGGAGTGGGGTGCCATTGCCTTCTCTAGAAAAATGCCATTACTCGCACTAATAATGGAAAGGCCTGTTAATATTAGAGCAGAACTGCAGTGGTTTACAGAATATCGTAATCTCACTTCAGAGAAGGTGGTGTCCTAAGAATCCTTCTCCCTCTTGTCTGACTACAAGAACTAATTGTTTAGTAAGGTAAATACCTTGAAGACAATCTTAGATGTGGTCCTACTTAATAATTGCTAACATTTTCTGAGACACTGTTCTAGGTTTTTTAGATGAAATAATTCTTCCCTGGTGGCTCAGATGGTAAAGAATCCATCTGCAATGCAGGAGACCCACGTTCAATCCCCAGATCAGGAAGATCCCCTGGAGGAGGGCACGGCAACCCACTTCAGTATTCTTGCCTGGAGAATTCCATGGACAGAGGAGCCTTGCTGGCTACAGTTCATGGGGTCTCAAAGAGTTGGACAACACTGAGTGATTAAGACACACTTCATCCCCACTTTATAAACTGTGAAACTGAGGCTCAGAAAGGTTAAGTAAATTTTCAGAGGCCACAGACCTAGTCAGTGGCAGAGCACCTTTTCAACCAAAAGAGTCACAGTGGACCCTCAGAGTAATCAGCCTGTCCAATCTAAAATCCAAGAGAAAGGGAAACAGATGTGTCTGGAGCTGAGTGATAGAATACTGCCTTGATGTAGTCTAGATATCATCCACCTTTCTCATGAGATAAAATAAATATATTCCAATTTTAAAATGCAACTGAAGGACATCCCTGGTTCTCTGGTGGTTAAGGCTATGCTCTCCAAATGCAGGGGTCATGGGATCAATTTCTGGTTGGGGAACTAAGGTCCCACATACCACACTGCTCAGCTAAAAAAATTAAAATTAAAAAGATGAATTAATTGCTTTGTGCACAGGTGCTCAGTTGTGTCTGACTCTTTGCAACCCTATGGACTATAGCCTGCCAGGTTTCAGTCCATGGAATTTTCTAGGCAAGAATATGGGAGTGTCAGCTCAACTCCAGAAAAATAAACGACCCAATCAAAAATTGGGCTAAAGAACTAAACAGACATTTCTCCAAAGAAGACATACAGATGGCTAACAAACACATGAAAAGATGCTTAACATCACTAATTATCAGAGAAATGCAAATCAAAACCACAATGAGATATCATTTCAGCCAGTCAGAATGGCTGTGATCCAAAAGTCTACAAGCAATAAATGCTGGAGAGGGTGTGGAGAAAAGGGAACTCTCTTACACTGTTGGTGGGAATGCAAACTAGTACAGCCACTATGGAGAAGAGTGTGGAGATTCCTTGAAAAATTGGAAATAGAACTGCCATATGAGCCAGCAATCCCACTTGCCGGGCATACACACTGAGGAAACCAGAATTGAAAGAGACACGTGTACCCCAATGTTCATCGCAGCACTGTTTATAATAGCCAGGACATGGAAGCAACCTAGATGTCCATCAGCAGATAAATGGATAAGAAAGCTGTGGTACATATACATGGTGGAGTATTACTCAGCCATTAAAAAGAATATATTTGAATCAGTTCTAATGAGGTGGATGAAACTGGAACCTATTATACAGAGTGGAGTAAGCCAGAAAGAAAAATACCAATACAGTAAACTAATGCATATATATGGAATTTAGAAAGGTGGTAACAATAATCCCACATACGAGACAGCAAAAGAGACACAGATGAATAGAACAGTCTTTTGGACTCTGTGGGAGAGGGCGAGGGTGGGATGATTTGGGAGAATAGCACTGAAACACGTATATTATCATAGGTGAAACGGATCACCAGTCCAGGTTTGATACATGAGACAGGATGCCCAGGGCTGGTGCACTGGGATGACCCTGAGGGATGTGATGGGGAGGGAGGTAGGAAGGGGGTTCAGGATGGGGAACACATGTACACCCATGGCGGATCCATGTCAATGTATGGCAAAACCACTACAATATTTTGAAGTAATTACCCTTCAATTAAAATAAATAAATTCATATTTTTAAAAAAAGAATACCAGAGTGGGTTGCCATTTCCTCCTCCATGGGATCTTCCTGACCCAGGAATCCAACCCGAGTCTCCTGTGTCTCCTGGGTTGGATTCTTTACCGTTTGAGCCCTCAGGGAAGCCCTAAAACAAATGAATAAATAAATAAATATAAAATTCTTTTTCAAAAAAGGCCATGATGCTGTATTCCCTTGTGGTGGTGGGAGGTATAAAATTATCCAGAAATGGCACACTAGACAATACTAAACAAGAAACAATGGTTCCTGGATCTGAATGGGAAGAGGTGATGCTTGAAAACTACAAAAAAAATCTTAACATGCACAGACTGGACAGTTTAAAAAAATTAAAAATAATAAAAATAAAAACAGGATTTAAATCAGTGTGCTAGCAAAGGCTAAGGAGCACACAAAATTAATTAACAACAAAGACTAAAAATTATTGCCTCCAAAGGCAGTCAGGGACATGTCCTGTATACCATATGTAGAGAGACACTCAATCCACAGTCTCAGGAATTAAATTATTTCCTCAGTTCATAAGAATTGAGCAAGAAATTAAAAGAGTTCGTGTTGGAGTAAAAAGCTTTCTAACCAGGTTTGTTCACTGGAGTTAAAGGACTGTTAATTTCAAAATATGTGTACTTAAGAACAGCGTTTGATCTGCTGACAAGTAAACCAAGAATTTTCAATAAAATGGAAAAAGTTAAAATCTGGAAGTGATAAAAAATTGTCATGAAAAAGAAAATGTTTCAGTTGTGTGATAGCAGCTTGGTGCCAGGTCTGAGAGACACTGAGAGGATCCAAAGATTTTCAAAGCAGAGGCACATGGTAGAGAATTGTCCTGTATACCATTCAGGTGTGGTACAGTCCCTGTCTTTTAGGAATCAGTAGTTAAGAGCAATGGTAACCCACTCTAGTACTCTTGCCTGGAAAATCCCATGGTGGAGGAGCCTGGTGGGCTGCAGTCCATGGGGTCGCTAAGAGTGGGACACGACTGAGCGACTTCACTTTCGCTTTTCACTTTCATGCATTGGAGAAGGAAATGGCAACCCACTCCAGTATTCTTGCCTGGAGAATCCCAGGGACAGGGAAATCTGGTGGGCAGCCGTCTATGGGGTCGCACAGAGTTGGACACGACTGAAGCAACTTGGCAGCAGCAGCAGCAGCAGTTAAGAGCTACTAGAGTGTCAGTTTTCTTCTAGCTTCAGTTGGAAGGGAGCAAGGGAGACAAGGAAAGTTCTCCCTGTTTTTCCTAGCCATGGTTGCAACCTCTGGACACGCTGCAGATGACCTCACGTTGCTCTCAAACAGCACCTATGCTGCCAATCAGTACGATAATTTTCAAAGAGATGAGTCTGCTCTTAACTCGACAGCCCTATCTCCTGTCCATGGAACCGCAAAGGCAACAAAACTTTCAATGGCTGGGGTAGAGAAACAAAAGTTGTGAGATTAGGAGAAATTAAAGCTGGAAGCAAATTCAAGGAGAGTTCCACAGGACTGAACTGAAGTGTCATCATCAGGTAGGAGCAGAAACCTGAATGTGATTATCATAGGAAAGATAATCATATCTTATCCTTGAGCTTGACTGGAATGTGAGAATGAAGAATGCATGGCGGGAAGCCCCAAAATATCCTTTTCCTCTCTGGTTCTCAGCAAATGAGCTGCAACTTCAATCCCAGAGACCACAGCTTGAAAAGCTCCACTTCAAGATGAGAAGGAATGAGAATTACAGAAACTCAGAGTTCACTGAGTATAAACCATTCGCAGCCTTATTAGAAATGAAATGCCCTGTTTCATAAAATTAACCCCAGTTACCATGTATGCTATGTATGGATTATTAGTTTCCAAAGATATGTATGCAAAACATTACACTCACTGCATTATGTGGAATAAACTTATTTGTCTCTTAGTGGTGTAGGAGGCCATGGAAGATCTCATTCTGCTTCAAGCACATTATTTAACACCATTTATCACTCAGCTAAACATGTGTGAAATTGCTAGTTAACACAATTCCTTTCAATGGTCTGCCAGATTACAAACCAGCTCTCACCGTCTGCAGTATATGTCCTCTCTATAAATTAATACAGCTGGAGTCAGAACCACAGGTAATACTGACATTGCTATATGATCAGGCGAAGGTCCGTCATGTGTCCTGAAATTCCAGGTTTCAGCCTTGCAGAGATGACATTCACAGGGACTAGGTCCACATTCCCTCCCTTGCTTGCTCTATCTCCCCCTTCCTTTTCTCCAGGAACCCTTTGAGGACCTTCTCATTTTGCCCCTTTTTCACTTGGTCTGCTTTCCTTTTTCTGCCTTTCCTATGTCCCTCTGGATTGCAGGATATCTTCTCCAAATTTGAATGTAAAAATCAGTTCAGAGAGCGTCTTGATAGAATTTGATAGCACTACTACTGGAAAGACTTGGATGGGGGTAGGGAATGATTTAATGCGTTGCAGAAGAATCATCCTTTTCTGCAGGCAGAAAGCATAACCCATTAGCATTCCAAACAGGCTGTTCAAAGCTTTCAAATGACGAGGCTGAGCTAGTCTTGCTCTCTCCCCAGGCACACACATCCCAGGGGTGCCTCCGACCTGGAGCCTCCACACACACGGCTGGCACAGCATCTGGGATTTTATCACCACTGCAGTGAGTCTGGACGGACCCACTGCTGCTTACTCCAAATATTTTTCGTGACTGAATGACTTGATATGCATTAACTCACATGATATTCTTTGTAGTTGATTTTTGCAGATATCTGCTCTTTTGACACATTTGTATTACAAAGAGGAACATATGGCCCCCAAAAAACTCTTTCTATATGTATAGGTTCCAGAGTTTGCAGATCTTTTTGTTTCTAATTTGGCTTTTAAAAAAACTTCTTTTTTTTACACTTTAAAAGTGGTTTTTCTACAAGGAACCCATGTAGTCATACTTAAAATTCCTTAAGGTCAATGGAGTTTGAGTGTGTTCATTTTACTTAGGAGATAGATAAATAATGTTAATTAGAAGGCTACAACAAACAAGAAATACAAAGAATGGATTCCCATGAAACAACAATGTAGTGGGTTACCAGACCCATCTTGCCCCTCATCTGGCATTTCTCCTAGCCCCTGCGCACCCAAACTCCATCTTCACCATCACCTCTAGGATCATGACCACTGAGACTCAGAGGCCATACTCCTTTGACAGCTGGAATGCACAGAGTAACATGGGTGTTGTGGAACTAATGGGAATAAAAAATAATCCTGCCAAAGTAAAAACAGAAAAGTGGATGGACCTGTTGTGTTATGTCTCAGTTGAAGAATCTTGGCTCAGCTGGGGAAGAAAACTGTGAAAGATGATACATATCTATTTACAATGTTTTAAGTGCTGAAATGAGTACCCTATGATATAAGGACAGAGATTTTCAGCTATGAAAATTATAGTTACTTATAGCTACTTATCACAAGATTACTTTATGATGAAAAGAGCAAAAACAGTTGAAACAAATATCACCTCATGTTTTGCTTCTGTAATACTAAAATAATTATAATAATAGCTCAGTAACAACCTATGTTGGTGGGATGGGGAGGGAGGTGGGAAAGATGTTCAAGCAGAAGGTGACGTGGGTAAACTTATGACCGATTCATGTTGGTGTTTGGTAGAAACCAACACAATACTGTAAAGCAATTATCCTTCAATTAAAGATAAATAAAATTTTAAAATAATTATAATAAATGTTATATTTCATAAGAAAATTTCAAAACAAAATTGTTAAGGGCATGACTTCAAGGACATTCTGCCCTGCTTTCAGTGCTGGTTCTGTCACTTGTGAGCTCCTGACTTTGGTCTAGTAACTTACTCTCTCTAAGCTTCAGTCATTGCATTTAGCTAATATTCAATAAATGTTAGCTATTCTTATAATTTTGAGTCATTTTTGTGTCAGTAATAAAAGCATTTTTACTGTTTTAGTCAGAACAAGCAATGTTAGCTGGTATAACAAACAACTCCAAAACTTCATTGAACTTAATTCAACAAAAGTATTTTCTGTCCATGTTACAGGATGAGATTAAAGGTAGTACTTTTTTCCCCTTTGAAATAATTTTAATAACCTGGCAGTGATTCAAAGTATGAAAAGAAGATTTAAATTCCTTCTGCTTAAAGGGATACAACCATGATTGCCTCACAACACTCATGATCAAGGGCAATGATGAGACCAGAAAGGGTCATAGGAAGGCTTCAGGCTCGCAGATTGAAAAGCCTGGTTTCAGAGTCTCTTGAGAGCTAGCAGGCAACAGGAAGTATGAAATTGTCTGAGATTCTCAGAAGACAGGGCATCGTTGCTGGGTAATGAGGACATTGAAGCATTCCTAGATGTCACGTCAGGAGTATTTGTCATCTAGGCGGG
Source organism: Ovis aries (assembly GCF_016772045.2). Taxonomy (NCBI): domain Eukaryota; kingdom Metazoa; phylum Chordata; class Mammalia; order Artiodactyla; family Bovidae; genus Ovis; species Ovis aries. Next base: position 36,855,473 of record NC_056061.1, on the reverse strand, counting down.
GGTGACCGAGATGAGTAGGGCAGGCCTGTTGTCCCATAGGGTCAAGATTATTCAGGTGTGAACCCAGTCGTCCTGCTTGTTGAATTCACCCTGGAGAAACCTGACCACACCGAAGTCAGAGGGTCCGATTCTGTCCAGAGCTGTCTCTAACTAAGGATGGTTCTGCTCATCAGCATGGGGCTGAGACTCCTCCTGTCTTGTAGCCTCTCCATAGTCTATGGCCTTGAAGTCCATAACTAGATCTTCTCCATCCAGCCTATAGAAAGGGAACTCAAGAGACAGCAGCAGTAGCCTGCAAGATTTCACCACTTTTTCTCGTCTAGCATTTAATCATATGGCCCCACATCGATGTGAAGAGAATGGAAGATGCAATCTAGCATTGTGCCCAGAAGAGAGGAGGGCAAGGTTCTGCAGCAAGAAGACATCCTTATTCTTACTAGTCATCCTTGACACAGGGCATTCGCTAGAGGGCTACTTGAGATGGAAAGATGAAAAGAGAATGGTGTAATTATGATGTGACATTTTGTGAGCACTAAATGACTTGACCCACAGTAGGGCCAAAGGCTCAAAAATTGTTAGCTATTTTGTTAACTGCTGTATGCAAATTTACACATCTTAGGCATATTACACACCAAATACCCTGTGTGAGACTATACAACCTCCTTCCCACAGACCTTTCAAACCTATGATATATTTGTTACTCTGCTTGACTAAGGCAGAAACAGAATATCCTTGGCAATAAGAGGATAAAACCAAGGCCCTAAATCAACATTAACTTCCATATTTTCTAATAGTCCTGCTACTTACATCTCCTAGTCTTCATCTCAGCTTCTCTTAGTTGTTTTCCTGAGATTTCTGAAGGTGGAAAAGAGTAACGGTGTAGCCTGATGACACTATTGTACGATCATTCAAGAACATGAACTTACTCACAGTTTCTCTATCTCATAGCTCTCATGTAAACATGAGCTAGAATTACACTTTCTTTTGCAGAAGATCTTTAAAACCAATGAAATTGAGACTATCATTTCAAGGAGTAATATAACAACCAATCTTCACAAAACAGAGACCTGTTAAATTAAAAAAAATAATAATTATGTGATTCAAATCTAAAGATGACTTGTATCTAACAGGCCAGTGAAATACACCAACATATTATTTCTTCCATCACTTTAGTCATGTCTGACCCTGTGCAACCCCATAGATGGCAGCCTACCAGGCTCCTCTGTCTCTGGGATTCTCCAGGCAATTACACTGGAGTGGGTCGCCATTTCCTTTTCCAATGCAGGAAAGTGAAAAGTGAAAGTGAAGGCGCTCAGTCATGTCTGACTCTGTGCAACCCCATAGACGGCAGCCCACCAGGCTCTCCCATCCATGGGATTTTCCAGGCAAGAGTACTGGAGTGGGGTGCCATTGCCTTCTCCATCCATGATGATACCCTATGTGAATTAACTCATAAATGTGTCAAGAATATGTTTATTTTATTGATGTTACAGTTATCAATGGGGAAGAAAATCTCCTCCAAAAGCACAAGCTGGTTTTTGTAAAACTCTTGCCTTTTGAGTCCAGGAGAATTTGTTTCAGTTACTTTCCAGCAAGGAGAATAACCTACTTATATAATGTTGACAAAATGGAATCACAAAACAAAACAGAATGATCTTCCTAATACCTTGTGATACAACAAGAGCAACTAACTTGCATATTCAGAATATTTACCAGATAGTGGTCTAGATGCTTTGAGGTAGGTTACATTACTAACCTCATTTTACAGATGGGAAAACGGAGATTCGGAGAAGTAACTTACCTAAGGTCATGGTGTAGTTTGGGGCAAAGCTAGAATTCGAATAGAGAATCTCACTCCAGAGTCCAGGTTCTTAACCAGAACCAGTCCTTAACAACGAGGGACTGACAAACTCTCCGAAACTGATACTTGACGCAGTATGTTGAATATTTCTCATGCCATTTCTGTGTAGAAAAATAACTACTTGGTATTCCAAGCCAATGGTTGATCCCTAGTGCTGAATGTAGGGGGTAAAGTGATGAAACTAAGAAAAGTGTTTACTATTTTCCTTCTGTCCCCTCTCTTCACCAAAAACACCTCCCTCTGAACGCGGCTGTGGGCTGCAAGCATCAGACTGATTCTGGGCAGTATGGAAACTCAATGAGGGCACAGAGGAACCAAGAACTCCATAGTGCAATCTCCCAACAGGGATTAGGCTGGCTAAGATGACAGTGCCACAGGCTCTTCAGAAGTTCATGTCCACGTGTGTCTTGAAGAACGAATGTTCTAGCCCACATCTGTGGTCCCATTTCCAACTAAGGGAGGTGGTTTTCGTGTGAAGTCACACAGCCGGAGCCCAGGTACAAGTGTCCCTCACAGCCAGCTCCCTGGAGAGAGCTGGGGGCTTCTCCATGGAGATGCTGTCCCTCCCGCCCCTCAAGCTTACAGGCAAGCCACAGAAAAGATGTACGTTCTCCAGCTTTTACAATATGGGATAAAGGTAATGGATGGATTGCAAAAGAAGTTATTCAAATGTTCTTGGTCCTTTTTGCTTTTTTCAGTTGATGTTTGCCATGCAAAGGGTGAAAGCTTGTTGAGTTTGTTTTCTTTTTTTTTTTTTTTTTGAACATTGAAGGGTATTAACGTTTTATGGAGAGGAGATGGATTGGTCTTTTTGAAGTGCTTGGTTTGCTATTACTGCTCAAAGGATGAAATCAGTTCCGCATTAAGCCAAGGCTCTCATAGTAGCCGGGGAGGCCAAAGTCACGTCATGTCTCCACTTTCTGAACTCAAGGCACACAGCTCAGAGACAGTCATGGGATAGCTGAGATCTGCTTAGAGCCACTAGCAAATTAGTAGCTGTAATTGGATCAAAACCACCCAGCTGTTGTTTGTTGCTAAATGGGTGCTGCACGGAGTAGCCCCTCTTGTCCACGGTGGGAAAGACGCCTCAGTCAGACTGCAGATTAGACAAGAGTGAGGAGCCTTCTCAGGCCTCAGATAGTCTGCCACTTTTACACAAACTTTCCAAATTACTGTGGAATTAAAACACTAGGGACCCATTTCAGAGTGAATAAAGAATGTATCATTCAGAGTGAATGAAGACCAAGCCATCTTCACTTGGTCTTCCTCTTCGTCATGTCCAAAAGCTGAGCAGAGTAAACTCCACAAGGAGACACAAACCTTTCCTGTTCTCTCTCCTACCTCCCCTCTGCCCCTCAAACTCTGGCTGCCCATGTTCTCATCACAGCAGTTGCACAGCTAAGATTTGCTCCCAGGTTGACAGCAGTCTAGGATTTCCCAATGTACTCAAGGGGCCAGGGCCCACTGCTCTGATATATGTCTGCAGCTTTACCTTTAACCAAACTATGACATTTTATCTCTTACAGAATGAAAGTTTGTAAAGTCTGATTGTGACCCAAGTGACCTGGAGTAAATCATGGAGAAATCTCGGGGCCTCAGGTTCCTCACCTGTCAAATGAGGACATTAAGGTTTGGGGGGGAAGAGCCAACATGCAAGTCCCTTAATGAGGTTCCAACGTGGAGCAGGCCCTCTGCCCTTTGTCTATCCCCCTCGTGATTAATGCCATGCCCTGAGCACCATGGAGTTCTTCCTGCACGCTGGGAAAGTTATCCAGTGAGAAATATTTAGGACTTCCTAGTGGTCTAGTCGGAGAAGGCAATGGCACCCCACTCCAGTACTCTTGCCTGGAAAATCCATGGACAGAGGAGCCTGTTAGGCTGCAGTCCGTGGGGTCGCTAAGAGTTGGGCACGACTGAGCGACTTCACTTTGACTTTTCACCTTCATGCATTGGAGAAGGAAATGGCAACCCACTCCAGTGTTCTTGCCTGGAGAATCCCAGGGATGGGGGAGCCTGGTGGGCTGCCGTCTATGGGGTCACACAGAGTCGGACACGACTGAAGCGACCTAGCAGCAGCAGCAGCAGCAGTGGTCTAGTGGTTAGGAATTCGCCTGCCAATGCAGGGAGCACTGGTTTGATCCCTGGTTCAAGAAGATTCCACACGCGATGGGGCAACTAAGCTCAAGCGCCACAACCACTGAAGCCTGCGCACCTAGAGCCTGTGCTCGGCAATGAGAGAACCGACCACAAAGAGAAGCCCATGGACGGCACCTAGAGAGTAGCCCCGGCTCGCTGCAACTAGAGAAAAGCCTGCACAGCAACGAAGACCTAGCGCAGCCAAAAATAGACAAATTTTTTAAAGTAAAGTAAAAAATAAAGCAAATTTTTAAAAAGAAAAATTTAGAGTCATTAAGGACAGCCCCAAATTCACACATATTTATATGAGCATAAATGTTCAATTGCTCAGTCACATTTCTTCAGTCTTATCATTTCAGCAATAGAAGAATAAATAACATGAAGATGGGAAATGGGTTGAAGATATATGACCCCAAACTTCACACCCTCAGAGGGTTTTATTCATCAATAACATCTTGACCAAAGAAGAAAATTACTTTAGAATATTTAAGAGAGAAGAGGAGGAAATAATGACAAATAGCCCACTGCCGTTTCTCTGCCTTTCTTCAGGATGGCTCCCTCCTCAGCACTGGTTGGGGCTACCTCTGTAACTCAAATCGCCATATCAGGAGGGTAAGAAAACAGCAAATTTCTGTTTCTACTCTAGACATCAGAACAGCATATTTTACAGTGGGCTACAGATGCTAAATTATTTGAATCTTCGTTCAGATGTTCCTAATTTACATTGTCTGTGGCAAATAAAAAGATAAGTACAATCCATATTGCAAATGCATCATACCATGATAAATCTGTAGCCTTCTTTCTCTAGGTCTTCTCCACCTCGTGGAATTTATATTGAAGTCATAATAATGTCAGACCTACACTATGAATATCTTCCTGCTAATTATGCCTGGTTTTTAAAACAGTGCCCATTTATGAAGACAGTATTATGGTATTCTTGATTATACCCTAAATAATTCTGTAAACATAAAACATGCTGAATAATATTGGAATTCCACTAAAGAACTGCAATAAAAATAAAACTATCACATACATTCCAACAGTTTTTTTCTTTTTGTAAAGAATGCTTTTGATGAGATGCAACATCCTTTGAAAAAAAAATCCCAGAACAACAAAAAAATTCATAAATATTAATTCTGACTTCAGTTTAATCCTTGGAAACAAAAGTTACCGAATTTAGCTCAAAGAGCAATATCAAAACAATAGTGATTATAAAAATCATAGCACTTATTATAACAAATAATATTTGTATTCTGAGCTAGTTATATCCTAAGTACGATGCTCCTGTGCTTTAAAAATATTATTTTTAATCCTTTCATCAACCTTTAAAAGTAGGTTTTATCCCCCATTTTATGGTCAAAGATATTGAGACTTAGATCAAGTTCTTTGCTCAAGGTCATATTGCTGGTGAGACAGAATGCAGAATAGCAAGACTTTAGCTTTGAGTTCACATTTAAAATGCTTGGTTTTATGAGTTCTTAAAATGCTTGCTTTTATGAGTTTTCTGCCAGAAATGGCAGAAAATTTCTCCAGTTAGGCTTAACCTATCTCATTAACTCTTTTTTTTTTTAATCCTAAAAGGACCTAGTAGATGACTCTTGTACAGTTTCAGTAGCTATCATAACCACATAATGAAAATGTCCAACAGTCAGACTCTGATTCCAGGTCAGATGTGTTAGAACACAGGACGTACTTGGACCACCTATAACCTCTGTGACTGGTTTTCCTCCTAATGCCCCCCCCAGTCACCCAGCCCTGCCTGCTTCAACCCCAGCCACTGTGTTCACAGCTTGTCAACTAGAAGAATTTCTCAGGACAGTGGTAGCAACAGCAAGATCCCCGTCTTAAACAGGTCCTGACGACACCAGAGCAGTTGATGCAGCTGTGTGACCTTCCCAACTGTTCTTCTGACATTTTAAAGCCTTGATTCAGATTCCAAAGCTTAATTTAAATCCAGTTTGGCCATGTTTATGGTTCTGGAGTCCATGTCCAGCTCTGCAGCTGTGAGACAGAGTCCAGGTATGTGGGTGAGGATTGTTATTCCTGTACCTGATGGTCACCTGTACCTTTGACACCCACTTGAGTCTGGGACAGTCTCATGGGTTGATGGGAAAGTGAAAAGCTGGGTTCAGAGTGCTTGAAGTGTTCGATTTCATTTCAATGAGCAATCCTAAACTTAGTGAATAAGATTAATAATTAAGACACATCACATGTGCTAAAGACACGAACATGATTTACTCATTTTGATGCACAAAAAAAGACAAACTTCCCTATAATTTAAATTTTGAAATATAATGCTAAATTAAAGAAACCTAAAAGGGTAATAGCTTCATTAAACTACATTTCTCCCCACAACATCATCTCAAATCTTAGTGTAATTAAGTAATCTGGCAACTTCTATATAAAGCAATTTGAACTGTGTGAGTAGCCTCTATGTTACCCTATACCCCAGGGCACCACACACACACACACAAATCTCAATAAAAATGAAATGACTCCTTGGAGAAAAAAATGAACACTTTAGCAGAGATCAGTGCAAATGAATATTTTCTGATTAATTACAGTTTATTAAATAGGATTTGGTCTGAAATAAATAGCTCAAGCTTTGGGGTGCACTAATTTTTTTAATATTTAAAAGATTTATATTCTTTGCATTCTTCACAGAATCTTCTTTCCAGGGGATAAATGAAAAGAAAAATCCAGTTCAATTCATTTCTTCCAACATAGCACACTAGGACTTACTCATTTAGACTCCAGACAATGTCCCCTCCAGTCTCCTCGTCCCCTGAGCCTGAATGGAGGGAGACTCTCTCAATGTATGCTCAGCCACCAGCTACCACAAGTCACTTAAGTAAACACAGAGGCACCTTGGTGAAAGCAATTGCATGGTCTGAATACCATCAACTGACACTTCTATTCAGTGACCCTCTCAGGTCTCAGAAATGGTCTTTTCAAATTCCAGGTCTTGAGGTATTGATTTCAATCAGCAGCTTTTCCTAAGAGCATCATTTCAAAAATAGCCCTGTCACAATTGCTACCATCTCATCTTAGTTTCATCTGGGCTTTGTATTCCAATTTGAAACCATTCAGCAAAATGACACGAGAGGGTTTTACCGAGGCATTGATTCAACTTCATGCATAGGTAATAGCATTTATTCTCCTGTATATGAGAAAACATTGATATTTCAGTTTGGTGGAGGGAGGTTCAGGTTTATACAGTCTAGTTACTCTTTTTTCTTTTTCTGAAGAAATAAAAACCTCAAAAGAGGCCAATCTCATCAGAAAATTACCATGCTTACTGCTAAACTGGTGACTTAAATCAGCATCAATTCTATTCTTTCAGGTTCTAATGTGGACAGACAAAAATTTTTAAAGATGTGTGGCAGGTATGCACACGTGATTCAAGTAGAAAACATGAAATAATAAACCATAATTTGAATATAAATTTTTTACTAATTGGCCTCTGGCATCTATATGATATTAAGTTTTTCTCAAGCTGTAATTATGAACTCCCTAAATAGTGTTTATTTGATGACAGTGATCAAAAGAAGGCGGACACCAGTCCACTCATTTTGTGGTGAGAATGTAGAAGTTCAGTCACCAATAATTTTATCTGTTAAAAAATTTTTGATTGCCTGGGTAACTTTCCCATGACAGATAAATTCAGCTTATTTTTCTATATCAAGGGGAAAACAAAGGGAGAAAACCTTAATTACTTTCTATGCTCTAAACACTGTAATATATGCTTTACATATATTCTTTCATTTTGTCTTTATATAGACCCCTTAAGGAAATAATACTATATTTCACAAATGGCAAAACAGACTGATATTAAATGACCTGTCCACATCATTAGTAAGCAGCAGAACTGGGATTTTAATGCAGGTATTCAGAACACAAATATTGGCATTGTTTTAGTATCTAGTATGTAACTAGATGTTATGTGAGGTGAGGAGCATTTATAGTTGAACAATATATGTTTGCTGTCCTCAACGAGCCCATATTCAAATAGGGGCAAATATAAGAGAATGGCTACAATTGAAAAAATAGAGAAAGGTCTGAGGTTAACATTAGCACACTGAATGCAGGTGTATATTAAAAGAATAATCTGATGGAGTAGGTTTTGGCCAGGAATGCAAAGATGTTTCCGTATTAGGAAAGAATCCTTCAAATTAGGAAACAAGAAAGAAATGTACTATCATCTTGAGTGCCAAAATGGCATTTGATGAAAAATGTCTATTATTGATGTTTAAAACTTATTAATACAGAAATTTTTAAAAAGAATTGCAAATATTAGAAAATAAATATAATCATTTGCCCAGAAAATCCAAAGGGATCAACTGAACACTATTGGACATGAGTAAACACTAAAAGATCATTGGTATGAGATATATATATACAAAAATTAGCACTTTCCTATACACTAGCAACTAAGGTCCATCTAGTCAAGGCTATGGTTTTTCCTGTGGTCATGTATGGATGTGAGAGTTGGACTGTGAAGAAGGCTGAGCACCAAAGAATTGATGCTTTTGAACTGTGGTGTTGGAGAAGACTCTTGAGAGTCCCTTGGGCTGCAAGGAGATCCAACCAGTCCATTCTGAAGGAGATCAGCCCTGGGATTTCTTTGGAAGGAATGATGCTAAAGCTGAACCTCCAGTACTTTGGCCACCCCATGTAAAGAGTTGACTTATTGGAAAAGACTCTGATGCTGGGAGGGATTGGGGGCAGGAGGAGAAGAGAACGACAGAGGATGAGATGGCTGGATGGCATCACTGACTCGATGGATGTTAGTCTGAGTGAACTCTGGGAGTTGGTGATGGACAGGGAGGCATGGTGTGCTGCGATTCATGGGGTCGCAAAGAGTCGGACACAACTGAGCGACTGAACTGAACTGAACTGATACACTACCAATTCAAAATTAGGAAAAAAGTTATAGAGTAAGGTCCACATATTAATAGCTCACACAATTATTGAGAACCTGGGAATAAAGTCAAGAAATCCACAAGACCACATGAAACAAGATAGGAAACTGTTAAAAGACAAGGATATAGTCTCACATACTACATGGAGAGTCCACTTTCACACTGTCTTTGGAAGGCAACTGGATAGTCCTCAAAATGAAAAATACTCTTCAACTCAGCAATTTTACTTCTAGAAATCTATTCTACTGAAAGCCAGTCACAGATGCAAAAGGATCTTTTTGCAGATATTTATTGTATATTATATATATATGTAATGTAAAATAGTAAATAAAAATTAGAAAGAAGTAGATGTCTACCAAAAGGGAAATAGAAAAGTAAACCATGGCACATCCATACTATAATATATAGTATATCCATTAAAGAGAATTAAAGATATATAGAAACTGATGTAAAAGGTTGCCCATGATACATCATTAAATGAAAAAAAGAGATCAAAACATTGTTTACATTCTCATTACTAAATACATTTATGTGTTGTATCAATTTTTAACTCACCTATTGTTTTTGTAGTTATAAAGCACAACTTAAACTCACTGTACACTTGATAACAGAAATATGAACCAAATGGAGTAAAAGCCCAGAAAGGAAGTGTAAAACATTCCCAGGGGGAGTAGTCAGGTTTCAGGCATCACTTGAGAACCCTGTGCCATGAAGGGTGAAGAGGGACTTTCTTAACAAACAATGGCCGTGGAGCATTTCGGAAGAGAACATCCTGTGTCAGGATGTAGGAAAGTGAAAGCCATGATGTGTTCCAGGAAGACTGAAAAACCAGTGCAGTGGAAACCTAGGCGGTCTGGGGGAACAGATGGAAAACAGAGCAAGGAAGTAGTCTGGGGCTCAGTTGTGAAGCACCTAATATGACAAGCTCAGAGATTTACAACTTCTAGGCGGCTCAAATGGTAAAGAATCTGCTTGCAATGCAGGAGACCCAGATTCAATGCCTGGATCGGGAAGATCCCCTGAAGAAGGAAATGGCAATCCACTCCAGTATTCTTGCCTGGAGAATTCCATGGACAGAGGAGCCTGGTGGGCTACAGTCCATGGAGTCACAAAGTCGGACACAACTGAGTGACTAACACACACACAGCAGCCAACAGGAACACAAAAGGCTTTTTAAAGTACACGAATGGCATAAATTCTGGGGAAAGACCTTATCAAGAGTAGAGGAAATGTATTGTATAGAATGAAGGAGGAAAGTTTGAGGGGAAGGAGAGGGATTTGGAAAAGAAAGGAAGGAAGTCGAATTTGTGGTAGTATCTCACACAGTGACAAGCTAAGATTTGGGAGCGAAGTGAAGTGAAGTCGCTCAGTTGTGTCTAACTCTTTGTGACTCCATGGACTGTAGCCTACCAGGCTTCTCCATCCATGGGATTCTCCAGGCAAGAATACTGGAGTGGGTTACCATTTCCTTCTCCAGGGGATCTTCCCAACCCAGGGATCGAACCCGGGTCTCCCGCATTGGAGGCAGACACTTTAATCTCTGAGCCACCAAAGTATTTTTTTTTAATTTTTTAAATTTTAAAATCTTTAATTCTTAAATGCGTTCCCAAACATGACCCCCCCTCCCACCTCCCTCAAAAGTGAATCTGTGTCATGTAACAAACTTAGAGATCTGGAATATGCATCAGAAGTGTTGAAAGAGGACTGGGCAAATTAGGAGGCAGGGTGGGTTTGAGAGGTAAGCAGAGCTGGGAGACACAGTGCTCATACTGACAGAAGTCAGGAACTGCCCCCAAAGCGTCACGTCCATGTCGTCTCCTTCAGCATACAAGTAAGAGGGGAACATCACTTACACACGTGAGACCTCAGGCCTCAAAATCAGAAGATTGAAAGCAAGCTGCAACTCTTCCCCCATGAAGAGAACATGAAGAATCACAATGTTTAGAGAATTCAGAATCCACAAGCCACAGGACGTTAAGTAACACTGACTGTAGAGCAAGACGAAATAACCTGAAATAACAGCGCCGTCTTTGGTGAGGGAGCATGCAGTCGAGCGTGTATCTATGGTCTTTCTATCATGTGCCGGCACTGTGCTGGGGGCTGGGGGTTGGGCACGGTCCCTGAGATGAGGGCATTTCCTGCTAACAGAAGAGCCCAGACAAGCACATTAGAGAACATCAGCTGCCAAGCTGGTGAGAACATCAACACGGGGAGTCCAGGGAAAAAAAAGTGGGTCAGTAAGGGCAGGTCAGGAGAGGTGGGCATCCAAGGAGCGGCAGCATGGGGGGGTGTGGAGTGGAAGAGCATCCGGACCCTCCCTCACCTCTCCCACCCCCACCGTGGATCTCTTGACACAGGTGTTTCGTCTGTATTCCCAGTAGCAAGCTACATATCATCCCTGGAGCCACTTGATACCTGTTAGTTGAATGCTGATAGGATGACATATGAGGGGAATGAGAAAAACTGCATAACCATATTTTCAGAGGCTCAGATGCTAAACGCCAACCTCTATCATGCACTTGCTGTCCACAGAGGGCATTGTTGTTGAATATCCACCACAGCTTTTGGAGATACAGAACCCAGAATCCTCATTTGACACAGGAAGGCACCCGGTTCATGAGATGAGCAGGCAAAGACCCATCTATTTTGAGATGTTAGGGAGAGATACTAAGATGTTTCAGGAAATCAAGAACTACAGAACACCTAGTCTGCAACTCAGAGTGGAATTTCAATCGTTCTCAGGATTTTAAGCGGCAGCTGTGAGGGCTAAGAGTTGCTGTTGTTGTGTTGCTAAGTCATGTCTGACTCTTTGCGACCCCATGGACTGTAGCCTACCAGGCTCCCCTGTCCATGGGATTTCCCAGGTGAGAACGCTGAAGTGGGTTGCCATTTCCTTCTCCAGGGAATCTTCTTAATCCAGGGATCAAACCAGAGTCTTCTGAATTAGCAGGTGCATTCTTTACCACTGAGCCACCAGGGAAGCCTTGAGTTTAGAATAACTGAGCAAAAAACAGGCTTGATGAACTGAAGGCTGGCCACATCTGGGAGACCCTGTGTGTGTGTGTGTGTGTGTGTGTGTGCACGTGCACATGTGTGTGTAGGTATGTACCTACATATGGCTCAAGCAAACACTAGCACACAATTAAAAATCCTGGGGAGGCAATGATTGGAATCAGGAAAGAGAGGAAGACCATGAGGCAAGTCCATGAAGAGAGCCATGGAGGGACTGAAGGCTGCAACTGTCCAAAGAGAGGCTTCGGGACTTTAAGACATAGGGACGATTTTTCACGCCTGGTCTCAATCTCCTACATTTACAAAATATCACATACTGAACAAGATAGTGAAAATGAAAGTTAGTTACTCAGTCATGTCCAAACCTTCAAACCCATGGACTGTAGACCACCAGGCTCCTCTGTCCATGGAGTTCTCCAGGCAAGAACACTGGAGTAGGTTGCCATTCCCTTCTCCAGGGGATCTTCCTGACCCAGGGATTGAACCTGGGTCTCCTGCACTGCAGCAGATTCTTTACTGTCTGAGCCACCAAAATGCCATACACTGAATGGCAAGAAGTTACCATTAATTTTTGCAGCTGTGAGAGTTATACATACATATTTTTTTAGTCTTTGTTTAGAGACGGGTAATGAAGTAAAATGAAATGATGTCTGCAGGATGAGGGGAGCTTGAGAAAAGAGTAAAAATTTGGAATAATACAACATGACAATCTCTGAAGAAAGAGTGGGCATGTGTGCTAAGGTGCTACAGTTGTGTTTGACTTTTTGTGACTCTATGGATTGTAGCCCGCCAGACTCCTCTATTCATGGGATTCTCTAGGCAAGAATACTGGAGCGGGTTGCCATTTCCTCCTCCAAGGGATCTTCCCAACCCAGGGATTGAACCTGCATCTCCTGCGACTCCTCCATTGCAGGCAGATTCTTTACTGCTGAGCCACCAGGGAAGCCCCTAAAGGAGGAGACCTGGCCATAAATCAACCAGAGGGAACCTGAAAAAGTGATTGAAGCCTCTAACCATCTTATTTCATTTTGAGGACATTAAGTGGAGCAACAGCAAAGTCTATGAAAGAAAAATAAATTTCAAAAATAAAATTCTGTCTCTTACATAAAAAGACACTTTCTACATATTTTAATTCATGCAGAAAAAATATCAGGACTAATTATATGGGGTATTAACAGATGTGAGTATTAACAAGGTACACAGGTGAATGAGAGAAGAATTTAAGCAGTGTGAAGACTTGCTTGTTTTCCCACCACTTCTCTCACCCTGGGAGAAAAAATTTCTTAACTATTGATAACCTTTCATTTTGTAACAGAATTGTAAATGTTTTTTAATAGGGTGTCTCTGACCTTTTAAATGTAAAAATGGGTTTAGCATCACACCATGAGCAGACCCAGTATTTAGCCTAATTAATAGGGCATGTGACTAACACAGGACTAAGGTTGAAATTAGAAATGTAGAAATTCACTGAATAATGAACTTCCATTATTTTCTGGATGATTATCCTCAGTTCTTAACACTCAATCTCAATTCCCCATTCCTAAGTGAACTCTAGAGATCTTACCCATAAAAAGAGTCTTCAGGTTCAACTTAAAAAAAATATATATATACATAAAATACAAAGCTATCAGAAAATCCTCACCAGATACTGAGAATGATTTCCTTATGGCTTGGGAGATTCTGCCAAGATTCCCTTTAAGGTTTACTTAGATGGCACTCAAGGCAGATTCCCATATGGAATTACTCCCCACACAGGAGCCTGACCTGGGGGAAACTGAACAAAGCAGAGATTATTTACAAACTCCCAAAGCACAGGCTGTTTTACATTTCTCCCACCCTGGATCTAATTCCACTGGTAAATACAGCACATATTAAGTTATAAAGCATAATTACGAAAAGGCCAAGAAATGCTACAGAGGATCAACCTTCCTGACACTGTGAGGCTGAGGCCAGGGACCCGGGGTGGCTGGACGGGCTGCCGGGGTTGCTGGCACCCAGGAGCTATCACCATCACAGAGGGAACCAGAGGCAGACTGATGCCAGCAAGCGTGCCATTGCTTAAGGACATCTTACAGGACTCATCTGTGTTCTGGGGACAGTCCAGCAAGCGTGCCATTGCTTATAGACATCTTACAGGAATCATCTGTGTTCTGAGAGACAGTCTTACTGTCAGAAAACTTTGGGGCAATTTTCCCTTGTATGGGGAAAATACATAATGTGGGAGTTGCAATAGCCCTCTAAGCTCTCCCTGAAGAGTATCCTTGAAAGCAGGCCCTTAAATAATACAGATAATACTGACACACATAGGTTCTTGATGGAATGGGTTTTTGGTTGGTCTTTATCAACGAGGAAGGAAATTTTTCCACGAAACAAAACAATATTTAATGGCAATCATGATAAAGTCATACCTTTTGTTTTGGCTCATATCTTGAGTATGTTGGTTGAAAAAATATGTAGTTTATACTTACTGTTTAACCCACTTGTATTTTGTTGAGAGAGTCTCAACATTTTTTTTTTTCCGAACATTATGGAGATCCTGCTAGAATAATTTTACTTGTAGCTTGTTTAAGCCCTAGACTTTTCTTGGGATCACATTCATTTAAAAGAAGCATCAGAGCACTCACTTAGCAGGAAGGCAAACTATCGTGCAAGGATGTAGCAGGATTGGTCTCTGTCTGCCTTGGACCAGTGTGTCAGTGTGATAATGGAGAATGACCTTAGCACAACCTGAAGACCACACATCCAGTTACTGGTGTCACCACTAACTGGACTGAGGAACTATTTTATGCAACCACCATTTAGACCATATTTTCTTTCACTTATTTATTTATATACATAAAGCAGATTAAATTAAGGTAGCATTTTGGATTAAACCTGCCTGGGTTCTACTTTCACCTCAACCACTCACTTAGCTGTGTCACTGAATTACTGAGTCACTCTATCTCACTTTCCTCATCGGCAGAGATAGAGTGCATTGGTATTTCCCCCTGTGACAGGGTCTATTCAGACTCCAGTGATAATCTGAGCTTGGTTCAATGCCTGGCACATGATGATTCAATAAATGCTTGTCATGATGAGCTAAGGAATTTACACTTTCAAAGCACATAAGGAAAATCAAAAACCCTCTCCATGTGCTTCCCTAGAAGGTCCTACATGGAGAAAGATTCTGGTGTCTATCCTCTGTGGGGCATATAATACGGATTCCATTAGTGTTGTGAATTAAATTGGAAGTGCAAGTTATTTTCAAATGTAAAGTAAGTGAAAACAATTTTATTTTCAGAAATGGAAGCACTAAAACAAATATTTAAAGAATCACATAGAAAAATACCTGATAAATGCTGTTGTGTTAATGGCAACAGTATTTTGTGGTACTTTGTCAAAAAGCTTTATGAAATAGAAGTACCATTTCCATTGAATTAAAAATATATCATGCAGGTTTGTTGAATTGTCTAATGGTTGGCCATTTCTGGAATGCATGTGTGCTTGCTCAGCTACTTCATTTGTGTCCGACTCTTTGTGACGCCACCAGGCTCCTCTGTCCATGGGATTCTCCAAGCAAGATTACTGGAGTGGATTGCCATGCCCTCCTCAGGGGGATCTTCCTGCCCCATGGATCGAATCTGTGTCTCCTGCACCTCATGCATTGCAGGCAGATTCTTTACCCCTGAGCCACCAGGGAAGCACCATTTCTGGAATACATCAAGGTAAATCAGAAATCCCTGGAAAGGGAAAAATACCACATTGGGTTCTATGAAAATGAAAAAAAGAGAGAATCACCTGGCCATCTTTTTTGTTTGTTTGACTTTAATTTCTAAATTTTAAAAATACCTTGAGTTCCAAAAGAAAAAGTATTCAAACTACATTTTTAATGTTTTTAAATTACAGCAAACTAAATAATCTCAATATTATATGTTTTATTTTCCCCCCTTGGACATTAAACATGTAACCTATACTTTGAAATTTTTCGCTTTATTTTAGCAAAGTGGAGACCAAAACAAGCCCACTTAAGATGTTCTGATTAAAAAAATTGAGAAAACATTCTCCAGTATCTAATGAAAATCAGGCTCATTACTTAATAGATACTCTGCATGTGTTTAAGTTTCTATTGCTAGGTCTCTTAAAGTATATGTGGGTGTGTGGGGGTGTGTGTTACCAAGAGAATCTAGTGCTAAAACAATCTTTATTTTTTTTACATTGCTAGTCTTCTTGTTGGTGGCCTGTTTTGTCCTACAGAAATTTTTCTTTCAATGAATAATTCAGACTCAAATTACATATTGATAACTATATTTTAAACCAAAAAATTCCTCACATAATAAATACATTTTATGCACATTAACTTCGAATTTACTTCAGAAAGCTATTTACAATATAAATAATTATAAATGGGAACACTTTGCAAGATATCATTGACATAGCTAATATTTTCTACTTTACATTCCAAAGTAAAAGTTCAAATTACAGACTTATACTACGATGTCACTAAAAACTATACATTGCAAGATGGTATTTGAAATATTGGCAATCAGTATCTTCTTTCACAAATATAATCCTTTTTATAGCGCGTCAGTCAAAAAACAAACAAAATATTTTATCTCTTCTTTGAAGTGCCTACTCATATGTTTCACTTTTTGAAATATTTCCCTTTGGGGAAAAATAATGGAAAAAAAAGTTACAGTATTTCTAAAATTTTTTCCACGCCAATTTTAGTTCTTTTGAAATGTAAACACACCAGGGTTGCTGGGTACAAATTCAAATGTGATTAAATGTGTTCCAGATCAGAAAATTAGGACAAACTCTCCACTATATAGGCCTATGAAAGCAAAGTCCCATGCAGCAAAACTGCAATAAATAAAATGATAAAGTTTGGCATTAAATTATTAATTAGAATTTATCATGTGAACCATCAGTTTTTCAGGAGCACAGCAGAGTAGAATCTTGTTACTTGTTTTACACTTGTGTTTGTGTGTATACATATATACACATGTACACAGCCTTTCTGCATACTGTCCTAGAGAAGGAACTCTGAGCAAACCCCTATTTGGATATGAGCACAATCTCACTTTTCAAATTCAGCATTACCCGTAGAACTCTTGTGCACAAGAAATGAGCCCCACACAAAAATTCCTCTCCCCAACAATAGTTTCTATGCATGTGTCTATAGCTGTTCTGTCATTCATTTGACATTTAGCAGGAAAATGAATGTTTTATCTACAATGCATTTCCCAGTAAGAACTAACCAATCGATCTTGCTGTCAAATTCTTATTCACAAAAGCTGACACTGACATGAAAGTTGAATCACTTATTGGAGAACCACAGGATTTACATTGTTATTAAATTATTCCAAAAACAAGATGTATCTTTCTGTCCTGTAATTTGCGTGAATGAAGGAACCAAATCTGGGCACTAAAACTTTTTAAATCAAAAAGAGCACATGGAAATGTAAGCTCTTCCACTGGTCTAGGTAAGTGACCCCCAAATAGCCAAATTCTCAATTTTCCAAATATCCAAATATCCAAATGCTACTAGCACTAATAGAATTGCACAGAATATTTCAGTAACATTCAGCTCTTGAAAGAAAGAGAGAGCTACAAAATATTATATCTGTACTCAGACAGTGTCCTTAGCTGTAGTGTCTTCTATCAAACTTATTTGGTCTAGGTTTTGGGGGGAAAAATCCTCTCATTTTATTTTAAAATGTCGATGCATATTTTCCAAATGATGTTTTACTGAATTGATTCTCATCCCCCAATAAACGAGACAAGAAAGTGAAGGATATTATCCTCTTCTAGAAGAGCCCATTAAAGTCTAGCTTAAGTGGAATTCTCTGCCCAGAGGCAGCATGTGGCAGCAGGGTGTACCGAGAATTGAGAATAGTACCCAGTGGAAATATTCTAGCCCTATAAAATATACTCAAGAAAGAATGAATGAGTTTTCTGTATAAACACTGAAGGCAAATCTTTTATTGCATCCTGTCTTTCACATTGCCACATCAGCCCTGTGTCAAATTATCCTATATCAGGCAATTACAGTTTAGAAAATCCAGCCCATTATACTCAGCATACTATGTCAAAAAAAAAAAAATCTGTGTAACACATCTAAATGTTGACCTGTAGTGATTGGGACATCAATATTATGCATCCAAAAATAATATGCCAAATCTGTATCTTCTCAATAATAGTTTTAACTAAATGTTCCCAAGGAAGAGGGGGAAATATTCATTTATTTCTTTGGTCATACAAATATTTAAGTTAGGTAGGCAGACAAGTAAAATGAGAAATAAAAATATTCCTACCATTATTAGAAAGCATGAGGTTTGTATCATCTAATGAATTGCCACATATGTACTAGTAACTGGATAGAACACGTTTTTATGAATCCCTAAAGTGATAGAAAAATCGTACTTCTCTCTCTATTTCAACCAATTTTCAGCATTTAGTAAAGTTATGAAAATCAAATTTTAAAACTAATTCCAATTTAAGTTTAGTTTTAAATGGGAACATACATATACACATATAGGTATTAAGTTATAAAGCTGCTACCATAAAAATTTTGACCTGTAAATTATATAAATGGGTTGTGTAAAGCTGGATCAATCTAGCAAAAATTGAGTCAAGATGTAATTCAGTTAATTCTGTCTTCACTTAAAAATATTAGTTATAACCATTTTAAAGTGCATTACTCTTTCTGAGTACCCCCTATTTGTAGAGTTCATATTTTCTTTCATCAATTAACTTTCTTTCATATAAAAACCCCACTGAAATTTCTTTGACAGTGTTCTCTTTCATTTCAGTTCATTTTTCTTGATTCTTGAGATTCCATTCCTTTTATATTGGTAACATCTGTCCTTAGAGCACTTTTGGTAGAACATGTATCCATCAGTAATGCCCACCTGTACGGATTTATTTTCCAAAATGCACTATATTCTTGAGCTATGTGTGCCTTTGAACCATTTGTCCATCTACAGAATTCAACAAAAATTTTAGCATTCCTAAAACCTTACTTCATGTTGCAAATTGATCAAAAATTCAGTTTAAGTGTTCCAGAGCTTGTATAGTTCAATTTTTAGTTTTTATTATTCTTTGAACATTTTTGAAAGTATACACTGACTGTCTCACTCACTTGCACCTTTTTCATTTATAGCACAAATGTTGCTGCCATACCCAAGAACTATTTAATTTTATGTAGCCTCCTTTCTCATGTACAAACAGTATTCATCTCTCAGATTACCATCATTCAGATTGTCACCTGCCTCTGGACTTTCAAATAACTGTGTTAAATGATGAAGATATAGTACCAATCCCTGAGTGCTCAATGTCATGTTCTGCCTTCAAAATGATAAGTAAGTTCTTCCAATACACCCCACCCCCTTTCATATCACATGAGTTTTAGGCAAGGGACTCTTAAGAAATATTTTCTACAAAACTTCTCTAATCACTTGTGTCACTTTGCTTTGATTACTAGAGAATGGTGCATTAAATAAATATTATTTATATTACTTCTCCCACAGTTTCTACTGTCTATACCTTGGCTGAACTAGAAAGTTGACTGTAGCTATAACATGTCTAAAAGAGCCCATGCATCTGCTTGAGTTTCAAAGCATCTAGACCTCTCTCTGAGTGCAGAAAAGCCAGAAAGATGAGCCTTGATAACGCACATCAGATGGTTATTAACTGGTTGACAAGCTCAGTTCCAATGAACCACAGAACCTTGGAACTTTAGAGCTGCCATACAGATAAAGAAACTGGGGCTCAAGCATGGTGAGTGCTCCCAAAATAAGTTACAGGCAGGGTCAGAGCTGGAACTCAGAGATCTTGACATCTAGTCCACATCTTTCTACTGTATCTCATGAACCTAAGACCAAGTTTATTTTGCTGTTTACAAACAATATGGAAAATGAACACTTTGCCTGCTCCTTCAGTCAGAGAACTGCTCTTGCCCTTTTAGCCACTTGTTCATCAGCCCAAGCTTTTATCTTAGACTCTCTCCTGAGGCTTTCCACGTGTCACATTTGCACATCTGTGCATTGACATGTGTTCAAACACTTCAAACAGCTATATTGCTGTCATGTAGTACTTCACTGGTTTTCCTAAGTTTTTCTGTTGGCTTTTTTTTTTTTTTCACTTATCAGCCTTTTTTCCTGGTGAGTTAGTTTGAGTTTTCATTTGGTTAGTTTTTTGGTTAGTTTTTTTTATAAGCTCCCAATATGTTGATTACATCTGCTGACACTTGTTTGTTTTGAGATATCACTTGATTTTTCTCTGCTTCTGGTCTTGTCCATCTTTACTAAGCTATTTCCAATTGGGCACACCAAGCTTTTGATGTGTGTCCCATCACTCAGTATTTTTACTTAGAAAAACCCTTAACGCTATGTCAGTGTGATCCTGTTCTTTGTCGAACTCAAAAGTAAGGTGCAAAATCATACTTCCTGATTGCTTATAATGGATACCAGGTGAAAACTCATTCTCGTATTAGATTCAGAGCCATTTCGTTAATTTATGCCTAAATCAAATGCTTTAGATGGTTGAAACCACAAAGAAAAACTAGTTTATGAGATGTATCTCCCTCTTTCTAGGTTATTTTGGGAATAGAAATTTCTTTCCAATGCTCTAGGTGCTAGGGTTAAGGAAAGTTACCCACTTGGGGTGTACTTATGAAATACAGTCAATATTTCTGTATGTAAAGTATATACAGCAGATTGCGGATAGTGGTCTATGTGTATGAAGTTCACTGGATCATTATAATGCATTGTCATCCATCTGTCCTTTCATGTGGTATATATGCTCACTTAATCTACACAAGTATTTTTCAGTTCAAAATTTAATCTAGTCTGTTTCCCATATAAATAGAGGGGCAAATCTGTGTATTCACTTTAGCTCCATTATCGATGTATAACCCTGAATGCCAGTGCTCTGTCTTTGATTTCACAAGAACACATGTTAAATACCCAGTAAGTTAAATTATCCATTCTAACAATCTGTGGCATTATAAATGCTGGTAGTGGGGCATTAAATGATAAATATGTTTCAGAGATCCTTAAAGAACAAAATATTTTAGAAAAAAACATCAGCTTCCATTGGTAATTATAACAGATGTTCCCTTATGTCCTTGTGCTGGATCCGGCTGCATCCTTAGATGGGAAGTTACATCAAAGTGTGAGCCATTACAGCCCAAGGAATAGTTCCTAATGGTTTCGCTGTCATATAAGTGCTCCAGGGCATATCCAGTTAATGTGTAAGCATGCTTGTCAAAATACTGCCGGTGGGAGCCAAAGCAGTTTGGAGAGATGGCAGGATGGTCTCCTGGTGTCTGATGGGGAGACATATCAGAATGTAGATAATCTTTAGCTAGGATCAAACTGGATTTGGAAATGCGATCTGAATTGGGACTACTTATCCGAGACAGTGCTGTGGGACTGTTGTCGTACTCATTTTCACGAGGGCTCAGCATCTTTCCCTCTCTCTGCTGGATGTGGTCACATGGTGAAGTGTTGGCAAGAGCTGAGCTGTGGCAGACTTCGCCTGTCGGTGGGGGCTGCTGGTAGTTTGCAAAACAGAGGGAGTGTTTTTTCCCAGCTCCATTAATGGAAGCCAGTTGGTCTGGGGGCGCTTTCCTTAGCTGCAATCTGTTCTCCTCTTCTTTAATCATTTGCTGGGTGGCTCTTATCAGAGTTTCGATTTTGCTAGGTTCATGCGGGCTACTCTGAAACTGCTCATGGCGGTATCGGTCACCTGATTCGCTGGCAGACCCAGGGTCTGGAGAACTGACCACACTCTCTTCATCCCAATGACCTCGCCCTAGAAACCAGAAAAAGTAAAAAAGTAAGTGGTCTCAAAATTCACCCCCAAAATTGCAAGTGAATTTCTTTTCCCTAGGAGAAGGAAATGCAACCCACTTCAGTATCTCTGCCAGGAGAATTCCATGGACAGAAGAGCCTGGAGGGCTACATGGGTCGCAAAGAGTCAGACACAACTGAGCGACTTTCACTTTCACTTTTTTTCCCCTATTAAAAGAAACCTTTTATCTTTCATTTTTAATATGTGCACCAATATTTGAAACAGACACAGGCGCACATGACAGAATGTCAACATATTGTCCTGGAATTCATAGTTCTTAGTGGCTTTTAAGTGCAGATGGAGTTTACAACAAGTTTAGAAGGTAAACTTGGTTTGTGCACTGTGAACGCCAACAAGTGAAACAGTAAAGTATGTTTATATTTGTCCATGGATGAATATCCCTGGGACCTGACTGTAAATAATAAAGAAAATGCACATTTGGTTTATGTTATTTTCTAGAGAAGTGTTCTGTTGATGCTTAGAAATGCTTTCAATTAAGATTGAGGATGAGGATAATATAGTCTGGACTATTTTCTTAATTTCCATTAAATCACCTAAAATGTTAAAATTGCTATATGTATCTTAAGTAGAGTTACAAAAAACCTCTAATGTTAGTTTTCAAGCTATTTGAGGGTTAAAAATATCTACACATATTCATACATGTATATGTGTGAATGGAGATATATATGTATGTATATATCATCCTGATCAAAAATACAAATATGGTCTTCCTAAATCTAGTGTTAAAAAATAAATCTCAGTTTCACATACATATAATCATATAGAAACTCTGGCATTTTAGATTGCTTCTAAAATAAAGTGAAGAATAAATAAACATTTTAAATGTTAATAATAACCTGTTTTGAACCAAAGAGAGAGATGAAGAGTGTATCCAAACCATTATTCCATAAACTACATTATTCTCCATAGAGTTTGAAGTCAATATAAAAAGAGAGAAGAGAAGCAGAAAGGGACCTATGAAAGCTGAAACTGCTTAATGCAGCAGAGAAGCCCAGGATCACACTAATTGCTTTCCTTTTCCCTTTTCTTATTTTATATCTAATATTTCCCTCACGACCATGTGGGTTAAGCCAGGATTCTCACTTCACTTCCATTCTTTGGCAAGCAATTACCCTTTGCCCTGGGTTTCTATTCCCAGGCCACCAAACTAGAGAAATTAAAAATAAAAGCAGAAAAATAAAAAGCAAAAATGGAAACGAAGTAAACTCATTCATAGAAAACAGTCAGTGCCCAGGTGGTATTTGCAGGAGACTTTTATGGGGAGAACCGCAATGTCCAGCATATTTCTCATTTGAGAGACACAGCAGGAAGAGAAATACCATGGCCATTGGACCAATCTCAGTGTCACTGCCTTTTAATGAAATGGGGAGGGGTATCAGGACCTGCCTGGGCCCAAGCTTGGAATGGACAGGATGAGGTCTCCTTGAGCAGATTACATTGAAATGGACATAGAAGAGCATTAATAACACTAAAGGTTTTAACTGAAGCGCCCATTGCTATGTGTTCACAAAGCCATAAAATAATCCCAAGATGAAAATCCCCATGGGTTCCACATTTCACTCCATCCTCAACTCACAGAGGATACTATGGGCTGCTGTAATGGCACAAAGGGAGCAGTTACTAGCATTTAATGCCTAGAGGACCAAGGAGGTTAAGACACCTGTGACAGTGAGTGATGGGCCATAAAACAAAGGCAGGCCTCCCCAACACCCCCAATACCACCAACAGTGTCCTCATTGAGAAACCCTGCTAAAGGAGCCCCAAGCTACTCCCTGTCCACATCTGAAGCCTGAGAATACAGAAGAAAGTAAAACAGAAGAAATTTAAACGCATGCATACTGCACATTAGTAGGAATAGACTTAATTCACTTTAACTTAACTCCTTTCCTTTTTTTAATGTTAAAATGGGAATCATGTTTACTCGCCTGTCCGAAATAAACGGATTAAGCAAACATCAGCAAAATCAATACTCTTCAAAAGAGCGGATTTGGTTCTTAAGATCCCATTGGTTGGAGTTTCTGATTTGTAAATTCCAAGGAGAAAACTCACTGGGTGGGATTCACTCCAGGGTCCAACCTAGACTAAGATAACCCTGCCCAGAGGTGCCAGGCTGCGCGTCAGGAGTCTGGAGCTCGCCCTTACCGTGGATCCTGTGCACCGAGGCGATGTGAGGCATGCTGCTCTCATAGGCTTCTCTGCTCTCCGGGGAGGCCTTGGTCAGGGGCAAGGCTGCGCGAGAGCCCCACCAGGGCTCCCTCCCCGCCTGCGGCGCTCCCAGGAAGTACCTGCCTGCCTCACACCGGCCGCCCTCGCAGGCCTGGGTGTGGAAATGCCTCTCCTCCACCAGCCTGGAGTGGTCGAGCGCGAAGCCGTAGCAGAGGGAGCCGCGGTCCGAGAACTGCCTGTAGGCGCACGACGCGTCGTGCTGGGAGCCAGGTCGGTCCGCGGGGTCCAGCAGCTGCGGGGAGGCCGCGTCGGTCAGGGGACTGCCGCCCCACTGGCTTTCGTGATCTGATTCCGATCTTTCCGTGGGAAATCCGGAGTACTGAAACCGAGAGGACGAGAAAAGAACATTTCAAAAAAAAAAAAAAAAAAAAGGCCCCAAGGTCTGAAAGCATCCTTAAGGTCACATTGGGCTCTAGCGCCAGGCAGGGCTCCCCTGACTTGGATCACCCAAGTCAGTCATGATACCGCGAAGAAAATCCTTTAGGCCGCTGGAAGGAGATAAAACTAATGACAAACATGGACTGAACTAAATGCCAGGCACTGCTGGACACACTTCCCGTGAATTACTTGACATAACTCTTACAGGCGCTTTAGTGAAAATATTTGTTGTTGTTTAGTTGCTAAGTTGGGTACAACTCTTTTGGGACCCCTGGACTGTAGCCCACCAGGTTCCTCTGTCCATGGGATTTTCCAGGCAAGAACACCAGAGTGCTTTGCCACTTCCTTCTCCAGGGCATCTCCCTGACCCAGAGATGGAACCCACATTTCCTGTATTGCCAGATGGATTCTTTACAGCTGAGTCACCAGGGGATCCCAAGCAGAGATATTAGCAACCCATTAAATGGGTAGGTAAGCTAAAGCCCTAGGAGGGGAAATGACTTGCCCAAGATGACAGGGTTAGCAGCTGGCAGAGCCAGAATTCAAACCCAAGTTCTCCATTGCTACACAAGTGGTAGTGTCAAAAAGAGAGTCCAAGAGAGCACCATATTTTTTTAAAAACATATTTATTTATTTATGTAATTGGCTGTGCCGCCATGTTTGTTGTGGCAGACAAAGTTTTAGCCACTGGGACCACCAGAGGAAGTCCTGAGAGCACCATATTTTACTCCTGTTGGCTTTTCACATTTTTTCTTACATAAAAAAAAAAAAGCAAGGTTTAAGGCTTCACACTGGACTGGTAACTCTCTGAGAGTCATGCTGGATACAGGGCATGGTAGTTAATAAATACTTAACCTAATTCAGTCTCAATGTGACTTTGGGAAAGTCTTGTCCCATATAAGTTAGCCTGTTCACTAGGATGTGTTTCTTGCTTTCTAAAGTGAAACTTCAAATATGCACAGGCTCGTCAGGATAACATAGCTGCAGGCAAGGCTGCACCTCTGCGAAATCACACTGCTCACCTGTTGCCAGAGTATTTGGTCAGGTGCTTTAAAGAAAACATAAAAGGCCAGAGGACCTCCCCAGGAGGTGAGTTTCCTCAAGGGCCATTAAAATCAGTAATATAATCATTTCTACCAGGTTTTGGTCTCCTAATGCTAAACACAATTCTTGGTACCATAGAGAGATTACCTGCTATAATAATAGATGTTATTTATTGGGAACTTACTGTGTGCCCAGCAATATGCTAACCCTAACCATTCACGATATATAAATGAATCCTTGCAACCACCTGGACAGTAACATAGCTCCATTTTATAGATGAGGACACTGCATCACTGAGTTTTAATAAGATATCACAGCCATCCCACAGTTTATCTGGTTTCAAAGCCTGCTTTTATTCTTCCATGGTAAGGAAGAGAGGAGAAAGAAAGGATTCAATGTTAGACAGATTAACAGAAAAGTGGCTGAAACTGCTTTATAGGTTCAGGAATCAAAATACAAGTCCAGTTTGCATTTTCTTTCTCATCCCCAAGGAGGGATGGGTATGTGAGGTGGGAAGGAGGTGAGCAGGGGGGTAGGGATGGGGGGAGGCACAGGGACAGGAGAAATTCCCAGGCTCTATTGTTCTTCATGTTACACGCTAGTTGAGCAAATGTGATCCCTGATGAGGGCTTATCAGAACAAGTCAAACTCTCCCTTTTCTCCCAGGCCCACCCTGAACAGAAGAAAGAATCCCAACCCTCCCCAACTCTATGCAAACAGGCAGCTCCACCAGGGAGATGAGGTACAGAGGTTCCTCCAGGGCAACTCCTTAGCACACTGATAAATATCAGGACAGAGTTGCAGGTGACTCCAGGGTCGAGATTTTTCCATGGCTATTTCTAATGTTAATTTAATTATTTTCTGAATGTACATATGGACTATCGCCATATTCCATCAAGATAAAAAACAGAAAATTGAACTTCTTTCCTGCAGGCCTGTAGGGTGGACATATCACGGCACCCCGAGCTCCGTTTCTCGTAAATCACGCCCCCACCTGCCATCTGCCTTTTCTCCCCCCGAATACCAGCCTCTCATTTCACCAAGCAGGGGCTGCCACCCTCTCTCCTGACTGAGTGGGGACCAGCGTGCTATCCATTTGCCCTCTGGTAGCACCATCCACATGCTTGCTAGGAAAAATTCAAGATCATCAGTACTATTCCACACTAGAATTTCCCAGACTCTCCTTGTTTTTATAAAAGTATAAACCAGGCCTATTTCTGAAGTGCTCCAGTCAAGACTTTTGAGCCCTGCTGAGAGGACGAAAAGCCTTCCCTGAGTGTGTATGGGAAAGTGCTGTTGGTGCAGCAGAGAACATTCTGTCCTTCGCTGACAAAGAAAATTCAACATGAGGCAACCCTGGCGTATGTGAGGTACACATTTCAAGAGCACCTGAAGAAGAATTTGACAGAGAAGCCTCTTGTTGATAATCAGGAAACCACAGCAGTGCAGGCACTGACCTTCAAGCAGGCGGGAGCTGGGTGGTTCAGTTAGACTGAGCCCTCCCACTGCTTTAGAGGTATGGAGGAAAAGCCAAGCCGTAAAGCTTTGTTTTATAAGAGAAGGCCTATAAACTTGAACCTGAGTGCACCATCAAAACTGGGAGCCGTGGACTTCCCTGGTATTCAGTGGTTAAGACTCCACATTGCCACTACAGGGGGCACCAGTTTGATTCCTGGTGGGAAATTAAGAACCCTCATGGGACAAAAAAAAAGCCCCCCAAAACAAAAAACCATGAGCCATGTCCACCCTTTAAAACAGACCATACTTCGTTAACACTACAACCCTGTAATTTGATCTGAAGTGGTTCAGTTGTTCATGACATCTTTGAGGAAGGAAAGAGGGCAGAAAGGGAGGCAGGCAGCCAGGCAACATATGCCGCCTGTGAATGAGTGCCACAGATGAAGACTCCTGGTCTCCCTGGCACCTACATCTGCTACTTAGCCACATGTACAGTCACAGGCAACTGATTTAATTTCTTGTGTCCTAACAGGAAAAGCTGAACCAGGGTTGGGGCCATTTAATGGAAGAGTCCCTAGAGACAGGGAGCCAGGAGACTTGGTTCCAGATCCATTCTTGATAGTAACTCTCGGGGTGTGAATGTGTGCTGAGTCGCTTCAGTTGTATCCGACTCTTTGCAACCCTATGGACCGTAGCCCACCAGGGTAACCTAGGGAAAATTTATCTTTCTTAGCCTCAGCTATAGAATGACATATCAGGTTAGGTTAGTCCTTGAACTTTTCTTCCAGCTCTAATATTCTTTATGATAAAGCAATTTTTGGTAGTGTTGAAACACATGATCCCTATGCCTGTTCCTGTTCCTGTCGCATTTATTTAAAGTAGATAATTAGAACTATAATATGAGTCCAAGAATTTTTATTTTCATGGTTATAAGAAGGCTATTATGTCAGTCATAATTTTGCTCTAATGTTAATTTCCCCCCAAGTATCTCATAACACAAATTTTATAGGTATTATGAGGACTTTTGGTCAATAAATCATTCCATTCTAGAGGCTTCTGAGTAGGAAAGATAATAGCATCCATTTGAATCTGCCTCTCTTCACACATCCTCCCCCAAGAAACCATAAGGTTATCAAGGAGCACAAATTAAACCTCACATGACCTATGCTATCAGCATTATTAGGAGGCAAGGAATATGCCAAATTTCAAATTATTTATAAGTAAAAAAAAGAAAGTCCAACAGCAGTTGCTGTGAGCCTGTGGGTACAGAGAGTAAGGTACAGAGCAGTTTAAGAGACTATGTAAAAAAAAAAGAGAGAGAGAGAGTGGGGAGAGAGAGAAAGAAATGAGGACATAGTCAAAATGAAGAAAATTATTCTTAGAAAGAAAGAGCTCGATCAACGTCAAAATATGAACACAAGTTAATATTTAGTAGCTCATAGCACTGACCACAGGTAAGGAACTCAAAATCAAGCAAAATCAAGAACTCCCAAACTCAACAATAAAACACTAAAATGTGTGAAAGACATGAAGAGACATTTCACTCAGTAGATAAAGAGGTGACAAAACACGATGGAAAATTCAAACAACTAAGAAATATTATCACATACCTATTAGACTGGCTAAAATAAAACTGGGAGGGATTGGGGGCAGGAGGAAAAGGGGACGACAGAGGATGAGATGGCTAGATGGCATCACCGACTCAATGGACGTGGGTTTGGGTGAACTCCAGGAGTTGGTGATGGACAGGGAGGCCTGGCGTGCTGCAATTCATGGGGTCACAAAGAGTTGGACACGACTGAGCGACTGAACTGAACTGAAAATAAAAAAATAGTGACAATACCAAATGACAATACAAAGATGAAGGATAACTGGCTCACTCGTGCAATGCTGATAGGAATGAAAAATGATATAGCCCCTCTGGAAAGGAGCTTAGAAGTTTCTAAATAGCCTAAATGTGCAACTGCTATCTGCAAAACTGGACACTTTTTCCAGATAAATGAAAATTATATTTATTTAAAAACCGATACGTGAATGTATACAGCAGCATTTTTTCCCATTTCCAGGTCCTCTGTAACTGTTCTTTTTCTTTTTAAAATTATTTTTAATTGTGGTAAAATACACATAACATAGGAGAAGGCAATGGCACCACACTCCAGTACTCTTGCCTGGAAAATCCTATGGACAGAGGAGCCTGGTAGGCTGCAGTCCGTGGGGTTGCTAAGGGTTGGACATGACTGAGCGACTTCACTTTCACTTTTCACTTTCATGCATTGGAGAAGGAAATGGCAACCCACTCCAGTGTTCTTGCCTGGAGAATCCCAGGGACGGGGGAGCTTGGTGGGCTTTCATCTATGGGGTCACACAGAGTCAGACACAACTGAAGTGACTTAGCAGTACACATAACATAAGAGATACCCCATGTCCAAGGGAAGAGAAGCCCTAGCAAGACAGTCGGTGCAGGGGCAGTGGCTGTGCAGTTCTCGAGCAACTGTGAGGAGATACCCCACGTCCAAGAACAAAGGAGAAGCCCCAGCAAGACGGTAGGAGGGGCGAAATCACGTTTAGAATCAAACCCTATTCCTGCCAGAAACGCTCAGAGGGCTCAAACAAACCTTGTGAGCACCAGGACGCAGAGACCGCACAGAGACTAAGACAGAACTGTGTCTGAGTGTCTCCTGTGGAGGTACAGGTCAGCAGCGGACTGCCACCGGGACAGGGGCTCTGGGTGCAGCAGACCTGGGTACAGCATAAGCCCTCTTGGAGGAGGCCACCATTAACCCCACCACAGAGCCTCTAGAACTTACACAAGACTGGGAAACAAACTCTTGGCGAACACAAACAGAACCTTGTATGCACCAGGACCCAGGAGAAAGGAGCAGTGACCCCACAAGAGACTGACACAGACTTGCCCGTAAGTGGCCAGGAGTCTCTGGCAGAGGTGTGGGTTGGTGGTGCCCTGCTGCAGGGCTGGGGGCACAGAGTGTAGCAGTGCATGCATGGGACCTTTTGAAGGAGGTCTCTATTATCTTCATTACACCTCCAACATAGTTAGGCCCCAGGTAAATAATAGGGAGGGAACACAGCCCCACCCATCAACAGAAAATTAGATTAAAGATTTACTGAACATGGCCCTGCCCATGAGAACAAGACTCAGTTTCCCCCTCAGTCAGTCTCTCCCATCAGGAAGCTTCCATTTATCCTTCTCCATTGGAGGGCAGACAGAATGAAAACCACAATCACTGGAAACTAACCAAACTGATCACATGGACCACAGCCTTGCCTAACTCAATGAAACTATGAGCCATGCCACGTAGGGCCACCCAAGACAGACAGGTCATGGTGGAGAGTTCTGACAAAATGTGGTCCCCTGGAGAAGGGAATGGCAAACCACTTCAGTATTCTTGCCTTGAGAACCCCAGGAACAATATGAAAAGGCAAAAGATAGGACACTGAAAGATGAACTCTCCAGGTTGGTAGGTGCCCATGATGTTACTGGAGATGAATGGAAAAATAACTCCAGAAAGAATGAACAGATGGAGCCAAAGCAAAAACAACATCCAGTTGCAGGTGTGACTGGTGATGGAAGTAAAGTCCGATGCTGTAAACAGCAATATTGCATAGGAACCTGGACTGTTCGGTCCTTGAATCAAGGCAAATGGGAAGTGGTCAAGTAGGAGATGGCAAGGGTGAACATCCACATTTTAGGAATCAATGAACTAAAATGGACTGGACTGGGTGAATGTAACTCAGATGACCATTATATCTACTACTGTGGGCAAGAATCACTTAGAAGAAACGCAGTAGCCATCGTAGTCAATAGAAGAGTCTGAAATGCAGTACTTGGATGTAATCTCAAAAACAACAGAATGATCTCTGTTTGTTTCCAAGGCAAACCACCCAATATCACAGTAATCCAAGTCTATGCCCTGACCACTATTGCTGAAGAAGCTGAAGTTTAATGATTCTATGAAGACCTACAAGACCTTCTAGAACTAACATCCCCAAAAAGATGTCCTTTGCATTATAGGATACTGGAACGCAAAAGTAGGGAGTTAAGAAATACCTGAGTAACAGGGAAATTTGGCCTTGGAGTACAGAATGAAGCAGGGCAAAGACAGATAGAGTTTTGCCAAGAGAATGCACTGGTCATAGCAAACACTCTCTTTCAACAACACAAGAGAAGACTCTACACATGGACATCACCAGATGGTCAACATTGAAATCAGATCGATTATATTCTTTGCAGCCAAAGATGGAAAAGCTCTACACAGCCAGCAAAAACAAGACCGGGAGCTGACTGTGGCTCAGATCATGAACTCCTTATTGCCAAATTCAGACTTAAATTGAAGAAAGTATGGAAAACCACTAGACCATTCAGGTATGACCTAAATCAAATCCCTTATGATTATACAGTGGAAGTGAGAAATAGATTCAAGGGATTAGATCTGATAGACAGAGTGCCTGATGAACTATGGACAGAGGTTCACGACATTGTACAGGAGGCAGGTATCAAGACCATCCCCAAGGAAAAGAAATGCAAAAAGGCAAAATGGTTGTCAGAGGAGGCCTTACAAATAGCTGTGAGAAGAAGAGAAGTGAAAAGCAAAGGAGAAAATGAAAGATATACCCATTTGAATGCAGAGTTCCAAAGAATAGCAAAGAGATAAGAAACAGAGGAAAACAATAGAACGGGAAAGTCTAGAGATCTCTTCAAGAAAACTAGAGACACCAAGGGAACATTTTATGCAAAGATGGGCTCAATAAAAGACAGAAATTGTATAGACCTAACAGAAGCAGGAGGTATTAAGAAGAAGTGGCAAGAATACACAGAAGAACTACACAAAAAAGATCTTCATGATCCAGACAATCACAATGGTGTGATCACCAAGCTAGAGCCAGACATCCTGTAATGAGAAGTCAAGTAGGCCTCAGGAAGCCCACTTGAACTACGAACAAAGCTAGTGGAGGTGATGGAATTCCAGTTGAGCTATTTGAAATCCTGAAAGATGATGTTGTGAAAGTGCTGCACTCAATATGCCAGCAAATTTGGAAAACTCAGCAGTGTCCACAGGACTAGAAAAGGTCAGTTTCATTCCAATCCCAAAGAAAGGCAATACCAAAGAATACTGCAACTACCGCACAATTGCACTCAGCTCACACGCTAGTAAAGTAATGCTTAAAAGTCCCCAAGCCAGACTTCAACAGTACATGAACCATGAACATCCAGATGTTCAAGTTTAGAAAAAGCAGAGAAACCAGAGATCAAATTGCCAATATCCACTGGATCATCGAAAAAGCAAGAGAGTTCCAGAAAAATATTTACTTCTGCTTTATTGACTATGCCAAAACCTTTGACTGGGTGGACCACAATAAACTCTGGAAAATTCTTAAAAAGATGGAAATACCAGACTACTTGACATGCCTCTTGAGAAATCTGTATACAGGTCAGGAAGTGACAGAACTGGACATGTAACAAGAGACTGGTTCCAAATAGAGGAAAAAGTATGTCAAGGCTGTATATTGTCACCTTGCTTATTTAACTTCTATGCAGAGTACATCATGAGAAACTCTGGGCTGGAGGAAGCACAAGCTGGAGTCAAGATTGCCGGGAGAAATATCAATAACCTCAGATATGCAGATGACACCACCCTTATGGCAGAAAGTGAAGAACTAAAGAGCCTCTTGATGAAAGTGAAAGAGGAAAGTGAAAAAGTTGGCTTAAAGCTCAACATTCAGAAAACGAAGATCATGGCATCTGGTCCCATCACTTCATGGGAAATAGATGGGGAAACAGTGGAAACAGTGATGGACTTTATTTTTTTGGCTCCAAAATCACTGAAGATGGTGACCGCAGCCATGAAATTAAAAGACGCTTGCTCCTTGGAAGGAAAGTTAGGACCAACCTAGACAGCATATTAAAAAGCAGAGACATTACTTTGCCAACAATGGTCCATGTAGTCAAAGCTATGGTTTTTCCAGTAACCGTGTATGGATGTTAGAGTTGGACTATAAAGAAAGTTGAACACTGAAGAATTGATGCTTTTGAACTGTGGTGTTAGAGAAGACTCTTGAGAGTCCCTTGGACAGCAAGAAGATTCAACTAATCCATCCTAAAGGAGATCAGTCCTGGGTGTTCCTTGGAAGGACTGATACTGAAGTTGAACCTCCAATACTTTGGCCACCTGATGAGAAGAACTGACCCATTGGAAAAGACCCTGATGGTGGGAAGGATTGAAGGCAGGAGAAGAAGGGGACGACAGAGGATGAAATGGTTAGATGGCATCACTGACTCGATGGACATGAGTCTGAGTGAACTCTGGGAGTTGGTGATGGACAGGGAGGCCTGGGATGCTGCAGTCCATGGGGTCACAAAGAGTTGGACACATAACGTAAAACTTTCAATTCTACCCAATTTTGTGTATAATTCAGTTGCATTAAGTATATTCACATTCCTATGCAATCATCACTGCCCATCTCAAAACCTTTACCTTGGAAAACTCTCTTGTCATTAAACAGTAACTCTTCATTCTCTCCAGTACCGGGAAACCACTAAGCTACTTTCTGTCTTTCTGGTGTCTTCCTGCCAGAGGAACAACAAATGAGCCCCTTGCGTGCATGCATGCTCAATTATTTCTTACTCTTAGCAACCTCATGGACTGTAGCCTGCCAGGTTCCTCTGTCCATGGAATTTTCCAGGGAAGAAAACTGGAGTGGGTTGCCATCTCCCCAAAACTCCCAAACCCCCAGCTTGGTGTTGGGGTTTCCCAGAACCTAACCACTTCAGAAATCTTTTTGAAACTCCTATCTAATCATGTTATTCTCTTGCTTAAAAAACACTTTTTTTCTTGTCTTTCTACCTATGCATCAAATAACTTGGTGATAACAGCTACATAAAGCCAAAGCCATAGAGATACAAGGAGTAATACCCTAATAATAAGAGACTAAAATGCCACTTTCAGTATAAGGCAAATCCCTTCAAAATAAGGAAAGCTACAGAAGATGTAAAAAAAAAAAAAATAAATAAATAAATGCTATGGTTATATATCAGACTTTACACACTGATAATAAGGAATAAGCCTTAGCATCCATGACGAGCCATCAAAATTCATAAAATATTAGGTTATAAAAAAAAACTTAGGAAATTTGACCAAGTAGAAATATTATAAACAACACTCTCTGACTTCAATGAATAACAAATAAAAATTAAGAACAATTGAAAAAGAATCCTTCCACCTAAAAAAACAAAACTAACTCCTGGAGAAAATAGGAAAACAAAGTATAAACTACAGAATTTCTAGGAAAAGGATAATTAAAATACTACATATCCAGATTTATGGGATATCTAGCTGTAGATACCTAATTCAATAAAAGTGAAAGAATAAACATCAATTCAATTCTCTATTCAAAAGTTGGAAAAATAACAGAAGAAAAGAAAGCACAAGGAAAAATAGTCAAAAGACATAAACTGACTATTCATAAAAGTGTTAAAACAGCCTAAACATATGAAAACATGTTTAACTTCTGAGTAAGATAAATGCAAATTAAAACAATGAAATACCATTTCTTTTTCTTTTTTTAATATTATTTGGCTGTGCCAGGTCTTAATTGCGGCATATAGAATCTTTGGGATCTTGCAGCATGTGGAATCTTTAATTATGGCATTTTATGAAGTCTTAGTTGCAGCATGTGGGATCTTAGTTCCCTGACCAGGGTCATACCTGGGGCCCCTGTCATTGGGAGCTCGGAGTCTTAGTCACTGGACCACCAGGAAAGTCCCTGAGATACCATTTCTTAACCATTAGATTATCACACATTCAAAAGCTTGACAATACATCGCTTGGCATAGTGTGGGCAAACAGGTACTCTGTCCCACCCACTGCTGATGGAAATGCAGACTGATAACAGCCTCTATGGAAGGGAATTTGGCAGCAGTTCACAAAAACTGCAATTCCCCACTGGTAGGAAGCCACTACACCAAGCAATATATTGATACACTGAGTAGTAAGGTGTAGGTAAAGAGGTATTATATATGGAACCTACTCTAAGCTGGTTCAGAAAAAATAAAAAATGACGGCAGGTGGGAAAAGAGAAAGAGAATATGACAAAGCAAATATGGCAAAATGTTAAGCTGTAGGGAACCTAGGTTTAGTAGGCAGAAATACTTTACAGTCCTTGAAACTTTTCTTTATGTATGAAATCATTTCGAAGTTAAGATTTTGTGTTTCGTTTCTGTTTGTTTTTTGGCCCCACCACGTGGCTTGCAGGATCTTAGTTCCTTGACCAGGGATCAAACCAGAACCCCTGAAGTGAAAGAACCAAGTCCTAACCACTAGACTACCAGGGAATTTCTTCAACATAAGTATTTTAAAATAAGAAAATCCTATATAGCAAAATATTTCATTTTTATAGAATGATTAGAGACAAGGCCATTTGTTTTAAACTTTTTTTCTGAAGAAATAGAAACATGCTCTGATAAAGCTATAATTTAATTAAATATCTTTGTTTTTATTACTGATGATTAATATTTTGTGCACAAAAATATTATTTTAAGTTATGAATTAGAGATTCCAGTAGAAACAGCATTCGGATCTAAATTCAAATATGGGTGGACCCTGATCTACTATCATCCAACATGACTTGTCCTGAAGATCACCTCCTGTGGGCTTTGATTTTTCCATCTGCAGAACAGGAAAAGACTGCCTGCATTATACCATTGCAGGGAAGATCAAGTAAATAACACGCATCTAACTACTCTTAAAATGCAAATGTTAAAGATATATATGTAGTAAAGCAGAGGTCCCCAACCGCTGGGGGCACAGATCAGTAGTGGTCTGTGACCGGTTAGGGACCAGGCTGCACAACAGGAGGTGAGCGGCAGGCATAAATGTAATACACTTATATCATTCTGAAACCATCCCCCACTCCACCCTGGGTCTGTGGAAAACCCGTCTTTCATGAAACTGCTCCCTGGTGCCAAAAAGGTTGGGGACCTAAAGGTCCTTAATCAATGATTTTCTTTTCAGTAGAGAGGAATAGTTATACCACAATCTTGTAAAAATGATTCTTTTCCCTAGATTATATCATCTAGAGGTCATATTTTCAGTTCCATCCTATTGGCATGTCAGAGATAAAACACATAGGTTAAAGGATAAGGAAATCAACATCTCTTTTGGAAAAATCATATCTTGTACACTGCTGGTGAGAATGTAAATAGGTACAGCCACTATGGAAAATCATATCGAGGTTCCTCAAAAAATGAAAAATAGAACTACCATATGATCCAGCAATTCCACTCTTGGGTATACATCTGGAAAAAATAAAAACTCTAATTCGGAGAGATACACCTCAGTGTTCATGGCAGTGTTATTTACAACAGCCAGGATGTGGAAACAACCCAAGTGCCCATCAACAGATGACTGGTTTAAGAAAATGTGGTGTATATTTACAATGCAATATTAACCATAAAAAATAATGAAATATTGTCCTTTGCAGCAACATGGGCGAACCTAGAAAATACCATACCAAGTGAAGTACGCCAGACAGAAAAAGACAAATATTATATGCTATCACCTATACGTGGAATCTAAAAATAATTCAAATGAATCTATACACAAAACAAAAACAGATTCACTGACATAGAAAACAAACTTGCGGTTACCAAAGGGCAAAGGGAGGGGGGAGGGATAAGTTAGGAGTATGAAATTAACAGATACAAACTACTATACATACAATAGATAAGAAATAAGGATTTACTGTAAGGCACAGGGAACTATGTTCAATATCTTATAATAAACTATAATGGAAATAATCTGAAATATATATATGTATATATAACAATCACAGTTGCTATATATCTGAAACCAACACAATATTGTGAATCAACTATACTTCAGTATAAAAAATTTAAAAAAGAAATCAATATCCCAGCTGCAAAAAGAAATCAGATGACTGGCCAATCACCTAAACATTATGGCCTTTTCTTCCAAATGCTCTGATTTTCAAGGTTCAAATGCCCTTTGGTACCAATGATTCTTATCACTTAACTTTGACAGAAAGCCCACAGATCTGTTTCAAGGGTGGAGAGAGAGGACACTTAGGATCGATTAGCCAGCACCTGTGGATGGTTCTCCCAGCAATTGTTGATATCGAGACCATTTTTAGGTAAAAAAAAAAAAAAATCACATTTTAGAACTTATAGAATATCTGCTCTTCTTTTGAAAAGGTAATGACACTCTCCTCTGTTTAAAGATAAGAAATGGAATGATTTGATTCCCTATTTTAATTAGATTTTATCAACAACGAAAGTTTCAGTTCAGTCGCTCAGTGGTGTCCGACTCTTTGCAACCCCATGAATCACAGCACCCCAGGCCTCCCTGTCCATCACCAACTCCCGGTGGTTAATTTTGCATAAACTTCTATTTTTCTTTCTTAGAAAATTTATTATTATGAATACTCTGCACCTTAATTTATCCCTATTTCTTATTTAAAATTTAATTTTCAAAACAGGCTTTCATGTTGGTAAATTTAAAAAATGAGTCAGATGAAGGATGCCCTGGTTCTAATAAACTTGAAACCACATGTCACCCACCAAAGGTGGGCTAACACCAACCAGCAAAGAGCTTGGATGCCTGCCAGCAATGGATGTCAGATCCCAGTCATAGCCCCCAGCTCTCCTCTGAGACTCAGGGCTCCTGAAAGAATCATTCCTTCTCAAAGAGAATGACACTTCATCTGGTTAAAAATCTGAGCCATCAGCTGGGGTTTTACATGCATTCAATGGAAACTATTTACAACAATTCACTCTATGATTCATTCTGATATTTACTGAACATCTAATATTGGCAAGGCAGTATGCCAAGTGATTTGAGAAATACAGCTCTATGTTCAAGGTGTTCATATTAGAAGCAGTATAAATAATGCGCAAGACATAACTTGAATACAAGTTCAAAAATGGCAAGGGCTGAACAAACAAAAGCAATATAGTTAAGGAGTTCAAAGAAGGGAGCTCTTACTCTCTATTAACACTGTAGCTACTTGGGAAGGGAAAATGAACTTATGACTAAGAGGCAGTTTACCATATGATTTGCATATGCTAACTAATACCCATCACACAACAACCCATCACACTACTTTTATCAAATACTTGCTTCAGTCTGGTCACTGTACTGAGATCCCACAGACATTATCTTATTAAATGCTCACAACATCTTAAATCACTGATCCCTTTACTGATGCAACAAGTGAAGCAAGAACAAAAAACCTAATCTGCCCAAGTTCACTTGAGTATGATATTTAAGAGGAGAGACGCAATTCCAGAATCTTTGCTCTTTCTAGAATCCTGGACTCGTCTAGACTTAGGTACTTAGCTAACAAAAACAGCAGTGTCCCACCCTCTAAGTAGCAGTAATGGATCTCAGGTCCCCAAGCATGTTCTTACAAAGGGAGCTTTCTCCAACTTCTACATTCCAGTAGACCATCTCCACACAGCCTCGGTGATGTCCTCATAGTACTGAAGCACTCTTCCACAACAGTTATAGCACAGATATTCCCCTTTTGATAACAGTCATGAGAGTCTCTCCTGCCTCAACAGCATGTTCCAGACAGGTGCTCTGCATTCATCTGGATATGGCAGCAACAAGGCAACTCAGGAAAAATGCCAGATGTTCCAACAATAGATGTTATCATTATCTATTTTTATTCTGGCAGCTCACTGAGGTTTTTTTTTTAAATATCATTTTTAGCTGTAAAATATAGAGAGAGACCCTCTTATGGTAAAGTCCTGTTTTCTATGAAAAACTTTCACTCTATCAGGCATGAACAGCTTTCCTCTTGATTTGTGTCTGAACCATGAGAAAAAAAATCACAGATGCAGACTGCATTGTACCAAGAACATATGCATGCTTTTAAATCACTTTTATCTTACTTTTTACTAATGTAACCCTGAAACATAAAATATGTCCTTTTTTTTTCATTCACTGTTATGGGAAGAACAGATGGTAAAAGGGTTAGATTAAAGTAATACAGCATGTCCATTAAAATAACCCCCACTGCTGGGGGTGCTTCCCTCAAACAGGAGTTGTGTTGGCTATGAAGAACGGCTTTGGTTTATACACATTGGAAATTGCCGGGGGTTTTGTCAAGGATAAACATAAGCATAAGAGAAAAACTAATGTCAAAATCAAATGCATTTTAAGATGACAATTATGCAAGTTATTTTGCTAATCTGAAGGGCTGACTGAAAACATTTGCCTGTGAAAATGTAACTGAATAGCAGTCAAATAATAAAGTCCATTTCTAACATGAAAAACTTTACTACCTAGAAATTGTGAATAAATGAAACTGCAAAGAAGATATCAAGTAGACATTATTTGTTTCATTCCTGCACTCCTATTAATGGCAGGTAGAAATTTTTGCTTTTACTTCATGTGTAATTTATTGTCTAATTAATCAACAGCAAGAATAATTCAGGAACATTCAGGAACATAATTCAGGAACATACATTTAAAAAGGCTAAATATACCATGATTTCCACATAAGTCTCACACATGTTTAGCATTGGAAAAGCATCCTCATGAAATTTTAGATGAAATTCTGTTTAATTATATACAACTTCAAAAGAGTTAAGCTTGAGGAAACCTTCAAGGAAAATTAGAGAATGCATTTTAAAAGAAAAAAATGTCAATCTTGAGTCACATTCCAGAGTCAAGGATGACTCCACTAGAGGAACTACACAATAAATATTTCTGCTTAAACTATAAATAATTAGAAAGCAAATACTGATTAAAAATTTAATGATTAAACATTTTAAATACTTAGGCCATTTCTCCCTTCATTTTAGAAAATGGTATAAATCGT
Organism: Ovis aries; assembly: GCF_016772045.2. Taxonomy (NCBI): domain Eukaryota; kingdom Metazoa; phylum Chordata; class Mammalia; order Artiodactyla; family Bovidae; genus Ovis; species Ovis aries. The sequence goes on along the minus strand of NC_056061.1, from coordinate 36,815,723 downwards.
CATCTTTAATCAGATGAAGATGACAGTTTTAAAGAATGGGTTCACAAGATTTTTCACTCGTTATTTTTATGATCTGCTTCACTCATAGTATATAATCTGTTGTTTTTTGTGACATATTTAGCTTTAACCCACATTTTAGTTATTTTTAGTTCAAAGAATATTTTGGTGAGAAATCTTTCATACCTGTAAGTTCCTGATAAATTTCATGAAGTAGAAACATGGGAAGTTTTTTTTATGTACCTCAAATGTGGTTTGAAATGTCATAGGCCTTCTCTTAATCCACCCCCCACAGTTACAAAAATGTCACTGGGATCTGGTTTGGTCATTTTTCTCACAGAAAAATAAGTACAGTCGACATCTCATTAGCTGTCAGGGTGACGTGCAGCTGGAACCAGCACTCGGAACCAGAGGCCGGGTTTTCTCCAGCATAATTCTGTAAGGAATCCCCTAGACGGTTCCATATGGAGAGAGCTGTTCCCAACCATGAAATCCACAGTCCACATCCGTCTATAAATCCAAAGGTAAAGTCCCAAAGGCTGGCAGGTATCTTCACTGCACTGAAGATTTTAAACAGGTAATAAACATTTAATTAGGCCCTTTAATGTCCTGGCACACACAGCTGTAAATGATCAAGGAGATCTCAACTTCATATTGATAATACAGAAGTGGCTCTAGCCCATTGGCTAAATCCTGGGTTTCCAGGACCAGTAGCACTAGTTTTAATGGTAATCTTCTGCCCTGATGGGCTTTGAGCATGAGCCAGAACTACTTCCGTCTTTTCACTGATACTGTGACTCACTCTCTGGTGTTTCACATATAAGTGGCAGATTAGATGGGCTTGAATTAGATGGGTGCAGGTGGTGCCACCTGCTCCAGCCCCTTATTGCAGCTTTGTCTGGCCTTCCATCGGTTTATTCTGAGTCTCGACAAAGGACGGCTGCCCAAGCTGCTCTTGGCACTGTCCTAGACTTGGGCCAACAGATTATTGGCAGGCATATCACTGGCCTTCTGCACGCTGAAAGAGGAGGCCTATCAGACTTGTAACTCTGTAAAAAGAAACTAAAGCTCAAAGGCCCTCTACCGAAGTGATCAATTTCAAACTGGTATCTGTAAATGGAAGGATGGATCTACTTTCTCATCTTCTAAGTCAAGTACAATAAGGAAAATAATAAGGAAAACTAAAAGAGCACAAACTGTTAAATAATATACATCCAGAACTTGACCTTCCAGGAAAACACTACAATTCAATGTGCCATAATGTGCTTAAAGGGGTTTCCTAAAAATCTGTGAAGGATGGATGAGTTAAGGAAATCTAAATTTCTTAGCAAAGATATTCAAATCCAACTTAACTCTACAAATTTCCCATTATGACTGGGTCAGATCCCACCAAAAACTGTCAAGTAAGGCATTGCTCTCTTGAATTTGACTATTTGGTTTTAGTACGATTTGATTTGATAGGTTTTCTTAAAATAAATTTCCCTGGGCATATTTTGATGGTGGATTCAGCCATCCCCCTGCTTCGCCTCTGTTCAGCTGTGGGGCAGAATCACAAATTCCAGCCATCATTTCCATTAAGCCAGAAGCTTTCCATTTGATTTAGCACAGCTGCTTTGCCCACTGCCCAACTTCTTTTTTGACACTAACTCTCCCCTAGATCCAAACCATCCTATGTTAAGAAAGAGAGATGTGTTTAACATGAATTATGCCTTACAGCCAGGGATCTGCGGGGGTGAGAGGTGGGCTGCAGCTGTGCTTTGGGCGGCTGGGTAGGATTTAAGAAGCTCAACAGGAAAGGTGTCCTTAGGCGAGTACACAGCTAGAGTGGAGAACTGATATGGTGGGGCTAGAGGTGGCTGACAGATGCAAAGATGTAGCCAGGACCAGGTTGTGGGATTGGACTTCATACTATAACCAACATAGAGTGTCTTTAGGTTTTTAAGCAGAGCTTGGGGGGAAGGGGGTGAGCAGTGGGTACACAATGAAAAGGGTATTTCAGGAAGCTTACTCTGGCAGAAACGATCAGAGACCAAAAGAACAACAGGAGGCTGATGAAGTAGTCGAAATGTGATATGTTCTGAAGAGCCCAGAACTGGACAAAGATAGTGGGCATGGGATAGAGGAGGAACTAAGGGTCAAGAAAGATCATGAAGGAACATGACCTGCACAAGGCCTTTTGTGTCCAGAGGTCAAAAACCAAACCAAACAAACAAAGAAACCAAAATTTTAAGAGACTTTTCCCTTTCTTATGGAAGACAACTATAAAGATACAGTACCATAAATGCACTTGGATTATTAAAAGAATAAGAGAGTTATCCAAAAAGTATCTACTGATCATGGAAATTGGACCCTGGAACTAGGGCTGAGCCCATGAACAAAGACAGGTTTCTGAGATGGAAGGCAGAGCCAAACAGCAGTGTTTCTACAGTAAGTCCCCTACATACGAACAAGTTCTGTTCCGAGAGTACAGTTATAAGTCCAATTTGTTTGTAGGTCCAACAAAGTTAGCCCAGGTACCCAGCTAACACAATCAGCCATATAGTACTGTACTGTAATATGTTCATAATACTTTTCACACAAATAATAAAAAACAAACAAACAATAAAGAAAGAAAACATTTTTACTCTTTCGGTACAGCACCTTGAAAAGTACCAGCTACGTCACTGCTGCTTTTATGCTTGCTTCTGGACATCCTGGGCCTGAAATAAAGATACTGTACTACTGTACTCTGTGCAGAACTGTAAAGTACACAAAAGCACAACCACCCCTACAGGATGCACACACGTGACAGTGTGCATGAACTAACTCACATGATCGGACATGTGAACACACGTTCTCACTAATAGAAAGTTCACAACTTGAAGGTTTGTATGTAGCGGACTTACTGTATAGATACCTCAGGGCAATTATTTTGTGATCAAAGCACACACATACACACACAGAGTAAATATCAGTTGTCACTTCTCTCTGTCGTTGCACTGGAGGTGACAGTAGAGACATGGAGACTAGAAAGCCCACTCCAGGACAGGATGTAGACGGTTCTCTGCCCTAGAATGTGAGCCAGAGAACATTTGTTCAAAGTTTTGCTCTTGAAAGAGCTTCTAGATTCTACCACATTTAATTCCTCCTCAGCAGGTAGGTGTTTGATTTGTACTGCATGATTTTGTATTTTGAAAGCATCCTTAGGTTTTTTTCGCATGTGTATCTTTTGCTTCTTTACATAGGTTATAAATTCCATAGTAGCAGAACATTTTCCCTCCTTGGGGTTTTTAATGTCTCTATAGGCAACCAACAAAGTATTACCTTCTTCTTAAAGTCTCTACTTATCCATTCATTCATTTCATTAACATTCAGTGAGTGACTATGTGGAGGACACACAGATGCTGGGTCAAGGTGGGGGGCAGGTATGAAATAGCTGGTTAATACTTTCAAAGCTATTATAGTCCAAAAGAGAAGCTCTGACATATCCAGGAGGCAGTAGAAGACAGATTATTCTAAATAGAGGCACAAAGGAGAAAGTTATATTTCATGAAAGAGGTAGCATTCAGTCCTTAGATGATAGGCAGAATTTTGAAAAATAGAGGCAATGAAGGCAGAAATAAATGCATAAGCACAAGCATGGAGGCAGGAAAGGACAAGGCATTCAGCAAAGAGGGAGCAGAGAAGTCTGGCTGGATCACAGGGTTCAGGTAATTTAGAACTCAATTATAGGTGACCTTGAGTAACAGCTAGGACTGTGGCACTTCTCCAAACACTGACATGATCAGTGGTCCTTTAAGGTCAATCTGAGAAGCAGGAAAGACTGAAAATGAAAAATTTCCAAAGTGGACAGAAAATTAAGATGAGCTCCAGTCCTCTAGCATGACAGAGCTCCTGGGACACAGGCCGTGGGAGAAGAAGGATAAATGGGTAAGGGGTGACAGCACAGCTGGAGGTGGAGAGTGAGCCTGGCCTTTGACAGGGCGCCCAAGAGATTAGGGCCTTATTGACTGTCAACCTGCAGCCCCACTGCAAACCTTACAAACAGGAATATTTTTTTTTTTTTAGTATTTATTTATTTATTTGGCTGTGCTGGGTCTTAGTTGGGGCATGCAGGATATAGCTCCCTGACCTGGGATCAGACCTGTACCGTTTTCATTGGGAGGACTGAGTCTTAGCTCCTAGACCACCACAGAAGTCCCAAAACAGAAATAAATTTGAACCTGCTGGAAACATCCCAAGGTATGAAGGTCTCTAGGCCTAGAGGCTATTGTCAGCTTACAACTCCCGCCTCCAGTTCACTGCTGGAAGGGCAAGGGAGCCCCTCCAAGACACCACCAGAGCTTCACCACTGCCAAGGATGCCTTTATCACATACATGCTACACTGTGTTTAAATTTTTTGTTTACATTTTTATCTCCCCCACTGAATCTGTAAGCCTTCTGGGGAAAGGGCTATATACTGAGGTCATCTCAGCCCTCCTCTGTTTCTTTATCCACTTATCTTCTCAACTTCACTCATCTATCAATTCATTGACCTATTCACTCAATACGTTCTAAGGGCTTTTGGGTACCCAAAGCAATCTGGTTATCGAGGGCAAAATCTCCTGTCCTCAAGGATCTTAAAGTGTCCATTTACTGCCTCCAAATTTTCTTCCTTTCATCTTCTAATAATAATCTCCTGATATTTCTATAGAAGAGGTGATATCTGAAGTTCAGATACAACCAGAAAACATAAAAAGCCTGTACAGTATAAGAATTTCAGAGAAGATAACCTTTTTTTTTTTTTTTGGCAAGATGCGTTACAGTTTTTGTTGTTAATGGTCAAGGATTACATGTTTTTATGCAACATATAAAACATGAAATGAAGGGCTACCTATCCTAGTATTGATAAAAGTATTGATACCATGTGTAAGGGGAATTCTTGGTCCTTCTTTTCTCTGTAGCTTCAAAAGTCAGCATAGGAGTCACTGGTGTATTTTTTCGAGGCCAGAAAGAACCTCTGTAGGAAGAGAGCTTCTACCTTCACCGAAAGGAAGCCAGATTGCTGGCAGTGAAAATTAAGAGGGTTCTGTGGGATTATTTAAGGTAACAGATGTGGAGTTAAACCTGCAGGTGTTACAGTGTATCTGTAACAAGAGATTAAATACTTTCAGATTTCAGAAGCATACATAGTTTTATGCACTGTTATTATAGAATTATATAGTGTATTGCTTATTACTGACTAGGGAGAAAGCAAGAGGAGGGCAGAATGAGGCAATAAAACAGGAGGGCACGCACTGTCTCTAATACATGTAACAACTATAAACATGCCAAGAGGAAAAGTTTCAAAGAAAACTAGAATCAGGGGGCAATTTATTCATGATTGATGTGACTACACTATGTCAAGATAACTCCCAACTGTATTGGAGTAGCCATGACTAGTTCCTTCAAAATAGATGGAAGAGACTCTAGCAGTTGCTAGAGGTAAGGTCTGAAAAATAAATTCCATAAACTCAGTATTTTTAATTCAACAGAACTGTGAAAAAAATAAGTTGCTATATTCATGAATATAAACCCAGTACCAATAAAATACAACGTTCATATTGTTACGATAGCTCTACAGCAGCACAGTAGCTACCTGCAGAATCTTCGGGAGTTATCTATAATATTTCTTAAAACAAATCTTTCAAAACCATTCAAAACAATTTTGACCTCTCTTGTCCCGAGCAATACATAGAAGTACAAAGGTGATGGAGTCATTCATTAAGTGACTATAATATAATCAAGTCTAAAATCATTCCCAAGGGCATCTCATACCAAGTGGGGACCTGAAAGTTCATCTACTACTGCAAACTGAGTAGTGACAGTGAATTACAATTTGTGCATGTCTCGCATCTTCAAATAAGGGTGCCTAAATAATTCCGAAAAGCAGTGGTGCTGTTTGCTATTCATCAAATGTCTGTTAGAAATTTCCAGATATGCCTAATACATAATAGAGCAAAGAGCTTAATAAATAATATTGATAGCATCATTACATCATTTTCATAACTAATAAAAAGCACAAGATGTTACCTTATGAGCTCAGTTTTGTTTGTTTGTTCTCGAAACAGCCTCTTGAAAAATCTGATAAGAATTTGCATACTAAAAATATGTAAACATGGGAATAACAAAAAGTAAAGGATTGTATTTTTGAGAGGAGGAAGACGCATTTAAAATTAAATACTATGAAAATCTTCATCATTTTGTAAATAAAAATATATTTATTGTGCATCTATTAATATATAAAGGAAAATTCAATACATGTCACTAAATACAAAATGTAAGCTTTAAAATACAATTTCACAGACTTCCCTGGTGGTTCAGTAGTTAAAAATCTGGCTTCTCGTGTAGGGGACACGGGTTCAATCCCTAGTCCAGGAACTAAGATCCCCCATGCCATGGGGTAACTAAGTCCTCGCACCACAACTAGAGAGCCCATGCTCCACAACAAAGACCCAGAGCAACCAAATATATACAATTTCAAAAATATATCTATAATGATCAAAATATATCTATAATGAGAAGAGGTACAAGCAGTCAAGGATAAAAATAATTTTATCCTTCCTTCCTCTATAGTGCTTTTCACTTCAGTTGAGAACTTTAGCTCAGACCCCCCTAGACTCACCCAGGACTATTAAAATGAGCCTCCTGAGTAGTCTGCCTTGCTTCAGCCACCTTAATGCTTCATTTCCAGTTCAAAACCTTTTCTGGTTTTCCATACAACAAAATCCAAATGCCTTGACCTCGCAGATATTTGGCACCAATCAATGAATGTTTCCAAACATATAACCCCTTGTCCTTAACCACAGGGACCCACTCTCCCCCACTTCACCCCCAGTCACACTCAGGGTGTTCCTGCATCTCTTCAGAATCTTGGTCTTTCTGAAGGGTCCTCTCCTTTCCCTTATGTGTGTATACCTGAATTCTACCCCCAGAGCTAGGTCAACAACCCTCCCCAGGCATACTGACTGACATCTCTCTTGAAGCCTTTTGTATACATCATCCTCTATATGCTCCTCATTCTAGTTCATAACTTATCATTCCAACTGTACTGGAACGCTTAAGGGCATTTCTTATACCACTTTTTCATAGTCTGGCACCTTCTACTCAACCGCTAACCCCATTCATCACAATGGCCAGTATAGCATCTCTCTAATGTAGGCACCCAGCTAGCACTGATTGAACCAACACGTAATAGCAATAATGCAAGAAAGTTGAAAAATAAGTATTCTTGAATAATATAAGAGTGATTTGGACCAAATAAGACTTTTGAGAAGCGACATTATTTTCTTTTCTTTAAAATTTCTGAGGATATAGGATTCCAGATGGTAGTACTGAGCTGTTTCCTTTCAGCAGAAATGGATGAGTTTGCCCTGGATGTTATGCTTTTCCACTGTGCCACCCCAGAGGACCCGCTGTTTACCCGAGGACAACTGTCCTAGGACAATTCACTGCAAAGCCTCTGTCTACATGCATGGCTTCTTGAAAGCAAAGACTGTGTTCCATTTCCGATCTCTACATATCAGTAGTCCATGTACTAGGAACTCAGTCAGTGATTGACCTAGCACCATCATTATCTAAAGCAAACGCAATTAAAGAATAACCTTTACTAGGCGCATAAATGTTAAGTAAACTTCATTCATGACTGAGATTTCAAATGAGACACAGGGCCAAAATTCTAAGGACTGCATTTACCTAAGAATTAACACAAGAATGAACATTTTAAAAAGTCAAGAGAAACTCTATGTGAACATAGGTGTGTGCAAGTGAATGATTTTTATGCATCATAGTACATTTCTAGAAGAAACCACCATTTTGGAGAGGGAAAAAGAGGAAATAGTGGGTGATTTGCTACTTTCCACTCTTCCGTATTGCTTTTAAAAAAAACCAAACTATGAAACATGTACAATTTCAAATTAACTCCTCCTCACACGAACCCAAGGACCAGTCTAATGGCAGTTAAAACTTTTTTTTCTTTAATGTGTAGATAGTCTAACATTGTGTGCTAAGTTGCTTCAGTCATGTCTGACTCTTTGCCACCCTATGGACAGTAGCCCTCTAGGCTTCTCTGTCTATGGGATTCTCCAGGCAAGAATACTGGAGTGGGTTGCCATTCCCTCCTCTAGGGGATCTTTCAGACCCAGGTATCAAACCTATATCTCTTATATCTCCTGCATTGGCAGGTGGATTTCCTTGCCACATGGGAAGTCATAGTCCAACATTACTGTAAACTAAAGAAATTTTAGACTTAAGAGCTGAGGTGAAAGAAAATGTAGATGGTGAGGTTTTGGAAGCTCAGTGGGGATATTTGGGTTTTGTAGCTTTATTTCTCTGTAACAATGGACAAATTCCTTCTTAACTTAGTATTTCCTAATTTAAATTTTTCTTTCATTTATGTGTCCAGTACTCCTATCCATATAAGGATAAAATTACCCAAAGGAGTAATTCATTCTTCCAATAAAAAGAGACAGTAAAACTCTTTTCCCAAGGTATGAGATAGTAATAAAGCTTCTCAGATACTCAATAAAAAGAAGCAGCTCCTCCACTACAGTAACTTGGACTAAAATGCACTTTATACATAAAGTGCTCAGTCTTCATAACAGAATGTTTACACTGAAAAATGTCCAGGCATCACACATCTACTCCTCTTTACACTTTGTCAGGGTAAAGAAATCTGGTCTTGGTGGGAGATTTGGAACCACATGACAGCAGTCCCTTGGGATACAGATCTCATCTTCGCATACCAAGCTAAAATAATCTAGCACATAGTAGCTTCATAGTGACCCATGAGCTCAATGAATGACACTTCCTCAAACAGTACATACTTGTTGACGTTGTCAGAATTAAAAATGCTCTGATAAGTAAGGAAATAATAGTTTCTGGACTCGCTAGATTGCCATTTTTACTTTAAAAAATTAAAAACACAAATGATAAAGACCACCTTGATGAAAAATCCCTGAATCCCAGTTGGTTTTCTACCAGCCCAGGAATCATCTCCTGAATTACCCTAATGAACTGCAGGAATTGGGACATGGTGCCCTTAAAGAAAAGGATGGTCACAGGGTACCAGGAGTGAAAAATCCTCAGTTCTATCCTACTTCCTTCAGGCCAGGAGAGAGTTGTGCTTACATTTGACATAGACAAGTTTCTATATCACAGAGGCTGATAAGCAAAAACATTCTTTTCTTCCTTCTGAGCATCAGGACTTGTCTTTGTACCTTGCGGTGTTTCTGGAATACCTCCTCTGGGTCTCATCAGCTCACCACCTTGCAAAGATGAGAAGAGGGCTGCTTTTTCTACCATTCCTGCCATCTGGAAGACCCTCTTTGTTTCATTCCTCCCCATAAACAGTCCATCTGTGCTCAAATCTCATGGTGAAATGTACCCTTGATCTTTTGCCTCCACCTCTTAATTTATCCTTTGACTTCAATTCCTGTCCTAAGATTCCATTTTTCTACATCAAGCTCTTGTTTTCCATATTCTTCTATGCTTGCCCCATCTTTCTGATTAATCGTTGTTGAGGAAAAAACTCAGGACCGTTCTCCTTGAAAATACAGTTATGGTTTTGACTGCAATGAAGCCTCTCACAACCTTCATATAAAAGCAGTAAACCACAAGATCACTTCGAATTTTTACTAGCACAGTTATTTTAAAAGAAGAAGATATTTTTAGAAAGCTTTCCAGATTTATAGAAGTTTTAAATGTATTAAAGCCAGTTAATTAATTCCAAACAGCTTCAATACTTCCTCCACTGCAAGACCAAACCAAGTCACAGAAAAAGAAAACTGCCAAGTGGCATTGCACCTACCTGAGGGTATGGGGAAGTCCTGGATTTGGACTTTGAGCTGGAGAGCCTGGACTTGGCCCCCTTCCTGCTGTCAGTCAGGGCAGGAGTGGAGCTGCCTGCATAGGAGAAGGCTGGTTTGGCAGCTGCGATCTGATCCAGGGAGAGCTGCAGCCCTTTGTATTCCGTGTCCCTGCAGGGTGGGAAGACACAGCCCTTAATAGGCCACCACAGGAGACGGATACACATATTCTCTTACTGGAAATGACAGTCATTCATATTTGGAGAGGAATCAAGTGAAAGTTAGCCATATAACTGGCTTCCACAAACACCTTGATTATTTTGGAAGTACCTACCATTTAACAAATGTCTGTGAATGTAGCTGCCAAATTATATGATATGCTCATGAAGATGCTTTGATTAAAATATACATTGCTCATTATTTTTATATAGTAGAAAATAAATCTAGAATTCCAGTTCTCTGAGCTTTTGTGTCCCTGCTGGTGAGTTATGGATTATAAAGGTTTTCTATTTGTGGGATGAGCTCAGCAGAAAACTGACCAACTGATGCTGTCTGATCATTGACAAAAAGAATGTCTTTTATCAGCTGTTCCTTGATCAGTCATCCTGGGTAAATATTCCAAATACCCATATGGCTAGCAAACTAGGGTATCCAGGCTAACTAGTTAAAAATCCTTTTTCAACAGGCTAACTAAGTTACCTGAGGATACACTTTCCCACCAGTTCTTTCTACTCCTTTACTCAGTAAGTATTTATTAGGCTCCTAAAACATATCAGACTTTGTGCTATATGGAGATGAAAGGATAAATAAGGCATGTAGAGCCCCCTACCCCTGTGCAGACTACCATCTCTTGAGGAGAAGAAACAATAAAGAAATAAACATAATGACTGCAGGCTGTGATGTGACAGGGGAAAAATGTACCTCAAGAGAGTTCACTGAGAAGGTACTGCTGAGGTGTTCAGGGACTAAAGATGACAGCTTGGCCCTGCCCACAGCTACCAACCACCTCAGCCTGCTCCCAGGCAGCAGGAAGTCTTGGCTGACTCCTCGGGTTTCATAAGAGGATATCAATCCTTCCCACTGGCAGCCAAAATAAAACGTTTCAGAGTCTTCCTTATGAGGACTCATGGGAGAACTTTCTCTCAGGTTCCAGAACTGGCCCGGCTGCTTCTGAGTAATTGATTTCTTTTTATCTCACAAGCACTGTGAATCATATCATGCGTCATGTTTCCTTCTTTGCAATGAAGTCAAAAAGCCCTGAGCCCAAGTTTGATGTGTCACCACCTCTAGCGAGTATACAAATCCTCATGGCGTGAATTCTGTACAACAGACTCCACTGTCTCTATATTTTTTTTCTTATATTATTTTTCCTTTCTTTAATGGGTTTGCCTGTTTAAACATTCTGCATGCATTTTCCACGCTCTTCAGATCAAGATAGCTATGTTAAGTGTAGTGTTTGATAAAATTATACACGTAAGAGTGGTTGGCAGATCTCCACTGTTCAGTGACTATTCATTTCCCTTCTTGTCCTTCTCCCTATCTGTCCTGCTACAGAGAGATCAGGCAGAGGCAAAAGTATAATTCAGGCAAGGAGTTCCTCCTCAAGTGACCAGAAATAGAAACCGGCTAAAACAGGGCCAATAATATCACTACTACTAACTGGAGGGTAGTGATAGATGTCATCAGATTACAATGATTTCATATCAAATAGCTCATCTACTCAGAAACCAACACAATTCTGTAAAGCAATTATCCTTCAATTAAAAAATAAACTTTTTTAAAAAGACAAAAAAATTCTCCTTATGTGAGTAACAAAAATTTAGAAGGTAGGCATGCAGTTTGTCTTTGGGGTTTTGGGGGGTCTGATTACCTCACTGGTCTGTTATATGCTCTACTTAACTCCCAAGAACCACACACGGCACAGACTCTGAGCACTCCCTGGTCAGAAACTCATTACCCGCCAAAATGTGGCACCCATCTATTTTTCTGACAATATCTCAGAATTTTCCTTCATTAGTCCCTTGCTTCATCCAGAATAGTTCTCCTCAGACTGATCTTATACTTTCTTGACTTCCTGTTTCTTAAAATCCCTCTTATAAAGAACTACCTTAAGTCATACTCACCTCTAGAAAGCCCTTCCCGGCTGCTAAACCCATCCGTTCCTTCAGTGTGTGTTTACTGAGCATCTCTGTAGTGGCCGTTGGGGGATAGCAATGAACAGAAAGACTCAGTTACTACCTTCATGACCAAGGCACTGGGGCCAGTTCCCAAGGGAACTGAGGAGGGAACCAGAAGGTTACCGCTTTCCTCCTCAAATCTTATTTTTCAAGGGATTATATCTTATCTTGCCCAGTGGATTCTGAGTTCCTGGAAGACTACTGTCAAGAGCTATTTTGTCTGTTCCAATGGCAACTGGCACAGTAGTTCACCTAGATGGAAGAGGAAGAAGATAGGATGCAACTGAAAAAAGATTGCTTTCTTCAGTGACTGCTAATAACCTAGAACCCAACAGCCTTTCTCTGTGGAAAAGACCCCTGTGGGCTGTGAGTCCCCAGACACACCTGACCCTGAGGTCACGCGCATGTGACAGTGAGCAAGCTAGGCGCTGACAGGAGGCAGGGCTCCCATCCTTGACCATATTCTGTGTCAAAATGTACTTCCGTCCACTGGACAGTGGAGTATCCACTCAGCCCCTAGAACTGACAGCAAGAAACACATACCTCTGAAAATCAGCTAACTAATTTTTGTCAGTTCATTCTTAATGCAACATTTCAGCACAGAGATGTACAAGCAGAGGCTACAAGCAGAAAGTAAACAGGATTCACTTTCCTCTTATACACTATCAGACCTCGGAGTATGTATCTTAACCATTGAAAAAGTCCAAAATTTTTGCATAGTTTCCAACCAATGAAATACTCCAGATTAAATAGGCTTAAATAAAGTTTGAAAGCCAATAAATGATTGTAAATTCTACATATTCATATGAAAAAGCTAATAGATATAAAAAGTCATACTTTGATTTTTCTTTTTTTTTTTTTGCCACACTGTGGCATGTGGAACTTCCCTAACCAGGGGTTGGACTCATGCCCCCTGCAGTGGCAGTCCAGAATCTTAACAACTGAATAAGCAGGGAAGTCTCCAAAGAGTTATACTTTGGATACACCAATAAAAATATTACTGTTTTGGTGCACCAAAAAATACAAAAAAGGATTCATCAAAACTGAGCAGAAGATCATGAAGTCAAGTAGATCACAGTGTGAGCCTCTTACTGTGTGATAACCTGTCTAGACTTCAGTTTCCTCTTTACACCTCATAGGGATGTGCTGATGTTCAGATGAAACACTGTGCATAGCTTACTGGACAGTGCTAGAGGATAATACATGCTCAATAAGTAGTATGATTCCCACCCCCTAGGGCACTTTTTGGCACCCGCTTTCCCCAGAGCAACAGGTCCACCTTGACAGCAATTGTAATACGTTTCATTCCAAACACCTCCCTGTGACATATTCCTTTCCTTTCTATCCGAAACTCATTTTGATTTGCTCTGTTCCTTTTTAGCCTCTAAACTCTATTGTAGTGTGCCCAAAATATTTATTAAGTTAATTAAGTTTTTTATTGCTAAGTCACCAAATGAAGACCATAGCACAACACAGACGCGGCCTTCTGAGAAGAGTGTTTCTCTGTTTGGGACTCTTAGCAGCTCAAAAGATGTGTCAGGATGAAAAGCACAATAAAAAAATACCCACTTAAAGACTTTTCAAGTACGGTTGATGTGCTGCCAAGAGCTGGTCTGAATGGTGGATTCACTGAGAACAAAGCATTTGTTTTACTGTTAGAATTCTATTAAACTGAGTATTTCATTTGTGTAGATTAAAGGTCTAGATACTGATGGGAATCACATTACGAATTCCATTTCCTTCCTCCAAACTTAGACCCAAAGAAGAGTCTGGCTCCACCTCCCCCTCCTCCCCTAGAGAGATGTATTCTGGTATCACACACATATCCTTAAAGGTAGGTGTACACCTAGGAAAGTCGGTCAGTGCTTCCCTGGGCAGTAGGACAAAATAACACATGTGGGTGCACAGATCTTAGACCCTGAAATGAGTATGGAGCTTGACTTAGCTGACTTCAATAAAGGAAGAAGTCAGCCCTGGTCAAGTTTTCTTGAGAAGCGCCACATGGGTCATATTCAGAACCCCACAGGTAACCCTCTTAAGGGCAGCTCTCCCAGATACTTATCAAAAGCTTAGCAAAAGAGGAACTGTAGCATATGCCATTTGACATATTTTTCAAAATGGCTGTTGATACCAAATTACTTTTTATTTTTCTCCTTTTAATGACTTGTGCCAGCTCTGTAGACATCCTCAGATACCCAGACCCTGAAAGCAATGTGAAACAGGTAATTTGCAATCACTAGGACTTGCAGCTTGTCAATCTCATCCATATTTGCATAGACCAAAGTAATCCTCTTATTCCACTATGGACAGCCAGAAATCATTCAATTTGCAGAATTAACCATCTGAGTCTACTCCAAACTTTATAATAGTCATATACATATTTAGAATTCCTCAAATTCCAACTGAATAAAAAGGGGCTATTTTTGCACCATCGGTCTCCTTAGCCTCTCCTTAAGTAATATCCCATGACCACTCACAAGGTAAATGCCAACTTGCAATATGGGAAGCTCAGAATGATGCCCTCTTGCAAAGCAAATAAAAGATGTCTTCATTGCTGAAAGGTACTGTCAGCTTCAGAGAGATGCGTCAACATCACATCTATCATTTTGACTGGGAGCCTGGCATTCTCTATGCCGACAGCAGCACCAACACATGTATGACCCTTGAAGCGAGTTGGAATGAGTGCACAGAGAAGTAATCAACAGTATTTGATCAGTTCATGTTGAGTCAAGATTCTTTGCAAGAATTTCCCTCTTCATCTCTACCTTACCCTATACTGCTTTTATTTTAGATTACTGAATTTTTGCTTCTGTCCTGTCAGTTTTGGGGCTGGCCATTCTGGAGTTTGTTGACTTTATGTTATGTGGCGATTCTTAAAAGATGTTGCCAGATATCCCAATTGAGCTACATTTTTTTAAAACAGCTGAAGGTGATCAAATTACTGAGGAAAACGTGGAAACAAAGACATACAATTGATTTGGTTCCAAAGGCGCTGACTGAAATAAGCAGAGGATTGCATTAAACCGTGATCGGATTAAGTAGGAATGACTGTGCCTTATACTAAACTTTTTAATTGGATTCTAGCGTCACTGTTACACGAAGTGCATGACCTTCTTTATATTCTGGCAGAGCTGCAGCCTGGCCACTGGGTAAACCTCCACAGCAGAGAGACCTACTTTCTGCTTCATTTTCAGGCTCCCACGGAGCCCAGCAGAGATAGCTGATAAGGAGGATTCCATACTGTGAGGGGTTCATGAACGAAGACAATCTGCTGGGAAATTAGGCGAAGGCACCCTTGGAAATGTAATAGTCTCATACTAATAAGTGGATTTGTGTTTGCTCCTTGTGGTTTTCTCCATTTGATTTGGTGATTTTAATAGTTCCCCAAAAGTCTTGGGTTTTATATAAACATTGCCTCTGCCTAGAAACCTCTTTCTCCTCCATTTTGTAGGTTTCATCCAACATGCTATGGAGTGGACAGCCCCACAAGGGTAAAGGATGGTTTACCCTTCCCGGATGTGATAGTAAATGTTACATAATAGTGAATGAGGTTTACCATCATGTTGTGATTTCAAGAAGGAAAAGCAGGGGTATAAACAGCAGGCAAACAGCAACAACTAAAAAGTAGGTCAAAAACTGTAATGTAAGATGCGGCAAAACCAACCATCTTCACAACAGGGATAGCATAATGCATTTGTGCAAACCCATGACACAAACTGAAATATAGCTAAGTAAAGACTGCACATGCTGCGCCTAACTATTCCCTTCCCCTCACTGGCCACAGTGATCTCTCCCTGCTCTCTCTCTTGAGCTCCTATACCAGTCACTGCCCCGACCACTCATTCAGCACTTATTCTCTCTCACATGAATGGAATAGCTAATGAAGTGTGTGGGTACCTGTAGACCAAGTCACTTCAATCGTGTTGGATTTTTGCAACCCCATGGACTGTAGCCCACCAGGCTCCTCTGTCCAGGATTCTCCAGGCAAGAATACTGGAGTGCACTGTCATGCCCTCCTCCAGGGGATCTTCCTGACCCAGGTATCTAACCCATGTCTCTTTTAAGTTTTCTGCAGTGACAGGCAGGTCCTTTAGCACTTGTGCCACCTGGGAAACCCATCTAACGACAACCTCCTAAATTTTTTCTCTTCTAATGGTCTTTGTTTACTGTCTTGCAATATATCTTACAGAGAAAAACACTCACTTGCAAATGGTTGACAAAACAATTCTTACTGCAATAAACTGTCATTCTTCTCCAATCCAAATGACCCAAAATTTAAAAATTGGCAAGACTTTCTACGTATATGGGAAAGAAATATCTGCTAGGTAAACAAGTTTATGTGAGGCATTTTTAAATTCCCAGGTTATAATTAATAGTAATCATTCTGAAATTCTGTGTGATCTTAATCAAAGAAACAAATCATAGGCTACCATTTTAGTGGTATGTATATTAACTGCACTTAAAAAATCAAGTTGTAATGCAAGCATGACATATGTGATATTAGGGAAACTAGAATACTAAATTAATTTCATCCTCAACTATGTCTGTAGAACCATTAGAGTTATATTGAAGGGGTGAGTAGTAATAGTGCTTTAAATCCCCAGAGATATACTTCTAAAAATCAGTAAGAAATATCTATGTAATAGAAAAACATAAAAAGGTTGTAAACAATGCACAAATTGCTGAGAAATAACTCTCTAAAGGTTCAGCCTCACTAGCAATAACCTGTGTGAATTCATCAGCTATCAGATGTCATTTTTGCCTTTCAAACTAGAAAAGATTTTTTAAATGACAATAAATCTCAATGAAGACAAGGTGAAATGGGCATATATACATACTACCCGTAAGAGAATAAACTAGCAGTTTTTATCAACAGCCTTAGGTGTGTCCAAACCTTAAATCCAGTCATTCCACTACTATATCTTATGAAAATAATCAGAGATGGGTATCAAAAGGCTATATAAAAGGGTGCTTATTAGCATAATTCTTATATTTAATTGTAAATAAGTAAATAAGAACCAACAATAGAAGCATTAATTATGGCATAACATTGTGATAAAATATTATGCAGTCATTTTTTTAAGTTAATGTAGAAATACTATAGATAAAGTGAAAAATTACCTTTTAAAAAATGTACTGTATAGGCATGTATATGGGTGTGATAAAGAGTTGGACATGACTGAGCAACTAAGCACAGCACAGCATAGCATGTAATATAGTGGGTGGCAAAAAACTAAAATGTTAACCGTAGAGATCTGGAAAATAGATTAATGATGTTCTTTACATTCTCTTTATAACACTCCACATTATCTTAATTTTCCTATAATAAACACGTGTGACTTTTATAATCAGAAAAATATTTCTTGAAAAAGAAACACCAATTGAGGCAAACTTTAGGCACTCCTATCTAATGGTTAAATGGGTTCCCAATTTCTTTTCTTTACATAGAAGAAGCCTGGGCTGCTGCTTTGTGAATAATGTTAAGTTACAAAAGAGAAAGCACAGCTGAACTTCTTTTCCCGTAGGTTCAATATCTCGTGCGCACCATTTATAATTTTTAAATGTCCACATGTCCTTCTGCTCTCTCAGTGCCTGTACATTTCACTTACTTTCTGATCTATTTTCCACCCTTCCTACCTTCTAGAATTATCTGTCTCTAAAGGCTTTCAAGGGAACTATGGGGCATTTTATTTCCTTCTTTGGAGACTATGACTTAAAATATTACTTATAATTGAAAAAAAGGAAGGCTCACCATGGAGTTTCTTAAAACAGTTTAGCTTCATGTGAGTTATAAATGACATATTTGTCATTGTTTAAATGGCATAAACCCTACTTGGGGGACACATTTCTTATTCTGAGGAAGTTAATTTTTTATGCTCAGAAATTCATTCTATGCTACTGCTAAGTCACTTCAGTCGTTTCCGACTCTGTGTGACCCCATAGATGGCAGTCCACCAGGCTCCTCTGTCTCTGGGATTCTCCAGGCAAGAACACTGGAGTGGGTTGCCACTGCCTTCACCAATGCATGAAAGTGAAAAGTGAAAGTGAAGTCACTCAGTCGTGTCTGACTCTTAGCGACCCCATGGACTGCAGCCTACTAGGCTCCTCTGTCCATGGGATTTTCCAGGCAAGAGTACTGGGTTGGGGTGCCATTGCCTTCTCCAATTCATTCTATACCTGGCTATTAAAGTTTAGGTGTGTTTGTGAATTTTCCTGGTCTAAAGTTCCAAATCCTATTGCTCTTATAGCTAGTCTATATTTTATTGTCTTAAGGTGACCTTTAAAAATCAAATAAACAAATGCAAAATGTGCTGCCTCTTTTATCAAAGGCATAAATTAAAAACTGTCAGTCTCCTCCCCCATCGTGAGAACCCCTAATCTGAGTCTACTTCTAGAGAAAGAAAAGCCAAATATAAAGAAAGAAAAATGATACAAATGTCAATCAAGTTTTTCTTATGTTTTGAAATTTCCACAAATAGAAAATAAAATGCATACATATCACTCTGACCCCTCTTTTTCATCTGTTTCCATCTGTCTCACCTCCCCACCCTCTCTGTCCATCTCGCTCATCTTTGCTGTCATTTATGAAACTGATGTTTTTAAAATATATCTTCTCTTTAGAGATCTTCCAATACCTGAGATACATGAATAATTGGGGAATCCCTCACCTAACCCCTTACATTTGGTTGAGGTTCCATTCTCACATAATAGCTTGCTCACCTAGTTCTTCTGACCCTTGGAAAGTTGACTCATAAACCCTAAAACCCTTTGGCAGAGAGGGTGAAAGAGCACAGCTCCTGTTTTCAACTCCATACAAACTCCAGGAATAGAAAAGAAACCTGTAATCACAAACAAATCCTCTTCCCACAATACTGAGAAGTTTCCTTGACTCCCATGAAGATGTCTCAAGAAAATCTACTGGTTGATATTCAAAATCTATCATTAGACACTTATTTCTTTGGCTGTAGACAAATCCTGGGCTTTCCTGGTGGCTGATGGTAAAGAATCTGCCTGCAACGCAGAAGACCTGGATTCAGTCCCTGAGTTGGGAAGATCCCCTGGAGAAGAGAATGGAAACCTACTCTAGTGTTCTTGCCTAGAGAATTCCATGGACAGAGGAGCCTGGCAGGCTCATCTGGTGGCAAAGAGTCAGACATGACTGAGCGACTAACACACACACACAAACAAATCCTATCCTCAGGATCTCAGGGTCCCCCAATTCCCCACAGTGTTTAAGGAGGCCCCACAAGGCCAAGCCTCATGACACTGTTGGAAGCTCTGCCCTTTTCCATATAAGACAAGACCCTGGCATTTCTGCAGATCACAGAAAAGGTGAACCTCAGGTTTCAAACTCCCTGGAAAAAGATGCAGTGAAAAATGATGGTGTGATGGTGTGATGCTGTGTTTTCAAACGCACAAGTCTTCATTTGTTTAACTTAAATATTTTAAAATATGTCCTATAGCATTTATTCTTGATTAAACCTATTCTAGATAGTTAATCATTTAATGGTTTCTTTACAGTTGCTGAGCAAACAGTTCATTCATACCTATGACATATCAAATCTCACAGACGTGTTCTTTAATTGGATTCATTTATTTCTAATCTCCTTAAGTCCTTACTATTGTAATGCTTAACTAAATATATATTAAACTCTATTATTTAAACAGCTAAAATAAATTTGACATGTATTTTATGAATAAGAATTTACCACTCAACAAATGTTCTGTTATTATTATTATGTACCTTGGTATTCAGGTTTTATTTTAAATTGCCTGATAAGTAAGATGTGTTTTAACAAAATAAGTTCTTAACTGCTGCTAGAGATTTTGGATTGCCCGTTAAAATGCTAAATTTCTCATTATTGCCATATGTGGAGTCGGTGAGCTTGTATAATACTATATAGAATATATAGTTATAAATAGAGCCCACTCTAAAGACAAGATCAGAGAATGCAATGGCACCCCACTCCAGCACTCTTGCCTGGAAAATCCATGGATGGAGGAGCCTGGTAGGCTGCAGTCCATGGGGTCGCTAAGAGTCAGACACGACTGAGCGACTTCACTTTCACTTTTCACTTTCATGCATTGGAGAAGGAAATGGCAACCCACTCCAGTGTTCTTGCCTGGAGAATCCCAGAGACAGAGGAGCCTGGTGGGCTGCCATCAATGGGGTCGCACAGAGTCGGACATGACTGAAGCGACTTAGCAGCAGCAGCAGCATCGTAGACAGGATAGGCAAGTAGGTAGCTGCCTGCTTTTATGATTTGTAGGGATGGAAAAGTTTCCTTGGCTCCCATGAAGATGTCTCAAGAATAGTCTAGTGGTTGATGCTCAAAATCTGACATTAGACATTTATTTCTTTGGCTGTAGACAGATGGCTCAGAAAAGGACAACAGGATAAGCCTCATCTATTATCTTTCATTGATTCAGTTTACCAGTTCCTTTCCCTAGAGCAGTGATTCTCAAATTTCTGCATGCATCAAAAGCACATGAAAAACGTATTAAAACACAGCTTACTACGCTCTACTTCTTAGAGTTTCTCATTTGCCAGTCTAGGATGGAGCTCACAATTTGCATTTTTAACAAGCTCCTGGATGGTGCTGATGCTGCCAGTCAGTGGACCACACTTTGAGAACTAGGGCAATTGTTATCAGGGATGAGAGAAACTAACAGAATCAGAGGAAAGAAAGGGCACCACAGGGAAAATAGAAAACCACTGAAAAGGGAGGGAACATTCCAAAGACAAAATTCACACTTCCCCCAGGAACTGCCCTGACTGCATATATTTCACCAAACTACTCCCATCCCCATCCCTGACTGTTTGCTTCCTTTCAGCCTCCTCTTGGACACTCCCTGTTCCCGCAGACTCTACACCACTCAGGCTGCAGGGCTTGGTCCTCAGGCTGCTTCTTTATTCAAATCCACTCCCTAGTGATCTCAGTCCCTTTGCTGGCTTTAAATTCCATACGTTGATGATCCCCATCTCTAGCTCAGACCTCCTCAGACTCCAGGACACCAGATCCAACTGCCTACCTGATTTTTCACTCTGATGAACAACAGGCATCTCAAAATAAACATGTCCACATACAACTCTTGATTGCTGCTCTTTCCTACAAATCTATTTCTTCCCATTATTCACTCAGGTTCCTGAGGTTGCCATTCTTGACTCCTATTTTTTTCATAACTCATGTTCAATCCATCTGCAAACCCCATCAGTCTGCCTTGAAAACATCCTGAACCTGACCCTTCACCACTACCTCCTTCTTTCAAGCCATCATTTTCCTTAATCTAGGTGATTATAATCACTTCCTACCTCGTCTCCCTGCCTCTTCCCATTACCCACCCTGAAGCTTACTCTCCATATCGGCCAGATGACCCTTTCAAAGCTTCTATCACTTCATGCCATGCCTTTGGCTCAAAACTCTCCAGTGGCTTCCCAAGGCCTTCAAAACTCAACATGATCTGACTCTGCCTATTCTAGCATTATCTTCTTCTGTTCTCCCCCTCTCTTTCTCTGCTCCAGCCACACCTCCTCTGTTCACCAACTGACCAGGATGGTTGCTGCCTCTGGGCCTTTGCGCTCGCTTCTCACTGTGGAAGTGTCCTCCCTGCAGGCCTCCATATGGCTGCCTCCCTCCCTTCATTCAAGAGTCCTCAGAGAAGCCCTCCCTGCCCACTTCCATCTCTTTGTCCTGCTTAATTTTTTTCCTTTCATTTTTTGACATCACACAACTTGCTTCTTTGTTTATAAGTACTGTCTATTTCTTCCCACTAAATCATGTTCCATGAGAACCTTGTCTGTTTTGGTCACGACAGGATCTCACCACAGAGCTTGTCATGTAGATGGCACTGGGAAAAAACTTGCCAGGTAAACTTCAAGAACCATGCCCAGTTTTCAGTAGAGAGGACTATGCTCTCAAATGTTTCTTACCATCCTCTTAATTACAGCCACAGAAATTAAGCTGAATCTAATGACAGAAATTTGTTTATAATGAAGGTCCTATTGAGTCAATGGAGATGAGACACAAATAGAAAACAGATTATAATGTGAAATGCCATGTAGCGTCTCAATATTTTCCTCTGGTTTTCAATTAGCCCGCACAATAAATGCCACCCTGCACTTTGCTATTTCTTTAACTGCTCTAATTGGAGGAATGAGATTGACACCCACTCTGCCCTCCCCTTTGTGGGCTTCATCCTTCCAGCATTCCTAAGCTATAACCCTGCAGGGGTCCATTACCCAAATCCGGCACAACAAATAACTTCACTTTGCCAGGATGATAGTGAGATTTCAACAGCTAATAGAAATGCTGTGATTCTATTAGTCTCTTAACGGCTTTTAAAAATTAAAATGAAAACTCTTGTGTTGCATTCGGTTAATTCTGGAGGAAAAAAAAAATGCTGTTCTTTTCCTGCTGTATACTTGGACTCCAATAGCAATTAACGGGAGTGTTGAAAGAAGTAAATCTTGTGGGTCCTTACTTTCAGCCATCAGAACATATTACAGTCATCACAAGCGCAGAGAGTGGAATGAATGGCCAAGGAGCAGCAGCAAACTGAAAACCCCTAAAAATGCTCTGGACCCAGGATTCTATTTTTATCGTGGTTTTCAGTAGGAGGAGGAGAGAGCCAGCACATTCTCAGACTGTGTTACCAGAGAATGTTGCTATTCTGAGAGATGTGTAAGTGGCAAGGGACTTGGGTTTAAAAGTACAAACACAGAGGGAATTCCACCTTAATGGGTACCATTATGACATCCAGTTCAATGTAATGAGGCTGTTTTCACGATCTGGCCAGCAGCCCGTATTAGCATGGCTTTACTGATGTGGATACAACAAATTCTGTTTGAACAAGAAATCCCAGGGAAAAAAAAGAGAGAGAGAGAGATCTTTTCACAAGCTCTATCTATTTAGCAATCAATCAAAGGAAAGATGTTCTTCTAGTAAAGACAGCAGCTTGCATTTGAATCCTGGTAAACTATAAGATGTTCTAAATAAAATAATGATCTATAGGTGATGCTTACAGCTTGCAGCTGGGTGAACATGCCTTAAATGTTGGTGCTTAAACTGGTGGAGGGGAGAGGGCTGAGGTATGGAAGGTGAGCTGACTGGTTCTGAGTGTACCCAGACTGGAAAGCAATGGAGACCCCATATTGTACAAGAGAGTGAACTGTCCACAGACCTTGGTAAAAAATCTTTGTAAAACATCCTATCAATTCCTGAGTAATAGGTAGAATTTATGAAATTGTCAATTTTGAACTATTCTAATGTCTAGAAATGGCAATTTCATATGTTTCACCCTAGCACGACTTTTGAGTCTCTTGTACAGCAAGATCAAACAAGTCAATCCTAAAGGAAATCAATCCTGAATATTCATTGGAAGGACTGATGCTGAAGCTGAAGTTCCAATACTTTGGCCACTTGCATCAATATTGACGCAAATTGTCGATTCATTGGAAAAGACCCTGATGCTGGGAAAGATTGAGGGCAGGAAGAGAAGGGGACAACAGAGGATGAGATGGTTGGATGGCTTCACTGACTCAATGGACATGAGTTTGAACAAACTCCAGGAGAGCATGAAGGACAGGCAAGCCTGGTCGTTCATGGGGTTGTAAAGAGCCAGACACAACTGAATGACTGAACAACAACAACATCCTAGTACAGTTACCAGCTTAAAGACACCAAGCCCAACAGGAAATATGTAGGCTCTGGATTCTAGGCCCTGGATTGGCATGCTCACTCATGAGCCATGTTGTATTGGCTAAGTCACTTGGTCTCTGTGAGTCTGTGGCACAAATTAGCCACCCGTCAAACGTAAGTACTTCTTCCTCGCTAACCTTTCCAGGCAAGAGAGCACCTTCTCATCCCTCCTTCAGCTTGAGCAGACCATCATCTTCCAATCTCTCCAGGGCAAGACAATCTGGGAATTACCCTTTATAAGAGAAAAGCTTAAAATATTACAAAAACTTAAAATAATTAGTGACACTTTCTAAAAATGTAATAAATCTGCAAAGACTATTTTAACTCTAGAGAGATTCTTTAATTCACAATTTGTTGAGCTTCATAATCCTATCAGAAGTCAGCCCCCCCCCAAAAAAAAAAAAAAAAGAAGTCAGCCCCACAAAATACTCAAAAATCCCATTCAAAGCAGAACAGAGAGCTATTCAACATCTTTCCAACAGGACAGAAGTCAACCTGGGAACAGCTATTCTCTCTGCGGCTCAGGTAGTGAGATACACAGGACTTATCCCGGGTACTGTCCCTGTGAGTATTCAAGCTGGACTCATTAGCTGCAGTCAGTCACTTTGCTGCCAGTCATGACCTCTATACATACACACACACACGTGTGTGCACATGCACACACACACGCACACGCACACAGCTCTCTCCAGGGGCCCAGCTCCTTATCACCTCCACTCCCTCCCATCACCTAACCAGAGGGGAGTCTGACCTCCCCTACAAGCTTATCCCCCAGGGATGTCCGAACAGTCCTAAGGTACTTGGGGCCCTGTTCTTTCTAATGTGGGTGGAAACACATCCCTCCAGGAAGGAATCTCGGTTGTCAGTAAGCCAAGAGGGAAATCAAACTAGTCTACTGCCTGGCGCTTATTTCTTTTCCTGCAGGTATTGTCTGGTTCATTTTGATGTCCCCAGAATGTAGCACTGTGCCTGACACATTATAGGTGCTCAATAAATCATTTATAAATGCTTATAGATCCACTAGCCCTTACCAGCTGAAGGAGAGTCTCACAACCCTTTTCAGATGCATCAGAATGTTTGGTGACTTTTCATTCTTGGGTAACCCTCTGCCTTCCTGAGTTGTGCTGTCCCTCCTTCAGCCCAAAGACTCACAGACATTTATTCCATGTGTACAGGTAAGCCAAAAATTATTCTCTTTAACTTCACTGAAATAATCACCCTAATCACTCACACTTAACCCTTGTTACTTTGTAATCAGGCATAGTTCCAAGAACCTCACACATTATCTCATTTAATGTTCACAGTGACCCTCTAAGGTAGATTTAATCATTACCCGCATTTTACAGATTAAAAAAAAAGAAAGACAGTGAAGGTAGGCAATTTTTCCCATAGTCCCAGAATGGCATCATTGGGATTTAAATAGGCAATAGACCCAGAGCCCAAACTCTTAACTAATAAGCTATATTGCTTATAATAAAAGCTATATAATAAAAATGTAGTGACATTTCATTACACATGTTTCAAATATCTTGTAAAACATCCCTATGACTATCAGAGTTTGAAACAAGAAAGTAAGAAACCTAGGGGTTAGGCTGCATCATATTCTAACAGTAGAATTACAATGTCAAATGCAGCTTGAAGGAGGCTTTCCCCTCCTGCAATCTGGAACTGGCCACACAGGTTCTTTGCGCCTCTCTCTCCTCCAGTCTGCTGCTTTTTGTCATTCTAACGCACATCTCACATTTACTCCCTACAAATAATTTTTAAAATAGAACCATTACACCACTGTGGCACCACTGTATATTCATTTCAATAAGATTTATGTTTGATGCAGAATATTAACATCCCTTAAAATTTTTTAAATGGTGTTCTATACCTGGATGCTAAAAAAATATATTTTTATTACTAAAGTCAGATGAACATGTTGAAGATATACTAGCATTCATTTGGGGAAGGTAAGAGCCTTGGGGAAAACAGTTTCCTATCCTGATGGAATGCGCTCAGTTACATCAAGACAGTTCAGGTAAAAAGGTAGAGACACAAAGAAATTCAGCTTAGACAACAGCAGTGGACAAGCACAGTTGGATCAAATTGGAAGAGTGATAATATCACAGGAATGCTGCGGCTGCTAAGTTGCTTCAGTCGTATCTGATTCTTTGTGACCCCATGTGCTGTAGCCCACTAAGCTCCTCTGTCCACGGGATTTTCCAGGCAAAAATACTGGAATGAATTGCCATGCCCTTCTTCAAGGGATCTTCCTGACCCAGGGATTGAACCCGGGTCTCTTATGTCTCCTGCAGTGGCAGGTGGGTTCTTTACCACCAGCGCCACCTGGGAAGCCTGTCCCAAGAATACTTAATGGAAAAAAGAGCAATGGGACAAATGTGCAGAAGGCACTGTTTCATCTCAAAAGATCCCACCTCTGCTTCCAGCGCTTAAAATTCTACTCCTTTCCTGATAGCTCTACCCTTAAATTCTGTGCCCTTAGCAAATACTGCAAGTGGATCACATCATTTCAAACAGGCTAATCTGAGTGTTTAAATATTTAAGTGAAACTCTTATTTTGTCAACTAAATTGTAAACTACCCAAGAGAAGCCAAGACCTCTGCTTCATGTATATACCCAATAAATCACTGCAATCTGCCATACTCTGGAAAACACTGGTGAGGTAGCCATATCAGTCCATGGAGAGAGATGGGGAACACACAAAAGGCTCCACTAATCATCAACAGTACCAGTGTCATAGGTTTTATTCACTTTAAAGTATAATTACTGATTTGGTAAAATTGACATAACACTGGTTCCAACTAAACTAACTTCAGAAATCTGATTACAGTTTAATTTCTTAGAATGCACTTTTGCCCTGTAAAGCACCATTTCACCATGTAAGGCACTTAGGAAATGCTGGTTTACCTCTGTCCAAGCAGAAATCTCAGCTCCCTCTAGAACAGCAGTTCCCAGTCTTTTTGGTACCAGGGATTACTTTTATGGAAGACAATTTTATTTTCATGGACCTGGGGTGGGATGGTTTCAGGATGATTAAAGCACATTATATTTACTGTGTACTTTATTTCTATTATTATTATATCAGCTCCACCTCAGATTATCAGGCATTAGATCCCTAAAGGTGGGGACCCCTCATCTAGAAATTAACCACACTATTGAAGTTACCACACACAAAGAGCACAATGCTTGGAGGGGTATGAATGGAAGGACTGAGGAAGGGAAAGAAAATAGGCACTTAATTTGTGGATTCGAGGATTTTGAAATCCAAATTAAAGAGGGAATTATTCATCTTCTTTCAAAGTATATCAGTTGATGTCACATAGCTGGCAAGAGCTGAGCTACCAGGAAGTCCCTCAATAACAAGAATTAAGATATTGTCAGCATCTGCTTTCTGCCAGCTACTGTGCTATATGTATTTTCTCTTTTAATCCTTTTCAGTTCTTAAAAATGGCTTTCCAAGTGGCACAGTGGTAAAGACTCTGCCTGCAATGCAGGAGACTCAGGCTCAATCCCTGGGTCAGGATCATCCCTTGGAGGAAGAAATGTCAGCCCACTCCAGTATTCTTGCCTGGAAAATCCCATGGATAGAGAAGCATGGTAGGCTACAGTCCATGGTGTTGCAAACAGTCAGACACTACTGAGTGACTGAGCATGCAAGCCATCCTTAAAAAGTGTGTGCAAATGTCTCCATTTCACAGATGGGAAAACAGAGGATCAAAGGAGCAGAGCTGCACTCATAGTCTCACAGCTGTTGTGCAGCCATGCATGTTTGAACCCAGATACATCTGACAAAAAAGTCTGTGCCTTTCCCTTGCAGGTTGCTTCAAATTATACTGTGCTTTTAAAAAAGCAAAATCACAATTCCAGCGCAATATAACTTCCTAGAGTGAGGTCACAGATGGTAAACAGATGGCTCAGACTCAGGCCACAAATGTTGTCAATGCCCAACAAAAGCAGGTTCCTCTCTCGTGGCCCTTAGCTCTACCCTCACCATGGATCATCTCTCACCCCTTCCAGCTCCCTGGACCTTGGATGCCTATGGCAGAGAAAAAGGAAGTGGGAAGTTACTCCCTTAGACAAAGCAGAATGTTAAATTCCTCCATTCATAGGCTCTCAGATATTTCCAGGTTCCATCCGAACTCTAGCCAATCCTTTTTGCATGGTAGCTTAAACACAGACACCGGCACTTCAACCCAAATGAGCTTTCAATCACCACCTGCTCATCAGCAAGATGTCACAAGCCAATGAGAACAGAAAACAGAGAGGAAAGCCCTGGATAAGAGGAAGAAAGTAGCAGTCTTTTACTAAATTATCAAGATATGCATAATCCAAAAAAAGGAAATCAACTGTACTTCAATTTTTTTAAAAAAAGATACACATAATCCACCCCCCAATACATATCTGATATGAAACATAACAGTGTTTGCCTCATGACTACACTAAGTCAGAAGACAAATCATGCTTCTCTGGAATTCCAGTAAAGCCTTATTTGAATTTGTCCATCCATTCACATGTTTTTCCATGATGTGACTCAAAGATCAGAACCTTTTTCCCTCCGAACAGCCAGAGACGAGTTATCAGGCTGATCATTTAGTCAACACCAAGTGGCTTCCATCTAGGAAGTAAAGGGGAGGTCCTGTGAGTCAGTGCCCTCCAGGTCAGGATAACAAGACAGGAAAGAGGGAAAGCCAGAGAGGCCTGTGGAAGGGGAAGCAGCCAGGCAGCAGCACCACCAAAGGACCAGAGGATGACATACCTGCCCAGAGCATGCTGGGAAGTTCTCCATTCCCAGCCTCTGAACAGCGTCCCCAGGAGACAACCTTTTCTGCCATTCTCCTTCAAAACCAGAAAAGAGTCAGTGCTGCCCCTGCCCCAATGTCCACCTACTCTCTCTCTCTCTCTCTCTCTCTCTCTCTCTCTCTCTCTCTCTCTCTCTCTCGGAAATAGCCTGCTGCCACAGGAGGTAATTTAGTATCTGATGTGATTTTTTTTTTTTTAAAGGATGAGTTGGTTTGCCAATTCAATGACTTTCGTTTGTCAAGAACATACAATGTTAAACCTGGTTGTAGAAATGAAATAATTAGTAATATCAATTTTGTATCTATGTAATCAAAAAACAAACAATTCGATAAAGCAAAATGTTTGCAGGCCACATTTTTTTCTTACAAAATAAAAATGTCCTTAAGGGGAAAAAAGATACATCCTTAACTGAACGTCATTGAGAAGGCAGCACTGCTAATTTAACCCCCTAAACTGTCAATATCTATACTTATCAATACTTGTGAAGCAGCAACACAGAGGCAGTGTTTTGCTCCATCATGAGTTCAGATGAAAGCCTATCCAGAACTTGGGTAGCCTAAACCTGCAGGCCTTACTCATTTAAACCCATTCCTCTCTCCCAGACATTTTCTCCCAGCCCCCAACCCCATACAGAGAGCCAGGGGATACAGTCAACACTCCAGGCTTTAACCCTGGCTTCACCACTTACTCAACGGACCTGACCTCAGCTTCCTCACATAGGAAATGGGGAGTGTGATCCTGGCCCCAACCACCACACAGAGCTGTCAAAAAAACAAATGAAGTAATGAATGTGACAGCATTTTAAAGAAATGTGAATTCAACATGGGGAAAAATGTTGAGTATAAATGATGAATTCAAGACTACTTATGATCATTTTGACAAAAGAATTACAGTTAGTGAAAAGTATATGAAAGGTACGGAAGGTAAGATTATTTAAATGAGTACTGGTATTACGTACTGTAAAACTGACTAAGTGTCCCAGCTCTTTCCTTTACCAAATTGTTTTGGTAGTTATAAAATCACTATTAATTACTACTAACAGCTTTGATTGTCAAAAAATACTATCCACACAAATGTGACTTCAGTTTGTTTCTATGACAATTCAATTACATAACAAGTCCTTTGAAAAGGACAAGGGGTTTTGATGTTCAATTTTATCATAATAATAATTCAACACAATTAAGGGGCAATCCTGATTTGAGAGTATACATTGGTATACAATTATTATTTTTAATGATCAAAAACATTAAATCTATTCAACGAGTGCTCCATTGATCTGAGGCACAAGAGTAAATTACTTTACATTTTGATGTAGATTGCTAAGTCAAAAGGTGATTCATTTGACATTATCTGTAATATAAAAGGATGGTTTTGCTAACCAGAAAAATAAAGTCCATTTTTTATAACTACTCAAATTATTGGTCAAGTTTTTAGAATACATTTTTAAAAATTTCCTAGTAGTAACAACAATAATATCACTGGGCCTTTAAGTTTATTAAATTTTAAAAAAATTTTAAGTGCTCAGATTAACTCAACACTCAATACACTTGAAAGAGCAAACTAATATGAGCATGTTATGTTTACTGCTTTATGGTAAGGATACATAAGGTTTATATTCACAGAATATGTTAACACTTAAAAACCCTTTTTAATTATGAGAACAATGGTTTTATGCAAAGAAGAACAAAAATTATGGGATCTGCAAAAATTACAATGTAGATGTCCTCTTTGTCCCCCTTTCCCCATGAAGGAAGTATGGCTCCTTCACCATTTGCCCTAACTTTTCCACAAATTTACAAGATTATCAGTAGATAGCAAGTTATAAGGACCACTAATGTAAATTGTCTATATTTGTTCTGCCTTCTCTAACACTAAGATAGAAACTGCAACACAGAAAATTACCTTCTTCTATATGTTCAATGAATCACTCTAAAACAGGATGTTAGATTTTCCACTGAAACACTGTTCCATCCTAACCTTAGAAATAAACAGAGAAGTCTTCTTTACCCACAACAAAAATGGTTGAAGATATTAAATGTATCTGATTCCAAAATTACCAAATCACTCTCAAAAATCTTCTCTTTTACTTTCCAAGTGAAATATGAGCTTTTATTGCTTACAATTCACATTAGAAGTCTAGTTTAAAATACAATAACATTTTACTACTATATACTACAGAAAAGGACAAGGGGTTTTGATGTCCCCTCACAATATATAATCTATCAATCAGCTTAAATGAGATCACACATCAGTGAGTACTTGATGAATTTCAGTGGCAGTCTGTCTTTAATGGCATCAGTAGACTAGATCTCATGTATATTTTTGCAACCTTCTACACACTGTAATTTGAACACTTTAAATGTGCCATCATAAATGGTATAGTGTCTATGTAAGGGAATGTTATTTAAGGATGATGTATCATGATGTCTGTAGTTTATTTTAAAATGATTCAGCAGAGGAAAAAGTGCATACACAAATAGACACATAGGAAGAGAAAGACATAAAGCAAATATGGCTTATAGATGATGTGTATACGGTTATTCATTGTACTATTCTTTCAACCTTTTTGTATTTTTGAAAATTCTGTTTTAAAAGATTTTAAAGTGAGATTTTTATATCTTATTGGTTTATCCTTAAGAATAGATTATAAAAGTTTTGTTTTTAAAACATAAAGAGAATCAAGACCATTCATTTTTCTAGAAATTACTTTTCATAGTTTATTGGGTGTTCCACATTTTCAATTTTCTTCACATTGAGTATTAATGTTTTCCATCTGAACTGCCTATGAATAATTAATACTACTAATTAAACAAACTCAAGGAAATACAAATTCAAGAAAATTACTTAGGCTTTACACAGTATGCTCTTTTTCACTCTCTACGTTTCTCTAGACTTTGTCCACAAGTCACTGTTACTAGCTAGACACCAGCTCCATTCAACTCTCCTCTTGAAAATAATTAGGGAGTAAGGCTTTGTCAGCCTGTCATACTTAACACTTACTTCAAAGCCTGTGGGCACTCAAAGTTTATAGAAAGGTTTTTTTTTAAAAGCTAACAGGGTATGTGTGCCTTACAGAGAGTCATGAGCTGGTCAGGTTTTTGCTTTTTTTTTTCCTGTTTTGGGTTTTTTAGGGGGAGGGATAGCCCTTAATGAAGAGCTACACAAGCTTCATGGAACCTCAAAGACTCAGAGAAAAACTAAGAGAATTTTTAAAATTTAATCATAGTGTCTTCTTTTTTCTCCAGATTTTCAGAATATCAACATTTTGTACAGAGGTCATACAAAGCCAGTATAAGTACCACCTGCCTCTAAAATTCCTACATTCACTGTCACAGTCACTAATTAAAACAAGGTAACTGAATATTTCTATTCATCATTACTTTTGTTAGATAATAATGACTGATTTTTCTAGGCATATTTTAACTTGAACAATAAATTTACCATCAGGAAATCAGAAAAATGAGTTTCTCAGGAATGTAGCTCCCACCAAAATGTCACACTTTCATTTGACCAATGATTATCTAAAA
This sequence comes from Ovis aries, assembly GCF_016772045.2. Lineage (NCBI taxonomy): Eukaryota > Metazoa > Chordata > Mammalia > Artiodactyla > Bovidae > Ovis > Ovis aries. Next base: position 36,783,713 of record NC_056061.1, on the reverse strand, counting down.
TTCTCTCTGCTTTCATGACATGAAAACCCCCTCACAATAAATGCTATTAAAATATCTAAATTTGGAAAACCTCTGGCCTGTCAAGTTATTTGGAGGGGCTTGTGGTTTGCCGTGTATTGTTTGAGATAGTGTGTTTGGAAGGAATTCACTTATCATTCTCAGGCTTCACAGAGAACTAGCCCTGAAAACAAATGTATGTGGTAGTTCACTGCTACCATAGAGAATCAATAGCCATCTATTTAATTTGCTAAGACAATGTAAATTAGTAACTTCCAGCCAGATGTGTGATATACACATCAAACAAACTGCAACCTGTTCATTATGAAAATCCTGTCAACACACACAGAGCCACTTGATGACATTCCATCTAAGGCAATTTCCACATTTACAGCCATAAAAATTGTTCTCAGAATTTTTATACAAAGAATTGGAGCTGAGACTCATAAAAGGGTAATCAATTTCAGCTTTTCATCTTGTGTGCTTCTGTATGTTTATTTCTCTTTTCATTCAGCAGTATAAAACATTCAGAAAATCGTATGCAATGCTATTTTTTCTTCTGTAAATCATTTATCCTCATTACATCTTTTTAATCTTATGTAAAGTTGGGAGCCTAATCCTGCAGCTCTGAAGAAGTGTGTAAAGTGAAGAATGACAGAGTCAACAAAAGAAAGAAAGTACACTTGCCCACCAGAAAACAAAACAGAATATTTCAAAATGACTCTAAACATAAATTAAGTTTACCCATTGGGAGGTCCAACTTGCATTCTGATCATTTATATGGGGCTGTGTGACTATATACCCTGCTGTTTGATAAAAAATTATTACTAACCACAGGCACCCACCAGAGAACAGAGTGTATGTATAATGCTCGTGATGTCTCAGACATACAAAGCACCTTCTTAAAGAATGTCCGTTTCCTTTCCATGGTAAGCAGACATAATTTTTCACTCTAATACTTCTGCTTCACAAAGTGGCTTGTTTTATGAATTATATTTTGCCGTTTTCTCTTATGTTTATCTTAATAATGTGAAAAGCTGCATTTATTAAAATAGATGGTTTTGTACCCCAAATATTGGTATGTTTTCTGCTCTGTATTAAAATCCACAGCCTTCTTGTTATTACAAAAACTTAACAGTATCCATTTCAATACCATTTACTAAAATGAAAGAAAGAAAAAGTTTCTTAATCACCAGCTATTTTTCTTGAATACTGAATCCTCATTTAAGCCAAATTCATTTTCCAAGCCTACTGAATTAAATTTTATTGTAAAACAGGGCAGAGTAAATAATCTTATCGCCAAGCATAATATTTCCAACTACTACATTTTTAATTTGCTAAGTTAAAAGAACATGAAATTAATCTATTCCTCATGGCCAATAGTATAGTCTGATTCAAGATAGCACCCTTTAACCAACATTTTAATGTCAAAATAGCATTCCTACTAAGTGCTCAGTATGTCAATGCTTCCAAAGTAAATAACTGCTCAGGCTCTCTAAAATCACAAGAATTTCAACCTGCACTAAAATATGAAAAACAACAACAAGAGATAACTGCACACAAAAGGGTTCTTCATAAAGGCTTCAACGCTAAGCAATTCTACTTTCACAAACATTATACAGAATTTGTTTTCTTCACCAGTGGTATACCAGGACATGTGATCAGCCTACAGGGCCACATTGGCAAACCAAAACGATTATTGTTTCTAGAGAGACTAAGGCTCCAGTGTGGTCACCTGGCCGCCCTGCCAGTCTCATCCACAGGTGGCTTCCAGGCCGGTTCTTCACCTAGAGAGGACAGGGCAACAGAAAGGCCCTGCCACGACTTGCAGCCCTAGCTCCCATGGCGTCTCTTCACTTCCTAGAGGTTCAAGTTAGACCCTCCTGGTCACTTAAACCCTCTTTGTGGTTCAGGGAGGAATCACTCTCAGAACTCTGAACTTTGATTGGAGACTCTGGTTAAAATTAAGCACTTCAAACCCAGCTTTGAAAAGTGAAACAGATGTCCTGTTTGTTCACTATAAATGGCTCAGTACATAGGACCCTTCTCTCTCTCACTCCCTCCCTCCCTTCCTCTCTCTTCCTGCCATATTAAATTTTATTTAAGAGTGCGCTTAAAAGGTTAAAAAAGAGAGAGTAGAAATCAAAAAATAGACTGTGAAGGGGAAAACTCCTAAACCTTTCTCTGGAACATAAGGACCGCTCTTCATGATGATGAAAGTGCTAGAGCTGTCACCTCCCAGCGCAGTCAGTGCTCGGGGTCAAAACCAACCCTACCCAGTGGACCCCAGCCTCGCCTGAGGAGACCAGGGTCGCCTGCAGTGGGCCACGGAGTCCCAGACGTGCACTCACGTGAGGACGTAGTTGACGCTGACGATGCAGTGCGGCCTGGACGAGCGGCTGTTGTGCACGATGGTCGCATAGCTCTGCACCCACACCCAGCCGCCGTGCTTCGCCAGGAACCGGTAGTATTTGGTGGTCACCTGCCCCTTTACCAGCACTGATGGAGAGACAGAAGACGGCTCGTGGTGAACAGACTTGCTCCTGAATCGGCCCAAATGTTATCCCTGGCGGTGGGGAGTGCAGGTCCCCAGGGAGCCCTAAGAGCTGCACCCAGGCAGGAGGGAGAGACATCCAGAACATTCCCAAACGAACAATTCGTCCTGTCGAGCTGCATTGAGTCCTCCGGTCCCTCAAGATTTAAAAAAGAGGGGAACACTTAAAAGTTGGGGGATTCTCGAGACTCGACATTCTAACTATAGAAGGTCAGGTGTGGGCATCAACTCCCGGATGCTCACATTCCCTGTCCCAGGAGATTAAGCTCAAAGCAAAGTTGTTTCAAAGCTAAAGTGAGTCAGTGCGAGCTCGAGCCCAGTGGGGAAGCCTTAGATTCCATTTCCATCTTGGGGGAGGGGAGGAGGTGGAACAAGACCTTCCTGGGAGAACTTCACCCGGGAACTCAGAAACTCCCTCGGCCTGCAGGAGGCCCGGGGATGATTAGGGAGATGAGCTGGGGCCAGTACTGGGGCAAGGCGCGCTGGGCCTCTCCTAGCAACACCACCGCCCCTTCCCCTTACCAACACCGTCCCGCCCCCACCTCCCGCCCGGCAAGGTGGCGTCTTACGCAGGTGGTGGGCGCAGCGCAGGTGGAAGGTGTCGCAGCCGTGAACGTGGTGATACAGAGTCTTCTCAATCAGGTCCTGAGGTTCGTACCCTGTCAGCTCCGCCACTCTGCGGAGAGTAACCCCACCGGATGAGCGCGGGTTGCGGGACTGCCCCCACCGCGAACAGCCACCTCAGAGCTGTGCCCATCCTCAATTCTCAGGGCCCCCTCAGTCACCTCATCCACAAAATGGGTCGACGAGGGGCTCTCGGCGACTGAGCTGGGCCGCCCTCCCGCTAGGGGGGACTCTGGCCCTGACCACCCACCTGGAGTCCAGGAAGATGAGCTTCATGTCCAGGCTGGCGCGGAACATGAACATGTTGCTGTGCAGTTTGATCTCCGTGACGGCGCTGGGAGGCAGCGAGTGGCCCACGGCCACCAGGCCCACGTTCTGGTAGCAGCCATCGAAAGGGGACATGTCCAGGCTGTACTGGCGGATCTTCAGGTAGCCGCTGCAGTGAATGACCTGAGGCGGATGGGGAAGGCCGGAAGCTCAGCCACAGGCAGGAAACACCCCAAAAAGGTGGAAAAGGGACTGAAACATTTGCAGACTTTTCTCGGCCACAAACGCCTGTGCCCCACAGCCGGTGCACTGAAGTGTCCACAGTTATGGGGCTCCCACGTGTCTCAAGGGACTGACGGTCCTGCCCCAGTGGACTCATTTAAGAGCTGATGAAAATGCAGAGGTCTGAGCCCGCCCAACCCTAATACATTCAGATCGCCAAGCGGGGCTCTGGGATCTTCATGTTCGCTGCCATTAAACAAGAAAATCTTGCATTCCAGCTAAACCTCTGGTTCTTAACCTCTGGCGGGGGAGGGGGCAGAATCTGTCTCTATGAGTAAACTCTTCGAATCTACCGAACTGTTTCAGATGCTTTACACATCCCTAAGGTCCATTACCAGTCCGAGGTTAAGATCCCCAGCGTTCAAGGCAGTATTCGAACCCACTGAGACGTAAGCAAGCTTAAAACACAGTCTCCAGCTGTTCACAAAGTTTAATGGCCCTTGCCACGCGCCCGTCACAGCGGCGCTGTGACGTTTGGGGCTGGGGCGGGGGAGAGCCGTCCAGGGTAGTCCTGGCTGCAGGAACCCCTCTCCCCGCCCTCACGAGCCTCCAGTCCTGCCCCCTTCGCCCGCACGCTGCTCGCTGGGCGCGGCCGCCAGGAGGCGTGGATCTTTCTCAGCCACGCACCTTGTAGCCGCCGCAGGTGAGGCCCGCGTTCCTCTTGGCCAAGACGCACTTCATCCTCAGGAAGAAGGAGCGCTCGATCTCGTACTCTGCGGGGGGTGGGGTTGGGGTGGGGAGCACGTGAGAAAAGCGGCGGCGCCACGGTCCCTGCCATAGCTAAAGGAGAAACAGCTGGCAGCTGACTGCGATGGGTCCCCGGTGTCGCTCGCACGCGGCTGCCTTACCCTGGACGAAGTGAGAGTGGTAGGGTTGATGGGCCGTGAGCACCGCTGTCATCTCGTCGTGGTCCGCCGGGTGGATGTATTCGTAAATGCTGTTCCCGGTCAGCTCTACCTGTAAAGAGGTGGGTATCACCGTCTCCGAGGTGGTGGGACGTCCCACGGAGGGGCTGAAAGATTGAGCCAGGGGGTCTGCAGGGGACAGGAGCCTCAGCTCCAGAGCTGATCCTGAGTTCTAATTCCAGTTCTGCCTGCTACCTATTGCAACCTATCTAAGCCTCAGTTTCCTTATCTGTGAGAGGAAAGAATAACAATAGTAATTATAGTAACAGTAGCAGTAGTAATAGTAACAGCTTCCTGGCAATCTGAAAAAGACATCATGACATAAATATGTAGCCACCTCCCATGGTCTTTGGTTTAAGCTATAGCTGCTGGAAAAGGCAGCCAAAAGGGCTTGGGGTGAATGCTAAAGGACAATTAGAGGAAGGGGAAGATCCAGACCTCCTGCCAACTGAGATGTTTTCAGTCCTAGAAACACATAGAAACGCTTTGGGAAAGTCCCACTCCCTGCCTCCAGCCCTGGCTGTAAATATTGAAGGCTGGAGGTGTGGACCACTCACCTACCTGAGAAAGACCCAGGTGGACTGAGGCTGTCTCAGAGATGTACATGATCTTCCCATCTGGGGCCACCACAAAGATGAAACCATCCAGAGTCTGCGGAGACAGAAACCATTGAATGGAGAGCCCTCTGGGCCGTTGGGAGAAATTGGGGGTGGGGGGGAGTGATACAGAAGTACAGAGAGATGGAGTAGACAGAAGCTAGCAGGAAGGAGGGAAAAAAAAAAAACAAAAAAACCTCTAGCCACAAGAGTTCTTTTGTTTATTCCAAATTTGTAAGCATGGAGGAAGTGGTGGGTGAAGCTACTGTCCTCCAAGACTGAGGATTCAAGAAATGAACAAAGCAGACATATCTACACATACACAAACATTCTGGGGGAAAACCATAGCCTGTGATAAGAGGTGGGATGGGTACTAAGAAAACCAGAGGTTTCCTGTGTCAGTCTTGGAGAGTTTCATGGTGGGACATTCTATAATGGAAAGCGTGCTAGTGGGGTTTGGGGAACAGTAGGCACTGGGAGATGTGGAAGGGCTGGCAGTCTGAAAAGTTTGTAGACAGAAGGCAGTTGGCCAGTGGCTCTGGAAAGAGTCCAGGAGAGGGGGATTTAGGAGATGAGAGTCTTTCGGGGCAGCAAGTCCACACAGCAGTGCTACAGAGTATATGTGCACGTTTACACTGATGTAGCAAACTGACAGGCTCTCCACGAAGAAATATCTTAGACTTTCACCATTTCATTATCTTTGTGAATAAGGCTTCAGTCCAGGTGGTGGAGCATCAGGATGAGTCAGATCCTGCTCTCAAGGAGCCGGAAATGTATAAGGGACAACAGACCTAAAGCCGATATAATGACCATACAGCTGAATGGACAGTGCTGTGAAGGACTAGAGGCTGAGTAGCCTGAGACCTGGGGAAAATCAGAGTGGTCAGAGAAGCAGAATTTAGAAGAGCTGTCTGAGCAGAACCTTGAAGAGGAAGCCTGAATATGAAGAGGGAAGAAGGTCATCCTAGACAGAAGAATAACATATAGAAAGCAGGCACTGGGGGAGAGGAGAGGATGCATCTGGTGTATTCAGGCATGAAAAGTTTGGTGTACCAGAGATGAGGCTGAGGAAATACACTGGTGCTGGATTGTTGGAGAGTTTGGGATGTCATTCTGAGGAATTCAGAGATGCTTTGCAGGTATCAGGTTCCAACAGAGTAGGGAAATAAATAGCAGGCTTAAATGTAGATGTGTTGGTAGTGTTTTTTGTTTCATTTTTCTGGCAGAATGTGGACAGTGACCTATAGGAGGAAAGAGGGGAGATGAGGAAATCAGGGATGGTCAAGCCTCAACTTGGTGGTTCAAGGAAGACAGAGTAGGGAAAGAGTCTAAGATGATCCTGGCTGTTGTGGAATTTGTGGTGGCAGAAAGAGAAGCTGAGACTGAGTTCAAGATCATTGAAATTTACAGAGGCATGGTGAGTTTTAGTATGAGTGGAAGTCTGGAAGAAGGAGATAGTGAGTTCTTGTCTTGGGCATGCTAAATTTCAGGTATAGGCAGATTTCCATTTGGATGTGTCCAGATGGCAGCAGGAAATAAAGGTCTGTTGCTCAGGAGAGGGATGTCTAGACAAGAAGTCATGCAAATGTGGGGAAAGGAGTTGATATGGTAGTGTTGGCTGAGATAACCCAGGAAGCCTTGAAGCTGTAAGAGGAGAAACAAAGCTGGAGCCTTGGGGAAATGCCAGCATTTATAGTCAAACAGTGGTGAGAAAACCTAGACTAGCAAGCAGAGAAGGGGAAGAATCCAGGAAAATGTGCTACTTTAGAGACTAAGGGAGAGGCAGAACGTCAAGTAAGCCATGTCACCTCCATCCAGTCTTTGCCCAAATGTCACCTTCCCAGTGAGGTCCTCTGCAACTGTCTTACCACTAAAAACAGCCCTCTTCTTCTTCACCTTCTTTTTCTCCATGGCACCCACACCACTGTCTTACTATGCAGTGCACCTGAGTGGATTTGCAAGGCTGCTCTCCTTAGAATGTCAGTTGCATGAGGCCAGAGCTTTCTGCCTGGCATGCAACTGGCCCTCCTGTGTTTGTGGAATGAACGAGGTCAGGTAAGATAACAGATGAACATCTTATGCTGAACAGCAAAATACAGCCTGTGCAGAGCACACCTTCTAGGAGAGAAGCCATACTGCAGAGGTGTCGGAGTAAGGAGAGCTGGGTAAGCCATGGAAACTGAGAGGATCACTAAGTCCTGTGAGGAGTCTGGGATGAAGATGAGGGAAAACATTGGGCGAGGACTAGAAGGGGTGACTGTTTGGGTTGTGCTGTCTTGTTTATATTGATGAGGAAAGTTAGCTGGGAATATGGAGGGATTTCGGAGGGGGTCAGTTGCTGAGAGACAACCGATGAAAGTTGTCCCCGAGAAAGGGAAGAGATAGTGCCTTTTAGTTAAATTCAGGGCTGTGGAGGCCACACCTGGAAGGGAATGCTCACACAGGGCCTCTCTTTGCCCTATGAAACTAAAATCTCTTTTGGCCTCTGGGATTGAAGGAGGAACTGAATAGTGATGAGACTGGAAAGGCCAGGCCACTCCTGCCATGAGACGCTAAGCATGCCTGGCCAGGGAGGGGGAACCATCTGAGAGTCTCCAGTCTGATGCTAAGGCTCCCACGTGAGGAGCTTTGGTGGACTTGAATAACAAGAATAAAGGGGTGCAGGGTGGGGTACAAGTGTCAAGCCTAAAAATTCAACGGGGAGTTTTACTATTTTAAATATTTGCTAGGTGACTTACTCTGGCAATGGACAATTTCAAACGGTGTACACTGCAAACAACGTGGTAATGGGCACCTCCACAATGGATAAACTCATTACCTGGGGAGGTATGTGTGCTACCCCGAGGGTCCCTGCACAGCCTGGCAGGGCTGGGATGAGGGCGCCTGGAGAAAGGAAGGAGCCCCAGAGCTACAGGAAGCAGATGAAACGAGTTGTGGTCGCAGCTGCACCCGAAATGTGTAGGCTTAAAGTACTGACGGGCATTTCTACCAGATCCCGGCTATTTCTGGGATAAATTCTTCATTTCGGACGGTTGTGCAGCCGGGCTTCGGCAGCTTGGCCCGAGGGCTGCTGTTCCCTCTTCCGAGTGGTGTCGGATGGTGCGCCCTCCCTCTGTTCAGCCGTCCTGACTGTGGCCTTAAAGGGCTCCCCTCCAAACCCAACGCGCCTATCGTCACCTGCTCCTCCCTCTCCACCTGGCCAGGAGACTTCCACACCCAGCGAGGTCAGAAGCCTAACATTTTAACTTTATAAGGAGTCATAGGGACCGCGTGTGAGACGGCCATCTTCGGACAGTTTCCCATTTTCTGGGGAACAGGAAGCCTGGCTCCGGCCCTCGCACACGTGCCGCGTCAATACCTGGAGCAGGTGCGAGCCCAGTTCTCGGCCGACGTTGTCCAGGGGGCTGGTCCTACTCGAGTGGCCCCACGCCTCGCCGAGCCCTGTGAAACACAGAGACACCCTTAAAAGATGCACTCCGACCCGGCTGGCGGTTTGAGAAGTAGTTTAGTGGGTCTGTCACCCAGGCAAGCTTTCACACACAACCGGACACCGTCCGGGCTCCCTGCCTACCTGGACCGCGGAAACCCATGGAGTCAACTGAGGCTCCGCCCTCTCAACTCCAAAGGAGTTTAACAGACGTCAGACTCCCGCTCCCTCTGCATGACCGGCCCCGGCTTCTCAGGAAGGACAGGGTCCTGGCTGAGCGCCCCACTCACCCACCCCGGCAGCACCCCAAGTGGCCTCTTTTGAGGGCACTCTGTGCCCAGAGGGGCCCAACACAACAGCAGAGCGGTAACTTTTGTGCAGGTTCACTAGTGTGCTTAGAAGGGCGAGGGACACTACTCACCCCAAGTTTCATCATCCTTATCACGAGGCCGAGGGTGTCCACACATTCAGCGAATACCGCGGCCTGCCCAGAAAGACCTGAGACTGCGGGCCAAGGCCCGCTCCTCCTGGTGGGCTTTCTGATTGGCTGCGGGGCTCTCCAGCCCTTTTCCTCCCCTTGGCCTCTGACTTTAAAACGCTTCGGAAAAACTCGTTTGCTTGGGGATGGCTTCCAGCACCAGCTACCCTCTGCAACCCTTCCTCTGCCTTTCCTCTCTCTCCTAGCAGCCCCCACTTAATGCGTCCTAACCTCAGGTCCCCACCCTCACCCGAAGAAAAACCCAGGAGCTTTTCTGAAAGCCACTTATTTTCAGGTGCTAACACCATCTTACAATATTTACGTCCCATTTTGGACATAGGGAATCACTCCCCTTCTCTAATTCCCCGGCATCAACTACTAACAAAGACTGCCCCTTCCTGTCCTTGATGCTATCACCTTAAGCTCTCTCCAGGCTTTGCCACAAATCAGTTCTCTGGTGATGTCTTGAAAAATAAACCTCCCTGTATGCCCGTGGCTCATTTTTCAAAATTTAATATGGAGTTTGCTATGGTACCTGTTTTCAGGAAGAAAATGAAAAATTAGACAGAAGAAACTTGCAGAGGTTAAACTACTTATGGGTAATATCTTTTAACAATGTTGCTGCTGAAATTAACATAACTGGGTAGTCCAATTCTTTTATGCTTCCAACCACTGAACAAGGTTAAACGTGATAAAAATTGGGGGGGGGGGTGGAGGGGATAATTTACTGAATTACTGCTTTTATGGGACAAATCACTATGAAGTACCCAATAACAAACACTCCCATTGTAAATGGGGGTGGGGGCGGATCTTTCAGAATAAAACACAAGAGTTGGGACTCAAAGCGGCTTCCGAAGCAGGCGATCAAAACTGTGGTAACGAGTAACCGTGAGCGCCCCTTAAGCTCGAATCGGGTTTTTCTGGGTGTTTGCACATCTAAATAAATCTAACGATTTCCCCACCGCTCTGCAAACACTGATCCGCCCCCACCAACCCCCACCCTCGCCGGGACTCCTCTCCCTTCCTCGCGTTGGGCAACTCCTCCTGATTCTTCCTCCCTCCCCAGAGTGACTCCACTGCCCTGATTCCTGCGGTCCTCCTGGACCTTTCCGGAGGGCCCTGCCAGAGCAGCCGGCACACACACAATCCTTCCTTCGCCTTGCTACTTTCTCTTAGCTCCTGCCGTCTGAGTCAAGCTCTATTCCTTGGTTTCACCCCCATCACACATACCCAACCAGAAGTGGCGGGAGGGTGTAGTCGAGGAGGTCGCACGGGGGAGTGGGGAAAGGATCCTGCCGGGAGAGCCCGGGACTCGGGTGGCGCTGGCCCTTTGACGCTGGGGCCCAACGGAGGCCTGAAAGCCCTGAGCTTCCTGGGACGAGGGGCCGGGCGCTCGGCGGGCAGGGAGCTGGCCGCAGCCGCCTTGCGTCTGGGACTGTGCCTTCCGCAGCTCCCCGAAGGGTGTGAAACTTGCTCGTGGAGCCAACAAACGCTTTATTCTAAAATTACTAAGGTTCTCCAAAGCGGCTGGGGACACCCGGGAGCCGCCTCCCGACCAGAATCATCTGAAACCCCCTCCCCGCGAGCTGAGCTCAATGTTGAGTACGGGTTCCGAACTCCCGGCGCCAGCCTCGGCTGGTTGTGGTCTCTGGGGGCGGCCTCATTATTATGCGCCTACGAGGGAAAAGTAAGACTTCCCTGCAGGTTAATAAACAGCCGGGCCGAGCACAGGGTGACAGGAGCCTCCCGCGCCCTCTCCTGTACCCCCCACCCCCTCACCTTTTAAGGAACCTTTTGCTTTCACGGAGCATTGCCTTCTCTCCCGTTCCCGGTTGAAACCTCCCGCACACGGTCGTGTCTGGGTTAATGTTTTATAAAGAACTGGCTGCCTTCCTCTACCTGTCTGGCTTCTCTGACCTAAGATCAGGGCTCTGAGCTCTCCTTTCAGCCGGCCCAGGACACCTTCCAAGCCCGGGGCATGGGTTTCATCTCTCAAAAAGCCGGGGGTAGAGTGGAAGCAGAGACCCCTCTCCCTGGACCCCGTCACCTTCCTCCCGCACTGACGCGCTCCCACCCCCCAGTTTCTGTTGGAGAGGGGGGTAAGCCGAGATTTCGTTTCTGCACTTGACCTACCGCAGAAAATTCGCAAATCCTTTGATTGTCTGTTTAAAATGAGGAGGAAACCAGCTCCCTTTGCGGCAGGATTACAGTGGGAACAAGATCTAAAGATTCTCTTGTAATTCGGTGAGGCCGAGGAACAGGGTTTTGCAAAGGAGAGAAGGAGCTCTGCGAGGGAGGCGATAACTAAATCGGGTTTTAGACAAAAGGATTTTCCCCAGCTAAAGTGGCCGAAGACAAAGGAAAACATAATCTATTTTGGAAGATTTCCAAGATATGCCACATTAACCTTAGCAGATAAATTTTTCTTCTCCCCGCCCCCCTCCCCTTAAAGTCTGGTTTATCATATTTACATAAGTAGTATTAGAAGGGATGTATCTATTATGGATCTAAAGGACTAGCTCACATTTCACGTGAAACCCCGGGCGAAGTTTCACTGTTGCTTTACCCTCAGTGCGCCGTTGAGCCATTTCCATTTAAATACCCCCTGACCCAAGGATTACCTCAATGGACTGACTGCACGGGTTTTGTAATTTCCTGAAAATGAGATTTCGATTTATAAAACAAGAAACCAATTAGTAACCAAATGAGGCGAAGTAGATCCACTAAAATTGACCTAATCCCACAGGCACAATTTAGGCCCGTTCTTGGCGAATGAATGATGAGCCCCAGTCTAGAGTGAGCCCAAAGCATCATCCAGCTGTGTTATTGCAAGCAGCAAAAATAAATTGATCGAGCTTTTCCTTCGGAATGAGTTTCATACCCTTGACAAAATATAGATTGCAGACCAGGTATCTCCTCCTTCACCCAGTCAGGAAGAGGAGGAGGAGAAGAGCTTGTTTTACAGTTTCGCGCCCCCCTCCCCCCGCCCCCTTTAATAAATACAGTATCTCAATAGAAAGGTGTTCTCCTTGTAGCCCTTCCCAGAAACCTTCAATTCTTGGATGACAGGGAGCTGTCCCGTGACCTGACCACAACTTGGTGACTGAGACGGGAAAAGCCCTCCGAGACCCCGCGTCTAACTTCTGGTCCCGGGGGACTTGTCTCAACCACCTGGTTTGTCCACAGGGCCTCCGCGTTCTCACTGTGCAACCCTTTCAGCCTCAGAACAAGCGGTATTCGTGTTCCGGCACCAGGAGCCTCAGCGGCTGGGCTCTTTGGGGCAGAGAGGGACGGAGATCAGGAGCGTTTCGCCCAGACCGAGCGGTCTGGAGCGGTCACTGGGCCGGAGGCCGCTTCGCGCACCGAAACGCACTCAGTACCCCCACCTGGGACGCCTGGTGCGGCCTCTGGGCCATCTGGCGGGTGTGGCCCACCTTCCGACGACACTGGTGGCCGCGCGGGGCTGGGGTTTGCCCCGTGCAGGGTCCCGGGCCCCAGAGTGCGCGTGTGCCCAGTACTCCCCTGCCTGCCTCGGAGACCCCCAGCCGCGCCCAGGGAATCCACTTCTGTCAGTGTGAACCTGGGGTGGAGACCGACGGCCGCAGCGCTGACACTCTCTGGGCGCTCGTTGGAGCTTCGGCCCCTGAGGTAGGGCTTCCCGGGCGGGGCCGAGCCCGAGAGAACACGAGCTGCAGGAACCAGGACAGGCCGGGCCCGGCCAGGTCCCGACTAACCCGTGGGACGGACACGCACGAAGGGCTGACAATAGTGTGCGACGGCTGAGAGCCTCAGGCAGCGTCTCCCGGAGACCGGACCTTCGAGGCTGGCCGGGCTGGGCGTCCGAAGACCGGCGCGGGCGAGGCCGGTGGGTCTGTCCCGCGGCGCGGGCCTGTCCCGCTTCGGTTCCACTTGGCGGTCGGGACGCACAGCTTTGCCCCTCGGGGGCATCTTGGCTTTAGAGGAGTTTTAGAGGAGGGCCGGGCCTGGGGGCAGTGGCCCGCGCAGCACCAGGCTCGGCGGGCGGAGACGTCCTCACGCCCCAGGAAGGCAGAAACAAGGGCCCGCGCGAAGCGTAAGGAGACACCGCGCGGAGGCCGCGAGCTGGCGCACTCTCGGCCACCGGGGCCAAGGCTAGCGGGCCACTGGCCGCCGCCGCGGGGAGAGAATGGGCCGCACGGTGGGGATCTGGCCCGCGGGCCTTGGCCTACAAGCCTCCCCGGCGGCGGGAGCTTCGACAAGGTCGCTGTCCCTGGTCTGAGCCACGGAGGTCGAGTGATATCGCTCCGGAGCCGTCTGCGCAATGGCGCTACCAGAGGAAGAAGCTTTGGTCCTCAATGCTCAGACAATGTTTTAGTGTTTTCTGATTAGGAGGCCCATTGCAAAATAATTAAGGATTCCCCGTCCCCATGCAAAATTTAAAATTCCTTGGACCACAGACTGAAAATGAGGGCACAGCTATTATCATAAGGTTTTAGCTGGGACGAAACCTTATTCTCTTGAGAAATACCTGATCCGACAAAGAAATGAGGCAAGAATTCATAGATTTGAATTCTGTGTCCACATTTGTATCTGAAAAACCTGGAATCTGCCAAGAATCCCCCAGATTGAAAAATAACTCCCCCTAGAAATCAGGTTTCTCCCCTGGAAATTTAACTTGATTTTAGTTTCAGAGGAGTGTACCCTGCTTAAAAGTATTCTGCCATAGCTTATCATACCCTGTTTTTATAGTTTTGCTGTTGTTGCTATTGTTACTGTTTTTATTAATGATTACTCCCTTTTCCAAAAAAAAAAAAAAAGGTACTTCTGCCATTGATCTGGTCTACAATTTCTAGCACATAAATCTGCCTTGCAAATGCTCTGCCCAGAGTTTAGTTTTGTACTCTACATTTTAAGTCAACATCAAAACTGGAATTAAACAGAGAAACTCAGCGTGGAGCATAAACTGTGCTTAAAGGCGTTTAAATGAGAAAAACTTCTGTAAGAAAATAAACATGGAAACCTAATGCTCAATCATTTCCCCAAGCAGCAAGAAAAACAGCCTTAAATCACCCATCCACGTGGGAAATGGGGCCTCTTTTCCTCTTTCAGTTCTCAACCTCAAAAAAAAAATAAGGTGATTAAGGATTTCAGTCTTGAGGTGAATATTACAGCAAGTGTCTGTGGAGGTTTGTTTAATCATCCTTTTCTTTCCAGCCTTTGTAGAGACTCCTACACAGTTACTGATTTCAATTCTGTCATTATTTTTATTTTGCCAAGACATGTTGACAAAGAAATGGCAGTAATGTTACCAAGATATTGAATGGCCATAGATTTGAAAACATTTGATCTTTTCAAAGGCCACACTATGCAAGCCACTATGCCCCCAGTAAAAACTGTATTATAATTGGATAACATACATATTTTAGTTGAACTTGTTCTTTTTTGTATACAAATCAAGTCATAACATATCTTTTTTTTAACTTGCCTCTTTGGCTTTGAGAACACCGAAGACATATATATCCAGATATGCCAACTTTTCCTTTGCAAGGCTGTTTTAGAATAGAATATATTACCAGTTGGGATATGCAGTTCTAATGATTTCCCACTAATTGTCCCAGACTTTTTGTTTTTATTTTTACTATGAAATTTCCAATTTAATACTGTATTCTTAATTATTCCAGGGGCCCATATCCCGTTCTTCTGTTCCTTCTCCCTTGATTTTTTTCCCTCAACAGCTCAATTTTATCTATTGAGACAAATAAAAGCTGAAATTTGCTCTCAGACCAGGAATTTACTAGACTCCTGGGCGCAGGGTGGTTAGGAATTGTATTCAACAAATGGTGGGAGGGTAGCTATATTTTAAGTATCTTTCATTTTTTTCACGTGTAAGTATGGAAGGATTTCTGTTTAAGTCTTTTGGCATTACAGGGTATTATAAATAAAATGTAATATGAGCAAAACCAGTAAAGTTTTATAGTCATTTTTATGCCTAATAACTGATGCCACCAGATTTAGAATTATTTTAGATTATATATTTTGCAAAATCCATATGTTACATATGATAGCAGGCTTATTGTGATGAAAAAGTTACCTTCATCTCACCTTTAAAAATTTGTTGAAGACCTACTATGTGCTAGGATGGTGTCAAGACAGATGTAAAAATGTACTTCATTTTCAAACAAATTATTTCCATCTCTCCGCACTAAACTATATTACCTCCATAAAAAGTGCTCAGTTTCCCCCACTGCCATGGACCTAATATTGCCCACCTTTCTGCCTTCAGGCAACAGCTGAACCCAAATTTGGCACCCTCTGCAGGTTGTGCTTGGTTCTGCGGCCTTGAGATTATTTTGCTCCTTCTGAAAACTGTTAGTTTTATTGTTTGTTGCTGTTGTCCTTTAACATTTTAAAGGGCTGAATCTGGGTTTTGGACTTTTGAAGCTAATGTAGACTCAAAATTAAAACCTCATCCCTAGGAACCAGCTGTCCGGATGACCCTAACTCACCCGGTGGAGGCTTTGGGTGAGTTATGAGCTCAACAGTAGCTGGGGAAATAAATGATGTGCCCAGAGTTCACACATCGTCCATCCCCTCCTCCCCATAAACTCGCACGCATCCAAAGAAGGGAGAGGAAGGAGCGGCTCCTGGCCAAAACTCTGAAGGAAGGTGAGTGGGGCTGCAGAAAGTACATCACCTTTAAAGTAGCCACAGGGGACAGGCCTGGCCAAACAAGGGGACTCCAGCGGGAGTCTTCACCCGCGCTCTTTTTAAAATTAATGAGAAGTTGGCTAAGAGGGTTTACTTTTTGTTCCTCCTATTTATCACGCAATTTATAATTTGTGGAGTTAGCATTAAAATAAACAAGAAAGCTTGCTCTCTTAAAAACAAAACCAAAACAACAAAACCCAGCCCGATTCCCTCCGGCCGCGCCTGCCCGGGGTCTGCACGACACAGAGGAGCCCCTGGCCCAGCGACTCCCCGGGCGCACTGTCCCTCTCTGTGCCCTCCCGGGAAGCCGACCCGCTATTCTTTTCCTCCGCGATTACTCGCAGCCTCACAAGCAGCACCATATGCTGCTTCTGATCAAACAGCGAGCGACATCGGCACCGATAATTGACGAGACCCGCTAGAAATCACGCAGAAAGGGAGCCCACTGAGACCGCAGGGGCTGACAAATCACTGCTAATAATCCTGTTAGGAACAGAGCGGCCAGCGGAGTTCGCAATAGCTTTATTTTTATAAAGTAGGCGCTGACAGTATAAAGACAACGATATCTCTTTTTTAAACAGAAGGCAATGTAGCATAATAGAAATTTTCCCACCGTCAATTCTCAGCACAGGTTGAATGGGAAATGTGGTTTTTTTATTACATAAGTTGCCCCTCCTTCTTTTTTCTCTTTTCTTTTTTTAAAAAACTTTTCAGGTATGTTAGGTTTTGATTCCTCTCCTCCTGTAGTTTCCAAGGTCAGATGAGATTGTTCAAGGAACTGCTTTAAGACAAAATGACCATACTTACAGCTTTGGGCTAAAACTGAACTATAAAAGTTGTCCTTTAGTGCTCCTGACTAATTTGGGGGCATGTTTTGCAAGATTTTGATTCAGATAATAACTTGTAGTCAAAATGAAGCAAAGTGAAACTCAAAGTCCAATAGTGATTCTTTCCTTCCCTCTTTTCCCTAAAAGAAACAACAAATTCCAAACATCCAAAATCAACAATAACATAAATCTCTCTGGGTCAAATAAGACGTTCTGGTTTATAAATAAACAAGGTTCCTTCTCTAGAATTTGTTTGTTTAGTGTTCTCTCCTTTACACTTCCAAATCGTCCTTCCCCAGCAAAGACATATCTAAAATATTTTAAAAATCTGTTTATATGTTATTTGAATGTGAGTAAAGGAAAAGATGGGGAAACAGAAGAGAGACGAGTCCTTCACCTACTGAATATAAATGGTTTCATACACGACAGTGTTCTATGAAGGCTACTTTGTCCTCACACAGTGAATCTTGATAATCTAAATACATATTTTAAATCATGTCAACAGTTCAGCTATTCTAACTTCTAGGCCTTATAAGACAATTTTCCCAGGGATTCACTTGCCAACCTGCCACCTAAAAGATATTTTCTAAGCAGGCAAATGATCTTAATTCAATCTTATATCTCAGAAAAAGTATCAAGCCCAGAGTTGCAAATCAGAGTTAGTCTCAGAATCTGTGACCATCTCAACAACTCAGAATAAATTTGCAATAAGTAGTCGAGAGACTGGGTAAATTCAGAACATATTTGTTCATGAACTAGCCTGCTCCTCATCTGCTGAATTACTGATATATTGAGAAATTATTATCTCCATGTACATGGGTCTGTCTAGACATAGCAAAAATAGAAGAATTTAGAGATGTTCCTGGTCTCTACTAGATATAAATCTAACAAGAGGAATTTAAAAAGAAAGTCATGTTTGGGTTAGTAGTACTTCCGTCAGAGCCCAGTTATCTAAGTGTTGACAAAAGCACCCTTGGGCTGCTTCCCAATCAAACACATCAGATGGACAGAAGAGAAAGTATTAATGGGGAAGTAGAAAGAGCCACAGAAAGGCAATAGAAATTCTAAATCCAGCAAGGTTCTTAGTTATTCCAGCATGCTAAACTTCCCTTTGCAGTGTATAGGTACATATGCATCTACTTCTCTGCCGGTAGTGTAGTCATTCACTGGCAAATCCCTTACCCCTTCTACCTTTGAAATTCCATCTGGTCAAAGTTACTTACCTTCTGGGAACACTACTCTCATTTTGAGATAGCTGGTGGTGAGTCTGATTATGGATGCTTTGTCCAGCTGCGAGGTGATAGCTGAGGGTAAAGGCAATAATTTAGCCAGTTCGTAAAATTCACTGTTTTCCTTCTCCCTCCTAGTCCGGGCAGCATTTTTGGACTTCTCTTTCATCGTGTCTCGTTCTCCCTTTCTTCTTACAACATAAGTTCCACAGATTCATCCAAAATCAAAAATAAACTTTCAATTAGAGATCATATTTGGCCAAAAATATAAAGCATACTTTGACGAGATTTTTGCTTCAGTGTTTTGATGGTAGTGAAAGAACACCGGCGAACAGATTTTTTTCTTTAAAAATATGGGATGCGAATAAAATTGCTGATCCACGGCAAGCGATCTCGACAATTCTAGGCGTAGCTGGGCATCAAATGCCGGCGGGAACCCCGAAAAGCCAGCCTTTTCTTCTGTTCCGCGCTGCAAACCCCAGTCCTCGGGAGATCGACATAATAATCCCCGACGGGTGCTCTCAGTCCCGAGGCCTTGGAGGCGGCTCCGAGCCCCTCGGGGAAGAACACGATTGCCGGACCACTCTTTCAGGCCACTGTGAAGACAACAGCATCAGAGCGTCAGACATCTGCGGCTCCACACTCACTCACGCGCTTGCCCCAATTCTGGGGGAAATGGCCGGGAAGGGCCTCAGCGCGCCTCCGCTTTTCCTTGCCAGGCTCAGTGTTTTGGTTGGTTGGTTAAGATTTGGAAAAATCAGCAGCGAGACTGAGTCCCCTGTAAATAATATTCGCCTTCTCTCACCCCCGTCAGACACATTCTCCAGCCCCCTGGGAAATTGCCCAAACCACAAAACACAGGTCTCGGAAGACCCTTAGGAGCCCCAGGCCAGGCGTACGTTCCCAAGTTTCTGCAAACCAGAATTTCTCCGCAGCGCTCGGGCGCCTCTCGGTCCCCCCACTTTGATAGGTCCGGAACTTGACTCTAACTTAGGTCTCAAGTCTCAGGGATTCCTCAAAAAGTGGCACTTATACATCGAGTCTCTCGGGACAGCCAAGGAGGAGACCCCGCGCTTCCCTTGCCCAGCGGGGGCGGCAACACGCCGGGCACGGCAGCGCCAGGTTAACAGGTGGCACATTCGCGACAGCCCCTCGCAGGAACCGGAGGGCGGGAGGCGCCCGGCCTCTCCTCCTCCGCCGTGGAGCAGCGGGCGCCACTGGGCGGGCGCAGGGCATATTCCACTTCACCTACCTTCAGTCCCTGCCGGCGGCAAAGCATGCGGAGGCGCCCACCTCTTAATTGTACTCATGCCTACGGTCCAACTAAGCCACTCCGCGGGCCTCGCCGCTTCCCACCAGCAGAGAGGAGCAGAGCGCGTCCTGGCCCTCTTCTTCTCTCGGTCATGAATTGGGGGATGGGTGCGAGGGAGAATGGGGGGAGGATTCGGGCTTTGGGACGGGTGAGGTGGTTTTAGAATCCTCCTCCTCGGTAGTTGTTATGAAGGAAGTATTATTGCTAATTGGAAGCCGAAAACGCCCCCCTGTAACTTCTTTATGGCTTTACAGGGTTTAGCTTCAACTTCACTCCCGGGCTCCCTCTCTCCCGCCCTCTCTTAATGCCACTCACAACTTCCTCGTTTTTGATTGGCTCGGTGCGTCTCGGGGTGCGACGCTCATTGGCCAACAGGCCTGAGTGATGCGTGCACGACCCGAGCCTCCCCGCCCCCCGCCCCCCTCCCAGCCCCGCGCCCCGGCTCTCCGCAAGCCGCCTAGCTAGCCGCGCGGCGGTAAAGCTCCAACTAGCCCCGGGCACGGAGTCTGCGCTGCCACCCAGCAGCTGCTGCTTTTGGCCTCCCGGCTCTTGAGGGCGATGTGCAGAACCCGCGCTCCCCTCTCTCCCGGGGGTCTAAGGGCTGTGCACTCACCCCTGAGCGCCGGTCCCACAGTGCCAAGGGCGCCCCAAAGCGACTGGCAGCGGCCTCCCGGCCGCAAAGGTCGGGCCCGTGGGATGGGGCGCCCGACAGGCGAGGCGGGAGTCGCTCTGGCTGCGGGAAACGTTTGCCCAGAGGCCGACCAGCCGGCTGCTCCCTTCCGGCCGGCAAGTCGGGGGGCTCACGGCGTGCTTAGGGCCGGTGGGTTATATTTTCTTGTTCGCGTCTCTGAAATTACGGCGACACCGAATTCATCGCCAGAGAGGATAAATATACCCATCTTTAAATTAATCCCAAACAGGAGCACCTTTTGCGAGATGGATCGAATATGAGGGCTGACTTGTTCACCGTAGAAAGCTCAGTCTCGGGGTTTTCCTATGAGGATCAGTTAGGGGACACTAGAGGAAAAGAGGTTACACTTCAGGCCAAAATAGAGTCGTTGACATACAGATACCTCACAGCGATCTGTTACCGTAATCCTGAGCGAAGGTTTTTGTTGTTGTTGGGTTTTGTTTCAGGAAACCAAAGTCCAACACCAGTATTTCTTAACGGAAGGATACAGTCTGCATGAATGAATTTACAGCATTTACAATCCTTTACAGGAACCGTTTAAACAAACGCTTGTAAGTACTATTGCTGACAAGTTATTTTAAAGAGAACCTCTAATTTGACTCGCCTTCTCTGTCATCTGTGGATTAAAAAAATTTTTAAAAAAACAGCATGGGGGAAAGTTCCTTGGCCCTGGAAGATAATTATTGCTACTTGCAAATCACTCCCTACAGAAGCGATTCCTTGCTTCCTTTTGGTGCTGCTGGTGGCCACTTAAAGGCTCCCGGAGGTCGGCTTGGAGGCAGTTGTTTCATCAACGATAAAAGAGAACACTAGCCATGTTGCACTCCTCGTTTGTGGCGCTAATTGCCTCGGAGAAAACATATACTCTGAAGAGGGGTGTGTGTGGCATCCTGCTGATATTTGGAACAAATTTAAGAGTGTTTGTTCAAAAATATATACATCCACCTCCTCCTTGCAGTCCAATGGCAGTAAGTTTGAAGAACGACAGTGGGAGAGTCCCGGGGATATTTACACATCTGGGAAACACCTGGTAGGAGGCAGTGGTGAAAGTTCTGCACAGCAGTGGGGAGGGGGGGGGACTTTTTTGTAAAAGAACTAAATGTAGAGACGTTATAGGTGTTCCTAAACTGGAATCCAGCAAATGGACTCTAATCTAGAAGGAGTCATTTCCCCAGAGGCTGTAGCCACTTAGAAACCTGGCTCTGGGCGTTTCAACTACCAAGTAATGCTCTCTTACGAATAGGAATACAGAGAGAGATGTACTGGGGCTCACTTATACACAAGATTCTGGAAAGACCAGATAAGATCAAGCTGACTCGTGCAAAAAAAAAAAAAAGAGGGTGTTTGGAAAGGGTGAAAGAACCTTTCTTGAGAGCCTTCTTTCTCCCTACTTCCCCAGCCCCCAACCTGGACAGATCTTAGGAGTAAAATGGAGCGGCCAGATGAAGAAATGACACTTCAGGGATAAAAAGCATTTTTCTATTCCGACTGTTCTAGAAAGGATTTCACTTAAGTCGGCGGTTACGGTAAACCCTATTTCCGCTTCAATCAATGTGCAGAAGTGTTGGACCTCTACAGCGGTCCGAAACCCTTGCCCACCGCTGGGACTCGGAGGGGTCAGGCAGCGCCGACTTCCCATACAGGTCGTGATTGGCGCCAAAGAAATGGAATGTTTTGCCTTTAGATCAAGATGAATATGGAAGTCTTCACACCAAAGAGGACGGACCGGAGGTGGGGGCGAGGAGGGCCACTCCAGTGTCCCAGGGAAGCTCAGTAGTCGATGAACTGAGAATGTGTCCTTTAATAAACAAAGTGAATGCAGGGCCATATGGTGACGGGCCCCTCGCTAAGTCCTCCGCACACAACTGTCTGAGCCGCGTTTACCGAGAGAGTGAATTAGCATGGCGACGTAACACCTGTTTTTCTAATCTTTGAACCCGGCTGGAGCGGGAACGCGGCTCTGGCACTCCCCCGCCCGGCGACCCCGCCCGGGGCCCCGCGCGCACCACGCCTGTCGGGCAGGAGCCGCGACCTTGGGTGCCTCCCACATGCTCGCAGGATCGCTGCTCACCTCTAGCAGGGGTAATTTTAAACCAGCTTCTTGAGGCTAAGAGGCTTATCCTACCCACCTTTTAGACGATGTAAGGGGGAAAGTCCCAGAAAGGAAAAAGAGGGGCACACGGGACCCATCAACACCAAATGAGAACCCTAAGAGGCTAGGCCACCGCCTCCTTGGGCGGGTGCCTCAATCTGCAGCCGCCTGACGCCCCGGCACTGTCTATTCGACCCCAGAACCCGGTCTTGAAGCGGGAAGAAACCAGAACCGATTTATAAACAAACATCTCCCTCCTTCCCTCGCCACCCCGTCCCCCGCCTTTTCCCAGGAGAGCCAACAGCCTAGAGTGACAGTAACGTAGCGCACTTGAGATAACCCCAGGTTGCATGGATCCTATCCTCAACGGGCCTGGATGCCAAGATGCGCAGAGGTCCAGGGCTCAAGTTCGGAGTAGAGAAAGGCGTGCACGCCGCGGCCGAGCCGAGAACCTGCGGAGCTCCGCGCGCTAAAAGAGGATCTCCGAGGACCTCTCGCCTGCTCAAAGAGCAATCTAGAGAAGCTGAGCTGGGTTGTAAAAGAACGAGTGAACGCCCAGCGGAATTCCGGTGCACACCAAGGAGCCTGTTTCAGCACAGAGGCTTCGACCCGTGCTTCGGGCACAGACTCCCTCAAGCCTCTGGTAACTCCTCCCTGAGCCCTGCTGCTTCAAAACTAGACTGCTGTCTCCCACGCCGCCCGCATAACGCTTAAGAAAAAATAAAAGACTGCTAGGGACTCACAATGCACTTTTACACTCTATCATATCACATATCACATATGATAGAGTCGCATAAAGCACTTCAGGCACAGATTTTACTCAATGGCCAAGGTCAGGATGAAGGATTTTTATATTCAAGATTAAAATTTGAAGATGGTCACTTAAATATCTCAATATGTTATATCGATATTCACTGTCTATTAGTGGAAAGGAGACTTTATCTAGGGAAATATTAATGTCTAGGGAAACACTAACGTTTTTCTTCTTCCATGTACGTGAATGAGTGTGGCCTCATGTTATTACCACATTTAGTCGTTGTGATGTTGACGCAGAGACAAGGGCCCCTGACAAATTTAACCCCCCGGAGGGGTGAGTCTGCTAGAAAACAAAGACAAGGAGGAACCTCCAAAAAACAGGGCAGTATTTAATCTTTCTCAAATTATTGTAAGTATATTGTAAGTATTCCTTGTTTGATCAGGATGTTTGGGAAAGTATAAGTTATTTCATGAACAAAAAACAGCTCTCTTCTGAGGTACTACTTCTCAGGCGCCCGCCTGAATTGACCAGAAAATTAACATGGACTTTAAGGACTTAACATGGACTAATTTTCTGGACTAACTTAACATGTCCAGAAAATTAGCTTCAGTGGTTACACACTAAAAAAAAGAAAGTGGGGATGGGGGGGGGGAGAGAAGGAAGGAAGGAAAATGTGTTAACGTGAAAATGCAAGTAAAGATTTTTTTTAATATAGTTTCTCTAAATAGTCTGGATATTTTCCACCCAGATTTTGAACTGTAGTCTAATATAACCTTGAATTGGTCGCTGAAAAACAAGAGTGCCTGTTACACTGCGCACTTTTAAAGAGCTGAACCACTAGAGCATTAACAGCAACTGAGAAACTGATGCTCCGCGTTCTGAGGACAGGAGCGGGTGGGTGCCTGCAGCTCAGAGCGCGGGAACTTTTAACAATTTTTTTTTCTAGAAATCGAGCTAAAGATGGAGTGTGTGTGTATAATTCAGCAAAGCAGAGCCCAGGAACACAAATCAAGGTGTGCAAAAGCTGAAGATGACGCTGGTTCGCTACTTCGGGTTGGAATACGCTTTGATTCCTAAATTAGTTTCCAATTTTCAGGCTAAATAATGCTCTCGGTGCGCTCCAGGAACGCACGCCAAGCCTGGGGGCGCAAGTGGGTGGCTAGGATGCGCAGGGGTGGGGTACGGGGTGTGAGGGGAAGCCAGGTGGCCGAAAGGGGGCCGAGAGGAGTCCGTGACTTCGAAAAGGGTGAGGGGCGTCAGAATTGTGAGGATCCAGAGGGCTTGTGCTTCATTCTCGTACGTTGAGAGCCTTTGGGTTACGTTTCTGGAGGGTTAATCCCTTCCTGAGGCGCAACTTTTGAGTCTAGCTCCTGGGATCGATGTGCTCCAGGGACTGTGCGGTGAGCGCCTGAAAAGGATCCCCTAGCCCCGCACTCTAGGCGGAGTAGGTAAGGCATTCTCCCGAGGCGGATGCTTCTCATCCATAAACAGATGACGGCGCTTCCAGACCTGGCTGAGCCGGGGGTCCCTGAGGGTGGAGTTTTGTGCCGAGCGCAGCTTTCAACTATGGACCCTCGGGCTCCATTCTGATTTAGGAATCGGAAATCCCGGTTGCACTCTGGAGTCCGCATTTATAAAGTATGGGAGGGGCGGGGGTGGTCCAAGCACTAGGAAACTCCAAGAGCCGCAGAAGCAGGGGTGAGGACAAGCTCCGAGAGGGGGGCGCGGGCGTTTCCTCGGCGCGGTCGCAACCTTCTCCGCTCCGCCCCCGACTCTGCTCTGCAGCTTAACCCGGCTGGGGGCGCAGGCAGACTGTAGTTTGGAAGAGCTACCTCCCTCCGCCCCCATCCTTCCCCTCCCCCCACCCCCGCCACCCCCTTCGCCTCGGGCATCACCGCAGGATCCCAGCGAAGTACCTCTGTGTTTTGGGACAGGGACCAAGTGCCTCTGGCGTCTGGGGCATGTTGGAGTTCCACTCTAGCCAGACTCATCACCTCTGTGCCCTTGGGAACCTGCCCTTGAAAAGCTGGGCATCCTTGCTCCTGGCTGGTGGTTTTGGAACTTGAGCCTGTATGGGGATTACCTGGGGAGGCCCGGAAAAACACTGATGGCTGGTCCTTGCTCCCAGAGTTTACGATTCAGCAGATCTGTGATGAGACCCAGTAAAGTCACCTTTCTAACATGTTCCCAGATGATGCTCATGCTGCCAGTCAGGGAACCACAGTTTGAGAACCACTGCTTTAGTCTGCCTTTTCTCAGCTTGTCTTTGGAGAAGACAGTCTGGAGGGAAAAGATTTAAAGTGAGAGTCCTATTATAGGAGCCTGAGCATATGGCATAAAATAATATGATTGTCTAGTTGAGGTCCAGGGATGAGGCTTGAGGCTGTGAAGATGGGTCATTCCTACCTTCTTAAGAAAGAGGATAGTGGCCTTAGGATGACAGAGAGGAGGCCAGGGAAACCCAGCCAGGCCAGGCTTCAGTGAGGAATTTGGCCTCCAAAGAACAAGGAAGTTTTCAGAGTACTCCCAGAAGGTGCCAGAGCTCCAGCATTCTCACTGGAGAAGTCCGCAGGGTTTGAGCCAGTCCACCTAGGGTAGGGCACGTTGGAAAAATGACAGATAACCTATTGGTCCTCGTTTTGGCCTTGAAATCATTCCCTGATTTTGGAGAGTTCTTAAGCATAAAGGACCCAAGATGTGTGCGGTTTTGCTGCAGGGGGACTGTCCCTCGAAGAAGCAGCCCTGGCTGGGCCCATGGGACCTGTGAGGTCTAGGCCTCCTCCTAAGTGGTGCATGCTCTGTCCTGTGCAGGGTCATGTTCAGCATCACATTGGGACAGTATGACTTTGTAAGTCCTTGGGCACTTAGGTTTTTATGGGTCACTTCCTCTGTTAAAAATACTAAAGGTTATATTTTACAATTGAGTTAGTGCAAATATTAATGCAAGTTTGGCTGAATTCATGATCTTATATTCATTGTTCTTACATATTTTTTCTTCTGATTGTACAAGAGCTTAAAATTAAAACATATTATGGGCTTCTAAAACTGCCAGGGAGAAAGGAGAAGGAAATGGCAACCCACTCCAGTGTTCTCGCCTGGAGAATCCCAGGGACAGGGGAGCCTGGTGGGCTGCCATCTATGGGGTCACCCAGAGTTGGACATGACTAAAGTGACTTAGCAGCAAAACTGCCAGTCAGTCCTGTGCCTGTTGTGACAAATGCTGCCCTGGGCACAGCTGGGAGGATGGGGCTGATAGGTGTGTCTTGTCACAGGTTCTGTTCCTAAGTTTCTTTAGGAAACTTGGAGAGAGGTTTGGGACCATCATGTTTATCCATGAGTCACAGCCCTGCTTCTGGTACTAAATGGATTGGCTCTTCAGGGCTCACACTGCAGAGGCCCTCCACCCTGTTTTAGTTATGTCTGAGGTATGGCCCTAAAACTGGGTGGAAAAATCCAAACAGATTAGGTTATCAGCATCATTTCTTATCTTACCACCTGGCCTGCTTCACTTTTTTTTTCCCTTACCTGGATATCAGATTATTAAGTGAAATCCAATTTTAAAATGGTGTGCAAACCAAGCAGATGCAAACCAGCAGCCTTGGGTTCCCAGCTGGTGTCCACTGCTATACAACAGTACCTGATTTCCTACTCTCTTTATAAAGCTGCTTCACACATATTCAAGCAAACATTAAGGCTGATACCTTACACTGTCCTGCACCTTGATTTGTTCACTTTCCATGACAACTTCATCTTGTCTTTTCTAAAATCTCTATAGCATTCTATCTTATGAATATATCGGTATAATTTATTTAACCTGGCATCCACCAAGGGCATTTAGGTTGTTCCTCATCATCACTATCACAAGCAGTCAGTTACCTGTGTGCCAGTGTAACCACAGGACAGACTCGCCACAGTGGAATTGCGAGGCCAAGGGGACGTGTGTTTGTGCTCCTAATAGACACTACCACATTGCCTTCCACAGAAGTTGTGCCCATTGACGCCTCCACCGTCAGTGCACAAGGGTAGCTGTTTCCCCACAGCTTTGCAATGAAGAACATTATAGCTTTTTTTTTTTAGCCAATCTGGTAGGTGAAAAAAAAAATCAGTCTACTTTTGTCTTTCTTTTATTATGGAGGGTGAATATCTTTTCATATACCTAAAGGCTTTTCAAATTTCTCTCCTCTTGAATGGTCTTTCCAGAAACATTTGAGGGTGGGGCCTTCTTGGCTCTGGACAAGGTTCCTGGGCTGGAGGAAAAGCTGGGACCTGACTTTTAAGGGAGGTGAGGGTTTCTTGAACCTCTCAGGGAGGAGAGCTCCCCAGACCTCTGGGAAGTGGAAACAGTCAGAAATACAGGTTCAAGCCTCTGGAGTCATCTACTGCGCTTCCCTCACCCCTCATATAAAATATTTAATATTCTTTAGTGTAAAACACATAAGATAAATATACAATTATAATTTGAATATGTCTTCATCCAATTGATCTCCTAATTATCTTCAATTATACTGTACATATGTTAAAATAGTGGTTAATTTATGGATTCTGTATGTTTTGAAATTCAGTTGTCCCAGGTTGATATTTGAACCAACTGTTTTTGTATTTTACCTGCAAACACAAGGAGACTTTACCACAAAAACAACTCAAGCATTAACACATGCCAGCCAATTGTGTTGTATGATTTAAGCCAATAACTTGAAGGAACAAGGGGACAGACTGACCCTGGCAGTAATTTCACAGGAAAAACTTGTAATGATCTAGTTAAGAATCTAAATAAAAATGATACATGGGAAAAAGCAGAGGAAAAAACAAGGGTGCTGCAAGTGTGCAGCCTACTGTGGCTTAGACCTGCTTTGATATTTATTTTTATTCTCAGAGATCTGATAACTTGTTTGTGAAGATAAATGTCATATGATAAGCCACTGTATATTCTCCTTGAATAATCAGAAGTCACGTGATGGCAATGTGACTGTTTTACTCCAAACCAGACAGCAATATAAATGTATGTTAAAGCTGATATTAAAACCCTCCTTAAGTTTTAAATATCTGATTAATATTAGGACTTGACTGTATAAGAATTATAACATAGTTTTATATCAAATAACAGCCCCATCTATTTGTCTGTGTGTCTGTCTGTCTCTTTCTCTTTTTCTCTCTGTCCCTCTTCCCTATAAGAAAGACATGATAATGAAAAACTATTCCATCAGGAGGAGCTGGTTTAGAAACAAATGGATTCCATGGCAACTCCTGACTCCACATGACTTCTAATAACTGGCATTTCAGTTGGAAATTGTCAATGTGATATTCTGTCCAACGCTGGTGCTTTATGTGGGGTTTTCCCTACTTTACATCTCAGAAATGGAGTCTTAACCTCCAGTTTCATGAATAAGCAGCAGCAGCAGCAGCAATATGTCACCACCTGTAACCGTAATGTGGCCGTTGCTTTGCCAAGTGTTTCTGGTTCCAATCTTCTGACTAGCTGACAGAGATGAGCACTGAATGGGAAATGTTCAGAGCTAGTATCACGTAGTGTAGAAAATCTGGGAGGTGTGTCCCACAGCAAATTGACAGCGAGTCAGATGTTCTCGCTCAGCTGAAGAGAATGTGTGTCTCAAGGCCCGGACAGCACATCATGACTGTTAGGCTGACCACAGAGGAAAACTGATCAAGGACAAGCATAGCCAGCCAGAGTTCCCTCTTTCTCATGAAAGGAAACCAAAATGGTTTGAGCTTGTCCTAGGGCTCAGTGATCTGCTGATGTCCCAGTGAGTATTGGCACCACTGTTGTGGAGACAAAAAAACAGAAACTTGTAACAGGATGGGTTTGTAGTACTTTGTGTCTAAGTATTTTGTGGAAAAAATTGTGTCAAGGCGTCACAAAAAGGGTCAAGTGATTGACCAAAAAAGGGGTCAAGTGATTGCTCTTAGAAACAATGCAAGTCAATGATGGAATTGGTGCAAAGGTCAAAAGGAGCCAAGCTTGTGTTCCTGAACTTGGCGGAGAGCTTCTGGGTCTAGTTGGGGGGCTTGTGCTCCACCGTCAAGATTGAAATTCAGCTATGACTCAGTCCCATGTCCTACCCAGGGAAGATACCTTTTCCTAAGTTGCACAAAGGTGCTCTGTGGAGTAGCTCTTGTTGGGCTAACACTGCCCCACTTGTTGAATCTAGGCTGTGTGACAGATGTCGAGGAATGTTTATTATGACCCTTTGGAAATCATCGTGCAGGGGTTTCAGTGGTTAACTCCAGTTGCCAGTGTTGGTCAGAGCAACCAGCAAATAATGATTTACTCTAGCAGAGTATTAGAAGTGACACAGCAGATTTGTTTAGTAAGGTCATGTTCCAGAGAAGTAAGGGAGTGAAAAAGAAAGATTACTGTGATGAAGAGAAGCAGAGAAACATGTGCAGGTGGGAAGAACTGAGGGAAGAGTGTTTGGAAAAAGTGTTGACATAAAAATGCATGAGATAATTTTTAAATCTGTTGGTCAAATTCAGGGGAAAATGCCTTAAAATAGTGGAATATATTTATTTTTTAAAAAAATCCACTGAACAGTAAGTTTATGCATTTTAGGTAACTTTCAGAAAATCACACTTGGGTTGACTAATTTGAAATTCAAGGAAGGGTATAAATCATTGTAGATCAAAATATTTAATAGTGTTATTAATCACCAGTTATCCAACAGTTGGCAATACTGTAAATTCATAAAGACGCTTCACATCATTCTAGAATGAGCTGACACTTGACAAAGGAGACACTTTGGTGGGAGCCCCTGAGCAGTGAGGAGAATGAGCAGGGCACTCCGTGGAGAGGATTCTCATTCCCTCCATGATTTCAGGACTTCACTGGAACTTCTGTGAATTTGTAATCCTCAGCATTCCTATGAGGAAGGGAACAGATGATAGCTCTCCAAGTTTTCAAAAGCAAGCTGAGTAACTTCCTCAGAACCCCATGGGAATAATGTTCACCCAAGTGTTTCAAGATTTTCTTTTGAAAAGTGCTTGGAACTTTCAGAACACGATCAAGTAAAAGGAGATGATATGCATTGAAAATACAGAGAATAACCCGAGGGGCAAACATCCCTACGAAATCAAGAATGCAGAAGCATCTCTAGGCTGAAAAAGGAGGCACTCACTAGCTGGCCTGGATTGCTTTTTGAAATTTTTCTTAACTGTTCATTTTGAACTAATTATAGATTTATAGTAGATTTCAAAGAAATGTATGGGGGAATGCCAAGCATCCCTTACTTTCACCCCGCCTGCCTCAGTGTTAACAGAGCTTAATTGGGTTTCTCCAGTTATGAATGCGCTCGTGTGTGTGTGTGTGTGTGTGTGTGTGTGTGTGCGCGCGTAACATCACTACAAGTCTCTTTCACACTGCCCTTTACAGCCACACTTGTCCTTTCCCCCACTCTACTTCTCAAATCCTAGCAATGAACAATCTGTTTTATATTTCTAATTTTTATTTCAAGAATGTTATATAAATAGAACACTATAATATGGAAACTTTGAGATTGGGTGCTTTTACTCAGCATTAACTCCCTTGAGATTAATCCAAGTGGTTACATGTAGCAACAGTTTATTTCTTTTTACTGCTGAATAATATTCCATGCTATGAAGCTTCCATAGTCTGTTTAACCATTCACCCATTGAAGGGCAGTCTGGTGATTTCCAGTTTTTGGATATTATGTATAAACCACTGTGAACATTTGGATATAAATTTTAATGTAAACATATGTTTTCATTTCTCTGGGATAGATGCCCATGAGTACAACTTCTGGATTGTATGGGAAGTCCATTTTTAAGTTTTAAAAGAAACTGCCAAACTATTTTCCAGAGTGAGCATACCATTTTATATTCCCATCAACAATGTATAAGTGATCTGGTTTCTCCATATCTTTGCCAGCATTTGGTATTATCATTGTTTATTTGACAGGTCTGATGTATTTATGCTGTTAATTCGAATCTCTCTAATGGTTAATGATGTTGAACATTTTATTATGTGCTTGTTTGCCATCTCTGTCTCCCTTCTGATGAAATGTCTGTTGATGTCCTTTGTGCATTTTCTACTTGGATTCTATGGTGTTTTACTGTTAGTTTTGAGAGTTTTTATGCATTTGAACAGTTCTGTGAAGACCTACAAGACCTTTTAGAACTAGCACCCCCAAAAGATGTCCTTTTCATTATAGGGGACTGGAATGCAAAAGCAGGAAGTCAAGAAACACCTGGAGTAACAGGCAAATTTGGCCTTGGAATACGGAATGAAACAGGGAAAAGACTAATAGAGTTTTGCCAAAAAAATGCACTGGTCATAGCAAACACCCTCTTCCAACAACTCAAGACAAGACTCTACACGTGGACATCACCAGATGGTCAACACCGAAATCAGATTGATTATATTCTTTGCAGCCAAAGATGCAGAAGCTCTATACAGTCACCAAAAACAAGACCGGGAGCTGACTGTGGCTCAGATCATGAAACTCCTTATTGCCAAATTCAGACTTGAATTGAAGAAAGTAGGGAAAACCACTAGACCATTCAGGTATGACCTAAATCAAATCCCTTAACGATTATACAGTGGAAATGACAAATAGATTCAAGGGATTAGATCTGATAGACAGAGTGCCTGATGAACTATGGACAGAGGTTCATGACATTGTATAGGAGACAGGGATCAAAACCATCCCCAAGAAAAAGAAATGCAAAAAAGCAAAATGGCTGTCTGAGGAGGCCTTATAAATAGCTGTGAAAAGAAGAGAAGTGAAAAGTAAAGGAGAAAAGGAAAGATATACCCATTTGAATGCAGAGTTCCAAAGACTAGCAAGGAGAGATAAGAAAGCCTTCCTCAGTGATCAGTGCAAAGAAATAGAGGAAAATAATAGAATGGGAAAGACTAGAGATCTCTTCAAGAAAATTAGAGATACCAAGGGAACATTTCATGCAAAGATGGGCTTGATAAAGGACAGAAATGGTATGGGCCTAACAGAAGCAGAAGATATTAAGAAGAGGTGACAAGAATACACAGAAGAACTGCATAAAAGAGATCTTCATGACGCAGATAATCATGATGGTGTGATCACTCACCTAGAGCCAGACATCCTGGAATGTGAAGTCAAGTGGGTCTTAGGAAGCAGCACTATGAACAAAGCTAGTGGAGGTGATGGAATTCCAGTGGAGCTATTTCAAATCCTAAAATATGATGCTGTGAAAGTGCTGTACTCAATATGCCAGCAAATTTGGAAAACTCAGCAGTGGCCACAGGACTGAAAAAGGTGTTTTCATTCCAATCCCAAAGAAAGGCAATGCTAAAGAATGCTCAAACTACCACACAATTGCACTCATCTCACACGCTAGTAAAGTAATGCTCAAAATTCTCCAAGCCAGGCTTTAGCAATACGTGAACCATGAACTTCCAGATGTTCAAGTTGGTTTTAGAAAAGGCATAGGAACCAGAGATCAAATTGCCAACATCTGTTAGATCATCGAAAAAGCAAGAGAGTTCCAGAAAAACATCTACCTCATCTACGTAGTTTTATTGACTACGTCAAAGCCTTTGACTGTGTGGATCACAATAAACTGTGGAAAATTCTGAAAGAGATGGGAATCCCAGACCACCTGACCTGCCTCTTGAGAAATCTGTATGCAGGTCAGGAAGCAACAGTTAGAACTGGACATGGAATAATGCACTGGCTCCAAAAAGGAAAAGGAGTACATCAAGACTGTATATTGTCACCCTGCTTATTTAATTTATATGCAGAGTACATCATGAGAAAAACTGGACTGGATGAAGCACAAGCTGGAATCAAGATTGCCAGGAGAAATATCAATAACTTCAAATATGCAGATGACACCACCCTTATAGCAGAAAGTGAAGAGGAACTAAAAAGTCTCTTGATGAAAGTGAAAGAGGAGAGTGGAAAAGTTGACTTAAAGCTCAGCATTCAGAAAACTAAGATCATGGCATCTGGTCCCATCACTTCATGGCAAATAGACAGGGAATCAATGGAAACAGTGGCTGACTTTATTTTGGGGGGGGGGCCTCAAAATCACTGAAGATGGAGACTGCAGCCGTGAAATTAAAAGTCTCTTACTCCTTGGAAGGAAAGTTATGACCACCTTAATGAATGAATAAAATGAATTTCCCTCAGTCGTGTCCGACTCTTTGCGACCCCATGGACTGTAGCCTATCAGGCTTCTCCATCCATGGGATTCTCCAGGTAAGAATATTGGAGTGGGTTACCATTTCCTTCTCCAGGGGATCTTCCTGACCTAGGGATTGAACTCGGGTCTCCTACATTGGAGGCAGACGCTTTAACCTCTGACCCCCCAGAACCTAGACAGCATATAAAAAGGAGAGACATCTTTGCCAACAAAGGTCTGTCTGATTGGAGCTATGGTTTTTCCAGTAGTCATGTATGGATGTGAGAGTTGGACTACAAAGAAAGCTGAGCACCGAAGAATTGATGCTTTTGAACTGTGGTGTTGGAGAAGACTCTTGAGAGTCGCTTGCACTGCAAGGAGATCCAACCAGTCCATCCTAAAGGAAATCAGTCTGAATATTCATTGGAAGGACTGATGTTGAAGCTGAAACTCCAATACTTTGGCCACCTGATGCGAAGAGCTGACTCATTTGAAAAGACCCTGATGCTGGGAAAGATTGGAGGCTGGAGGAGAAGGGGACAGCACAAGATGAGATGGTTGGATGGTTTCACCAAGTCAATGGACATAAATCTGAGTAAACTCGGGGAGTTGGTGATGGACAGGAAGGTCTGGCGTCCTGCAGCCCATGGGGTCACAAAGAGCGGGGCATGACTCAGCGACTGAACCGACTGACTGATGCATTCTGAGTAAATAAACCCTTTGTTAAATATGTGATTTTCAACTATTTTCTCCCCAGATTGTCTTTTTATCCCCTTTTTATGGTCTTTCACATAGCTAATGTTTTATATTTTGATGATGTCCAATATTTCCATTTTTTCTTTTTGAAACTTATTTTTAAATCCATAGGACATCATCGTCCACTGGGGAATGTCTCAGTGTCAAAACCACTCCTCTGGGAATCTGCTTTATAACTGCAACAGGGGAATGAATGGCAATTCCGATTGCATAGGTATTTGTTAAGCATTTATTGTGTAGCAGGTTCTGCTCTGTGTACTCAGGAATTTTCAGTGAAAAAAAATACAGCAAAGATCCCCAGCAGTGTGGCAGTTCCAGTCATGGCAGAGACATAGACAGTGAACATGATGAAAAGTTACATAGTAGGTAAGAGGGTAGCAGGTGCTCAGGGAAAAGCAATAGAAACAAAGTAGATGGGGAGCCAGAGAGGGCATTTGCAGGGTGAAGTAAGACTTGAAGAGGGTGAAGGACTTAAGGGATATCTGGAGGGAGGGGACTGCTGGTGGAATAGCAGGAAGGTGGGTGCCTGGAGCAGAATGGAGCAAGGAAGAGAGAATAGAGAAGTGCTGAGAGGGGCAGGTCCCTGGGGCGGGGGAGAGGTGTGGATGCCATCGCGATGACATCACTGAGTGAAGTGCAGACCCTTCAAGCAGAGGGCTGCCACCGTCTGACCTGGTGTTAGCAGAGTCACTTTGGATGCTGTGCTGACAATAATTTGAAGGAGGCAAGAGCAGAAGCAGAGAAATGTGTAAGAGACCACACAGGCATCCAGGACAGAGATGATGCTCGCTTCCACCAGGTGCTGGCAGTGGAGATAATGAGAGCAGCTGGGATTGTGGACGCATTTGAAGCTGTATCCAACAGCGCTTTCTGATGATCTGATGTGGGAGAAGGAGGGAGAAGGAAGACTCTAAGGTTAAAGTTAGAATGTGGGATAAAAGTGATGCAGAGACTAGGATGAGAGTAGAAAGTTAACAAGAAAGAAAACAAAAAATCTGGAATGAGTCAATCGCAAGTGAATGCAGCCTTCTTGGGGGATGATCTAACAAGATTTATAAAAATGTATATATGCTTTGTTCCAACGGTTTTTCATTTTTTAGGAATTTATCCTTGGGGGCTATTTCCACATGTGCAGTTATATGTAAAAGGATTTCACTACAGAATGTTTGCAATAGTGAAAAGCAGAAATAACCTAAATATCCACCAGTAGGGGAATGTTTTATATACTATGGTACATCCAAACTATAAATCACCATGCCACAGTAAACCCAGTGACATATATCCACAGGAAGTCCTCTAAGGTATATTGTTAAATGGAAAAAGCAAGTGGCAGAATGATATATGAAGTGGGTAAAAAAACCTCTGTCTGCACACTTATGTATCCACATCTCTGTAAATAAATAGTCATAGGTCTGGAGTAATACATAGGAAACTTTTGAAACAAGCAGGGAGTGGGTTTACT
Organism: Ovis aries; assembly: GCF_016772045.2. Lineage (NCBI taxonomy): Eukaryota > Metazoa > Chordata > Mammalia > Artiodactyla > Bovidae > Ovis > Ovis aries. Next base: position 36,748,636 of record NC_056061.1, on the reverse strand, counting down.
CTCTTTCTGTGTCTAAAGTCATTTAATGTGGTTCTAATTAAAGATATTTTAAAAGATTGAATTATATCCAAAGATTTTTCAGTAGTGCGGAAAGACTTTTTTTCCTTACTGATAAATTAGATTCTTCATTACCTTCCTTAGAGTTCCCAGGGGGTCCAGACCTATACTTTAGGAAACAGCCACCCCCAACCATGGTTAGGGAGCAAGTCTGGGTTAGCTGGGGCAGCTGAGGACACTATTCAGAAAAGCTCTGGAAGACCCAGCTGAGGCTCCTTTGTGAATGATAAGACCCAGCTGAATTAGCCCGATCCCCAGTCCTGGATCATCTCGTCACTTTGTGCCTTGTAATGCGGGCAGCATACAGCGGCAGACAGAGATCAGACTTGCGATCCAAAGGTCTGGGCTCTAGTCGTCTGCTACTGCTCTGTGTGTATGAGCTTCTGTTTCCTCGTCTGTCAAATTGGGAACAACGGCTGTGCCAGATGAGAGCTATTGCTGGAAGGGCGTTGTTGCGGAAGGACCTGCACTGTCAGGGCTCTCAAGGTGGTGAGGTGTGTCTTTTTCACTGCAAGCCAGGGGGTGCTGTGTTGTAGCACATTTATTTGAAATAGCTTTCCAGCTATTTCAAATAAATGCATTTGGTGCAATTCTTCCCTGTGTTTTTGCAGACAAATCAGACCAAGTATTTTGTGAAGTTATGTGGGTGCTTGTTCATTGTGCATTTGTGCGAGAATGTTATCTCTGGATCCATTTTGCTTTCTTATTTTCTTTCTTTAAATTTCACTTTCACCTCCATCCCTGGTGACAGTTGTTTCAAGGGCACTCAAGGACAGAATGCCAGCAGTGTAAGTTTGCCACCTATAGGTGAACTTTTTCATTACAAGTGTTTGCCTATGTCTGAGATACTGATCTAAAACAAAAAACAAAAACCTGTCATACACAAAAAATCCCCATGACATCTCCTCCAACTGTATTCTCCAAGTTTGCTTTCAGTCCATAAGGGTCACCAGAAACCTTTAGAAAATTAAATACAAAGAACAGATCTAGATCACTCTGTCCCACTGCTTGTAATACAAGTGAAAGCAGAGTTATACAAATATAAAGCATCATTCTTTCCCTTGAATAATGTCGGGCAGTGACAGAAGACCGTGGGCCTCATTTTATGACAACCGAGCTCTGCTTGATCATGGCCTGAGCATCTATTTCCACATCTGTGAATGAAGTGATCGGGCTAAAATTTCTGTGCTGTTCCTTCTGGCTTTAATGAACTAGACTCTATGGGCTAAAAGTAATCATAACAATGATCGCTAACATATATTAAGGCCTTACTACCTGTCAGGCCCTGGGCTAAGCCCTATCTTATCTGATCTGCTTGACAAACCTATGAAAGTGAAAATTTTAGTTGCTCAGTCGTGTCCAACTCTTTGCTACTCTATGGATTGCAACCTTCTAGGCCCCACTGTCCATGGGACTCTCTAGGCAAGAATACTGAAGTGGGCTGCTATTCCCTTCTCCATTATGTCTTCCTGACCCAGGAATCAAACCTGGGTCTCCTGCTCTGCCAGAAGATACTTTACTGAGGCACCAGGAAAGCCCATCTTATGAAAGGTATTATTTATAGGTACCCCTATTACAACTTGGGTTTCCCTGGTGGCTTAGGCGGTAAAGAATCCACCTGCATTGTGGGAGTTCTGGGTTCGATCCCTGGGTTGGGAAGATCCTCTGGAGGAGGGCATGGCAACCCACTCCAGTATTCTTACCTGAAGAACTCTATGGACAGAGGAGCCTGTGGACGACAGTCCATGGGGTTGTGAAGAGTCTGACACGACTAAGTGACTAAGCACACATTACAACTTGCCCAGATTTCAAGGAAGTGAGCAGTAGGAGCAGAATATGAACTTGGATGATCTGATTCGTGAGCCAACTGAGAGTTTAGCCACTGTAATATATTTCCAAATAAGTGCTGTCCTTTGTTGCATAGTCTCTTTGAAAGTCTATCCATATATTCCAATGATGCTGCCACTACTTTTGGGGAGCTGTTTTAGGAATAACAAATTAGTCTAAACTGTTGGGATAGTGTAAATCAAACAAGAAATTTGGCCTTGGCTGTCTCCAGAATGAGCAAGTGATTGAATCGATGGTTTCTGTTTTGATATGTATTTACTTGGCATGCATTGCTACATGTTATTGCAGCATGCGGGATCTTTAGTGGTAGCATGTGAACTTTAGCTGTGCCATGCTGGATATAGTTCCTTGACCAGGAATCAAATCTAGGCCCCCTGCACTGGGAGCACAGAGTTTTAGCCCCTGGAGGGAAACCCTGGTAGGAAGCCACTGGACCACCTGAATCTATTGTTTTTGTATCCATCTACATCCAGTACTCATGGAGCACCTAATTCTCCAGATGGGGTGGAGACAAAAGACCCAGACCTTATAAGACAGCATGTGCTTCATGGTTGAGATGTGGGAACCACTGAGGGTCAAGGAAGGGAGCCATCGGCTAGGCCAAAACATTGTGAAGTGGGAGCAGGGTGCTGGCACGGCAAGGCACAGAGCATGGCAAAGGAGGCAGGGTTCGGAAAGTGGAGGCAGGCTGGACAGAGACAAGGGTTAGTCTCTGGAATGTTGACATATGTGGAGCCCAGGGGAGGAGGGCCTTGTGTGCCATGCTAGGCAATACAAGATTCTCTTCAAGTCTGGAGGAACTGCTCAAAGCAGGGCGCTTGGAGGGCCCTACCTGGGTCCTTTTCTCATCCCTGCCCTGCAAGCTCCGCATGTGTTCTTTACCCCAAGGTGTTGGCCATCACCCATCCCATGGCCATCAATCTTTCTCCCTGGCTTTGAGACCTCCAGATGCTTTCCAGATCTGCATCCACATTGAGTGTTAACACACCCACCCAAGGACTTGCCTGTCCCATTCAGTTCAAGGCCCCAGCTCAAGGCTTGACAATCACAAGGTCAACCCCTAAAAGATGTCATCAGATCTCCCCTCTTCCTCCTTTCCCAGAACCCCGCCAGTCCCTGAGTCTTGTCATAGGTGCATCTTCCCTGGGTAAAGCACGCAGGCTCCAGGGTCAGAGAGACTTGCATTCAGATCTGGACTCCACCACCATTAGCTGTAAGCCTTGCTTGAGACACTTAAGCTAATGGAATCTCACTTTCATCATCTGTAAAATGGGTAAAGAGATAATGTATGTAGCACAACCTTGCTCAGGGGTCTGGTGTGAATCAGAAGTAATATTAAGGCAACATGCATCTTTGAGAGTCACTCAGTGTCCATTAGGTTGAAGGCTTCTGAACAATCTCCTTGTAGCTGTGTGTTGGTTATTTTCTATCGCCCCTCTCTGGGTTTCCCTGGTGGCTCAGACGGTAAAGAATCCGCCTGCAAAGTAGGAGGCTTGAGTTCAATCCCTGGTTTGGGAAGATTTCCCTGGAGGAGGAAATGGCAACCCACTCCAATATTCTAGCCTGGAGAGTCCCTATGACAGAAGAGCCTGGCGGGCTACAGTCCATGGGGTCGCAAAGAGTCAGATACAACTGAATGACTAAGCACAGCACAGCACTCTCTGCTACAGATCCATTCTCTAATCCCCAGCACAGCACTGAATCTCCTCAGAGGATCCCAGAGGGAAGCTGGGCTCCCTTCAGCTTCGGATTGAGTTCAACCAGTGGGCAGCCTTTGGAGAATGGGAGAGGGGAAAGGCTGGATGGTTTAGTATTTTCTACTCTTCCTGCCGTGGCCACGGTGGTGGTGGTCGTGCTCCCCTAGGCTCCAGCCCTGGTGGATAGCCCTCTTGTAAAGCTACAGCTCTCTCATCTCTGGCCCTCTTAGGCCTGGAGGTGGTGAGGGCTTCTTACTCTTGCCAGTCTCTAGGTGCTCCGGCATCCTTTTGGCGGCACCCCAAACCATGCTCCACTCTGCACAGCCCTTTCATTAAATTCTTCTCACTTTAACTCCGTCAGTGTGCCTGCCCGTTTCTATCAGAAACACCTGCCAGGACAAGGTGCTCGTGGCCTTTGGGGAAGAACAGCTGCCCTCAGGATGATAGAGAGATGGGATTCATCTGGAGAGAAGGGTAGATGAGGGCCTCGGATAGAAGAGGCAGTGACGCAAGGGTGGGGAGGAAGGCAGTTGAGAAAACCCTCTCTTTTGCTGTGTGGAGTGCCTACGTCTTCTCCTGGCTATGCTGTGGAGATGACATGTGTGTTCATTGACTGCTTAGAAAGCCAAATGCTACTTTTAGATGCATGTTTGGGGAATTGGAAGATATATCTTGAGAACTGAGCATCTCATAAGCAACCACAGCGTCACAGAAGCCCTAAACCTGTTTTGTCCGCTCGAGCCTTGCCTCAGGTCTGGTTGCAGCTGATGCTGGATTTAGGAGTATAGAAGCTTTTCCCAGGTGGGCCAGCAGTAAAGAATTTGCCTGGTAATGCAGGAGATGCCAGTTTGATTCCTGGGTTGGGAAGATCCCCTGGAGAAGGAAATGGCAACTTACTCCAGTATTCTTGCCTGGAGAATTCCATGAACAGAGGAGCCTGATGGCCTACAGTCTGTGGGGGTTGCAAAAAGTTGGATATGACTTAGCAAGTAAAACAACAACACATAGACGCCTTTGTGTCTCTCTCAGCAAAGTCAAATGCAGACTCTCCAGGCTCCCATACCCCTTCACAGACAACCCAATTTAGGACAAAGTGTTGACTTTGTGTCTTGCTTCCCTAATGCCCAGCCCAGAGCCTGTGTGCCCTCTGCTGCTCTAAGGAAGCCCCTTTGAGTGCCTGAGTTGAGGTGCTGGCAGCTGTCCATGTGGATGAGAGTAAAGGGCCCGTGTCCATGGCAGGTCAGGAGAGAAGTAGTTCTGAAGTGAGTGGCTTGTGGGAGGGAAAGGGGAGCCACAGGAGGAAGCTGGTGAGCTAAACGTACATTCTTGTCAAGATGTCACAGCACTCACAGGAGGAGGGCAAGGCTGGTTCTCTCAGCAGAGCTGCCTCTGTGACTCTGGATTCTTTGCCTAATTCTGGATCTGCAGTGTACACATGTCATGCTGGTAAATAAAGGTTACCATCCATTGCTCATGCTGCTGAACTGGCTGCAAATTTGTCTCCAAAAAGAGACTTTGAAATATTCAGTAAAAACGAGCCTACAGTTTTGAGTTTTGTCTTCTTGTCTCCTTTGGGGATTGGTAAGGGTAATTGACAACATATGTTTTCATTTCAGTAGGATCCATGGTGGGTTCACGGTTGAGTTGCCACAAGGCCTATGGTACAGTAAATGCTCACAAAACACTTGGAAAGAGCCTGATCAAGGAAGGCTGGAGAATTGGGCATCTCATTGTCAGTGCCTAGAACTGTCTGCCTGGAAAATCCCATGGACGGAGGAGCCTGGTAGGCTGCGGTCCTTAGGGTCGCTGAGAGCTGGACTCGACTCAGTGACTTCACTTTCACTTTTCACTTTCATGCATTGGAGAAGGAAATGGCAACCCACTCCAGTGGTCTTGCTTGGAGAATCCCAGGGGTGGGGGAGCCTGGTGGGCTGCCGTCTATGGGGTCGCACAGAGTCGGACACGACTGAAGCGAGTTAGCAGCAGCAGCAGAACTGTCTGCACCTCGCCAAAGATGCCATCTTATGGTGGTCGACTCTCCCATCACAAATTTGAGATTGGGTCTAAATGAAGCACATTCTGCACTCTGCTCGCTTCCCCTGGCTTTCCTTTGCCTTCATCCTCCCCTCTTTCCTCATGGTGGGAGCAGCATTGGCCCTGGAAACTGTCCAGGCAGAGCAGCAGCCATGGCGCAGGCCCTGCTGTCCTGGCCTCTCTCCCTTGTCTTCCCCTGGCTCTCACCCACCGCATTTCAGGACTGGGAACGGCATCGTAAAGACTGCCCCGATCGATTCCTGGATTTGAAAGGATGGCCTGTGGAAGCTGTGATAATCACAAGAGGAGAGCGAGACCCTGCCCCAAGTAAACGCTTTCCTTTTTTGTTTTCATGTTTTGATCTTATGAGCCTTGACTAGGCTCCACTGAAAACAATGGCAACGTCTTCAAAGAGGAGCATCAAGCCCTCTGAATGGGCTAATTCTGCTGCAGGTTCCCGCTATCCATCCGCCCTTGACAAGCGCCAGTAGAAGTCAACAGGTGGTTGTCCAAATATAAATGAAAAGGCTTAACTCTGAAAACATCGCCGTCTGAGGGGATTTTGAGAAGACTTTACTCTGTGGTTTTGGCAGTGACTACGGGTTTCTTTGCCAGCGCACAGAGAAATTTGACCTGTGTCCCTCAGGGGCTAGAGATTTTCATCATGACTGTCTCCACATAGCACCTACCCACCCTTTCTTTTCCTCAACAAGCTAATAAATTCAAAAATAAAAGGTGAAGAGAGAGAGAGAGAAAGGCTGAAGAAAGAAAGAAGAGGGAGTACCTGAGTCTGTATTTTATTCCCTTATTAAAATCACATTCACATGTGTCAAAAATGGGAGTATTTTGATGTGTGGGAGGAGAGGTATTTTGCAAGCAGATTTCTCTCAGTAAAATTTCCTCCGTGCTGACAGTACTGTGACAAATTATGAGTTATCTATACAAACAACATATATTTAAGTTACTACCAGCTTCTCAAGTGAGGATTGAGAAATAAAGCAACAAGGGGGGGATGGAGGAGGGAAGCACCATAGTATATAATCCTTCTAGTTTATCTGTAACTGTCTTTGGTCCTTTCTCCTCTTTGCCTCTTAGGCAGCCAGCCACCAGAGACAGGCCATGTGATCCTACAAGAATACATTGACTCCAGGCAAAAACCCATTTTCCAAAGCAGATTCTGTGTGTTTCAAAGTGGCTGTAAATTTGTCAGTAATGTATCCTATAGAAACCTTATTACAAACTTAGGGATTCAATTCGGAATCTAACTTTACATTCTTTGTCTTCTTGAGCAAATAATTCACCTGATGCCAATTTAGAAGAGTCGCCTAGCTTCACGTTCCATTTTGGGAAGCCATCCTGGGTGTTTAGGAATTACACACAATCACTGGGGCTTCCCTGGTGGTTCTGATGGTAGAGAATCCACCTGCAGTGCAGAAGACAGACTGTTTCCAATGCAGGAGACACTGGTTCAATCCCTAGGCCAGAAGATCCCCTGAAGAAGGAATGGCTATCCATTCTAGTATTCTTGTCTGGAGAATCCCATGGACAGAGGAGCCTGGCAGGCTAGGATCCGTGGGATCGCAAAAGAGTCAGACACAAGTGAGCAACTAACATACATTTAAAAGGGATAAATACGGCACCTTTCTCTAATCTAGAGTCACAAAGATTTGATTATATAAAGAAAAGAGTATATACATCAGAGCTCAGCTTACATATATGACATTAAGTTATATTAATACTATAAAAATCTCCAGGTAAACATCAGTGACAAAGGTAAACACTCACATTAAAAGTAGACCAGCATGAAGTCCTTTATCCTTTTGTCCAGGGGAGGAAAAACTTGGACACCCCAACCCCAAAATATCAGGTTGGGTCAGTAGGCAAAACAACTGACTTTAGGAGCCACCATCTGAAAGGCTCTTTGCAGGCAGGTCCCTGTGTCGCTTGACCCGGAGTTTTCTAAGACGCCTGAGTCTCCTCCTCTGCGCACTCTCCTCTGACATGGCCCAGGGGGACACACACCCTGTTTTAGCCTGATGCCAATTTCAGATGGGCTTGTGACAGCTGACCTCTGCAGAACAGGCACCCCTGGTAGCCCGGGTGACTCTACTGTGTTCCCAAACACCAGGATTCCATCTCACCCTCTGTGGCCGAGCCTCGGCGTTCACTGGAAAAGGGAAGATGCTCGTGTGCTTTATTTTTGGCTGGATAAAAGAGGCAGATTTGGACCACAAGGAAGCACACAGATGCCTCAAGTGGGCGCAGGGAGAGCATCATTTAGAAATAACTTTATCCTTTTTCTTCCCGTAGGTACCACCCTGGATCTTGCCCCAGAATGTGGAGAAATTGCCATAGGAACTGAGCAAAAGGCACTTATGAACATTGTGGGTGTAGAAAAATTTTGTCTTTGTGATGAGATGGCAGGGATTAGCACTTGATAACCTTGATAGTCATGCACTTTGAAAGTAAATAAACATCTCCTAATGAGCTTCTAAATTAGAGAGGAGAGGAGGCCCAGCTAACCTCCACAGGTTACTGGCATCAGAAACACGGTAAAGCTATAACTTAACTCTAATCTTAACAGCTTATGAATGCCAGAAAATGATGTAAACTAAAGAGAAAATCTACTGGGCAGATCTATAGTGGCTCCTCCACCAGCTAATTAGTTCTGTGGGCTCTAATTTCCTACACCAGAAAGTTTTCAAAAAAATAATCACTGATCCCTGGTGAAAGGAGAAGTAGTATCGTGAAGTTGTAAGTGGCTAATTAAAACTTTGTGACAAGCGACTAGAAAAAAACCTCAATACTGAGATTTAGGCTCAAGAAAACTAGAGAATGACTTTTCATACACCTGAGTGAACATCCAGCTTGGCAGGGCAAGCTCCTACTCCAACAGGCTGCTGGTGTGGAAAACACTTGTTCAGACTTCTGTTTAGGAACTAGTTTCAAAATCAGTGTCTCTGGAATCATAGTCTCATTTTGTTTTTGACCAAAGCTGTTTTTACCAAGACTGATCATATTCATTTTTGGTCATTTCCAAAAGTTAAATTTTCTCTCAAGAGGACAAACATTTGCCACTACTAAGAAATGTACTTTCAGTTCTGAATTGATTTTGGAAAGGAAGTTTCAAACGCTTATGGAAGATAACTTCATTGTTGAAATAAGCAGAGTCTTCTGAACTAATGACTCTGAAGTCAATAACACTGATTCAGATGCTATTTCGGGGATTTGCTAAAAGTCAGACTGATTTCCAATCATTATCGTAAATTTGAGTACTTATATAATCAAATCCATAAGTCATTTTCAACCAAAGAAAGATTGTTTAAATTTGTACAATTCCTTTTAAGATGCAAGAGGAAAAAGAGAAATCTTTTGCTGTTCGCCTTTAAAATGCACTGGCGGGTTTAAGAACTCTGCTTTCAGGCTCCCGTGTTTATGAAGACTTTAGATCACCTGCCATAAGGACTGGGTAAGACAAATTATTATCCCATTCTTATTTTTCCTTTTTGCTACTTCTCTGTCTTCCATAACCTATGATAATCTTTAATCTCTAAATGTTAGGGATTTTAACTGATTTTGTTTTTCTTAAAATTCCTTTCTTGATGACAGTTCTCAGGCAGCCCAAGTGGGGCCTGTTTAGGGCAAATTGAGACAGCAAACCCTAAAAGGGGAGTCAAGGAAAGTTGAAGTCCAAGGAGATTCTATTAATTCTATTTTCAAGGTCTATTCTGGTAAGATTTCCCAGACATTCATCACAGTAATATGAGAGCACAGTGGCCTGAGCTGGAAATCATTCTCCCCTCCCACCGTTGTCCTGTCTCTGAAGGTCACATTCACATCTCTGGAACCTCTGGAAAATTTTTCAAAACCCCAGAGTTTTCCAAAGTGCTGACTTAGGGAGCTGGAATGCTTGGTGAACATTTATAGAACTTTTCCACAAGTTTCCTATTCATGTGGTGAGACAATCAGTATGGATGAAGTGATCGTATAAAGCACTGATTCTTGCCTCGTTACAAAATCACCACCTCAGCTATACACAGAGCCAGCACACCTGGGGCCTCACAGGGTATCGGGGGAGAGGAGGTGAGATGGGGTGAGTGGGTAGGTGGTGGTGGTTTCTTGGAAAGAAAGAGCGTTCATCTCTCAGGGCTTTTAGACAGTCTCCTTAGAAGCCACTGGGGTAGCAGGGCAAGCCGGCACTCCCCTGTGACAGCCTGTGAGGGGACAGGGGTGGAGGAAGGGAGGAGATCCATTCCCAGGGTCACCTTGGCTGCCCCAGCCTCTCCCCTGACTCACTTTTTATGTCCCAAAGGGTGGAAAGACATCAACAGCCACTGTGGTTAATGAGCACCTACATTTTGGGAGGCCTACACCCCATGTGTGAGCTCGAGCAGCTGATCTTCAAGGTCACTGTGCCCGAGTGGACAGTGTGGTTGAGATGGACCTCTGGGGTTAGAGGTTCAAAGCCTGCCGTCAACAGATGCGTGTTAACGTCCTTGAGAGACTCACTTGGCCTCTTTGGGCATCTTAGCTGTGGAATGAGGGGGAATGCCAGGCTCACAGAGCTGCTGACTAGACTTGAAAGAGAAGGAAAATAACACATGTGAGCGCTTGCCTCATCCCTTCATACCACCCTCAACCCCTACAACTCTGAAAGTGGTTCTTGTCATTTCATCATTCACCTGGAGACCCAGTTTCAGTGAAACTACAGAGCAGTGAGTAGGGAGTGGAGACATGACTCAGCGCCAGGACTGTCTGACTCCAAGTCCTGTGTCCTTTCTGCTACTCCAAGGTACTCAGTAAATGTTAATTTCTCTTCAAGAAGGTCCCTAAAGCTGGAGGGAGGCAGGATAGTTGGGGAGCAGGAGGCTGGGGTGCAGACAGACTCAGTAACAGTCTGTGGAAGGCGCTGGAGATTTGTGGGGACGTGCTGGCAAAAGAAAGATGTGTTTTCAAACCCATGTCCTTAACACCAGCCAAGGTCAACTCGAGAACAATTTGCAGTGGAAAATTACACCTGGCAAATTCTGCAGTTTGATCCTAATTAGGAGCTAACCTCTCCCATTAGGTGAACTTTTTCTTTATACCTCCACTGTGGAGAATGGACTGTAATTTGGTAATGAAATAGCATGCTAATATATGTCATCTTATAATTTGTGGATGATCAAGAGAAAATGTTCTGGCCTTAGAAAAATAGGGCATTCTCCTCCACTTTTTTTTTATTCTTTCTAAATCATTAGTTCTTTAAACATGTTCCTTTTATAAGAAACAAGTGTGGGGGGAGGGGATGAGACCATTTACTTCTTCCAGAGCCTTCTTTCACATCTACCCATTTGTTCAGTCTCCTGGTTTTGCAGTCTCAATCCAGCCATTATTTTTGCAGTTCCCAGAGGTACCTGAATAACACTCTCTGAAGAGGTCACTGCCCCAAAGAAACTCACTACCAAATGCAGTCAAGGCAGATGCGCAAGTACACGGATGAGAGATGATGGGGAAGAATACCCCAGCTGCTGCAGATTTAGAACCCAGACCAGGCGCCACTCCTGAGGCCCTGCTCGTTGCTCTGGGCTTGTCTCTCACAGGGCCTCTGAGTGGGGACAAGCAATAGTTCCAGAAGTGTGAGGCCAGATGCCCTAGTTTCTCCTTGTCATGCTGTGTCTCCTCCCTGATCCCCCACAAGGCTGTTTAGGTTCTGGGCGTTGACTCCTATCGCAGCTGGCTGGAATGACAGAGCACCTCCTGACAGCGTTCCCCCTCAGCAGGTACTCAGAGGGCAGTTCGTCTCAGGAACAATATGCTGAGCATCCGTGTATTGGATACTGCGGCGGGCTTGGGAGTAAAAGATGAAGATGACATGGTCCCTGCCCTGGAGGGAGTCAGTCTCACAGGCTGGACAGACCCACAGAGAGAAACTTTCAGCAGGCACAGCAGTGGGGGAGAGGGGAGGAACGGTAGGGCTGGGAATGGGAGCTTCTCCGCCCTGAGGGGATGTCTCCATGGGCTGAGACTTGACGATGAGTGAGAAGAGATGGCCACGAAGGCCCCCAGGCCCCTGAAAGCCTTTCAAGCATGGAGACCAACTGGGCCAAGGCCTGGAGGTGCCGGCAGCACAAGGGAACTAAAAGCAATGAGGTGAAACAGAAGGCATCAATGGGATTTGAGGCAAAAGGCCACAGGCCTAGCAGAGGTCACAGAGGGCTGGTAAGCCCAGGAGATACAGGGGAGGTTTGCGTCAGGACCAGAGCTGCCATAACGAAGAACCCCAAACTAAGTGGCTCAGGACAACAGGAATCCATCGTCTGTCAGCCAGAAGTCTGCAAGCCAGGCACTCCCTCTGAAATCTGTAAGGGGAGGATCTGTCCTGCCTTGTCCAGCTTCTGACACCCCACGTGTTAACTTGGCTTCAATATCTGCCCCCTCCTTCACAGGTGTCCCCCCTGTGTCTCTTCACACACATGTCTATCTCTGGGCTCACACTGCCCTTTTAATAAGGCCACCAGTGAGAGCACATGAGAGCCCATCCCAAGGCCCAGATTTTAACTTGATGACCTCTGAAAAGGCCCTGTGTGCAAGCTTGGTGAGCCCACCCCAAGGCCCTGATTTTAACTTGATGACCTCTGTAAAGGCCCTGTGTGCAAGCTTGGTCAAATTCTGAGGTTCTGAGGGCTAGGATGTCAACATATCTTTTTTGGGGGGGTAGGGGACACACAGTTCTACCCATGATAGAGATGAGAGGAGAGAAATTGCCTTGGGATTCTCAGAGGCACAAAAAGCACAAAAATAAAACTCCTCCCCCAGAAAAATCTTCAGTTTTCCTCCCTAAATAGAACACTGAATCCTCCTTCATTTTAATCATTCTTTAATGAAGAATCATCTCTAGTGACCACCCACACACAGGTTCATGGTATCTCGTGGAGGATCTGAGGGCTCCAGCACTAGCTGCACAGTCCTCACACGCAACAAACATGTCAGAGGACCTGTGCCTGCTCTCAGGAGGGTCCCTTCCCAGGTGTGAACAGGAAATCACCCTCCCTCCTTCTCCCCAAGCTGTCCTCGGCAGTAAATTAAGCTTTCTTTTTTTTTTCCTTAACATGCCGTGGAAGCCCTGTCCCCTCAGGCACAGCTAGTAAAATTAATAAAGGAAAACCGACCACAATCTTTTGGTTAGGTTTGGTTTGAAATAGGTTATAATTTTGAGAGTTTATTTTCTTTTATCAAACTTTTTAAACTGACTTTTCAATGGAAAAATACTGAGCACAAGGTTAAAAAAAATAGTGCAAAACATTACACATTAAACTTCTGCTTTCAGTCCCCTCCTCAGAAGCCACCGCTCATAAATTCCTCTTACGACCTTCCAAAATTATCCGATTGAGAGTACTGAGTTCTTGCGGCAACTCACATTTGGTTGGGAACATGTCAAGTGAGTAGCAGTCTGGGGTGGAGGCTGTAAAATAGTCTCCAGCGGGGTTAGACATCAGGGGCATTTACCCCCGCACCCACTGCCTGAAAAATGCCTTTAATTTCCTCAATTCCGTGCTTGCTTGATTCTCCATCAGATCATCTTTCCTGGTACAGGAAGGCATTTGTCTGCCTAACGACCTGCAAGCAGGAAGGCTATTCCGTGACCTTCCTTTGTTCTGTTGACCTTCCCTGGGGACGCCTCACCCGAGGACAGTGGGCACAGTGGGTGCTGCAGAAGCTATATTACCTTCACTTTCCTCTGTTAGCTTCATGGTCTACACGGGACAGCCCTTCAATCTGTTCTTTTAAAGTTGTATTCGTGCCCCAGGTATTTTTCAAGTGCTTCTTATACCTGACTGAGGCCATGGGCTATGCAGGTGAGGGTTTAAGGTGAACCAATTAGTGTCCAGGAGAAAGGCTGCAGCTCAGGGTCAGGAGAGGAGGGCAGGCTCAGGACCAGATGGCAGGGGAGACTGGCACTGGCTGGTTTTTGTTGCTTCTTATGTTCTGAAGCATCTACACAGTTCAATTTTGGTTGAAAGTTGTGCTTAGTATGTTTTTCTTTGGTTGATGTGCATGAGATAAAGTGTATTTTGAGAGAGAGATAGACTGCTTCTGATAATGACTCAAATAATGAAGGAATTTTTTAAAATGCAAAGTTTAGGTTTCTTCTTGAATAAATCTTAGGTTGTAATGAAATGGTAACACAAGTTCTTTGAAATATCTGACAACCCTTTAAATAGATTGCCTTCCATGCGCCTAAGAACAACAGCCATTCAAGGCAGGGCACCGAGGGGTATTACTATATTTGTAACTTGCATCAAAGCTGGCTTTTCTCTATTGAATACTTTTGTGTCTTAATGTGGGTGGGGGTACTGGGGGTAGGTTGCTGCTCTAGCTTTAGCTAAAACTGGGAGGCAAGAGTCTGCAGGATTAGGATTCTCCTTTCCTATCCACACGTGATGGGAAATAAAAAGAAAGAGATTTAATACAAGTAACCAAGCTTATCCAAAAATGTGATACCATTTGACCGAATACCCTGTATGGGAGGAATAATTTTTAATCAGCTTTGAAAGTCTGTAAATCAAAAATAGAAGAGAACCTTTTAAGACCTTTGTCACACCATGAAGCATGCAGGCATGCTTGTTAATTCATGATGACATTTTAACCAGCCTTATTTTGCCAGGAGAGATGATGACAGAGCATATTCCCATTTCTGAGGAGGTTTACAACTTCAGTTTAACCCCTGTGGTCCCTCTAGACACAGCCTGTTGAATCCCCGCTTAACAGAGCACTGAAAGCTGGGGCTCTGCTCCCTGACCCCTTTCTTCCAGTGACGCATAGAGAATCCATCTGTGAGGACATCTCCCACTGAGGCACAAAAGAAGTATCCATTGGGAAATTCTGCAGTTAAATCTAAGCTTAAGACAAGAGCAGAAAAGGAAAATTCATGCTAACTAGTTTCATTTGTACATAAATAAGAAATCGTGAGACCATGGCTGCCTGTGTTCCATCAGCCTTGGCCTGGAATATGGTTCCTTGGCTGTCTTTATTATATTTTACAAGGTCAACATCACCTACTTAGATATGTTACTGTAGAGAAATCCATGGCAGATTACATTTTGCCCTGAAAATATAAACATGCCATACTAGTCTGCTTGCTTGCACGCCCAGTCTCTTCAGTCATGACCGACTCTTTGTAACCCTATGGACTGTAGCCTGCTTGGCTCCTCTGTCCATGGGATTCTCCAGGCACAAATACTGGAGTGGGTTGCCATGCCCTCCTCCAGGGGATCTTCCCAACCCAGGGGTTGAACCCATTTCTCCTGTACCTCCTGCATTGCAGATGGACTTTTTACCTGCCAAGCTACCAGGGAAGCCCCATGCTAGCCTAGGCAAGTCATACATTCTTTACGTCTAGTTATTTTTGATTCCTGGACTAAAATATTGACTTGAATATTTTTATGTGCATTTTTATGAAATTAAAGCTAATTCAATAAGAAGTGGGAAACATAGGAATTCCCTGGCAGTCTAGTGGTTAGGACTCTGAACTCTCACTTCCAAGGGCCCGGGTTTAAACTCTGGTCAGGGAACTAAGGTCCCTCAAGTAGTGCAGCACAGTCCAAAAAAAGGAAAAAAGGAAAAATATTGATTGCAACAATTTTAAAAATTTTTTATTTATTTATTTTTGGTTGTGCTGGGTCTTCGTTGCTGCATGCAGGCTTTTCCTAGCTGCAAAGAAAAGACGCTACTCTTTGTTGCCCTGCTCGGGCCTCTCACCTTGGTGGCCTCCCTTGTTGAGGAGCACAGGCTCTAGGTGTGTGGGCTTCAGTAGCTGTGGTACACTGACTTAGTTGCCCTGCAGCATGTGGGATCTTCACTGACCAAGGATTGAACTGGTGTCCCCTCTGTTGGCACACAGATTCTTAATCACTGAACCACCAGGGAAGTCCCAGTTGAAGCAGTTTTTGTGGTAGCACATATTGGAAACAAATATAAAAGTCCATCAACTTAAAAATAAATAAACTGTGATGTATTTCAGAGAAGGCAATGGCAACCCACTCCAGTACTCTTATCTGGAAAATCCCATAAATGGAGGAGCCTGGTAGGATGCAGTCCATGGGGTTGCGAAGAGTCGGACACGACTGAGTGACTTCACTTTCACTTTTCACTTTCATGCATTGGAGAAGGAAATGGCACCCCACTCCAGTGTTCTTGCCTGGAGAATCCCAGGGATGGGGGAGCCTAGTGGGCTGCTGTCTATGGGGTTGCACAGAGTTGGACATGACTCAAGTGACTTAGCAGCAGCAGCAGTGATATATTTATTTAGTACGGTAAAAAGTCCGTCTAGTCAAGGCTATGGTTTTCCAGTGGTCATGTATGGATGTGAGAGTTGGACTGTGAAGAAGGCTGAGCGCCGAAGAATTGATGCTTTTGAACTGTGGTGATGGAGAAGACTCTTGAGAGTCCCTTGGACTGCAAGGAGATCCAACCAGTCCATTCTGAAGGAGATCAGCCCTGGGATTTCTTTGGAAGGAATGATGCTAAAGCTGAACCTCCAGTACTTTGGCCACCTCATGCGAAGAGTTGACTCATTGGAAAAGACTCTGATGCTGGGAGGGGTTGGGGGCAGGAGGAGAAGGGGACGACAGAGGATGAGATGGCTGGATGGCATCACTGACTTGATGGCCGTAAGTCTGAGTGAACTCTGGGAGTTGGTGATGGACAGGGAGGCCTGGCGTGCTGTGATTCATGGGGTCGCAAAGAGTCGGACACGACTGAGCAACTGAACTGAAACTATGCTGACATAGCTAAATCTCAAAAACTATATATATATATATATGTTTAACCAGGGTATAGTTGCTTTACAATGTTTTATTAGTTTCTGCTATCCAAAAGCAATATATTTTATAATCTAATCTTGGAAGTGATATCCCATCACTTCTGCCATATTCTGCTCATTAGAAGTTAATCCTTACATCCAGACAAAGTTCAAGGGGAGGGGATTGTCCAGGGTGTGAACACCAGGAAGAAAGGTTGTTGGGGGCCATGTTGGAGGCTACAGACCACTACTGCTAGACAGCTTTTTTGCATACATGTGAAAATAGTGTAAAAACCTAATAAAATTATGTAGTGTCGACTAAAAACATATAGTTATTTAGTTGTAGAGGTAAAGGAACTCTACAACCTGAAAGTAGAGCCATCTTATTTGGTGGGGATGTTTAGGACTCCAAGCCCCGAGACAGCATGTTCGTAGCTCTGAGAAAACTGCTGCAAGGAGGCAGGAGGGCAAGTCAGGCTATATTCAAGTTTGCAACAAAGGGAGCGGGCAGTCGGAACATCAAAGATCAGAAGTCAAGTTAAGGAATGTAGCATTTTGTGTATGGGAAGATGCAAGCCCCTGGGTCACTGAGTTCATTCTTTTCATTTGCACCTCAGCTATCTGGGGCCAAATCTTGTTTCCTTGTTCACCTTGATGAGTGGCAGATGGCTGCTTCTTGCATTCTCCCAGCTTCTCAGCAATCACCTAGGGGCGGGGGAGGGGGGGTGGCAGCATCCTCTGGATCCCAGTTTGGGGAACTCGGAGAAGGCAATGGCAACCCACTCCAGTACTCTTACCTGGAAAATCCCATGACTGGATGGAGGAGCCTGGTAGGCTGCAGTCCATGGGGTCGCACAGAGTCAGACATGACTCAAGTGACTTAACAGCAGTAGCAGCAGCAGCATTCACATTTGGAGGCCAGAAATTGCTGATGGCTGTGACATTTCTTGTTTATTGATATGGCAGAAGTATATTGATATAACTACATTTCACAGTAGTTATATCAGTAACAATAAAAAAATATACATTAAAAATAATAATTCAAGGTAGGGATTAGCTGTGGACTGGAAGAATTGGGAACAAGTGTACAGGACACCAACTATACTTTACTGTTTTATTTCTCTTAAAAGTAAGTGCAAAATATTATCATTCAATAAATTTGGGAGACAGTGCAGGGATATTCATTATGTTCACTTCTGCCTTTTTTTATGTTTGGAATATTTTGTAATAAAAAAATGAGCAAAATACAAATAGTTAAAACTTGTCATTCTATTCGCTGTGGGCTTGAAGAGTGGGGTTCCAAAACCTCATAAACATAGGTCTGGGAGATGGGGGAGAGAGAAGAAAGCCTGACTTCCTGGTGATCAGTTTCACATCATTGGAGGTGTAGATGTCACAAAGGGACCACCATCCAACCAACTGGTAACTTTGTAGTGTGTCATGGGGCTTCCCTGGTAGCTCAGACGGTAAAGAATCTGCCTGCAATTCAGGAGACCCAGGTTCATTCCCTGAGTTGGGAAGATCCCCTGGAGAAGGGAATGGCAATCCACTCCAGTATTCTTGCCACTCCAAAATTCCATAGACAGAGGAGCCTGGCAGGCTACAGTCCATGGTGTTGCAAAGAGTGAGACATGACTGTGTAACCAACACTTTCACTTTCAGGTACAAAGTCTGGGGCAAAGTGTTGGGGATGCTAACACACCCTCTCACTCTGAGAAGACCTGGCTCTGACCTAATTGAGGGGTATGGATTCTGGCAGGAAAAGTCGGGAAAGATGCATGAAAGGAAATTAGTTGCTCCACTCTTTTTTTTTCCCTAATATCTAGAAACAATGATCTGACAGGTTTTTGAAATATATTTTCAGTGGAATAAACTGGCAAAATGGCCTGATAAGTTTTTCTTATGGAATGTTTGCTTTTTCTTGTATAAATATACTGACTGACTAAGTACATTGTCCTGAACTTTTATTAAACATTTTGAATGTTATGTGATTTTCTTATAATTCTTCATCTTTGATCCAAGACATCTATCTGACTTTTTAAAAGTAACACCTTTTGTTTTTTTGGAGTTCCCCAGTGGCCTAGTGGTCAGGATTCCAGGCTTTCATGTGGCCTGCATTCAATTCTTGGTCATGGAACTGAGATCCTGCAAGCAAAAAGAAACCCCAAGATGAAACAAAAGATCTTTTTTATTATGGTGAAATACACATTTAGAATTTACCATCTTAACCATTTTTAAGAATGCAGTTCAGTGGAATTATATTCATATTGTTATGCAATTGTTACCAGCATCCATCTCCTAAATTTTATTTCACAAAACTGAAACTGTACCTATTAACTCCCCATACTCCCTTCCCGCAGCCCCTGGTAACCACCGTCTTACTTTCTGTCTCTATGAATTTGACTACTCTAGGAACCTTGTGTAAGTGGAATCATACAATATTTGTTTTTTTTGTGACTGTCTTATTTAACTTTGCATCATGCCCTCAGCGTTCATCCATGTTGCAGCATATGTCAATATCTTTCCTTTTGAAGTCTGAATAATATTCCTTTACATGTATATACCACATTTTGCTTATTTGTTCATCTGTTAATGGACACTTGGGTTTCTTCCGTGTTTTAGCTACTACGAATAATGCTGCTAAGAACATGGGTGTAGAAATATTTCAAGATGCTGTTTTCCACTTTTTTGGATATATATCCAGAAGTGACATTGCTTGATCATATGCTGTATGATCAAGCCACTCAAGATGTCTGTTCTCTCACTCTCTGAACTCCCCTGCCCGACTAGTGCCTGCTTCACCTATATCTTATGCACCAGATCTTCCTATATTCTTGCCTTAGGCCCCAGCTGGTGATTGTTCTTATCAAAGGGGGCTGTGAAGAGTGTGCTCCTCTGCTGGTTTTCCTGGGTAATGAGCCCCCCTAATGTCAATTCCCCTATAACTAGTCATCTCCCCTTCCCTTCCCAACCCCTACCATCTGAGATGGAGCAAAGACTGACGCCAAGTCCTGCTTGACGTCTGCCACACTTAGTGGGGTGTTGCTCCAGGCCCTTCCTTCAGACAGGTAAGCTCCGCCATCCATTAAACCTCTGATGTCTCTATCATTGACTGGGCTATTTCTTTGGACTTGAAGCTGAGCAAGTACGGATCTTGTAGGCCTGTAGGGTTCAGCCCAACAATTGGCAGAGCAGCCAGGAGACCAAGGGAACTCCCCTGAGCTCCGAGATATCTGGAAATACAGGACGGGAGTGGAAAGTTGCAAGGGCACCCACTGACATTTGGGCCCCAAATTTCCAGAGGTGATCTCAAAAGTTGCGGAGCATATCCTCTGTTGTCTGTCCACCAGTATGAATAGACCTGGGGTGGCTGTCTTTGCTCAACTGAGGCTTCCTAGAGATCTGGAGAACAATGGCCTATAAAGGCTCTGCTACTGTATCAAATTGAGCTTTTTGTAATTTAAGCCGTTGACAGTTCTCTCAAAGAAGCTGACTCTCCTCTTGTAACTTTGAGATGTAAATGATCTACCTAAGCTCTCTGGAACTTAATCTCCTGTGATCTCTAAGAGAAAAGGAGGAAAAACAGCTTTTAGATAAATTCTAGAAATAATTGCTTGCTCCTTGGAAGAAAAGCTATAACCAACCTAGACAGCATATTAAAGAGCAGAGACATTACTTTGCCAACAAATGTCCATCTAGTCAAAGCTATGGTTTTTCCAGTAGTCATGTATGGATGTGAGAGCTGGACTATAAAGAAAGCTGAGCACCAGAGAATTGATGCTTTTGAACTGTGATGTTGGAGAAGACTCTTGAGAGTCCCTTGGACTACAAGGAGATCCAACCAGTCCATCCTGAAGGAAATCAGTCCTGAATATTCATTGGAAGGACTTGTCAGGGCAGTGTAATCTCCTTGGTTCTTTCTCATCTCAACAAAAATTTGAAGCAATGGATGTTAAAGCTCTTGGCGGGTCACAGCTCTCAGACCATATTATATCTCCTGGGTCTCGGACAGACCGTGTTATAGCTCTTGAACAGATCAGTGTTACAGCTCTGTGTTACAGCTCAGTTTTATTTAGAAAATAATAGGAAAATACATCCTCGAGGCATGAGGGCATGCCGAACCAAAGACATGAAGAGAAGAGGGAGCCCCAGCCCTTTGGCTCCTCTTTTTATATGTTTTTCCCTCCCCCTGGGCCTGCCCTATGTAAACTGGGCTAGCCAGGAGTGCTGTTTATTCTACCTGAGGTCCTCACTCTGGTCCTCGGCCCTTCTTTTGTTCTATTTTCGTGGGCTTTTCCCTTCCTTGTCTTTTAGCCACCACCATTAGGGACTCCTTTTTCCTATTCTAACTACCTAACAGACTGATGTTGAAGCTGAAACTCCAATACTCTGGGCACCTGATACAAAGAACTGACCCATTGGAAAAGACCCTGTTGCTGGGAAAGATTGAAGGTGGGAAGAGAAGGGGACGACAGAGGATGAGACGGTTGGGTGGCATTACCGACTCCATGGACATGAGTATGAGTAAACTTGGGAATTGGTGATGGACAGGGAGCCCTGGTCCATGGGGTTGCAAAGAGTTGGACATGACTGAGCAACTGAACTGAACTGAGAAATAATCATGTTTTGAGATGATCTAAAACAGTTTCTCCAGATTTTTGTAACTTGAAACTAAACTAAGTTAAATGAAGAGAATTCATTGACTATTGTGTCATTTCAAATAGGATAAAATATTGGAACACTAATTGCTGGGTGGGTCTAAGTTTACCTACTCTTGTCTTCTTAGGAGATGAAGACTAAAGCTTAAGTTTTCCAATAGTTAGGAAACTGGTAACCAAAACCATCAGTTTTGGCCAGGCCTGCTTGCCTCCTCACAATAGGAAGTCTCGATAAAGAACTTAGTGTTGCCACTGAAAACGGGAGCCAACTGGCAGAATTTGGGAGGGGCCAGAAGAGGGAAGAGACGACCAATCTCCCAGAGTTGTTCTCTCTGGAATCCTTCTTGGCTGAGAGATGGAGGCATCACCAGGAAGGACCCTGAGTCAGACCAAATATGAACCAAGCAAGCTGACTGGCCAGAGACAATCTGGGAACTAACCCCATTACATAAAGCCTGAGAGGGTGAGCCCTGTGGCAGAGTGATTCTCCTGGGTCTCTGTACCCTGCTATCTGCCCTCTTCCCCGGATGCTTATTTCCAATAAGGCCTCCTACTTTGTCAGCACATGTCTCCTCAGGCTATTCATTTCCAAGTGTTAGATGAGTTCACTCTTGGGCCCTACAAGGGGTCCTCTTCCTGCAGGACTATCAAAAAGGGCACAGTGACTTGCTTCTTGGTTTTTGCCAGAGATTAAGGTTTTTAAGGGTTAAGATTATAATCAGTCATAATTCCAGTTCTTATAACCAAGTTTCTTTATTGATTACATTGTAATCAGGTATTTAACCATGTCTTTTTTGTCTTTGTCTTTTATAGAGAGTTATTATACTACCAAGCTGGCCAAGAACTTAATCCTAATGGAAGGACCCGATGGCATCATAAAAGGTTAACAGCTTGGTTACTGAGTGAACTGTGGCTATGGTTATGGTGTTACAGGTTTTGTCTAGAATATTACTGGTTTTGATCTGTTATTTTCTGAACAGATCTAGAGGAAAGCCCTTCCCCTCAAGTTAGCTATGACTTCCAGCAGTTTGGTAAACTGCACCTGTGGGTAGTATTGAAGCATTTCTCTTTTCTCTCTGCCTGATCCGTCCAGAAATTGGAGATACTATGTTCTGAGCAGCCTTATCAGGTGAATGAGAAAGACATGGCATGTGCAGCATCTCCATACTCTGGGGACCTCTAGGAGAGAGAAATTCACCAAGGCAGTGCCTGATGGCAGGGCTTTGACATGGCTTAGCTGACCTTGAGAGACCTTTTGGGAATTCAGTCTGAGACTCCTGAGGAGGTCTCCCTCAGCCAGTTTGGAGGAACCTTATGTGGTCAACTGGGGCTTTCCAGGTGGCTCAGTGCTAAAGAATCCGCCTCTCAAGCAGGAGACATGGGTTTGATCCCTGAGTCAGGAAGATTCCCTGGAAAAGGAAATGGTAAACCCACTCCAGTATTCTTGCCTGGAGAATCCCGTGGACAGAGGAGCCTGGTGCGGTAGAGTCCATGGGATCATAAAGAGCCGGACAGGACTTAGCAACTAAACAACAACAACAACAACAACAACAGCAACGTTGTTGACCAGACTTAGTTTGTGAACAAATTCGTCTTGATTGGTTGTGTTTGGTGGAGATGAGGGTAATTTTTTAAGAGAGAACAATATTATGTTTGAAATTGTCACAGAATGTAACTACTCATGAAGTGCGACACTGCTTCGAGTCTGCTGCTAAAAGCACATACAATGCCTGTGTGACAGTTGGGTATAAGAGATAAATTGTGTAGCCTGTAAAGCATATCACATTAAGATAACCTTGGCCTGTACATGAGATCTGATTAGTTTTGGCTTGTGAATGGTTAGGTGAATATAAAGGAGGCCTAGCACCGAGGGACATGATCTAAACCTGGGATAGGAGCCAGCACCCTGACATCAAAGGATAGATATTTTGTAGTCAATGCTTTTGCAATCAAAGAGGGAATGATGGAAAAATCTGTCCATGTTGAGGTATGAGGTATAAGAAGACTTATACATGGTTTAACTTAAATTTTAATGACCAGAGCAGCTTGTTCTCTGACCTTTCCAATATTCATTGTACATTGCCTTGGTTACTGAGGAAGGGAATGCCTTTGAAAGTCAAAATGAAGTAACTGTGGTCCAGAGATCCAAGGTGAAACTAGGTGGCTATTGTATATGTTGATT
This sequence comes from Ovis aries, assembly GCF_016772045.2. Classification (NCBI taxonomy): domain Eukaryota; kingdom Metazoa; phylum Chordata; class Mammalia; order Artiodactyla; family Bovidae; genus Ovis; species Ovis aries. Next base: position 36,725,377 of record NC_056061.1, on the reverse strand, counting down.
TTAGACACATTCTTGTATTACTGAAAGCTTGAGTTTTCTCAACTGTATTGCAGACTGGAACAAAACCCACAGGCAGGTGTGGTGTTTTCTTAGAATGTGATTACTGCTTGTATTTTGCTTAATTGTTGTGACCTTCCCTGCGTTGTGCCTGTGAGATGGCTTACATTTTGTCCCTAGCCTGAGAGAGGAAATCTGTTTGAGGATTGAGCAGCAACACTGGCCTCACTGTGAAATGAGTCTAATTGCTGGGTTTACAGTGAGATGCTGTTGTCATCTCCTCTGGACTTCCATGAAAGACTGATCTAGCTCATGCGGACTATATGGGGACTACTGACGATGGGGGGAGAGACCCATCGTCTTCTGGTCCCATATGCCAATATGTCAGAAAGACCCATCAGTAAATGTTACTGTGCAACTGACTGCCCATGATCCCCCTGGGCTACACTGCGTGAAGAATAGGCTGACTTCTGGACACACAAGTCCAACTAGTGGGAGTAACTCTTTTTTCTTCCTTTGGAAAGACCTAATGGGTCCATCCCAATTGTCACTCAACATAACATGGAGTGGAACTGTATTGAAACTGTGACCCCTGCAGTAGAAATGCAGAGTCCTAATCACTGGGCTGCCAGGGAATTCCCAACAGTAGTGTTTCTTTTTGACCCAGACACACTCCTCCCCATGGGGGCGGCTCTGGGTTTGTGAAAACCAGGGGTGGCCTCTCTGTATTGTATTTGTGGTATCTGGTTGCAGTGCCTTCTGCATACCCGACCCAGGGGATTGTGTGGAAGAAGGAGGACCGAGACTGTAAGGGTTGTGCAGGGTGTCTAGGGGGGAAGTGTATGACCAGGCCACCCAGGATGGATGTTCTCTTGTTCTCTGCACATCCCCTGCCCAGCCAGGTCCTGTTTCACTTATACCCCACTCACGTGATGGACCTTCCTCCATCCAGGCCTCAGCTGGTGATTGTTCTTATCAAAGGGGCTGGGAGGTGCATGCTGCTCTGCTGGTTTCTCTGGTAACAAATGAGCCCACCTGTCATCAGTTCCCTTATAACTGGTAATTGCTCCTTCCCTATCCCCAGGAAGGAGCAAAGACTGACACTGTGTCCTGCCTGCCATCCGCTGCATAAGTTGGGTTGTCTCTCCAGGACCTTGCTTCAACGTGTGTAAGCTCCCCATCTCTTAAGCCACTGATGCCTCTGTTGTTGATTCTGGGTTCTTTCTTTGGTTTTGAAGTTGGGCAAACGCAGACCTTGTAAGGCTGAGGGGTACAGCCCAGCATTTTGTAATTCAATTTTTAAGTTTTTGAGGATCTGCCTTGCTATTTTTCCACAGTGGCTGTATCATTTTACCTTTTCAACAACAGTGGACAAGGGTTCCAATTTCTCTACTTCCTTATCAACATTGGTTAATTTTTTCCTCCATCTAATTGATGTGAGGTGGTATCATTGCGGTTTTGATTTGCATTTCTCTAGTGATTAGTGTGGAGAAGGCAATGGCACCCCCACTCCAGTACTCTTGCCTGGAAAATCCCTTGGACAGAGGAGCCTGGTAGGCTGCAGTCCATGGGGTTGCTAAGAGTCAGACACGACTGAGTGACTTCACTTTCACTTTTTACTTTCATGCATTGGAGAAGGAAATGGCAACCCACTCCAGTGTTCTTGCCTGGAGAATCCCAGGGACGGGGGAGCCTGGTGGGCTGCCGTCTATGGGGTTTCACAGAGTTGGACATGACTGAAGAAACTTAGCAGCAGCAGCAGCAGCAGCAGCAGTGATTAGTGATGTTGGGCATCTTTTCATGTGACCATTGGCTACTTGCATATCTTTTTTTTTTTTTTTTTTGAGACGTATTTCTTTTCTGAAGCTCATCTATCTATCTCCGTTGTATGGTCAGGCCACTCAATATGGCTGTTCCCTTACTCTCTGTACATCCCTTGCCTGACCAGGGCCTGCTTCATCTGTGTCTTCTGCTCCTGACTGACTTTCCTGTGTCCTTGCCTCAGGCTTCAGCTGGTTATTGATCTGATCTAAGGGGTGGTGAGGGGCATTGCCCATCTACTGGTTTCCCTGGTAACTAATGAGCCCACCTGACGTCAATTTCCTCATAAGTGGTAATCTTTTTTCTGGGAGCAGAGACTGTTGCCAAGTCCTGCCCAGTGTTCAGAAGCTTGTTTCAGACTTGTGAGCTCTTCCGTACATTAAACCATTGAAGTCTCTGTTGCTGACTCTGGGCTCTTTCTTTGGTCTTGAAGTTAGTCAAGTACAGGGCTTGTAGGCCTGTAGGGTGCAGCCCAACACTTTTTAAAATAGAGTTGGTTTCATTTGTTTTCGAGTTTTACGAATTCTCTATATGTTGTGAATATTAATACTTTTTCAGATATATAATCTGAAAATATTTTCTCTCATATTCTGTGGGTTGCCTTTTTACTGCTAATGCATGTGTGCTTAGATGTGTCAGACTCTTTGCAACCCCATGAGACTGTAGCCCATTGGGTGTGCCTGTCCATGGAATTTTCCAGGCAAGAATACTGGAGTGAGTTGCTACTTCCTCCTTCCGGGGGTCTTCCCGACCCAGGAATTGAACTTGCATCTCTTGCTTTGGCAGGTGGATTCTTTACCACTGCACTAGCTGGGAAGCCCAAACTGCTAACACATAGTGTCCTTTTAAAAAAGATTTTTGTTTGCTTGGCTGCACCTCGTCTTAGCTGCAGCCAAGTGGGGTCTATAGTTGAGGTGTGTGAACTCTTAGTTTTGGCATGTGGGATCTATTTCCCTAACCAGAGATTGAACCCCAGCCCCTGCATTGGCAGTGCCGTCTTAGCCCCTGGACCACTAGGGAAGTCCCATCTTTTCATGCGTAACATTTTTACGAAGCTTAGTTTGCTTTTTTTTTTCTTTTGTTGCCTGTGCCCTTGATGTCATATCCAAGAAATCATTGCCAAATCCAGTGCAGGACATCTGACTTTTAATTACAGTTGCTACTTCTCTTTCCCTCACTGTTCACCAGGGTGGAACAGATCTCATTTTTCTATCTACTGAATCTATAAAACCCATGTCATTACAGCTTAGGTGTACCGTGCGTTCACGTGTGCTTATGTCACTTCAGTCGTGTCCGGCTCTTTGTCACCCCAAGGACTATGTAGCCCACTGGGCTCCTCTGTCCATGGGGATTCTCCAGATAAGAACACTGGAATGGGTTGCCATGCCCTTCTCCAGGGGGTCTTCCCAATCCAGGGATCTAACCCACTTCTGCTTTGCAGGCAGTCTCCTGCATTGGCAGGCAGGTTCTTTATCTTTTACTATTCCTCTTTTTAACACCTCGTCATCGTTACATCATCTTTATCTGATTTTATTAAAACATTTTTCTTCTGAAGAATATTCCCAGGTATTTTATTACTGTAATTGGTATCTCTTTTTAGCTGTTTTTCAGCATCTCAAAGGCATGTATTTCTGTTCTCATTGCTTATTCATGAATTTGTTAGAATGCACATACAGACTGCATCTCTGTGAACAGTTAGTTATTTTAAATATGTCAGAATTGTCCCTAGAAGATTTCCTAAATAAAAGCTGATTCCAACCAATTTACTTAAATTCATTCTGAATTACCTCAGACTCTGTCTTTAACACATTCAATATTTATGCAATGCATCCTCATGAGTGTTTTAAATACATTGTTTGGAGACAGGATTGAGGCATTCAAAAATAATTAACACAGTGGGCAAAGATAACAAAATGACAAAACTGAAAGAGAAGATGCAGATGTATAATCATTTTCTGCATGAAAAGTAACAATCAGTTGAGACTTAGTCTTTCTGGGTTGGAGAGCTACAAACAGCGGCACATATGATGTTTGTGGGTTGCAGCATTTTAGAGGATGGACAGAAGCCAGGATCACCACTGTGGTATATTTTATGATCTGGGTACAGTTATGTTTCTACAATTGATTAGAATTGCCCACGGAGAATGTTCTCTATTGCAATCCAAGGATTTCTTCAATGTTTCAGTTTCTCCAAAGGCCACTTGAAGGATAATGTGTTTTTAGAGGAGATGTATTTTCAAAAGTATCAGAAAAGAAGATTGATGTTTTACTAAGATGTCTATATTATTCTCATTGCTTCTAATGTACTCTGTTAGAAGCCAGTGGCATTTTTCTCTTCCTTATTTCTTTGGCTAGACTTAGGTTTCAGAAGTTGGACAGAATGGTGTAAAAATAGTTACTTCTGAAAGAAAAATCAAATATTTGCTTTTAAGAGGAAAGGGTTTAGGTTTTAACTGAATATGCTTAAATTGATTTTTCACACTTATACAAGCATGGGAGCAATGATACTCCCAGGGAAATTGAACAGAGTGGGTGTTGTGTGCAATATTAAGGGAAGCACACAAAGGTTTTAGAGGAAATTTTAGAACTTACTTGACAATCATTTCACTCTGGGTGCAATATGTCTCACAACCTAAACACTTGAAAGTGTGATGTGCCCACAGCTCTTGCTCTCAAAAGCTATTTTGCTTCCAGAATGGTCCTTGTTTCTGCTAATTCGAACATTAGAAACAGCCTTGGGAGGGTTGTGAAGTGGTGAAGCTTGTCCTCAGAAACCAGAGGGGTAGAAATGAGGTAGTCAGACTTTTCTGCTGTCTTACCCTTCATTATCATTCCCAGGAAGCATCCTCAGAAAAGTCCCACTGAAGTAATAACCATTCCCCTCTGTGTGGTGGTGGTTTAGTCTCTCCGTTATGTCTGACTCCAGAAACTCCATGAACCCTGCCAGGGTCTTCTGTCCATGGCATTTTCCAGGCAAGAATACTGGAGCCATTTCCTTCTCTGGGGGATCTTCCTGACCCAGGAATTGAATCCACATCTTCTGCATTGCAGATGGACTATCTACCACTGAGGTTCTAGGGAAGCCCTCTTCTATGGGTGCGGAGCTATAAATGGAAGTGTGCACGCGTTTGCATTTGGAGAGATGGAAATACTGCAGCACCAAGGAATGGAACACAAGCTCATCCCTCTCTGGGCACAAAGATTTGGTGTTTTTGTGGGAGTAGCATGATGAGGTGGAGAAGGCAATGGCAACCCACTCCTGTACTCTTGCCTGGAAAATCCCATGGATGGAGGAGCCTGGTAGGCTGCAGTCCATGGGATCGCTAATAGTCAGATACGACTGAACAACTTCACTTTCATGCATTGGAGAAGGAAATGGCAACCCACTCCAGTGTTCTTGCCTGGAGAATCCCAGGGACGGGGGAGCCTGAAGGGCTGCCGTCTATGGGGTCACACAGAGTTGGACACGACTGAAGTGACTTAGCAGCAGCAGCATGATGAGGTGGGCTTTTAGCCTATTGCCTACTGACATATAAAATCCATCCCGAGGAGGAGTTTATTTCTAATTTATCACCTTCGACTTTTGTTTACATCTTATTTCCTCTTTAGAGCTCCTTATCACTTTCTAAGCATTTTCACATATATGATTAGTTCATCAAAATTGAGAAAAAAAATTGAGAAAACACTTGCTGTGGCACTGTCATGAAGATTGCTGCTTTTCTTACAATGGAGCCAACTACTCTGTGAGGAAGCCTGGGCAGGCATTACCTCTGTTCCTCACCTCTGTGGGTGAGGAAATGAGAGCTGAAGAGAGCTGATCAGATGTATTATCCTAAAATCTTCCACTATGGGGCTGGATCACCAAATACAAGAACTCCAGGAGTTGGTGATGGACAGGGAGGCCTGGCATGCTGCAATTCATGGGGTGGCAAAGAGTCAGACACGGCTGAGCGACTGAACTGAAGAGATCATGAGAAGAGAATAACCACCAAAACCCCAAAGCTGCTCCTCTTGATACAGCAAGCCTAGCTTTTCTAATGCACATCTATTCCTTCTCTGGCAAAACTATGTTGTGAAAGGACATAGAGCATATTTTCTGACAATACCCAGCTAAAGTAACACAGGTAAAGGTACACAGTTGTGATATACTGCCCACAATTAGCCTGTCTTTGTATTGCAATTAGAAAATCTTATTTGAAAGCTCAGTTGAAGATATTGGTATCTTTTATTAAAATGACTATTAGACATTTTCATGTGGCATCTATTTCAGGAACTTAAAGCAGAATGCAATGACCTGTGTCTAGTACAGAGTTCAGTGGAAAGACAGCGATGATGTTGAGGCAGATAATATTTAGCTAATGAAGATTTCTGTTGGCTACGCATTATTTTATAATTGTGTTGTGAAGTTTTTTTTTAATGGACTAAAATGCAAACTTTATTGAGATTTCACCAATTTTCCACTAATATTCTTTTTCATGTTTTAGGACTCAACTCAGAATTTAGACATCATGTCTTCTTAATCTCTATTTGTGAACTTCTTTTTTTCACAACTTTTGACAGTTTTCAAGAGTACTGATCAGGTGTTTTGCACAATATCCTCAAACTAGGTTTGCCTTATTATTTTTTTTTCCTCATGATTATACTGGGGTTATATAGGTTTGGGGGTAAAATAGGAGACAGGTAGCATGCCCTCCTTATCACATCATATCAAGGTTGCATGCTATCAACAAGCCTTGTCACTGGTGATGTTAACTTGATGATTGGTTAAGGTTATCAAGATTAACAAGATTTCTCCTCTGTTCAGTTACTATTTGCCCTCTCTATTTTTGGGAATGAGTTACTATGTTCTGTACACATTCAAGGGAAGGGGGAATTTTAGATTTTAAAGGTTAAAAGAAAATAGTCTTCAAAATACACATTTATCAATCAATCAATCAATCAATCTCCTTCCTATTTATCTTTATTATTGGCTCAATGCACCCATCATCACTGCAGTGAAATAGCTAGCAATGTGAGACCCAGATGGCTATCAGAGCAGAGCTTCTGAGTGCTAACTGTTGCTTTTAGATGGCAAGGAAATTACTAATGACTGAAAAATGATTTAAAAATTTCAAGGCAGAATAAGAGATCATTTGAAGATGTTGAATATATTAACTACATAAAAATTGTTTACAAATACTGCCTATGATTTAAATAAAGATTTTGCTGGGAAGTTTTGTTGTTCCAATTCAAACTTTCTCTTCCGTAATTTAAACTCATTTTATGTGTTGCTGGTCCACTTTAGTTAGAACTTACACATCCAAATAAATTTCCCTTTACAATTGCAAGCCATAGTGGAAACATGATTATGAAACATGAAACCTAACAATAAATAAAATAATTACATACAATTTGAGGGGTTAAGTAGAGTGATGTGTTTACTGGAACATGCACCAATTCTGATGTATTGCCATGAGAAACTTCGGAAGAATCTCCTTTTTCTGATGGTCTTTGGTGTTTTTCTTTTACGGCAGTCAACATTACTCGGTGTTACTAGCCATTTCACTTGCAGGAATTATTTGGTTATTTCAGAAGCTCCATTCCCCTCTGAAAAGTTGGTACCTTCAGGGTGGTTTGGGAGAATGGCCCATTGGCTGTCGGGAGTTCCGCAGCTGGCTAGAGCAGTCCACATCCTGCAGGGTGCAGTGCTTTGATGCCAAGAGCCAGTTGTACTTGGATGGAAGTTCAGAAAATTCATCTTAGACCAGCCTTGTGATCCTCGAATCATTAAAAACTGCTTCCAGTATAATTGGGATCAAGGGTACAATCATTCACTTGTTTTTAATGGACAGGCATGGCATCTATGGGATTTAACAAGTCCAAATAAAACCAAGAACAGACAAATAATAAAAATAAGTAAGGAAACACAGATTCCAGGATTGAAAGAAATTTTAATTAGGAGGAGGTGCTGTAATTCTGCTTAACCAAACTTGGATTGATTTATAATCCATTATGTTCTCCAGGAAGTCTCCATAAAGAGACACAGTACTTGTGAAATTCACTCAAGTGCTTTTAAGAAATATTTTCGGAATCACAGGCCAGTTAAGAATAACAGTAAAATTTTAAGCATCTATTCAAATGTGGCTGCTGGGGTCCAAAGCTTGACCTTGGGTAAGATTGGACCCAAGATCTTTCTCAAATTGACATGCAGAAGACTTAGGGCAGAAGTTTCAAACAAAGAAGAATCTTTGAAATCTCATTTAAAATCCTCAAATTTGAAGCACTTAATTTTTCTGAAATAGGACAGAATGCTCTGTAATGAAAAAAGTGAACTGAGCTTGAAACTGTGGGAATAACTCTTTCTAGAATTCTCTGTAGCCATCCTCCATTACTAAAACAGGCTTTCAGAATAACCTGGAATCAACTATCATTCTGAGCAATTTAGGGGACTTAAAATTCAAAAAATTTATCTCCTGTCTCTCAGATTTAGAGCTTAGATTTCTGAAAGCAGAAAATGAGTGCTAATCTATGGGCTCAATATATATCTTTGAAGCTAAGTTCTATTTTGGTAATAGTCAAAATATTTAAAACTTAAATCAGGTTTTTCTTTGTAAGAAGCTAGTTCATGAAATAATGCTTGTCTATTCATTTGGAATTCTCTCTGAAAGAGAAGTTATTGTCAGTTCATATTTTTCAATTGTACGGAGTTCCTGTCTAGGGAGCCTTTTCACTGTGAATAGTTACAAGCAGTGATGGAGGAAAGAAAGGAGTCTGGTGAGAGAAGAGAAAAACTTCAGGCTAGTTATATAGAGCGAATTAAGTTGAAAAGAGAAAAAGCAAATATCTTACATTCATGCATATATACGGAATCTGGAAAAGTGGTACTGATGAGCCTAGGGCTTCCCTAGTGGCTTAGTGGTAAAGAATCCACCTGACAATGCAGGAGATGTGGGTTTGATCCCTGGGTCAGGAAGATCCCCTGGAGAAGGAAATGGCAACCAAATACCTCAATTTTTGTGTTTGAGTACTGTGCTGCTAAGTTGCTGCTAAGTCACTTCAATCACGTCCAACTCTGTGTGATCCCATAGACAGCAGCCCACCAGGCTCCCCCGTCCCTGGGATTCTCCAGGCAAGAACACTGGAGTGGGTTGCCATTTCCTTCTCCAATGCATGAAAGTGAAAAGTGAAAGTGAAGTTGCTCAGCTGTGTCCGACTCTTAGCGGCCCCATGGACTGCAGCCTACCAGGCTCCTCGCCCGTGGGATTTCCCAGGCAAGAGTACTGGAGTGGGGTGCCATTGCCTTCTCCATTGAGTACTGTAATATCCTGTAAATATATCCTAAGCAGGTTTGTTTTCAGCACTGATGGAAAGCATCAGTGTTGATTTTGTTTTGTTTTTTAAGTTGCCAACAGTTGTATGTTTGCTGATTATTTATGACCTGAAATAATATATATGTTCTTCTAAGAAGATATTTTGTTACATAAGGATGACTTTTTTATACAACAGAATAAATTATGGCATTTCTATTTCCAAAGAAAAAAAAGCCAGTGTTCTTGCCTGGGAAACTCCATGGACAGAGGAGCCTGGTGGGCTACATACAGTCCATGGGGTTGAAAAGAGTTGGACACAACTTAGCAACTAAATAACAACAACCGATGAACCTATTTGTGGGGAAGGAATAGAGAAGCAGATGTAGAGGGCAGACTTGTGGACACAGAGTGGGAAAGGAGAGTGGGACGAATTGAGAGTAGCACTGACATATATCCACAACCACGTGGGAAACAGAGGCGGGCAGCTGCTGTATACCACGGGGCGCCCAGCCTGGTGCTCTGTGATACCTAGAGGGGCGACATGGGTAGGTGGGGGCAGGAGGGAGGGAGGCTCATGTACATATACTTATACCTGATTCAAGTTGTTGTATGGCAGAAACCAATACAACATTGTAAAGCAATTATCCTATTTATTTTATTTTATTTTTTTTTAAGTTACAAATGATTGTATTAGGATGTAAAAATGCTTACAACATTATATGATAAATCAGGTTGTTAATAGTTGTGCAGAATGACAAGGCTTCTATTAGGGCCACTCCATCTGAGACACACCTCCTTTTTGTTGTCTACTGGTCTGCTTTTTAAAATTTTGTATGGGATTCTGATGATCTACCAATTATATTTAAAAAAACAACAACTGGAGATTTCTCATTTATCCTTTTGTTAATAATGTCATGATGAATTTTTGTGATTAATTTTTAATTAAATTTTTTCCTTTTTGAATGCCGACTGAAAGATATTGAAAGATATGAATGTTTTATGAAATTTGGGTATTTTTATTCTAAGAGGCATTCTACCAGAATAATGTTAGACAATGAGACATTATATATTTTAAAAGTCCAAGTTGGATGAGCAGGGATGAGAATTGAATTGATAAGAATTTTTTTTTGGCAGCAAGTAACATAACATTCTCCCTCATTAAAGCAGGTATTCATGGCAAGAAGTGGAGTGGTTGATGGTCATAGCAACTCATTGTGGTCAAAGGCTATGGCTATTCCCACCTGCTTTATGCTTTTCTACGCTCATGGTATTGGTGATAGCTCCCCTCAACGTCACAAGATGGCTGCAGCAGCCCAGAGCACCATGTCTTCTATCAACAGAATACAAAATTAGGAAGGGAAGCCAGTGAGAGGACTCATCCTATTAAGTTTCTCTTACATCAGGAGCAAAATCTTTCTCACAAGACTTCAAGCAGAATTCTTCTATCATCTTATTAGCAGAAATGGGTTATGTGGCCATCCACAGCTGAAAAGAAGGCTGAGGAAGTGGTTATCTTGCGTTTGCAGCCTCTATCATGCAGGGGAGAAGAAGGCCCAGTGGGAAGGTCAGTAGAATCCACATTCTATCATTAATGAGCTGTGTGTCCTTGGGCAGGTCTCTTACCCTCCATAAATTGGCAGTTTTCTGACAGAGCACTTTTGCTTGAATTTGAAGATGTTACTTATAAAGGTTTGTCTTAATTGGAAAAGAGCATCTCTTTGGAGACTCTCAGGGTACCTTGGCATATAAAAATCTCTAACAAGTTCTGCACTAAAGACAACAGTTTAACTGTCCAACCCAGCAGTTCCAAAATATGTTTGACTATAGCACCTTTTCTTATAAATCAGATAGTTGTTAATATGCAGCCAGTATTCTGTGGGGCTCTTCAGGAAACATTGCCCTGCTAGACTGAAGTTTCTTGAAGATAGGATCTTCATCTTGAAATTTCCCAGAGTATTTAGTAGACTGTCCAGACAACTGACATTCATTCTTCATAGCTTCAGTCTCACTTCCTCAGGGAAGATGTCTCATCCATCAAACTAGGTTGGAAGATATATGTATATAAATATACAGATATAATATAATGGGGAAGGCAATGGCACCCCACTCCAGTACTCTTGCCTGGAAAATCCCATGGACGGAGGAGCCCGGTAGGCCGCAGTCCATGGGGTCACCGAGGGTCGGATAGGACCGAGCAACCCCACTTTGACCCCCCACCTTCAAAAAAAGAGAAACTTCAGGTGAAAAAGATTTTATGACGAGTTGAAGTTTTAACATACTTGTAATACCCAAGATCCACTGCTATATAAAAATATTCCATAGTCTTCGTCATAATAAAGCCACCAGTCAGTTTTCAGTGTGCTTCTCCTTTGTTGGCAGGAGACAGGATGATCAGGCAAGCCCGTGTTCTTGGTTGAGTCTGAGAGCATTTGCCATCTCCAGAAGAGGAGGTGTCAAGTGAACTAGGTGTGTGGTAATTTAAAATCCATGGTTGTCTCTATTCATTTAGATATTCAGCAAGAGTATTTTTTTAATCTTATTTTTTGACTGCATTGGGTCTTAGTTGTGGCTCATGGGCTCTAGTTCCGTGATCAGGGATTGAACCCTGGTCCCCTGCATTGGGAGCCCAAAGTCTTAGCCACTACACCACCAAGGAAGTCTCTCAGCAAGGATTTATCAAGCAGTGACCATGTGCCAGGTGATGTTGTAGGTCCTGGTAACGTGCCCTGAATGAATGTGATAAAGAACTCTTCCTGAAGCTTAATCAGGAAACGTAGTCGGAGAGACTAATAAATCATTTTTACTAGTGGTGATAAGAAAAAACCAGGCAAGGGTGATGGGATAGGTGAGCTTGGGTGGGTTGACATTTAGAGTAAGATGGTTAGGTCTGTGGGTGTCTGGGGAGAGCCAGGCTGAGGGAGGAGCACAAGCCTTGGTCCACAGGACATTCGCGGAGTAGCTCGGTGACCACGGTGGCCAGCAGGGAGACAGCGAGAGGGGAGTCAAGGATTGACCCCCAGGGTATTGGCGTACGCAACTGGAGGAAGCTGTGAAGTGTGCTTGGGAAGCAATGTGTACTTTTCTAAGGCTACTGAATTCGTAATTTTATAAGCTACTAGTCACGTCAGAATCACAGGCACGGGGGCACACCTTCCAACTCCACTGGGTCTCTGTCCTGGTCTCAGAATTCCTTCTCATCTTCTCTGGTGCCTTCTCAAGGAATTCCATTACACTCACTTACATAAGCTTCACAAGTCTTACCCTGTAATTCAAGGTAAGTATTCACAACCTTTAGTCTTTTTTTGTCTGCTCAGTCCCTTTCTCCTCTCTGAAAATGCAGACCAGCTGGACACCCCAGGCTATCTCAGAGCCTTTGTAAATGCTGTTCTACCTGGAGGGCTCTTCTCCATCATCTCTGACCATCCTCATAATCATCTTCAAAACTCAGCCTAAATGTCCCTTCAAAGTTTTTCCAAATATTTCACCACTGCAGTGACTTCCTTTCATCATCAGTTCAGTTCAGTTGCTCAGTCGTGTCCGACTCTTTGCGACCCCATGAATCACAGCACGCTAGGCCTTCCTGTCCATCACCAACTCCCGGAGTTCACTCAAACTCACGTCCATCGAGTCAGTGATGCCATCCAGCCATCTCATCCTCTGTTGTCCCCTTCTCCTCCTGCCTCCAATCCCTCCCAGCATCAGAGTCTTTTCCAATGAGTCAACTCTTCCCATGAGGTGGCCAAAGTACTGGAGTTTCAGCTTTAGCATCATTCCTTCCAAAGACCATCCAGGGCTGATCTCCTTCAGAATGGACTGGTTGGATCTCCTCGCAGTCCAAGGGTCTCTCAAGAGTCTTCTCCAGCACCACAGTTCAAAAGCATCAGTTCTTCAGCGCTCAGCCTTCTTCACAGTCCAACTCTCACATCCATACATGACCACTGGAAAAACCATAGCCTTGACTAGACGGACCTTTGTTGGCAAAGTAATGCCTCTGCTTTTCAATATGCTATCTAGGTTGGTCATAACTTTTCTTCCAAGAAGTAAGCGTCTTTTAATTTCATGGCTGCAGTCACCATCTGCAGTGATTTTGGAGCCCCTCAAAATAAAAGTCTGATACTGTTTCCACTGTTTCCCCATCTATTTCCCATGAAGTGATGGGACCAGATGCCATGATCTTCGTTTTCTGAATTTCGAACCTTAAGCCAAATTTTTCACTCTCTAATTTCACTTTCATCAAGAGGCTTTTTAGTTCCTCTTCACTTTCTGTTATAAGGGTGGTGCCATCTGCATATCTGAAGTTGTTGATATTTCTCCTTTTATTATAGTCACCTATAATACCTCTTTTCATCACCAGGCCAGCTGTCTAAGAGGACACGTTTCTGATTCATGTAGATTCCAGAGTACTCAATGTCATGCCTAGACTGAATATTTGACTTGCACTTCCCTGGTGGCTCAGATGGTAAAGCGTCTGTCTGCAATTCAGGAGACCCAGGTTCGATCCCTGGGTTGGGAAGGTCCGCTGGAGAAGGAAATGGCAGCCCACTCCAGTATTCTTGCCTGGAAAATCCCATGGATGGTGGGGCCTGGTAGGCTACCGTCCGTGGGGTTGCAAAGAGTCGGACGTGACTGAGCGACTTCACTTTCACTTTCTTTCACTTTCCATTACTATTTGGAGTCAATAAAATCCAAGAGAATATAAGATGAAATATGGAATTAATCTAATGGTTAGCACATGCCCTATATTATAGTGCACACTGAACTCTAAAACTTTGGTTGAGTAATGAGTGAGGATAAGGCCACAGACAAATAGCTTTGGCCACTCATTGGAATAAGATGAACTTTCCCATCTAAGCACACCATGTCTTACTAGCGTCTTCTTAGCTTATTGTGAACTCATCACTTTCAATGTCAAAATTAATTAGTCCTGTGTTTTCTCTTAATGGATATGACATTCTTTCCTACTGCTCCTATGTTCCCTGTCACACGTCCAGGGGACCTCCTACTTCCCCAAAGTAGCCAGCTCTCGTTAAAAAAAAAAAGAATGATACTGATAAACATGAAGACAATGAGTTCTTTTCAGGTTCTTGTATGAACTGGTAACCCTCTGTCTCTATATACTTTTCACTTTTAATTTCACTCAGTGTTTAGGTATGAATTGCAAGTAGAAATAAACTGCCAAATGAAAGGCAGAAAGATCTCTTTATATGAAGTAAACTCCTGAGACTAGAGCCCTTTGGACATCTCATGCCTACAGCACTCGGTACGTTCATATTAGTTGCTTAGGTTTAATGTGGGGAAGTGAATGCCTGGTTCTCCCCATCCTACTTTTATTCCTTCTTTTCCACCCCTCCTTTTTTTTCTATTTTATTTTTTGGTATGGGAAAGGAGGTACACATAAGCAGTATGTTTCAGTTTCAGAAAAGCTTTAAATTCCAATACTTGTGGTGGTTACATTGAAAATATTTTAAAATAATTCATCACAGGGACTTCCCTGGTGGTTCAGTGGTTAAGACTCTATGCTTCCAATGCAGGGGATGTGGGCTCAATCCCTGGCCAGGGAACTAGGATCCCACATGTCACACAGTGTCATTCCCCACCCCTACCCCCTCTTTGAAATTATTTTGCAAAGGTAGAATTTCATTTCACTAGAAAATGTATGTTATACGGGCATTTTAATCCAACAACTTTTTAGTTGGAAAAAAGTATCTTTCAAGATGGAAATGGTTTGGGTATAGAGAAATATCCTTTATCCAAGGTGAAAACCTACCTATAGGGGTTGAACATTTTCTGGGTTTGCCTCAGGCCCATCCTAAAGTGCATAAAGACAAAGACTTGAACTATGAGGTCTGTGTGAATTAGACTATGTATCTCTCCTTGCATAAATAAACTATCAGAAAGAGAATGGCAGTAATGTCTTGACAGAGAAGGAAATGAAGAATCAAGAGCGGCTATGATGGAAGGAGGCAGAGGGAGTGGGTGAGTCAATGGGTGAGTCAGGCTGTCTTGAAGTGGCACTCTAAATATTTTATTTCCACCAGTTACAGTATCTACATTTTTAAGTCCAGTATATTGTGCTTTCTTTTAAATCATCATTGGGCTCTATAATGTAATTTTATATCATATATTATTAACATTTGTAAGAAATTCATGAAATTACTTCTAAATGTGATCAAAGTATAAATTTTCCAACTGTATAAATTTTGCAACACAACATGCACTGTGTGTCACTGTACAGAAATCTGGCTAGAAATCTGTTCTAACAAATCTGAACACTGTCACTCCCCTGTGTAGTTTTCCTTAAAAAAAGAGGAGCCGATGTTCTTGTAAACAGTACACTGTGAAACGTAAAATTTGATAATTCCTAAATAGCATCTCAATATACACAACTTGAAAGATTCTCCTACGGGCGTAGTCACTTTACATAACTAGCGATCCATGAGGACAACACTTATAAAAGGCAACATTTGTGAAAAGGCCCCCCTCCCACAGCTGGCTTGGTGTTGCTGGAGTCAGAGCTTCAGCCACTGCCCATTTCTGCTGCATCTAGAGGTTGGAAGCCGGTTCCTCCAAGGCAAACGTCAAGTAATTCGACTTTGTCCAGATGACTGAACAGCCAGGCTTCACCACTTCCTTCCGACAGATTGTCTAGGTTGGGTTACTTCACTTTGAGGTCAGTCAGGGCATCAGAGATCTCGTCGGCCTGTGCAGAGATGCTGGCCGGTGTGACGTGGAGGTGGATGTCGTACTGCTGGTCCAGGCCCAGGTAGCAGTCGCTCATGAAATACAGTGTGTAGATATACCTAACATACAACAGAGGAACAAAATGGTGAAACCACTGTGTTCATCACGTGTCTGAGAAGTTGGCTTCAGTCGTGTCTGACTCTTTGTGACCCTAGGGACTGCAGCCCACCAGGTTCCTCTATCCATGGGATTCCCCAGGCCAGAGTACTGGAGTGGGTTGCCATGCCCTCCTCCAGGGCATCTTCCCTGCATCTCCTGTGTCTTCTGCAGTGCCAGGTGGATTCTTTACCACTAGTACCACCCAGGAAGCCCATAGTGGTGGTCTCATCACAGTCACAGTTAATTCTTTGGGGATAAGGATTCTGCTTACCTTCCAGGTACTTCAGGGGTATAAAAAGAGATGGAGACCACGTGATGACTTCGGACATAGCCCACTCTTTTCAAAGCGATAAGTTCTCTCTTATCCACTTCTCCTAATATCAAAAACCATCCTTCATCCTTCGATTTGGGAAATCGAGGAGTAACTGCATGGCTGTCTTGCTTTCCCTGTAAACCAGAAAAAGGAAAGATAAAGTATCAAAATGGCTAGATTTTCTATACCACTTGGTTGTGGTTAAAAGGCCATGTTGTCTTTCTTGGCAGCCATAAATCTGAGTATCTGGGCTGTGTTTCATTTTCAGGTTTGGTGTATTTGATATGCCATCATCTACCTTTTTTAAAGATTCTCAAAGCACATTACAGCCACACTACTACTTTGTGGCCATAACCACCAGGATTATTTGGCTCAGAACAGAAAACTTTTGAATCTTGACATCAAAATAAATTCTGACACCATTCTTGTAAAGAAAATTAATACCCTATTTGCAGATGAACAAGCTGGGATACAATCATATTAACCAAATCTTCCAAAGCTTTATATACAAGAAACCAATACTTGGGGGAAAAAAGTCAACTGAAGCTGGACTCTGGAATCTGAAGATAATAAACACTGTCATATAAACATGTTCCCCCACTACCCAAGAATAAAACTACATGAAAAAGCACATATTCCAATATGGCAATATTAAAAAGTCCTTTCTCTAAGGAATGGGAAATTGTGAGCCAAGCAAATTGTAAAATATATTAATCACCACCACCCAAGATTAGATATCTCTATAATGACAACACTTGAAGTCTTTTATTTTAGATTGATTTTTAGAAAATCAAAGATTCTAGAGATTCCTTAAGACAATGAGTTTATGGTGTAAAAGATGCTAATAATGACATGCTCTCAATCAGACTTCACTCAACATTCCAGAGGGAGATGTTTCACTGAAGGCATTTTAAAAGAGAGGTCAGAGAGTAATATATTTTTTATAGCACTTAGAAACAAAATTTAGAGTTTTTCTAGCATGATTAAATCTAATGTTTAAGTACTAATATTATGGTAAAAAGAATCTTATTGTCAGAAATGTTTGCAAAGGCCTCAAAGTTCTCCCTCACTAGTGCTCGCAACATACCTTAGCTGTGCCTCAGTATACGGTTAGTCTGGGCACTGTATTACGTTGCTTGAGCACCTCTGTTGAGAGTGAGCCCCCTGAGGCTGGGGGTGTGCTGTCCAGCTATTTGGGACTGGCCTCGTTTCTGTCAGTGTGTGTGCACATGGCAGGTACAAAGCAAACAGCGACTGGAATCAGAGAACTCTGGCTGCCCATCCTGCTCCCATATTTTCTGACTCTAGGACCTTGGCAAATTCCTAAACTCCCCAAGTCCCATTATTCTGTAAAATGGGAAATCACATCTTCTTACAGAGCAGTGATAAAGAAAACTCTTCAGTCTTTTTTTTCTCTCATGATTTTATCTTTATAATTACAATTGCCTTTTTTTTTTGTAAGTTGGGATACCTTAAGTCATCTAAAAATGCTCATATGAAAGCCTCTGAAATGCCAGAGGCCAATCAGTTCATACTTACACTGACTGATTTTTTTGAATTAGAAATCAAATGAGATAAGACTTAAAGGCACAGTACTGAAAAGACATTTTAACAACAGAAAGTTACTGATCATTTTGTGTGTGAATACAGGGAGGAGAATATGAGTGAACCACAACCTCATTCCTGAGGGAGAGTTCTAGATATGGGAAAGCCCCTCTCCCTGGGCTAAGGAGAAGGCAAATTCTTATTTTGATGATCATGGGACTTCCCTGGTGGTGCAGTGGATAAGAATCCACCTGCAAATGCAGGGGATGCGGGTTCTATCCCTGGTCAGGGAGGATCCCACATGCTGCACAGCAACTTAGCCCATGCCCCACAACTACGGACTCTGTGCTCTAGAGGCTGGGAGCAGAAACTACTAAAGCCTGCATGCCCAGGGCCTGTGCTCTGCAATAAGAAGCCACTGCAAGGAAGTGTGACTAGAGGAAGCCCGCTCAGAACACACTGCAACTAGAGAAAGCCCGTTCAGAACAACCAAGACCCAGTGCAGTCAGAAATAAACAAATGATTGCTGTGGTCCAAAAACCAATTTGCCCACATGTTGTGTACTAACATTCTTGAAGGGCTCAATAATTATTGTACAGTAGGATAGAGCACAGTAACTTAAAATATAAAATTTTGGCCTATCTGCATGTTGACAGAGCTCTCTCATATGCATTCTAATGAAGGAAGCAGGCAGATGTGGCAAAGGAGACACAGAAAAACTTAACTAGTATCTTCTTCATCTGGGGTGTGGAGTGAAAGTCTAGATTTTGAGATTTCCTCGGGCCCTGAGACTGCTGTGGGCCTGGTATAGGGCCAAGGAATGTGTACTCTTAAAGCTACTCTAGGAAATTCTGCTGAATCTATACACCATGCTCTGAGAACAGGACTCTAGGCATTATATTATGATGTTCCATGGGTATTCTGGGGTTGAAACATGGCACATGAGGAGAAGTGACTCATTTCAGAAGACTGACTCTTGCTGCTTAAGGCCAGTTGAGGAAGCGGGATCTGAGAAGGGCACGGAGGCATTAGTCACATAACAGACATGTGTGCTGGCGCGTGCTTGTATCTGGTGTGAAGCATTTGAGAATGGAAACCAAACACTCTACCTTGTGGAACCCGAGGCTGACTCTCTGCAGGCTGACTTGAAGCACATACTCTTGATCAGCGTGCAACCTGACCCATCTGTTGTCGCTGCGTTTGTCTGAAGCCACAGTTGTGATGGAGACCTCGTCGTGTCCCTCTGCGGCGTCATCCCACCAGCCTTTAACACTCAAGCCAACATCGATCACTGGCAAATGAGATAAGAAATTCCATGCCTGAATAAGAAGAGAAAAGAGTGGGGAACTGAAATGTAGTGAGCAACTAAGAAGTAGTGAACTTTTAAAAAATCAACCGCTTTGTTCTCAGATTAATCTGGATTCAATGCAGTTGTAAGAAATAAAGCAGACAGATCCTGGGTACCATTCCCCAGTTTCCCCCAGGTGAGCACTTTTCACAACTACAGTACAAGTATGTATACCAGGATATTAACAGTGACACAATCTATAGCTCTTGTTCAGATTTCCTAGTTTTTCTTGTACTCATTTGTTTGTAAAAATAGTGTGCTTTTAATATTATTAAAGTCCCTTTAAAAAAACTAAGAAAGTATTAATCATTACCTAAACTTGTGATCCTTTTATCAGAAAACCCTTTGAGACAATGAGTGGCTACTGACTATACTAAAAAAATTAGTTTTAAAATAATTGTTGAACTGGCTAGTTTTAGAGAAGCATCAAGTATATAAGCATTTATGTGACTGCTAAGGTGGAAAGCATTACTTGGGGATATAAAAGCAACTTGAAAAAATGCTGTGATGCAATTTTTGATGTCAGACAGCATCTTTCACTGACCATTTAGTGTACGAAATGGACGATTCTTTTGTTTTGATTCCAAATTATTCTGAAAGGAAAACATTTTATATGTTTGTATATTGTAAGGAAATCTCTAGGTCTAGGGTTCTTTCTAGAAACAAATATATATTTTTTGGTATTATCATATTGAGAATACCAACTTAAATGACACATATTAAAAGGAGGAGAAAATATTACCAATTTTATTCCTGCTCTTTTAATTAAAAATATTTGTGAAAAATTAAAATGCAAATAGTAAGTGCTTATCAATAATGGGACTTCTCTTGTGGCTCAGCTGGTAAAGAATCCGCCTGCAATGTGGAAGACCTGGGTTTGATCCCTGGTTTGGGAAGATCCCCTGGAGAAGGGAAAGGCTACTCACGCCAGTATTCTGGCCTGGAATATTACATGGACTACAGTCCATGGGGTTGCAAATAGTTGGACACGACTGAGTGACTTTCACTTTCACTTTTCAAGTGCTTATCATTGTTGAATGAATGAATGAATTCCTAAGTCTATGGGAAAGATGTAAAAAAAAAACCCTAATATCCTCAGATAATTGTCATCTTCTAACATTTATAATTATGTGGCAAATATCACCACTGGTCAACAAAACTCTCTATATTGGCTGTTTTATCTGTTGTTACCTTCTAAGTTAGTTTTTAAAAGCTCATGAATACTTTAATTTTTTCCTTTTATTTCTTTAATAATATTCCATAGGTATCCTTCTAGGCTTTGATTTCATATTCGCTGAGACTTTATTGCTGTTGAGTATACCACCTAATTGAAATGAAGAAGCCCTGATGAATCAAACTATCCCTCAGGAATTCAAAAAATGTAAATCCAATGCAAATTTTCAATTCAACACCAATCCTGTAACTTGTGAATCTGAAATTATGTTTGAAATAGATGCTGAAATACTCAGGCCACAGAATGGTCTACACGGTGCTTTAAGGTACAAATGATGGCTTATCCCCTGCTAGAACCAGCTGAGTCTAGAAGCTGTGCCACTGGATGTTCTTAGACTAGCCAGAGGGAGGACACAAATATACCATTTCTGTATAGCATTTAACTTTGTGAGACAACACAAGTAGCATTTATCATATGAAGTAAGACTTCATATTTTTCTTGTACCTTTAAATGAGTTAGCAATATAATAATTATTAGCAACTCACTGGAACTTTATTTTACAAAGCCCCCAAAAGTCAGATCTTGCTTTTATATATCTGTAATCTTTTTGCAGTGCTTAATATTATTATTTGCCATCTATAATGCATATGCATATATTTTTTGGATGTGTGTATACATTTGTACATACATATATACAAATATACATACACATACACACATACATAAGTATATAAAACATGAGCTGTTTTTAAAGAAATTGCTAAGACATTTCAACACCAGCCAAACATATTTATCTGTGGATTAATCTTCATCTATTGAATCAGGCAAGAGCACTGCCATGCATACAATTATTTAATTAGCAGCCAAATCCTCTGCCAGTCAGCAGCCGTTCCAGGCATACTGATGGGGTAGAAGATGCAAATCTCACAGTCGTACTGCTTTTTCTCATTACTACTGCAATTAGCACTTAAATTGATGCTTTAAACATACTAATTTCTGGAATAATTCAGGATTTGTATGTTACCTGGGATCGCCTCACTGCAGAGCCGACACCAGATTGCTCTGCAAATTGAAGCACTTTTGAGCCAAATAACCATCATCATATCAGACTGAGCCAATTTGCATTCGGTTTTAAAGATAACAGAATGGCAATTTATGCAAATAAATTAAGTAAGTTTACTTCTGAGTTTTCCCTGAACTAATTATAACAATGTTCTAATTTTTTATCACATCTAAAACTTGGCTTGAAACCACTGTATGTTATGTTAGAAATCTGTTGTTGCTAATAGAAGTCTTGTTTTAAATATATTGTTTTTATTCATAATTTTGATGATAATTTAGCTAGAAAGGGAGGAACTTATTATGAATATTAAAATATATTTTTTGTGCCAATTCTGGGTTCAACAGAAATTGAACAATCAGACTTAAATGCCTGTTATACTTTTTCCAAGTCTTGCTTGAAATAAGTTCCACTGGGGTGGCGGCAGGGTCGGGGGCAATGACATGGTTTAGAAGTTTCTTTATTTTACTACATGTTTTGCAAGCCAATATGTTAATTATGTTGTAAACCCTGAACATTTACATGCTTAGGTTAAAATTGCTTAAGATTTAAAAGTCTGTATATGCCAAATATTTCTGGCATTGTTCATTCATATTTTTGGTCTTTCCAAAGATAGTTTGGAGCAATGACTTATGTTGTCTTTCACAACATAGATTTAGATTTTCCTGAGCTACAAAGTATACTAACAAGGAGTTTGTTTGAAGAAACACTTTAGAATCTAGGAACAAAAAGTGATTAAAATGAGGGGGGCATAAAAGAGTAATTGAGGGAGTTGCATGAAAATATATCCAAGTGTAAAAAAACAACAGAAAAACACCTTTAAGAAGGGATTATTGATAGAAGGACTCCTGGGCAATGTAGCCTAGATGACTAAGTCCTAGTAGGCCTTTCTCAGCCACTGTAACAGCATTATACTGAAACAACCTTCTAATAATGCAGCCGCTATTTCTAATTATTGTTACAGTCATTACTCTTAATACCATCTGTTGAGCTCTTATCCTATAACAGGACAGATATAGAGCATAAAGCAATTTACATAATAACATCCTGCTTAATCTTCCCAAGAATTTCATGAGACTGATATAATGTTTTCATGTTTATAATCATAGTAAATGGCAGGTGGAATTTAAACCCAGGAGAGTTTGACTCTGAAAGCAACACTCTTAAGTTAGAAAACTTTTGTGTAACTTCCCAGATAGAGTGAGAGAGTATCTAAACATGGAACTGATGGCCTTACCTGCTTCATTTTGGGGGCCGGTAGCTCTTTTTCTATCATGGAGCTGAATACATGGTCTTTCCCTGCACAGGCATGGATCAGTTCTGGGAGGCACTCAATGGACCCATGGTAACCAGCACGTGGGCCCTTCACACCTGGGCTCCATTTCCTAAGAAATAATATCAACACCAAATAATTCTTTCATAGCACAAATGAGATTTTTCTGACAATGATGGTTTCTATGAAGAGTTTAAAAATTAAATTTAGTGTATAACTTTTTAAAGACCACTATTATGAAGCTTCAAAATCAGTCAGGATTCTTGAAGGTATCAATCCAAGGCAGTTTTGCTACCATGACATAAAATGTGTGAATCATGTGTGAGCTCAGTAGAAAATCAGGATTGATAGACAGGTGGTGTCTTTCTATAGGAAGGCACTAATATGTGCTGACGCATCCATGTGGATAAAATACTGAACTGGAGCCCTGACCCGTTTGCAATGGATGTAGGCAAATGTCTCTAATACATTTACTTGAATAAAGTTTTCATTGTAAGTTGTTGACATCCTACAGTTAAAAGTATATTAGGGGAATATTTCAGATTTACAGTATAAATAGTGCTGGATCACCAGGAAAGGAGTCTATCTAAATCTATCTTCTGTTTATACAGTAAGATGAAAAATATCCTTGAAATTAGACAAATACAGCCACTTTTCTGGGTAGCAATAATAAAATAGATCAAATCTCCTAGGCCCCAACCAGTTTTCGTAACAGACCCATGTGCTGTTGGGTTGGTACCCTAGTGTGTCTCCTCTACTGCTGAAACCCAACTCCAGTAACTTCCAGTACCATGTTGAAAGAGTTCCTGAAACTGAGCCGTAGACACGTGAGGTATCTACTTTCCCCAGCCCCAGGTCACCTGCTGTTGGTGTGGCCCATTCTCTGAACATGCCTTTTAGTTCTCAGGGACATCTCATAGCAGGGACTCGAGCACCATGGGATCAACTGCCCTGGAAGCCAGTGTATGTCAGTCAGATGGAGGGACTTCCCCGAGGAGACCCCATGTGTGCCTGAGGTTCTGGTGACGAATATCTCTAGATGCATCACATGACTGCCACTCCTCGTCCAGCTGATGAGAGGCAGAAGGGTACGTGATAGCAAGCACAGGCAGACTCTTCTGTCCGTCTACATGACTGTGAAACAATATTTTGGCCACGCAGTATCTCTCAAGTGGTGTGAAAAGAAACATTTTCATTTAAACACTGCCAATCTTGCTTGTAGTATGTACCATTCTTTCCTTTGCTAAAATAGTTGTAGCCATGTACATGGGACCTAGGCTTCCCTGGTGGCTCAGACGGTAAATAATCTGCCTTTATGCAGGAGACCCGGGTTCAATCCCTGGGTCGGGAAGATCCCCTGGAGAAGGAAATGGCAACCCACTCCAGTATTCTTGGCCTGGGAAATTCCATGGACAGGGGAGTCTGGGGGGCTATAGTCCATGGGGTTGCAAAGGGTCAGACACGACTAAGTGACCAACACTTTCACCTTCTTTTCACATAGGACCTAAGAGTTGAATACTTTCATGATAGCAAAAACTCTTCTTATAGGTACAAGTTACATCTTGAGCTGCTAGATATATATAACTACTCAGTTTTTGGACAGTTTACAGATGCACAGCTTACTTTTGACAAAAAACTTCTGATCTCTCTAATCTATTCTGCAATGATAGAAATTGGTAATTTCTTTTGCTTTAGGTCACTTAAAGAACTTGCATAACATTTTTAAAAATGAAGGCTGGCAGAGCAAAGAAAGAGTTAAAATGAAGATGCATTTGATGTTGCAAATGGAAAACAACTTAATAGAAGGTTAAAATGAATTGCAGTTCAGCTTGAGGCCAATGATCAAATTTCAAGTGAGAATTCCATTGTCGCTAGTCTATGTTTCCCTCCGGGAAACAGGGGCATTTTAACTGTAAGGAATCAATATTCTAGGCACAACATGAAATTCAAGTGACCATACATGTAAAGGAAATGATTTTTTGAAATAAAAAAACCCAATTACATTGAGAATTAAAATACTTACCTGAAAATGTGCAGATGGTGGTTTTCTATGTGTGGTATTGTTAGGAGGGAGGAGTCTTTCAGCCACCGCCCCTGGATCACCATCTGCACCAGGTTGGTGATGTTCAGGACAGTCACCAGCCAGCCCTGGTGTGCAGCCACGTCCAGCATTGCCTGAACAGGGAAAACACACACGTTGTAAGAGTACCATGGCACCTTCCCTCTCCATGGGGGATCTGATATCTAGCTTTAACAAAAAGCTCCCAGGGTTATACCTCTAAATTACTACTAATCAAAAGAAGAAACCAGAAAATAAACTACAGTTGGACTGGAGGGAACATAGCGAAACATCTGCAGTGAAACATTAGTGAAGCATCTCTTACAACATTTACTGCACATTACTTTGTACAAAATGCCAAATATTTAGCTTTTTTAGGTCAGCAAAGATTAGGCAGATAATATCGGCACTATAATAAAGAGAAAAACTCAGTGTACTTTGAGAGCAAATTATATATAATTCACTGTTATCAAGAGCACTAGCAGCTCCATTTAAAAAGTACATCTCAAGTGGTGGTGGTTTCATCACTAAGTCGTGTCTGACTCTTGCGACCCTATGGACTGTAGCCCACCAGGCTCCTCTGTCCATGAGATTTCCCCAGGCAAGAATACTGGAGTGGGTTGCCATTTCCTACTCCAGAGGATCTTCCTGACCTAGGGACCGAACCCACATCTTGTATATTGCTGGTGGATTCTTTACCGTTGATTCAAATCTCAAGTAGTCTTTCCCAAATTTAAAGGCAACAATGGTAAGGTGATAGGTCTACTTACCCAAAATTTATTTTGTTCCCAGAGAGCAGACTAAAGGCAGAGCCCTGGATTTCAGTGACTATACTATGCCACACAGTAAAGGGGGCAGGGACCAGTGTACATGTACATGGGGAATGATGAGAAGCTATTCATATTAGTCTATACATTTAATCCAATGTTTTATGGACAAACAAACGGCTGCATTTGCTTAAGGCCAAACCAAACAGTGAAATCTTCTTTAAACAAAGGAGAAGTTTACACAGGCAAAGCTATTTCAATTAAATTAGATTCTAGTGAATGCTGGCTTAAAGACACATAAGTTAATATCATGATCTGAGGCAGCTAGTTTATACAGTTTTAGGAGTGCATTCTCTTGTTTTGGGAAATGAAGGTAAGAGAAATCAGATGTACCTCATAAATGCCTAAAATGATATTTCACCATCTCACTGATTGTAAAATATTTATAAAATGTACAAAACCTACATGTACATTTTTAGAAATGGTTCTTAAAGATTTATTATGCTAGTAAAATTAATCTGCCATATTACTTAGTACTTATTGAGTCAGACACATTTTCCTTCCAAGTTTTGAATTTCCTATTCTGGATTTTCTAATTTACAAAAATGTAAAATAGTTTAAAAAACATCTGGCTAAACCAATCTGTGGTCTTTTTATACATATTACAGGGAAATGGATCCACATCTCTGGGTATGATGGTTACTGTGATGGAATGGTCAAATTGGCCTTTAGTACCCATGAGCCTGGGCTTGCCAGGTGGTGATAGTGGTAAAGAACCCACCTCCGATGCAGGAGACTTTAGAGATGTGGGTTCAATCCCTGGGTTTGAAACAGCCCTTGGAGAAGAGAATGGGATCCTACTCCAGTACTCTTGCCTGGAGAATCCCATGGACAGGGGAGCCTGGTGGGCTACAGTCCATGGGGTTGCAAAGAGTTGGACATGACTGAAGTGACTTAGCACTCATGTAACCGTGAGCCTACTAACTGCACATTATAAAGCTTTATGGTTGGTATAATATATTTATATGTATGTGTGCATATGAAAGTGTATACATGCACGAATGTATGTGTTTATAAATCCAGGGGAAATCCACTTCTGTCCTTCCTATTTCTCTGCAGAGCTGATTAAAACACTTAGCCTTTGAAGTACATGAGACAAGCTGGTCACGAGGAACATTCCTCAGACAAAAATAACAGTATTAGTTCGCAAGTCACAACTCTTGAATTCCGAAAGGGAAGACAAATGAATAATTATACCTAATGCAGTATCATGATGATGTTAGAAGCTGTAATGTAGAGTAACTATGGTGACTTTACTTGTGATTTTTATATTACAACTTGACTGGAAATAAATTCCAGACCAAAAGCTCATATACTAGAAGGGCTAGATGGATGAACCATATGTTTTTAACTTTGAAGTTTTCATGATGAAGTTGAAAGATTTCGTAAAATTTATGAGAGCTGCCCACAATCTTTCCTTGTATGATCCAGATGTGAAAAACGTAAAAAATCATGCAAAGTGATTGCTTACGGGAAGTAAATGAAAAAGCCGTATCATGAATTGAAAACTATCACTTATCTTGTTTTAATTCAGAAAAAAGGCAGGCAGGGAAGAATCGGGGATGAGAGATGGTTGTGACAACCCAAACGTGCTGAATAAATGTTGCCACACGACTGCCTACTCACTCCCTAGTGGGTCCTGTTTTTTCTTCCCCTTCCAGCCACTGCCTCTGTGTAGACCCTCATCTACACTCATGTGGAATATTATAATAAATACCACTTTATCCTCATTCTAAGTTTTCTTCATACTTTGTATTGTTACCTCAGCGCATTTTTACAGAGGTAAAATGGGTTATGTCATTCCTCTGCTTAAGTTTCTTCAACGGCTTCAAGCTTCGTAGTGGACAAACGCTAACACTTCTCTGCAGGTCCTCTTCTTACAAATCCTGCTCCCTCTACCTTGTCTACCTGGGAAATTCCTACACATCCTTCAAGTCAAGCTCAAATGCTACTTCTTCCTGTGAGGGCTACCTAATGGACAGGAGGTACTTCTTAGGTGCCCACTGCTCCATGCTACTATTATCATATTGTGGGTCTTTGTTTACATACGTGCCCATTAAATACAGACCCCCTGATAGCAAGGTTCTGGAAGTAGTCTTGGTAATTATAGCCCTAGCACAGAGCACTCAAATATTAATTTTATGAAAGAACATTCATAAAAATCCAATTATAATAATTATAACAAACATTCTACCTGTTATGGCATATCTGCCAAAGGCAGCACAGTACAGGAAAAAAAACTACAAGCTTTGATGTCAGACATAGGTTTGAATGTTAATTTTGTCCCACGTTCTATGTATAAATTTGGGGCAACTACTTAACCCTACGAGGATAGATTTCTTACTGATAGAAGTGTTATATGTCTGTATAGGGGCTGATGAGGGTGAAATAAGATGATGTACTATGTAAGGTATCTATTACACTGCCTGGAACAGAATAAATCTTTTAGATCTCAATAATAGGTCTTGATAAACAGGTACTTATTTTTAACATTCCTCTATGAGGAAATGGAAAGAACAGTATAAAACAACCAAAGAGAGACTTTCTAAGAGAGACTTCCTTTGGACCTTTAGGGATTGATTTCTCCACTGAGGTGTATAGGATTTCAAGGAGCAAAGTATGGAAGGCTGGGAGCAAATGCATAGAGTGGGCAGAACTGTTCATCAGGAGAGGTGTGCAACTGCAAGACAGTCAGGAGACACATAAAACCCAAGGCAGACCCTGCAGTGCAGGCCAAACTGGAGCAAGTGGACTTGGTCCTCAGTCTGAGTGGACAAGTCTAAGTCACCATGTAGGTACATGCCTCAAGGGGCTACGGCTAAGGGATGGTCCAGGTAAATGGGTCTGAGGGTCTGGTGGGTCACCCCGACATACCCGTGCATGACTGCGCCTAGCAGGGACTCCCTGCATCTCACTATCTTTTACAGCAGTCTTCCTGGTAGACAAGAACTAGTGAGACAGCATGGTACTGGCACAAAAACACATAGATCAGAGGAATAGGATAGAGAACTTGGAAATAGACCCACGCATTTATGGTTAACTCATTTACGACAAATGAGACAAGAATATGCAATGGAGAAAACATAGTCTCTACAATAAGTCATGATGGGAAAACTGGACAGCTACCTGTAAAATAAATTAGAACAGTCTCTAACACCATATACAAAAATAAATTTGAAATGGATGAAAGACCTAAACGGAAGATCAGATACTATAAAACTCCTAGAGGAAAACATACAAAGGTAGAACATTCTTTGACATAGATCTCAGTAATATTTTTTTGGATCTGTCTCCTAAAGGGAATAAAAGCAAAAATATATGGAAGCTAATTAAACTTAAAAGCTTTTGCACAGCAAAGGATACCATCAGTAAACAAAAAGATAGCCTACTGCATGGGAGAAGATATTTGCAAATGATGTTGATAAGGGATTAATATCCAACATATATAAACAGCTCATACAACTCAATATCCAACAGACAAGCCAGATAAAAAATGGTCAGAAAAACTGAATATTCTGCCAAGGAAGAAATGCAAATGGCCAAAAGGTACATGAAAAGATGCTTAACATCTCTAATCATGATCCCTGGATTGAGAAGATCCCCTGGAGGAGGGCATGGCAACCTACTCCAGTATTCTTGCCTGGAGAATCCCATGGAGAGAGGAGCCTGGTGGGCTACAGTCCATGGGGTCACAAAGAGTTGGACATGACTGAGTAGCACTCTAATAATGAGGGAAATGCAAATCAAAACCACAATGAGGTATCACCTCACACCTGTCAGAATGGCTATCATCAAAAAGAACACAAAGAGCAAATGTTGACGAGGAGATGGACAAAAGGGAACCCTCATACACTGTTGGTGGGAATGTAAATTGATAGCCACTGTGGAAAGCAACACAGAGGTTCTTTGAAACATTAAAAATACAACTACCATATGATCCAGCAATTCCATCCCTGGGTATATATCTAAAGAAAATGAAAATGCTAATTCAAAAAGGTACATGCACCACAATATTCACAGAAGCACTATTTACAACTGCCAAAATAGAGCAGCAACCTGAGTGTCCATCAACAGATGAACGGATAAAGAAGAGGTGGTATATTCACAACAGTACTACTCAGCAATAAAGAAGAACAGAGTTTTGCCACTCACAGCAGTGTGGATGGGTTTGGAAGGCATTATGCTAAGTGAGACAAGTCACACACAGAGAGACAAATACTGTATGATGTCACTTTTATATGTGGAATTAAAAAAATACAACACTAGTGAATATAGCAGATAAGAAGCGGACTCACAGATATAAACCTGTCACTGCTGCTGCTGCTGCTGCTAAGTCGCTTCAGTCGTGTCCGACTCTGTGCGACCCCATAGACGGCAGCCCACCAGGCTCCCCCGTCCCTGGGATTCTCCAGGCGAGAACACTGGAGTGGGCTGCCATTTCCTTCTAGTCAGGGGCTATACAGGGGTAAGAGTGAGAAGTCCAAACTACTGTGTAAGACAGGCTACAAAGATGTATTGTATAACATGGAGAATATATGCAGCCAGTATTTTGTAATAAGCATAAATGAAGTGTAACCTTTAAAGATGTATTAGAGATTTCTCAAGTGTTCCAGTGGTTGGGACTTGGTGCTTTCACTGCCAAGACCCAGGTTCAGTTGCTGGTTGGGGAGCTGGGATTCTGCAAGCTGCATGGTGTGGCCAGAACAAAAATTGTGTTTAAAGAACAAAGTACTAATAAGTGTATACTCCTCCTTAGCATGGGGCTGGTTTTTGTAACATCTGGAGATCATGGTTCAGTTCCCCAAGACACCTCAAAATCCCTTATAGAGATCTAATACTCAAACAACAAAAAGCTGCTTTAGTATACTGTGGGAAAAAAACTGGACATTCTTCACTGGCTTAGCATTAACATTAGGCAAATACTGAACCCCCTCTCCCATCTGCTTTTACCTCATGCCCATCTTCTACTGGGCATGCCCCCTATCAGACAAAGCTAGGATGATTCTAAGTCTAGGGGCAAAATGGGTGGGGGCTGACTCCATGCAGGAGACTTTTTCCTATTAAGCTGGAATCAACTTCAGTTGATTGCTGACTCAGAATTCTCTGTCATTTCCTACTGTGACAGACTAGAAATATGACTCCTGGCATTGCATTAATTTATAAAATTATACTACAATTAACACTATCATAATCATCAGAAACTATGGGGTGGTTCATTTCTTTATTGGAAAGCAGGCAAGGAATTTGGTTTTGAACTCATTTGAACCAAGGTGCCATTCTGAAGCCAGAAGAGTTAAATGCAAGCCTTGACCTTCCAATAAAATGCCAACATACACTATATTGTTATTTGTTTTTATAAAGTTCCCTTTCTATCTTTCAGAGGGACTGTAGTACCCTTGGAGTTGGGGCAGAAAAACATAAGTCACAAAAGAAGGCAGCCTACAGTAGGCACAGAGTCAGATGTCCAGAGAGGAAAGGCCCTCTTAGGATCAGAAAAAGAGGTTTCCATGCCTGGGGCATGTGAGCCTCACAGAGAACAGTGGCTTCAGCTGGTCACTGAGACCGCAACAGTCATGGCAGAGAGGGAAGCTCTGAAAGAAGCTTATGGACATTCATAGCACTCATATCACACGGTATCTAGCACCTCTGTGAGTGGAGGCGACACCTCTTGCTGGGAGAAAGTACTGAAAAGGAGCATGAAAAGATCTGGAATAAGTACTGGGGGGAATTACTGATGTGAATAAAAGCTAAGCATTGGTGAGTTTCAACAGCATGACTTTGAAAGAGTAATTATAGAAATTATTAGAAACATTGAGAAATTATAGAAATAGTAATGTTTCATGACTGATTCTGACAATAATGAGTAGGATTAATTTGGGTGTGAAAGCAGACAATTCAGATGCTGAGATTTTAGGTTACTGGTGACATCACTGTTGAAGTGGACAGCTGGAAGGCCAATCCTGTGTGGGTGCTAAGTGAGGTCACAGATGACCGAGGACTGGATCATAGAATCAGGAAGGCGAGGAGAGACTCCTGGCTGATGAGTAACAGAAATGTTCAGTCATGCTGATGGGTAAAGAAGCTGTGGTCAGGAGAGTGAGAGGGTGACGCCATGGAGGTGGCGGCAGAAGTGGTTTGGATATAGTATTACAGCAGCGGAGTTTGGGATGAATGTGATTACAGTGTTGGAAAGGTCATCTGCTGAAGCCACTCTGGTGACTGGAGGAGCTGGAATGGGGCTGCACGCTATGAACTGGTGTTTGAGGGAGGTGGGAAAAGAGATCCAGACTTTGGAACACAGTTGAAAAGGAAATCTTATAGACACTGAAAGTAAAATGTACATGGATAAGAGAAGCAGGAATCTGAGAAGAAAGGTGTGGTTGGAGAGATCTGAGGAGGCAGACTTTGATTACTGAAGAAGCACTAACAACGAGCCAGCCCAGGAGTTTCAAAGAGATCACAGAAACGAGGTGGTGTATGTGTCTGACTGACAGCTAGAGAAGGAGGGGTAAAAACAAAGATGGGTACATATACTACAAACATTCCAGACCTAATCCTCATGTACTACCTCCCAAAACAACCCTGCTTCTCATCCCCATAATCAAAAAAGAACTAGAGTTTAGAAGATGGACACTCTCTGGAAGAAAATTTTTTAGGCTATAAGCATCGTGAAGTCAAGGACATGCTTTCTGACTTGAATACACCTCATGTCTTCAACACTTATTTTGAATTGATTTCAAGAATTCCTCAAGCATATCAAGCTTGGTCTTGCCATTTAAAATAAATACAACCACATTTCACAGAGATGTAAACTATTCCTGCAAAGGATGGATTTATCCAAATCTACAGATATTTTTCTACTATAGATTATACTTAAAAATGCAAGTTTGACAACAGATCTGCGTTTTGTATCAAATAAAGTACATTCCATTCAATTATTCTGAAAAGTGGCAGTGAGTTATATAAACTCAAACTGTATACACAGCACATACATAAAGTGTGATGAAAATATTTGTACAGTGGTGTTTTGGCTATACAACACTTTTAAAAATAGCTCACAA
The DNA here is from genome assembly GCF_016772045.2 of Ovis aries. Lineage (NCBI taxonomy): Eukaryota > Metazoa > Chordata > Mammalia > Artiodactyla > Bovidae > Ovis > Ovis aries. The sequence goes on along the minus strand of NC_056061.1, from coordinate 36,692,770 downwards.
CACCAATTATGAGGCATTAGTACTGTCTCCTGAAGCTCACACCAGTCCAGTGACTGTAACCACACTGATGAAAAGTGAGAAGACTTGGTTTTCTAACTTTATATCTGTGCTCATCACACTATATTCCACAGCCTCTGAATGACACACCCTGAAGACATACCGTGTCTTATTTTAAGAAGGATTTACAGTGGTTTACATCTATCCTTTCTCTTGTACTTAACAGAAAAATGCAGAGTCCAGATTTTATTATGCAGATTCCAAATTATTATGCATTTAACTGACAATTGTCTCAGAACATTTGTCAATGGGAGTTTTGAAAACCTAAAATCTAAAAATACATTTTAATCCACCATTTGGTTATTAGTTTAGTCAGTTCAGTCATGTCTGACTCTGTGCGACCCCATGGACTGCAGCATGTCAGGCTTCCCTGTCCATTACCAACTCCTGGAGCCTACGCTAACTGATATTCATTGCATCAGCGGTGCCATCCAACCATCTCATTCTCTGTCATCCCCTTCTCTCCCCACCTTTGATATTTCCCAGCATGAGGGTCTTTTCCAATGAGTCGGTTCTTTGCATTAGGTGGCCAAAGTATTGGAGTTTCAGCTTCAGCATCAGTCCTTCTAATGAATATTCAGGACTGACTTCCTTTAGGAAGGACTGGTTGGATCTCCTTGCAGTCCAAGGGACTCTGAAGAGTCTTCTCCAACACCACAGTTTAAAAGCATCAACTCTTCGGTGCTCAGCTTTCTTTGTAGTCCAACTTTCACATCCATACAAGACTACTGGAAAAACCATAGCTCTGACCAGACGGACCTTCGTTGGCAAAGTAATATCTCTGCTTTTTAATATGCTGTCTAGGTTGGTTATAGCTCTTCTTCCAAGGAGCAAGCGTCTTTTAATTTCATGGCTGTAGTCACCATCTACAGTGATTTTGGAGCCCCCCGAAATAAAGTCTCTCACTGTCTCCATTGTTTCTCCATCTATTTGCCATGAAGTGATGGGACTGGATGCCATGTTCTTAGTTTTCTGAATGCTGAATTTTAAGCCAACTTTTTCACTTTCCTCTTTCACTTTCATCAAGAGTCTCTTTAGTTCTTTTTCGCTTTCTGCCATAACGGTGGTGTCATCTGCATATCTGAGGTTATTGATATTTCTCCTGGCAATCTTGATTCCAGCTTGTGCTTCCTCCAGCCCAGCATTTCGCATGATGTACTCTGCATATAAGTTAAATAAGCAGGGTGACAATATACAGCCTTGACGTACTTCTTTCCCTATTTGGAACCAGTCTGTTGTTCCAAGTCCAGTTCTAACTGTTGCTTCTTGACCTGCATACAGATTTCTCAGGAAGCAGGTAAGGTGGTCTGGTATTCCCATCTCTTTAAGAATCTTTCAGTTTGTTGTGATGCACAGAGTCAAAGGCTTTGGCATAGTCAATAAAGCAAAAGTAGATGTTTTTCTGGAACTGGATACGCAACCGTTAAATATCTTTTGAAATATGCCTGAGTTCTGGATTTAAATAATCCAAGGGTAAAACTGAAACTCTGAGTATTGTAACTGAATTAAGTCATCTTCATTGCAAGGAAATAGAATCACTCACCTCACCAAAAGGAAAAACTATCATTTACTGTACACCAAGAGGTATGTTAACAGGCGCATAAAAAGATGTAGCTCTATGATGCAGCATTAAAAACTTCCTAAACTTCAGTTTGCAGAGCATGTGAATTCAGTCCTCAGTGTGTCAGCTGTGCCTGTGGGTTGTGCATATGGAAAACGAGACAGTTCAGCCTCTCTAGTCCCTCTCAGCATTCTGACGACCTATAACTTCTGTTCTTCCTTCCTTTCACCTTTCTCCTCTTCAAGGACATTTTCTCCTTTTCCTCAAATCTCTCCGCCATATTTAGTGACGGTGTAGGGAAAAACCACATGAAAACAAGGTCATGACAAGGTTCAAATGGCTAGAAAATGTTGCTATGTTTAAATTAAATGACATAAACATCATACATGGAAGAAGATAACATTTTCATTGTTTTACAGGAACCAAGTTGTTATCTATGGAATATCAAGAAAATGCAAACTACTATGGAAAGATCATCAAAAGCAATGAAAGTCTGACAAACTCACAGCCGAGAGGAGACTAAGGAGACATGACAACTAAATATAATGAGGTGTCCTGAATGGAATCCTAGAACAAGACAAGGGCTTTAAGGAAACTAAAGAATTCCGAAGAAGCATGGACTTTAGTTAATAATAATACATTAATAAAGGTGCATCGTGACAAATGTTCATTGTGACATAAGGTTGACATAAGGTGTTAACTACAGAGGAAAATTGACTGTGGGGTATCCAGGAAACATCTGTATTTGTCTTTGTAACTTTTCTTCAAGTCTAAAACTATTCTAAAATGTGAAGTTTATTAAAAAAAAAAAAAAGCACTATGGTAATTCAGCCTAGGCAGCCTGTTAAAACATTAGTTGTTAGACATCTGCTAGAAAATGCACTATTTAGTTCAAGAGCTCCCAGAAGTTTTACAATGATGGGAAAACCTGAAAAAAAGCTTTCTAGACAGAAAGGCACACTCCTTTAAAGGTTCAGGTCACTTGCAAGTAATGATACAATATTTTGTCAATAATTAAAATGCTATAAGTACATGTACAAGAATCTTTTTCAATAGCAACAGTTGTTCACAGTAACTTTCTCCTGAACTTTTACCCCCAGAAGGTTAGCATTCAGGAAGCTCAGCTGCTGTCTAACAAACTTAATTAATCAAAAAGTCATTTCCGAGCTGTAACTATGAGTAAAAGCGCTTCAAGTGCGCTAGCAAGCCTACAAGTTAATCAAAATGCTAATGCAGTACAAATTAAAGTTGTGATTAACATTTCACAGTAGCTGCTTAAGTGAATTGATCACACAAATGGGTTAAGCATTACTCATTTCCTACAGCCCCAACCGGGAAAAGGGTTGTTATGTGGGTATGAGAAGAAGAGCTGGGGGTAGAAGGATCCTTCATAATAGCATCCTAGCGTCAATAAACCAGCACCAAATTGTCATACAAAAGCTTACAGGTAGAGTCACCCAGGGGGAAATAGCCTTCCAAATTACATTATCGTCCTTGAAGGGAGATTGTCTGTAAATCCACAACAGTAAGTGAAGGTGTTTTCCACCTCAAAATCCACACGTTTGTGTTAGTTTTGGAAATGCTAAATGCATTAGCTCTGTGTTGCATCTGCAGTGGGGAATGGTGCTTTGCTTTAGGTGGCGTGGCTTCCCTGGTGGCTCAGATGGTAAAGAGTCTGCCTGCCATGCAGGAGAGATCCAGATTCGATCCCTGGGTCAGAAAGATTCCCTGGAGGAGGAAATGGCAACCCACTCCACTGTTCTTGCCTGGAGAATCCCATGGACAGAGGAGCCTGGCAGGCTATAGTCCATGGGGTCACAAAGAGTCAGACACCATTGAGCGACTCACACTTTCACTTCGGGTGTTCTATTGTTGAGTGTGACTCTGATACAGGGTAAAATAAGCACTAGCTGGATGATGATTCTGCATCACAGTGTGGATCTTTGCATTTGAAAGAATAACCACTCAGGATTAAGTTCATTTAGAGTTATTTGTTTTGAAATAGACATCCACTAATAAAACCTCATCAGGCCTTCTGTGGCAAGATATGAGCTCCTGGCAGTCTTGCCAGGAAAGCAGCCTGAATTAGACTTCCCCGTCTCTATGAATTTGATAAGGTCACATGAATGTTGACAACATACAGACATTTGTTGGTAGACAATTCAGACTTGGCAGATAATTTGAAAAACATTGTGAGAATCTGGACATAAGAAATCTCCCTTTTCAATCCTCTCCTAAGAAAGAACTAGAGAGGAAAAAGTGAAATATTTATTCATTATATTCACCCATGATATATTGAGATCTGTTATGTGCCAAGAATTATGCCCAAGTCACCTTAACAGTCAGTGACATTATAAATAGTTATTGATAAGGTTCCAGCATATTTTGGATATGATACAGAATCCTCCAAATGTACGCTTATAGTATTAATATTCCTTGAAACATACCCATTAAAGTGTAAAAGATATACTTAAAACTTAACAGTGTAATTTTCATTTCAGGATCCTTCAAAGACTTGGGTTGCAAAAATTAACTCTTTATCTATTATTAAATATGTATAATCCAATTTTGGAAGTCTAAAAATTATTTACTGATCATTACCCATCTTTTTCTCAAAATGATTTAAAGCAGCTTTCTGAAGTCTACCGTGCTGTACTGTCCACTTAAAGATAAGCTTTTCATTTGATCTAATAATCATCATAGGCATTTAAAAATGTGAAAGGAAGGACTCTATTACGAATATACAGGAGAGTTAACCTATGATTTGCTACATCAAAATATTTCTTACAAGTTCTGGATTAATGATTTGATGCAGTACTTCTTTGGTTAAGTTTGGCAACACTGGACTATTCACCGCTAACTATATTTGACTCTGATTCTAGAACTTGTTCATTTAATTGACACAGACATTCAATACATTCACAGCCCACTGAGCCTGTGCTGAGTGCATCCGTAGGTAAATACGCTTCAAAGGTTACATTAGCCTTGCTTCATGGCAGTTTTATCTCCTGGTATCACCTAATAGTCTAGCTTTCTAATCTACTACAAATGGGGATCATTTGTTAATGGGAATATAGACCCAGCTACAGTTCTAATATCTCTCACTCAGCTAAAATATTCAGGTCAATAAAAATATTCATATCATTGTATCTTCTTTTGCTTCCCTTATCCTATTCTTTTCTATTCTGACTCTAATGAGGTAATACATTCATATCTTAAGTTTACCAATTAAAATAGATTGAAGACGCAATCTGTTTTCAGAATAGCTGTGGGTTATAAAAATGTGATACTAGTTATTTGAAATTTAATACACATTATCAGATATTGTTACAGAGGTCAACTTACTGTTCTGAAGTTTGGACTAAATAACAACCCTACTAATAAACTTTCAGGGATTCAGTTTCACAAATTTAAGGTTTTCTGAAAGAAGTAAAGCATACCAATTCACATATTTACCCCCTTTTTTCTGTTTATGTAACTTATTAAAGTATATAGCATTTGAGTTACACGTTATCTCACGTGAAGGAGAAGAAAGGCTGGAAACTTACCTGTTCAAAATAGCCTGGGCATTAAAGAAAAAGATGTAAAATGACAGCTCCTATGTTAAAGTTAGATGCAAGAATTTACAAAACAATGGAAACTTACCCATCAGAACATAGCTGCCTAAATGTTTTCTTTCAGGCACTGAATCACCTATTAACAGATCATTTTCAAAGCCAGTCTCCTGGTTTACTTTTTGCCAACTTCCATTAGTACAATGGAACATGATGAATTCAATCTATATAAACATGTGCCTTGTTATTCAGAGTACAGAACTTTATACTCTCCTCCAACAGTAAAGAGGAGATGTCTGTTACCTCTGAAGGGAATTGGTAGTTCTGTGTCTTGGGGCAAGGAATCTCTGTGATTGCCTGTTGCTTCTAGACATTTGAACTTTTTCAAAAAGGACCAGGTGTGGGGACAAAAGCTGCTTCCCGGGGAGAGGTAGTTACTCTGAGAGAAGCCAAGAAGCTAATCTAAGCAGAGAAAGCAAACCTTAAAGAAGAACACAGGAACATGAAATGTTTGCATATGTGTTATAATTGTCAGTCTAAGCACAGTCATTTAATAGTGTGTATCACTATTTATTAATATTATAGGAGTATCTTTATTATGGCATTCCCTTTTCTTCTTGTGGTTGTATCAGCAACCTGATCTTTCCCTCATTGCTTCCAATTATTGTAATTTTTGGTGGAGAACCTGAGGAATCAAATGGCTAACTTATTGGGCAACCAAGAAAAATATAAAAACTTTGGGAAGGATCATAAGCTGTTGAAACAAAAAACATATCAACTGGCAAACAGCATATCAATTGGACATTTCAGATAATATAATAAAGCAATTACAAACATCAGTCATATTAACAAGTCCCTCTTAGAAACTGGTTAAAGTAATTATAGGCCAACTGTTGAAAGGGAACTAAAGTAATTAAAGGGAGGAGATTTGAGTATACTCTGAAAAGAAAGGATTAATTAAAAAATATTATTCATGTTCTAGTGGGAATTCTTGGTCTAAAAAGAAAAGCAGAAACTCCTGTGACATTCTCACATCTAAAATAAATCCAGACTAGACCAAGAGTACAATTCTTAGATCCATCTTTATAGGACAAAGGGAATCCAATAAGATAAAGTTTTATTATATAGATAACCTATGCTGAAAACTGTTTTCCTAATATAATCTTGGGAAGGATATTTAGTTTTAATCTGTAAAATGAAGATAATATTGTATTATTTCATTGGACTATTACAGCAAATAAGTCTATGCAATCAAAGTAGAACAGAGCCTGCTACAAAGAAAATTCTCAACAAGTATTCACCAGTAACACTATTAATGATAGCCTGCCTTAGGGACCATCATTAAATAGCAATTTTTTGGTGTGGGAGTGCAGGGATGATATGCAGTTCTTCAAATATTCTGGTTGAATTTAGTATTTAACACATTAATTCCAATTTCAATTTGGAAGTATAGGTTTTCAGAGATCTTTCTAATCAATCTACACTGTCATATTTCTGCTTGTGTGTGTGTGTTCTCCTTTCATGAGATGTATCTTGCAGTGGTTAAGAGTATCATTGCTAAAGTGAGTGAAAGTCGCTCAGTCATGTCCAACTCTTTGCACTCCATGGACTACACACTCCATGGAATTCTCTAGGCCAGAATACCGCAGTGGGTAGTCTTTCCTTTTTCTAGGGGATCTTCCCAACCCAGGGATTGAATCCAGGTCTCCTGCATTGCAGGCAGATTCTTTACCAGCTGAGCCACAAGGGGAGCCCAAGAATACTGGGGTGGGTCGCCTGTCCCTTCTCCAGCAGTTCTTCTCAACCCAGGAAGCAAACCGGGGTCTCCCGCATTGCAGGCAGATTCCTTACCAACTGAGCTATCAGGGAAGCCCATTATTGCTAAAGTCCTTTAAAATAAATCTTAAAATGCACACAGATATTTTGACCTATTAAACTTAAGCTGCAGGGTAGATAGCATTGGCTGAAGGGTAAATTTGGCCTCTCTTTATCTGAAAGCAACTTTTCCACATTAACCCAGCAAACTGACAGCACAATTACACTCTGAATCACACATTTTGGTCCGCAGCTCACTTAGTCAGCTCCTCGAGCCCTGCTTTCCCTTTTTCCCTTAAACATCTGAGAGTGCCTAATTACTGGTAAGTTTTGCTATAAATACTATATAAGAGGTAGTGGGAGTGGTCAAGATAAATCATGTACTCTATTACTATTTCGCTCAGTATTGTATTTAAGTACTTTTCATTGAAATGAAGATGATTTTAATGTAAAGACTTATGGCACTTCTTAGAAAAGATCACGGCTATTAGAGCAGGATTTAAAGTCCTGGTATCTTCATTTGGTTTCAGCAAGGACTGCCGCAACAGATCACCTTTTAGCTAAATTATTTAACTTATTTGAAAACCAGTTTATTTTTTCCCTTCATAAAAGAAAAAACAAACAAAATACAGTGTGGCGTTAATCAAGACACCTGAAACTTTTCAATAGTTCTGACTTGGTCATCAAATTTGAAAAAGTTAGGCAAGTCATCTTAATTTTTGATACTTAATTTTCCTATAAAAGCTAACGTTAAGTTTTTCCTGGGTATATGTGGCACACAAAGTATGTCACATCATTTATTACATTTTATAAATATATTTTAGAGCTAATGTAATCAAGGAGAGGATCTCAAAGACTACTGGCAAGAGTAATTTTACAATTGCTCAATTTTTAAACTAGCATATTTTAAGCAGGCTTAAAAATTGAGATATGTACATAAAGTTTTACTCATTTTTGTGGGGTGGGATGAAAATGGAAATGCTACTAACAGTAAAATATTAAAAGGATCCATGACAAAAACACCTTAAACCCACAAATGACCTCGATACATAATTTTAAATGGGTACAAGAAGCCAAGGCAGGCTGTACTGTGAGAGCAAACATGTCTACAACAACTATGTTTTTCTTTGTACCAGATTCCCCAGGACAAGGGTAATCAAGACTACAGTTTTCATAACCGAAATGATAGCTCATGTAAAAGGTATATTTCTATAAATTAAAGGGAATAACAGAATTTAGAGTTAATTGACTATGAAAAAGCAAGGAAGTAAAAGTACTACTAAGAATGAGGAGACTAAGACAGACTTAGTTTCTTGAGTCCTCAAATCATTGTTCATTTTATGAATATTAACTAATGTCCCACTCTTGTAAGATTTTATTTTTTATTCAGACAGCAGAGATTCAGTGACTTGCCTAAGGCCTTTATACCAAAACAGGAGCAGAGCTGAATTTATAGTAAGATGGTGGTACCAAGTCCTATACTCAGAACACAAGGTCATGCTGATGTCCCATGAGGGCAGTATAATATTCAATCAGCCAGCAGGGCTTCAGGTTGGAAAACTGCCTGAACCAACGCTTTCCAGGCCAATGGTATCAATGTAGCAAATGAGAACAATAGCGTACAATAATGAAAACTGTCACTCTGTCATGGAAAATTATCATGTCATGACTTACCCTCGAATTTTCCATTAGCAACCCTAATATTTCCTCCTCCTGGCTTGTTTACTTTTATCATAATCTTAAAAAAAAATTGTAGGAATGAGAGGATTTAGGATATGAAGCTTGCCATTTCTTTACAATTAAGTTTCTTTTTAGATGGCTTCTAAAAAGCCAAATCTACATTTATAAACATAACTAAGTGTAAGTGAAAGTCGCTCAGTCATGTCTGACTCTTTGTGACCCCATGGGCTATACAGTCCTTGGAATTCTCTAGGCCAGAATACTGGAGTGGGTGGCCTTTCCCTTTTCTGGGGAATCTTCCCAAACCCAGGGATCAAACCCAGGTCTCCCACACTGTGGGCAGATTCTTTTTTTTTTTTTTAATTTTTAAATTTTTATTTTTTTTTTGTGGGCAGATTCTTTACCAGCTGAGCCACAAGGAAAGCCCATAAACATAACTAATGCTTGTAATTTATACTAACGGAAAATTGCACACACAATGCCCAACAATAGGAATTAATTAAACAAACTGTGACCTTCTTATGAAAAAATATAATGTGGCCATTAGAAATTATACTTGAGAAGAATACTTGACGTTGTAAACTATTAAGTTAAAAAGGTTAGAAAATAACATAATAAAAATTTGCAAAGGAAGAGAGAGAGTAAATGCACAAAGAAAAAGAGCCTCTGAGCCTCCAAAGACAAAAAAGAACTATACACAGCTATTTACTCTAGTCAGTAAACTTGTTTTTTGGCAGGAGTAAGGGTTAGTCATTCTAAAGCTATATCAGGCTAGGATGGAGGAATTAAGTAAACAAATTTTGATTAGTGAGAGCCAAGTTTCTTATGGGTAGAGAAAAGAATTACAATTTTTAAAAAGGGAAAGACTAAAATGAACTCTTGGTATTAAACTAGAATTGGAGGTATTGGAATGAACTCATGGTTTTATGAACACAAATGTTTTCTACATATCCAAACATATACACACACTCAAGTTGATAAACAAACAGATACAGATGTCTATGTATATACATACTTACATTTCCTAGCTTTCCCCGTTGAGGGGGCTTACAGGTAACGACACCCAGGTAGCAATGAAGTCAATGAGCATCTCTAAAACCACTCTCTAACTACTTGTGAGCCTATACTTATATAAATAGATAAACTAAATAAATAAATGGAGGAGAATGGAAATTCTGGGAATGATAGAAAAAGATCACAGTAGTAATAACTGTTTCAGGAGAAAGCCTCCAATGAATGATGAAAATAATGTAGGGAAATTTGATGAGAAACAGGATAACTGCATAATCTCAAAGTTTCTTACCACAACATATTAGTTACAAAATGACAAAAAAAGTAACTTTACAGTGGAGAAGCCTGGCAGATGCTACCTCAAGTGCACAAAGTCAACATCTCTGGTAATAACACATCCATGTCACAAGCCTCCTGATATGATATATCAAGAGGATAAAACATCACTTCTGTGGCATTCTTAACCAGGAGTATGTAACTTCAATGTTATTATGAGGAAATATCAGGCAAGCCCAAACTGAGGGACAGCTCTGTAAGACACCTGGCCAGTGCCCCTCACACGTGCCAATGTCCCGAACGTCAAGGAGACTGAAGGGGACGTGACAGCTAAGTGCTCTGTGGGATCCTGGACTGGATCCTGGAACAGAGAAAGGTATTAGTGGGATAAAGTCCAAATGGACAGAGTTGGAATGAGGTCTGTAGATTAGTTAACAGGATCAGCACTGAGGCAAGATGCTAACATTAGGGGAAGCCCAGTGCAAGACACGTGGGAATTTTATTATACTATGTTTTACAAACTTTTAATGTCTGAAGTCACTTCAAAATGGCAAAAAAATTAAAAAACATTTTTTTAAATTAAAAAAATTTTAATTCATCAACCAAAAAGAGTCTCATATTCATAGGGGTGAAGATATAACTACCATGAATGACTTTAAATTTAATACATTGCTTTTCCAAATTTTCTACAGTGACATGTATTACTTTTATAATTAAGACCTATTTCTCTTTAGATGTTGTTTAGATGGAACAAAAAATTTTTAAGAAATATAAATATCCAAGAAATGGTATATAAGAATATTTAAGTAGAGGCGAAAAGTACCTGACTGAATCTTTTCCTTAAGAGTAAATTTAGAAACAGACTCCTTGTAAAATCACCAATTTCTATTATTTATAGCTTTTGAATCATTATTGACTGAGTGATGAAAAAGAAACTATGAATGAGTTGATATATATTATAACTTTTATACATGATGTAAATATGTGCACCTGTAAGTATACCTGTAAGAACAAAAACTTAATTTCTCCTGTAATGTCTCTCCAACCCTTCCTGACCCTGAGTTCATTAACAGGTCAGCCTTCGAGGAGGAGAAAGAATGGCTACAGGAAACACAAATGAGCATCCGCGGCCACAGCTAAAACTTTAGGAACTTTAACCTTCATTGATAAAGTGGGACTAATAAAGAGTGGCAAATCATCTTCCTAGGGAGATAAACCATATGTTAGCTACAAAAAAGGGTTAAAAAATTTACTTGTGTATTATAGCCTTATAGCCTTTCTAATTCCTGATAGTTTGTGAATATTATATGAAACAGCTCTATTCTTTTAAGTAATAAAATTGTTTTTTTCCTCCCGATAATACAATTGTTAGAAGCTCATTTGAAAACATTCAAACATTTTAGAAGAGCATAGAAAATAAATTAAAAATTACCCCAAATGCTGTGACAGAGATGGCTACTGTTAATCTTTTGGTAGATACTATTCTGGATCTCCTGTCATTAGATATATATATTCATAAATTTATGTAGATATTCTAGACAGATACAGAATTAATAAGAGAAACTGTAATATTTTGCAGTGTTCTATAACCTGAAAGATGCCTAGGTTATCTCTTAAGTCTTTGATTTTGTAAATGGCTATACATAAATCTAGGACTTCCCTGGTGGCTCAGATGGCAAAGCATCTGCCTACAATGCAGGAAACCTGGGTGTGATCCCTGAGTTGGGAAGATCCTCTGGAGAAGGAAATGGCAAGAAGGAAATTCTTGCCTGGAAAATCCCATTGATGGAGGAGTATGGTAGGCTACAGTCCATCGGGTCGCAAAGAGTCAGATACAACTGAGCGACTTCACTCACTCATACATAAATCTTCAGATTCATTTACTCTACCTTTAAAAACACCATGTGAAAGTCAAAGTGTTACTTGCTCACTTGTGTCTGATTCTTTGCAATCTCATGGACTGACTGTGGCCTACCAGGCTTCTCTTTCCATGGAATTCTCCAGGCAGGAATACTGGAATGGGTAGCTGTTCCCTTATCCAGGGGATCTTCTGGACTCAGGGATAGAACCCAGTTCTCTCCCATTGTAGGCAGATTCTTAACCATCTGATGAATCACTAGGATAGCCCCAAGAATACTGGAGTGGGTTGCCATTCCCTTCTCCAGAGGATCTCTCTAACCCAGGAATCAAACCTAATTTTCCGGCATTTTAGGCAGGCAGATTCTTTACCATCTGAGCCACCAAAGAAGTCCTAAAAACACCATGAGACTCTTGAAAACCTTAAAACTTGTTTTTGCTACAGAAATGTCCCAAAAGGCATAAAGTAGAAAATCAAAGTCTCTTATAAGCTCAATCCTTCAAGGGTGCTTCTCCCACCCTGCTCCTCTCACAGTTATCTCCCAGGAAATGGAAACTCCAGCCTTCTAGTGGCTCTGGGGAAAAGCTCTGGAATCATCTTTGGCTTCATGCTTTGCCTAAAAACCCTTGTTCAATTCATTAACAGATTCTCCTTAAAAAATATACAGGATCCAACTACTTTTCACCAGTCTTACCCACACCAACTTGGTCCAGCCACCATCATTTCTTGCCTAGCCTTATAGCTTTCAAGCTATAAAGTTCATAGATTACGATTTCAGATTCAGCATGGCAACTAACTAAGGACTATCACATGTCAAGGTTTTATACAGTATCAGAGAATATCTACACTTTTCTGAAGAGGCTATACAAATACGCTTTCTTCTTAAAACAACGTATCTGGATTTCCTCCAGATACTTCAATTAAAATACCATATTGTAACAGACTGCTTTTAAAAGATGATAAATGAATTGAGTTGACTTCTAGTGAGATATGAAAGATATTTGCAAAAATGTAAAACACTATTACACTTGTTTTCAAAATAGTTATTTCTTATGAAACATCATTAACATATAATGGGTTTATAACTGTTACTTTCAAATGAAGTAATATTTGAGAATTTCTGTTTGAATTAATATGGCAAATATTCATAGATATCTATATAACTACCATAACCATTAGTGAACCACTGCTCTACAGCTTCTCTCTCATTCAGAGTAAAACCAAAATCTGTACCATGGTTTACAAACTCCCTACATGACCTGACCCCATTTTCTCTACAGTCTCCATGCCCACCCTCTCTGATCTCATTTCAAACCACTCCTTTTCAACTTTTTTCCAATGGCCTCCTTCATTTTTCTTGAATATACTCAGCAAGTTCCTACATGAATTGTGGCACTAGGTCTTCGAGGTGTTTAGAATCTATTCTAAACAGATAGCCCATGGCTCACCCCCTTCCCTTTCTTTCTTAAATGACTTCATAGGCAAAATGGCACCCTCCATCTTTCTCCATATTTCCTTTATTATACTTTATTACTATTTTAACAAAGCAGTGATTGCCACTTGACCTATATTTTTAATTGTCTGTCTTTTACTTCTCTAGTGAAAGCCCATTACAGCAGGGTCTCTTCTGTCCTGTTCACTGCTGTATGCTCAGAACCTAGAAAAATACCTGGTACTCAGTTTACCTTCAATAAATGTCAATGGAATGGATGGCTGAAACTGTCACCTTATTGCATTTACATTTTCTTTTCCTTCAAAAATTCTTGATTTCATTCACTAGGTTTTTCTCAATAATGCTACAATAAAAGTATTTAAACACAAGTATATTTTCTTCTCCAACAGGGGAATAAAAATCCAGAAAGAACAGGAGAAAATGTAGACAATTAGAAATGACTTTCATACCTGGCATACTCGGAGAGCTTGGTCCAACACTGTCTTGGTATCAGTGTCATAATCTGGGCAGGGCAGCATGGTTCGGCTGAGATGTGCCTGCAGTAGGAGATGTGCTTTGGTGTGAGGGCTGTCAAATGAATGAGGATTCGATTCCAAGGGAAGACATTTTGCCAGTTCACTATTCATATGATCTTCATTGTGTCTTACTGGCAAATCAGTATATTCTTCTGCATCCTGAAAAAACGTACAAATTCACAGATACATATATTAATGTACTGGATCAAAAGTATAATAGTTACTGTACTTAGCTTTAACTACTAACATTTAAAACATGCTTTAGAAAAACCTTTAAGATAACCATATCCCTTAAAATTCTGCTTTGTTCAATACTACGAATAATATTCGGGCTTCCTTAGTAGCTCAGACAGTAAAGCATCTGACTGCAATGCAGGAGACCTGGATTCGATCCCTGGGTCGGGAAGATCCCCTGGAGAAGGAAATGGCAACCCACTCCAGTATCCTTGCTTGGAAAAATCCCATGGACAGAAGAGCCTGGCGGGCTGTAGAGACTGTGGGGTCACAAAGAGCTGGACATGACCGAGTGACTAACACACACATATTAAGCAAAAGCTAGCAATTTATAATATATCTGAAACTCATGTAAGATCTTATTTATATAGTCAACAAAAGTAATACAGATTCTAGTGAGCATCAAACATCATGCTTGACAGTGGGCCCATGGCAGTAAATCAGCAACTGAGAGCTCATCAGGAAAAAACAAGTTCTACAAAGTGGAAATGAATGCTATGATATGGTAAGTACAGAATATTAAAGGGATAGTCAGTTTGGGGACTTAGAATGAGTGGAAGAAATAGGCAGGGCTGGGAGAAAAGTGGCTGAGGATAGGACTGGTGAGGTAAGAAAATGGTGAAGACCAGGATCGTTAACTTAAGACTTACTATGATAAACTAGATTAAAATAAAATTGTTCATATTTGGCGGTTTCCAGTTCCACATCCAAGGAGCATAGAAGCCACCACTTCATCGTATCAGGTAAAAAACTGAACAGGCTGACATTTTGCTATAAGCAGAAACTAACACAACACTGTATATCAATTATACATCAATTAAAAAAAAAGAGCAGAAGAGGTTGAAAAAAACCAACAACATATGGTCTTGGATCCATATGAGAAGGGAGGACACAGGACAAACTGATGTCCCCAAGGCTGGAAAATGCAGGGAGTCATGGCTAAGAGGAGCAGAGACTCATAGGCAGAAAATGTCACAGGAAAAAGTGAAGGTAAGAAACCCTGAACTGTAACTGATGAATTATGGGAGATTCAGTGTGGGCAACTCCAAGAGCTAAAAGCTCCATGGGGACTAAGTTGTGGGGCCTCACAATACTATGAGATTTACCTTCAGGAGCCCAACCAGATTCCTATAGTCAATACCAGAGAAAAATCCCCTTGGACTTCTGGCAAGGGGAGGGGAAAAGAACCATTCTGAAATATGCCAGAGCACTCTGTCCTTCTTAGCAAGGCCAGCTCTCAGGAGAACTAGTTAATTAGAGCCTAACCCGCTGGGATATTATCAGAACCTATCTGACCTGGATAAGGGAAATACCCAACTGTAACCAGTTCCAGCTTTGCACATGGAAGAATGGAATATCCCACTCTAGCCCAAGCTAGCCATCTTATCCCACCAAAGGTGGGAGGGTAGAAAAAAACTGAGAAACAGATGTGAAATTCACAGTGTAGAGTCACTATAGACATGGGGCCTGATCACTGGACCAGAGGATATTCCCCCTACACCTCTGTGCCTCACCTCACTGCATTACAAAAGGCCTATTTACTGCAGCTCTTTTTACCCAATACACCATGTCCAGCTATCAAGAAAAAAGGTATACCAAAAGGCTAAAAACACAGTTTGAAGAAACAGAGCCATCATCAGAACCAGACATGGCAGGGATGTTAGAATTATCAGAGCAGGAATTTAAAACAACTATGATTTATAATGATTTATATGCCAAGAGCTCTGACAGATAAAACAGACAGCATGCAAAAACAGATGAGGGCTTCCCTGGTGGCTCAGGGGTCAAGAGCCCGCCTGCAATGCAGGAGATGTGGGTTTGATCCCTGGGTCAGGAAGATCCCCTGGAGAAGGAAACCCACTCAAGTATTCTCGCCTGGGAAATCTCATGGACAGAGGAGCCTGGCAGGCTACAGTCCATGGGGTTGCAAAGAGTTGGATGTGACTAAGCACACAAGAATAGATGAACAATAGAAGTGGAGAGATGGAAATCCTAGAAAAGAGCCAAAGAGAAATGCTAAAGACAAAAACACTAACAGAAATGAAGAATGCTTTTGGTGAATTTATTGGTAGACTGGATGTGGCTGAGGAAAGAATTTCTGAGCTAGAGGATATAACAATCGTATCTCTAAAAACTGAAAAGCAAAGAGAACAAAGACTGAAAGAGACACAAGATGATATCCAAGGACTGTGGGACAATGACAAAAGATGTAACATATATATAATGGGGACATAAGGAGAAAAGAGAAAGTAAGAGAAGAAACAGCTGAAACAACAATGATTGAAAATCCTTCCCGCTCCCCATTAATGTCAGACACCAATCCACAGGGAAAAACATCACATTACCTATACAGGAACAAAGGTAAGTGTTACTTCTGAATTACTCACCGCAGAAACCATGCAAGCAAGAGGAGAGTGGCATGAAAAATTTAAAGTGTTGAGAAAAAAAATTCCACCAACCTAGAGGTTCTATACCCTGTGAAATTATCCCTCAAAAGGGATAGAGAAATACAACTTTCTCAGACAAATAAATACTGAATTAATTTATTGGCAACAGACTGGTAGAATGGCCTTGCAAGAAATATAAGTTCTCCGCAGAGGAAGAAAATAATATAGGTTCAAAATTTGGCACTGTATAAAGAAAAGAACACTGAAGAAGGAATAAGCGAAGGCAAAAATAAAAAACTTTCATTTTTCTTATTAACTGATCTAACAGACAATACTTAGTTCAAAATAATAACAAAGTATTCAATCATGTATGCTTATGCATATGTCTTATGCTTATGTATATGACTTGTATATAAGTGACATGAACAATAGCAATGAAACAAGAAATGGAAGGAATTATGACTATTTTGTTATTATACTTACATTACCTGCTAGTGTATACTGCTACTTGAAAGTGGAATTCAATTATTTGGAAAAGTACATTGTACACTCAAGGGTAACCACTAAAAAAGGCCACCCCCCCACTATATCTATATATATATATAATTGATATGCTAAGAGAGTAGAAAATGAAATCTTATAAAATGCTCAAAAAAGACAAAAACAGGAACACAGAACAAGGGCAACAAATAGAAAACAGTAATAAATATTTGTTGAATATCCACCTTATGAGGGAGACAGACATTATTCAGCCACATAAATGTAACTGTGATATGGTTATAAATTCTATGAAGAAAAAAATATGTAAAAGGGCATGAGAATCTGGCAAATAAATCTGACCAAGTTAGGACGGTCATATAGGTTTCTTGAAGGAAAAGGCAGATAGGCTGATACTGAGGATGAGCAGATGGTACCTAGATGAACAGAGACGTGAATAGTGTTGCTGGAACCAGGACATTTAACAGAAATATTAAAATAATCATGACATTTTCTCATGAATTATGTCTCTTGTCTTACTTTGTTTTGTAAGTCAAAAATATCACAGCTGCTTTACACTATTTTGAGCACTGTCTTCACCAGTTTGCGCTGCTTTATGTAAGAAGTGTATACTGACATGTAGCAGTTAATCTTTTGCCTCTACGAGTCATCTTGGATTTCTTTTTATATGTCATTTTAACTCCTTCCTATTCTCTCTGAAGTCATCTGCCAAACAAGGACCAGTTATACATGGCAGGGCTATTATTTTTGATTTCAGGTGAATTTCAGGGGTGATACATTGTCACCTGATGACTGACATATCTCAACCTAGTATCTGGGCTCCATTCAAATCCCCATCAAAGCCTGTCCATCTCAGCCTTGCCAAATGGCTTAAGGAAAATGCAACAGCAGATAAGGAAGAAGATGGTTCAGAAATCTAAAACATGACCTTTTATTTCAAAAAAACGAAGTGATATCAGTGAAGACAATTTATATAAATAATTATTTTCAGTGCAGAATAAAATACTGCTATTCAGAGAAGAGGACTGAAGTAAATTGGATGTGTTGGAAAGTTTCCTAAAAGAGATAGTGTTCGTTCGAGGCTTAGAACAATTTGAAGAAGAGGAGAGAGGGAGAGAGATTCCTTGCATTCCAGGCGCAGAAAATAATACGAGCAGATCCATAAAAACAGATAAGGAGGGGTCTGAGGTTTCAGCCCCAGGGATGAGGAGAATGATGATGCTATTAATAACAGAGAGGCTGGGAACACTCAGTGAGCAGGAGCTTTCGTTAAGCGTGCAAAATACACTTAAAGAAAGGGCTACAATCCAGATAGTTGGGTGGAGATGGAAGGAGAAGAAATCAGCTTTAAATCTGTTTCACAATTTAAAATTTATTTATATTTAGATTTCTTTATACTGTTCAAAAAATACAACCACCTCTGATTCATTGGGATCACCGACTCAATGGACATGAGTTTAAGCAAGCTCTGGGAGATGGTGAAGGACAGGGAAGCCTGGCATGGTGGAGTCCATGGGGTCACAGAGTCAGACATGACTGAGCGGCTGAACAACAACAACTGATCTTTTACTGAAAGAAAATTGAATAACTACTTAATACTGACAACTGTATTGGTCCTCTAGGTTTCAGATATGTAGGAAACAGGTTTAGACTTATAAATTATGTGAAAAGTTAAATTAAAATCATGTTATATGGAAAGTAAGGATTTGGCTAAAAGCACTAATTAATAGTATTATCTAAGTAATCTACTTCCTTCTGTACAATCCTGTTCACATTTTATTATATACATTACACACTCCTCTTTCCCACACTGTGTGTGTGGGGGGGGGGGGAGAGAGAGAGAGAGAAAGAGAGAGAGAAAGAGAGAGAGAAAGAGAGAGAGAAAAACAGATAGATTAGATATCAATTGATTGATTAGCAAGCAACAATATAAACTAGGCATTTCCCAGTCTTAGTTTGCAAATACTTCTGAGAGTGTGACGTATGATTCTAGTATCCAAAGATGCACATTTTTTCATAAAGCTTGACTTCCAAACGCAAGCAACTACTTCATTTGGTGCTAAAGAAACAATGATCTGCTCTAATACTAGAGGGAAAACCAGTGGTGTCAAAGTCAATGAGAACTGGCATATCTGAACAAGACTGACTACTCAAAATTACGCTTATTTTACTTTTAGGATTATTTTCAGGTAACTTTTATCATTAGTGCCTCTTAATGTATTTGCTTACTTTAGAATATAAAGTGTATGTAAGATGTGACTCCACTGTTCTCCAAATCATGCCAATTCTGCTTGAATTACCCCCGATTTATTGCTTTAATCCCCTGCTTCACCAGGACTATGAATTTGCTCACTGCCAGCAGTATCAGTATCAGATGAGTCTGCTAACAGCTGAGTACATTTTAGGTTGGAAAAAATGCTCTGCAGTGGAGAGATCTTTCTAGGTTGATTAGGGGAGCAATCAAATCTTTAATGTAGATTACTCAGTGATCTTACTGAAAAATTTAATTCAGTGATGGATTTTCTTGGTGCATGAAAGCAATCAAAGAGTACCTTTGTTAATCAAGTCCTTAATTTCTTTGCAAAATCTATATACTTTAATAATAAAAATGAAAAATACTTTAATAAACACAATGCACAATGTCTTAGTCATTTGTTTACTAAATATTTACTTAGCATATATTATTGCTGCATACCAAGTGGTGGAAAAAAAGAAACATGATTGATCCCCTACTCTCATTAAGCTTCACAGTCAAATGGGGGAGCTAAACCTTAATCAAAATTGACCATGAATAAATGTAAAATGACAACTGGACAAGTAAGGGAGGGGTACAAATAATAACCGTAGGTCAGAGGGAATGTATCTTTCAGGAGGTTATGACTGAGCTGAAAGACAGTAAAAGGAAAATTTTTTTAAGGTAAAAAAGGGAAAGTGATAGGATAAGGTTCAAACTTGAGTTCAAAAAGAGGGACACAGCCTCTTACTACAGGAAAACACTTAAGAATACATGCGTGGATTTGAGTATTTAATATTATTCTTTTGATACCAGGGCTTCCCCAGTAGCTCAGTGGTAAAGAAACTGCCTGCCAATGCAGGAGACGCAGGTTTGACACAGGTTCCCTGGGTCGCGAAGATCCCCTGGAGGATGGAATGGCAACTCACTCCAGTATTCTTGCTTGGGAAATCCCATGGTCAAAGAAGTTTGGTGGGCTACAGTCCGCAGGGTTGCAAAAAATGTTGGACACGACCTTGTGGCTGTGGGCTTCCCTGGTTGCTCAGCTAGTGATGAATCTGTCTGCATTACAAGAGATCCTGGTTCAATTCCTGGGTCAGGAAGCTCCGCTGAAGAAGGGATAGGTTACCCACTCCAGTATTTTTGGGCTTCTCTGATAGCTCAGACAGTAAAGAATCTGCTTGCAATGCGGGAGATCTGGATTCGATCCCTGGGTTGGGAAGATCCCCTGGAGAAAGGAACATGCTACCCACTCCAGTATTCTGGCCTGGAGAATTCCATGGATGGAGGAGCATGGCAGGCTACATGGGATTGCAAAGAGTCAGAGATGACTGAGTGACTTTCACTTCACTTCACTTTGATTAGTAATGTCGTTTTCATTTTTAAATTTTACAAAGACACTGTCTGTGAGATCTTCAAAGAGGTGACATTTGATTTATGTTTAAAAATATCAAGGCATTCTAACATGTATACTATCATGTAAGAATTGAATCGCCAGTCTATGTCTGACGCAGGATACAGCATGCTTGGGGCTGGTGCATGGGGATGACCTAGAGAGATGTTATGGGGAGGGAGGTGGGAGGGGGGTTCATGTTTGGGAACGCATGTAAGAATTAAAGATTTTAAAATTTAAAAAATAAAAAACTAAAATAAAATTTAAAAATAAAAATAAAAATATCAAATCAATAAAAGTTCCTGTAATTAAAAATTATCCATAATTAAATGAAGTCTCATCAAAAGCTATTACTTCCTTTGAGGGTCCCTCCTTTTCTGTTTCCAGTGCTTGCATTGAAGGGGAATCCAAAGAATGTAGCAAGTAATTCATCCCCTAAGAAATGTTAGAGATCATGAGGGTGGTATGCACGGTGTGAGGTGGTAGAGAGAACACTGGGTCTGGGAACTGATATAACAGGTGGATTTTCAGCCTTGCCATTTACAAGCTATGTGACCTTCTGAGAATAACTGAACCTAAGTCCCAAATTCCTTATCAAGTTGGGACTTGGTGTGAAGATTCAATGTGATAGTGCTTATGAAACCACTTAAAAGCTGTAAGAGTCTGTATAAACGTCAGGCATTATTACTATAATAATAATCCCCATACCTCATACTATAGAGAATGTTAACTGAGGCTTAAGATTCAATTATTTGAATTTTGTTCTACAGTTTTCAGTTATAAACCTTTGTTTACAATTATATAAAAATACTTCCCTACCTAAAATGACATTTAATTAACTCACTTTAAAAATAGCATGATTCTTAAATATTTTTCAAAGAAATAGGTTATTATTATTTTTTTAACTGATGCTTTACTAGTAGGGACACACTCATTTTATCCAAGTAATCATACAATTTTTATGTAACTGTGGTACAGAAAATATCGATTCTTTGAAAGACAATATTGTCAGTACAAGACAGCCAAATTAAAGATAAAATATTCAGAAATTATATCCTCTTGAACTACAGGTTTGATACTGGAGGTTTTAGTCTCCAATCTCCATCTTGGTTTCTTTTAAATTACATTAATTAAATGTTCACAAAAGCATATCAGTGTGTGTTAAGGAAAGATGCTCTTTTCAATCTTCTTCAGTGAACTAACTCAAAATACAATGAAGAGACAGGGAAGAGAAAGAACCATTTATATGACGCACTTGCTGCAACTTTTCTGAAGAAAAAGTGTTATGGATAGTTACAGTACTCTGAAATCCTACAGTATTTTCTACTTAAAACTTAAATGCTGTGACCCACAAGACTGAAACAAAAATACTGATTTTTAGATCAGTTAGAATATATAAAAACATTATCAGCATTTTGAGTTTATTTTTTCTTGGTTTGATTATGGTTCATTTGAAATAAAGACATAGCGGAAGACACTGTTGTTTAACCCTCAATTGTTCCACCAGACCCTTCTGTGAAAACCATGATTATTTATTCCTGGCATTCCAGTTCACAATTTTTCTGAGTTCTTTAGAATATGGTGTGTTTGCTTCACCACTTTACTTAGCTCTCACTTCCTTCAAATATTTTATTCTGTGTGTTTCAGGGTACTTACAAAGGAGATTTTTTATTTAGATTGATTAGGAAAGCAGCAAACCCAGGATCTGCAGAGAGAGTTAGTAAAATAATAAAATCCCTGCTTAAAAACAAATGGGCAAACAAAAGTCCTTTCTAGCCTCTTCTTCCACAGTAAGATACTCTATTTATCTCCAAATTACTCCTCTAATTCTAAACAACTTGTCCAGTTAATTTCCTGTGTGTGATCACTGACTATAAGTGAGGTTCGTTTTCTTATCTACATCATGTAGGTAATTAAAGGAAATTGAAAGTGGGCAATGAAGCTTTTATGCAACTGGGATTGAAGCTGAATGGAGGGCAGTGAGGTCAGTGGAGCCCATTATACTTTCATGTGAGAGGCTGGTTTGTCTGCCCTGTCCTTGTTTACTGTTGGCTGGACAGGTTACTAACTGCAAATCTATGTCTCTGATTTGCCCAGCTGTCCTTGAATAAAGACATCTTCCCTGCAAATGTTGAGTGACAGTGATTGACAACCTATGATGAACTCTGCTTGCAAACCCCTGCTACTGTTTTTCGATTGCAAAAGAGAAATCAGAATAAAGAAACATCTTTCATAATCACATCAAATGGGCCTTGCTGTTCACTCAATAGTTTTCATTTTGTTTCCCTTTTCACCAAAAACCTCAATCTGTTCGACAAATGCCATAAACTCAGCTACTCCACATAAAGTAAAAAAATAAAAAAACAACAACCCATAAACATATGTATGTATGCTACTACATTTTGCTTGTATATTTACACTGATTTTCAGTTCAGTTCAGTTCAGTCACTCAGTCATGTCTGACTCTTTGAGACCCCATGAACCGCAGCACGGCAGGCCTCTCACTGATTTTAGTTTAGTGAAGATATACACTCTTACATAATGACACGCTCACACCACTGTATCTTTGACTTATTTTGCTTGTTCTTGGAAGAATAATCTGGCCAGTCTATACGGATGAGGTATGTCTTTCAGAGATTAGGAGCACTTGGGTTTAGTTAGGACTTGGGTACCTTTATTCAGTATATAAGTCTTACATGTCCTTGTGGCCCTTAAATTTGCTGATCATACAGCTTACTTTTTAGATTTGTTAACAAGAAGCTTATCAAATACGTAGCATATACACTGCTTTTTCTCTTTAGTGAACATGTATAAACAAATGAGTTCTGTTTGTGTATGTGTGAGAGTGTTTACTCTAGCTGCAATGACTGTAAGAGTCTGCTTCACCTAAGCAAATCACTGAGGTAACAAACAGCCGGAACAGGTTGCTGCATGGTCTTGGGTAAGCCTGACGTAACAGGAAACTAGTACTTTTATGTTGCTGGACACATCACTGCCTGCATTGAACACACTAAGCAGAACAGGTAAGAGGGCACCTGGACAGTGGGGATGGTAAACCTGACCAAGGTGAGCGACTAAAGATGCCTTATGCTGTAACAATCTCTGTCATGGGAAAAGCAAAACATATGAAGTTAATGAATTCCAGACTTTAAGTAGCACTTGATTAATCTGTAACATTCTGAGGCGTTAAAACAAACCAAAATTAGTTTCTCACATTCCAACACTGTTTTTTGGCCACTGAAGCTGTAGAAAGAGCATTTCAGTAAATTTCCCAGATAGGAACCCTGTTTAATTTCTGTGCCTTTCTGAAGGATTAAATTAGTTTGTATATTATATATTTTATAATAATATTTAAAAATTAATCTGGCATTTCCTGATCCAGGTCTAGAGATATTAAGGGATAAAAAAATGCCTCTTTATTTTTATCTTTATTATTTCAGATTACCTTTTATTCAACCATTAATTTGTGAAAAAACTGATATAACTTATTTTCTAAATCATATATATATTTAAGCAGCATTGTTTCTAACCTTAAGACTTATACTTTTATTCAAATTATCTGTTCAAAGTGAATAAATTATCAAAGTGAAAGTGAAGTCGCTCAGTCGTGTCCGACTCTTTGCGACCCCATGGACGGTAGCCTACCACACTCCACTGTCCATGGGATTTTCCAGGCAAGAGTACTGGAGTGGGTTGCCATTTCCTTCTCCAGAGGATCTTCCCAACCCAGGGATCGAACCCAGGTCTCCTGCATTGTAGGCAGACGCTTTACCATCTGAGCCACCACAAGAAGTCCATATATAATAATTTATATACCACTATAATAAATAAAGTTCATCTCTAAAATAGAAGACTGCTAAAAACTAGACTTACATGGAACTTATAATGACCTCAAAGTGCAGTGAGAGATATACCAGGAATGAACTTAAAAAGTAACAAAAGAGCCCCTTGGTTATAAAACATTTATTGGAAAATGGTAAAACTACGATCTAGTTAAGCAATAAAATATTTGTCTAACATGCATACAATTTGCTTTACTGGAATAAAATATCAAAATAATTTTATCATATGCAGATGGCAAACATGTAAACACTGACAGATATACTTGTAATTACTCATAGATCTATGTGTGTTTCCTGTCAGGCCTTATGTTGAGAATATGTGTCTGATTTATATCAATGTCTTAAACTTATGGACATATGTTTGGCTTTCAACCAATTAGGGCAACCACAGAATCATTTGCCAAAAATAAATATGAACAAGAAATAATACCTTATTCTTTCCATTGTAAGAATGACCACCTGGTTGACAGCTGGATTTTAAGGGATCTTACAATAGTGAGTAGCAGTAGGTCTGTTGTACTTAAAATAGTTTCAGTGGTAAGAAAACTTCTATTTCCCGGGATTTACAGCTAAGTTCTTAAAAAATTGTTCTTTGATGAAACTTAAAAAAATTCCTCAGTTTTCAAGGATATAATAAAAATGCTTTATGGCTTAACAATGTTTAGATATTTTCCTCTTAAGAATAAAAATCTCAAGGCTATCAGGTTTGAATCCTAAAAGGGAATAACTGAGATTAGCAGTTATTATATAAATTATATAATAATTATGCATGGTTAAATGTCACATTTTGCAATCCATCTTTAAAAGCTATAAACAAACTTTATTTTTACAACTTGCTCCTGTCTTTAAAACTTTGCATTTTTACTAGGGCAACTTTTTTTAAAAAAATAATTTGCATTTCTATAGGCTATAATGACAATAAAAAAACATGCAAAAAATTAAAAAATAAAACGCATAATGGAAACATTAAAATACTTCTAATCTACTTAACAGCTACTGTATATCTTTCTCCCAGGAGTTAAGATATACATATACAAAAAGCAAAATAAATCTAAAAGTGAAATATCAAAATACACCAATATACAAGAAACATAACAAGATAATACAGGAGTGATTGATGAATGAATGAAACAAACACTGGTGTCATGAATTTAGAAAAAGTAGCAACCACTGCATCTAAAAATAAGAAAATATTTTAGAGGGAGCTGAGCCAGAATGCTATGGATGAATGTTAGACACACTGTCTAGGTGAGAATCATAGCAAAAGTGTGAAGCTGACATCCATATAGCATGTTTATAGGTGAGAGTAAGAAGGTTCAGACTGAAAAGGAAGGCTGTGAAGTGGATACCCAGGTTAAGAAAATAATACTTTAAAATCTACATAATTTTAGATTTCTAAGGGGAGAAATGATGCAAATGATGTTCTAAAAGAAATAAACAGATAAATGAGTTGGTGGATTAGAGGAGATAGAAACTAAAGTAGGAAGATCATTTAGGAGACTGGTGAGCACAATTGTTTTGAAACAGGGTGATGAGAACTTTGACAGGAGCTGAAGAGTGAACAATCTTTAAAAAGTCCGAGAAACTTGAGAAAGCAATTATGAAGAAATACTCTTAGTAATTTGCATAATGTGTGGAACGGAAGAGGAGAAAAGTAGGAGACATGGATTACCCGAAGGAATTCATCTTGGAGGTGTGGAAGAATGCAAAGACAACCGACTGGCAAAATGAGGACAGGAATTTTGGGAAGAGTGAAAAGGAAGACTGAGACACTGTGAGTCTGGGTCACAGAGGGACAATGAAGTGGGAATGTCCAGTGAGCACGCAGAAGCTGGAACCATGGTTTGTAAGAGAGGTCAAGATGAGTAGACTATGCTCTGAGGCTCATCCATTTAAAGGCAACACTTTAAACTGTAACTGTGGTGAGACCTGGCAGAGTACATAGGAAAGCAAGAAAACAAGAAAAATTTGAGAACACCTAAGTTTAGACACAGGAAAAGGAACCAATGTCAAACAATAAGAAGAAGAATGGGATAGGATGTGAAAGAACATTTTGAAAGACGAAGAGAGTATCAAGAAGCAACCTGTGTCTGTCAAATGCTATAAAAGATCAAAGAGAGTGAGCAGTAAGAAAAGACAATAGCACTGCAGGGAGCTGTGAAAAATTCGAGTAATACCAACCCAGATTGCAGGAGGTTACACACAAATGGATGGAAAAGAGAAGGAAACACGTTGAGATTTCACTTTTTATTTTGGCAGTGAATAGGAGAAAGAAAATAAGATGGTAATTTGAGGATGTTAAAACCAAATAAATAGGTTTCTTCTTGCTCAGACTAAGGGTGACCTATAAAGGTTCAGAAGTACCTTTCTTTTTTTTTTTCCTTTTTTTTTAAGTTAAAAAATTTATTTTAAAGTTTATAAGAAACAATGTCAAGAGATCTACTGAGAAAATTGTACAACAAAAGAGTTATGAGGGGGAGAACCAGTGGAGTACTAGAGCCAGCTAGTGAAAATTAATTGTTATCTATTTTTAAGAATATACTGCATTTTATCTATTCATAGTTTGGATTGTTTCCGCTTTTTAACTGCTATGAATAAAACATCTCTGTGTAAGTTTTTGTTTGAACATGTTTTGATTTCTTTGGGTATATACTTAGAAGTGGAACTGGAACACCATATGGTAATTCTGCTCAACTTTTTGAGGAACAGTCAGCTTCCCAAAGTGGCAGCATCATTTTGCATTCTCACCAGCAATGGATGAAGAGTTCTAGTTTCTCCACATCCTCACCAATACTTTGTCGGTCTTTTTGGTTATAATCATCCTAGTGAGTACGAAGTGGTATCTCATTGTGGTTTCAATTTGCATTTTTCTATTAATTACTGATATTAAGCATCTATTTATGTGCTTATTACTCATTTGTATATCTTCTTTGGAGAAATGTCTATTCATATCCTTTAAAGTTGAGTCATTTTTTTAAATTATTGAAATGAAAAATTCTTAATATATTCTGGATGCAAGTCTTTTATCAGCTACATGATTTGCAAATACTTTCTTCCATTTGGTGGGCTATTTTTACACTTTCTTGACAGTATCACTTGCACCACAAGAACTTTTTTTAATGAAGTCTAATTTATCTACTTTTTTCTTTTGTTACTTGCACTTTTGGTGTTTTATCTAAAAAGCCACTACCCAACCCAAGGTGAGGAAAACTTACATCTGTTTTCTTTTTGCTAAGAGTAGTATAGTTTTAGCTACTACATGGTTAATTTAGAGTTAATATTTGTGTATGGTGTGAGGGAGGGGTCCAGTTTTATACCCTTGTATGCATATATCCAATTACTTCAGTAGCATTTGTTGGAAAGACCATTCTTTATCCATTTTATTGGTTTGGCACTCTGGTATAAAATCAATTGATTATAACATAAGAATTTATTTCCGCACTCTATTCTAGTTCATTTGATCTATAAGGCCTTCCTTTTGCCACATTATTTTGATTAGACTAGCTTTGTAGTAAGTTTTGAATCAAGAGGTATGAGTCTTCCAACTTTGCTCTTCTTTTTTAAAACTGCTTTGGCTGTTTGCCTAGAAGGAAATGGCAATCCACTCCAGCACTCTTGCCTGGAAAATCCCACAGACGGAGGAACCTGATAAGCTACAGTCCATGGGGTCGCAGAGTCGGACATGACTGAGCGACTTCACTTTCACTTCACTTTCCATATGAATTACAGTATCAGCTTCTCAATTGTTGAAAAAAAGTCAGCTGGGATTTTTGATAGAAACTGTGTTGAACCAGTAGATGAATATAAATAAAGAGTATTGTCATCTTAACAATATTAGTCTTCTGGTTAATGAACATGGGATAGCTCTTCATTTATTTAGATCTTCATTTATTACTTTCAACAGTGTTTTATAGTTTTCAGTGCACAGGATTTACACTGCTTTGGTTAAATTTATTCCTAAATATTTTACTCTTTTTGATGCTGTTCTAAATTAAATCACTTTCTTGATTTTGTTTCAGATTTTTCATTTCTAGTGTGCAGCAATATAACTGATTTTGTATATTGTTCTTATATACTGGAAATCTTGCTAAATATTAACTGTAATAATATTTTGGTGAATTCCTTAAGGCTTTTCTATATACAAGATCATGTTTTCTGGAATTGGAAACAGTTTCACATCTTCTTTTCCAATTTGGATGCCTTTAATATCTTTTGTCTTTGGAAGGAATGATGCTAAAGCTGAAACTCCAGTACTTTGGCCACCTCATGAGAAGAGTTGACTCATTGGAAAAGACTCTGATGCTGGGAGGGATTGGAGGCAGGAGGAGAAGGGGACGACCGAGGATGAGACGGCTGGATGGCATCACTGACTCGATGGACGTGAGTTTGAGTGAACTCCAGGAGTTGGTGATGGACAGGGAGGCCTGGCGAGCTGCAATTCATAGGGTCGCAAAGAGTTGGAAATGACTGAGCGACTGAACTGAACTGAATACCTTTTACTTCCCTAGTTGCCCTAGCTAGAGTCTACATTACAATGTTCAATAAAATGGTGAGAATTGACATCCTCATCTTGTTTCTGATCTTAGGAAGAAAACATCCAGTTTTTCAACATTCAGCATGCGGTCAGTTGAAGGATTTTTGTAGACGTCCTTTGTCAGGTTGAGGAAACTCAATTGTATTCCTTTGTGTTGAATGTTTTCATCCTGAAAGGGTGTTTGATTTTTGACAAAAGTTTTTTCCTCTATTGAGATAATCATGTGGTTTCCTCCCCCTTTACTCTATTAAAATGTGAATTACATTAATTGCCCTTTGGATTTAAATAAAGCTTGAATTCCTGGAATAGATCCCAGTTGGTCATGGTATGGTGTATAATCTTTTTACTCTGCTGCTGGATTTAGTTTGTTACTATTTTGTTGAGGATTTTTACATCTATATTCACAAATGATATTAACCTATGATATCCTCATTTGGCTTTGGTGTCAAGGTAATATTGGCCTCATAAAATGAGTCGGGAGGTGTTCTCTCATATTTTTTAAAGAATTTATATTTACATAGAATTGATATTAACTGCTAGAATGTTTGGTAGAATTCATCAATAAAGTCATTCAAGCCTGGGCTTTTCTTCATGGGAAGTTTTAAAGTTACTAATTCAATCTCTTTCTTGTTAAAGGTCAAATTTAGATGTTCTATTTTTCTTGAGTCAATTTTCGTTGTGTGCGTCTTTTTAGAAGTTTTTCCATTTTATCTAAATTATACAACTTTTTTTGCGTATAGTTGTTTATAGTATTCCCTTAGAATCTTTTTTATTTTTGTGAAGTTACCCCTGTTTTGTTACCAGTTATAAGTGACTTGAATGTTCTGGTTTTTTTTGTTTTTTTTTTTTTTTTTTAATTAGTTTGGGTAAAGATTTGTCATTTTTGTTGACTTTTTTAAAGAACTAACTTTCGGTTTTATTGACTTTCTCTACTGACTTTATATACTCTTTTTCATTTCTTTCAATGCAAATCTTTAATCTTCTGCTTATTCCTCCTTTCCCAGCTTCTTAAATTAGGTAAGCTCGCTGATTCAAGGTATTTTTAATATAGGCATTTATAATTATAAATTTCCCAAATTATGTTCTTTATTTATGCAGAGGTTTTTGTTACATGAGTATTCATTATCTGAGTCTGCTGTAAAGGTGTACAAACAAGCAAGAGTCATAATGCAACTATTCTTAAACATTTCAAAGAATTAAAAATGTCAACAAACATTCTTCCTACTTGAACATTATCACTTATTTCTAGCCATCAGTAAACAATTCTGTCAGTCTCTTACTGTCTAAAGATGGAGAAGTTCTATACAATAGGCAAAAATAAGACCCGGAGCTGACTGTGGCTCAGATCATGAACTCCTTATTGCCAAATTCAGACTTAAATTGAAGAAGGTGGGGAAAACCACTAGACCATTCAGGCATGACCTAAATCAAATCCCTTATGATTATACAGTGGAAGTGAGAAATAGATTTAAGGGACTAGATCAGAGTGCCTGATGAACTATGGATAGAGGTTTGTGACACTGTACAGGAGACAGGGAGCAAGACCATCCCCAAGAAAAAGAAATGAAAAAGAGAAAATGGCTGTCTGAGGAGGCCTTACAAATAGCTATGAAAAGAAGAGAAGCCAAAAGCAAAGGAGAAAAGGAAAGATACAAGCATCTGAATGCAGAGTTCCAAAGAATAGCAAGAAGAGATAAGAAAGCCTTCTTCAGTGATCAATGCAAAGAGATAGATGAAAACAACAGAATGGGAAAGACTAGAGATCTCGTCAAGAAAATTAGAGATACCAAGGGAACATTTCATGCAAAGAAAGGCTCGATAAAGGACAGAAATGGTATGGACCTAACAGAAGCAGAAGGTATTAAGAGGAGGTGGCAAGAATACACAAAAATATGCAAAAAAGATCATCATGACCCAGATAATCATGATGGTGTGATCACTCACCTAGAGCCAGACATCCTGGAATGCAAAGTCAAGTAGGTCTTAGGAAGCATCACTACAAACAAAGCTAGTGGAGGTGATGGAATTCCAGTTGAGCTGTCTCAAATCCTAAAAGATGATGCTGTGAAAGTGCTGCACTCAATACTCCAGCAAATTTGGGAAACTCAGCAGTGGCCACGGGACTGGAAAAGGTCAGTTTTTATTCCAATCGCAAAGAAAGGCAATGCTAAAGAATGCTCATACTACCACGCAATTGAAGTTATCTCACACGCTAATAAAGTAATGCTCAAAATTCTCCAAGCCAGGCTTCAGCAATACGTGAACCATGAACTTCTAGATGTTCAAGCTGGTTTTAGAAAAGGCAGAGGAACCAGAGATCAAATTGCCCACATCCACTGGGTCATCGAAAAAGCAAGAGAGTTTCAGAAAAACATCTATTTCTGCTTTATTGACTATGCCAAACCTTTGCCTGTGTGGATCACAATCAACTGTGGAAAATTCTGAAAGAGATGGAAATACCAGACCACCTGACCTGCCTCTTGAGAAATCCGTATGCAGGTCAGGGAGCAACAGTTAGAACTGGACATGGAACAACAGACTGGTTCCAAATAGGAAAAGGAGTATGTCAAAGCTGTATATTGTCACCTTGCTTATTTAACTTCTATGCAGATTACATCATGAGAAACGCTGGGCTGGAGGAAGTACAAGCTGGAATCAAGATTGCTGGGAGAAATATCAATAACCTCAGATATGCAGATGACACCACCCTTATGGCAGAAAGTGAAGAAGAACTAAAGAGTCTCTTGATGAAAGTGAAAGAGGAGAGTGAAAAAGTTGGCTTAAAGCTCAACATTCAGAAAACTAAGATCATGGCATCTGGTCCCATCCCTTCATGGCAAATAGATGGGGAAACAGTGGAAACAGTGGCTGATTTTACTTTTTTGGGCTCCGAAATCACTGCAGATGGTGACTGCAGCCATGAAATTAAAAGATGCTTACTCCTTGGAAGGAAAGTTATGACCAACCTAGACAGCATGTTAAACAGCAGAGATATTAATTTGTCAACAAGTTCCGTCTAGTCAAGGGTATGATTTTTCCAATAGGCATGTATGGATGTGAGAGTTGGACTATAAAGAAAGCTGGGCAATGAAGAACTGACACTTTTGAACTGTGGTGTTGGAGGAGATTCTTGAGGGTCCCTTGAAATGCAAGGAGATCCAACCAGTCCATCCTAAAGGAGATTAGTCCTGGGTATTCACTGGAAGGACTGACGTTGAAGCTGAAACTCCAAACTTTGGCCACCTGATGCAAAGAGCTGACTCATCTGAAAAGACCCTGATGCTGAGAAAGATTGATGGTAGGTGGAGAAGGGGACAACAGAGGATGAGATGGTTGGAAGGCATCACCGACTCAATGGACATGAGTTTGGGTAGACTCTGGGAGTTGGTGATGGACAGGGAGGCCTGGTGTGCTGCAGTCCATGAGGTCGCAAAGATTTGGACATGACTGAGCAACTGAACTGAACTGAATTGAACTGTCTAAAATCAATTCAACAAAACAATGCAAAACAATAAGAAAAATGATCGCCAAGTAAAACTAAACATCTTGGAAAAGATGCATTTTTAAATTAAATCAATGAAAGATTTGCTAGAGAAATCCACTGGCAATGAAAGTGAGGTAGAGTTAGTCTGATTAACATCTGAAGAAAAATATCTAAGAATAATGATACTGTAAGTACTCAAAAGCAAATGATTTCAATATCAAAGTGCTGAAATAGATTATCAGGAATAATGATGATGTCATAAGTGTATTTTTGGAAGAAATTATTTTCTTTAAGAGTGTATGCTGAAAGTTAAACCCGAAGTGAAAAGTATTATATCTTAACATATGATTAGGTTAGAAAAATTGTGTCTTTTGAAAGTTGTGTCAAGACAGTGTGCTTCAAAAAATCACTACAAACAAAATAAATTTGATTCAGCCTTTTTAAGAGTTAGCAAAGATACAAGAGTAAATTGAGATATAAGTTCAAATTCTGTTGAATATAAAAGTAAATGAACTTTTCTCCACAGCTTTTAATTTCATTATTAAGATAACACTTTTTCTTCATTAAACTGTTTTTCCTTCTCCCCATGTACTATGAAATATTAGGCTCTCTTTTAAGCAGACTAGATTTCAGTGGCTTTTTCTATAGACTAGTATCCTCAGTTTTCTAGTACTGCCTCTTCTTTGATTCTTTCAATCTTAGTGCAATGGTGCAACAAGGTTTCCAATTAGCTAGATTTTGAGATATATATAAATTCTGTGCCTTCATAATAATGATTATGTACAAAGCCCTCAATTCCAATTGAGTGATTCTATCTATCTGTATAAAACGTTATGGTAAATCTTTGTTTCAATGGCCTAAAAGTCTTAATACAATTTTCCAAGAGGGAGAACATGAATTTCAAGCTACAATGGGGTATGCTGCTGCTGCTGCTAAGTCACTTCAGTCATGCCCGACTCTGTGCGACCCCATAGAGGGCAGCCCACCAGGCTTCCCCACCCCTGGGATTCTCCAGGTAAGAACACTGGAGTGGATTGCCATTTCCTTCTCCAATGCATGAAAGTAAAAAGTGAAAGTGAAGTTGTTCAGTCGCGTCCGACTCTTAGAGACCCCATGAACTGCAGCCTACCAGGCTCCTCTGTCTATGGATTTTCCAGGCAAGAGTACTGGAGTGGGGTGCCATTGCCTTCCCCGACAATGGGGTACACAGATCTGTATATTTGAATATATAGTAAATATAGTAAGTGCATCACAGAATTCTATCTGGACAGTATCATCATTATTAATACAAACATAAATTTAATTTTTATAAATGATTGTTCATCAGGATAGTTTACCAATATCAAGAAATTAAAACCTACAATGAACGCATTAACAGAATATAGTAGTAAAACTTTTGAAATGAGTCAGTGTTCATATACACCCTTATAAGTTTCAAATGCAAACAAACAAAAAACTCAGTCTCTTCTTGGATGTCTAATCAGCAAACCCATCACCAGGGTTGAGAGTTCAGAAGAAGAAAAGACCTGTGCCACAGCACCTGAAGTGACAAAAAGTCAGCCATACTGCCTGAATGGCTCCTACCAGTAATGGAGAACAGCTCAGGGTATTATTTCAAATGTATTAGATTTTATTGCTTTTTATTCACTAAGTGGTAAGTTCCTTTCCTAAAACTTATTTAAATAGTCCACGGGAACTTTGGATTTATTTGAAATGCAAAAATCTAGGTTCTCAGAGGAAACTGAAATGGCAGCTTGTATATATCCGTGTTCTTAGGAATTGAGGCTTCCCTAGAGGGTCAGTTGGTAAAGAATCTGCCTGCAACACAGGAGACTGGGGTTCGATTCCTGGGTTGGGAAATCCCCTGGAGAAGGGAATGGCTACCCACTCCAATACTCTTGCCTGGGGAATTCCATGGACAGTCCATGGGGTTGCAAAGAGTCAGACACAACTGAGTGATTTTCACTTTCTTTCACCTGTGAATTACTCCATCAAGCAGCAAAATATGCACTGATTAGGAAGAAAAATGAAGATATCCCTAAAATTTACAAAAAATTCTGATCAATTCAGTTCAGTCACTCAGTCATGTCCAACTCTTTGCCACCTCACGGACTGTAGCATGCCAGGCATCCCTGTCCATCACCAACTCCTGGAGCCTACTCAAACTCATATCCATGGCATCAGTGATGCCATCCAACCATCTCAACCTCTGGCATCCCCTTCTCCTCCCACCTTCAATCTTTCCTAGCATCACGGTCTTTTCAAATGAGTCAGCTCTTTGCATCAGGTGGCCAAACAAAGTACTGGAGTTTCAGCTTCAACATCAGTCCTTCCAATGAATATTTAGGGGTGATTTCCTTTAGGGTGAACTGGTCGGATCTCCTTGCAGTCCAAGGGACTCTCAAGAGTCTTCTCCAATACGACAGCTCAAAAGCATCAATTCTTTGGCACTCAGCTTTCTTTATAGTCCAACTCTCACATCCATACAAGACCACTGGAAAAACCATAGCTTTGACTAGACGGACCTTTGCTGGCAAAGTACTGTGTCTGTTTTTTAATATGCTGTCTAGGTTGGTCATAACTTTCTTCCAAGGAGTCAGTATCTTTTAATTTCATGGCTGCAAACACTATCTGCAATGATTTTGGAGCCTCCCAAAATAAAGGACTGATTCAACAGATAATTTCTATTCTCTCTTGAAACAGTATACCTTATGCATGGAGTCCTGCCCAAGGCCACAGGTGTGAGGCCTTGCACCAAGGTGACAGCAGTGGAGCCCACCACCAAGGTCACCTCTGAAGCTAACTGAGCCCCTCTGTAACCACTGCCCAAAGTCCCCTGATCATCACCAGCATGCTTCCTGACCCCATATCAGGCAAACAGCCCCACCCCACTGCTCACATTATAACACCTGAACCATTCACCTAATGCCAACCTTCTAGGGCAAATTTTCTTTGCCTTGAGGCTATAAAAACTGGTTACTAGCTGACCCACTGTTCTAACGGCATCCTGTCCACTCTCGCTGGCCTGTCAGGAGCTGTCGGCCTGCTGCACTTGCAGTGTCCATACTACCTCTGCTCTTTGTTTTTATTAAACTCACTCCTTTCTGCAACTCTGCATCACGAAATTCTTTTCCAATCTGCAATCAGATTGCCATGACAATGTGGAGAGTCAAATGCCAGCTACAGAATTAATGACATGATCCCTGGGTTGGGAAGATCCCCTGGAGAAGGAAATGGCAACCCACTCCAGTATCCTTACTTCGAAAATCCCATGGACAGAGGAGCCTGGTGGGCCATAGTCCATGGGGTTGCAAGAGTTGGACATGACTTAGCGACTAAACCATCTGAAAATATCAATGAAGAAGCTACAGATTTGTGGGGTTTTAGGTTTGGTTAGGAATAGTTTAAACTAGGTACAGTATTTAAATTATATTTTCTTCTGAGTGGGATAGACAACTAACAAGAAGAACTGGTTTATTTGACACAGATTGAGGGAACAATTACTTAAATTTATTAGCAGTCATTACTACTTCAAAAATTATTAACAAATGATTCATCCTAACTCCTCAGTTAATTCTCTAGTCCCTTGGAGACTTGCTTAACTCTCATTATTCCTCTGGCTATTTCTTCATAACTAGAAAGCCTTCCTGACTCTCATTGTGCTTTTGGTAGGAGCCTCTTTCATGAAGTGGTAGTTTTTGCATTTCACTGAATGCTTTTAAAAATGTGTACCTCCTCTTGGACTACGAAATGCTCTTAGTAAATAACAAGATTTGGACTCATTACTAACAAAAGTCCAAAAGTTAACAAAAAGAAAGGTGTGCAAAGTGTGACTAGAGTCAGAGGAGGGACTGATTTTTAAATAAATATCCCAGAACACATGCATGTCATGCTTTCAAAATAAATATTCTGAGAAGTCATAAATTCCTTTCAATAAGCCCTCTGTCATTCAAAACATTTTGAAACATCTTTCAAATGTTTATAATTTATAACTTCAGTCAGAAAGACTTTAGGAACTACACATTATCTTGTAGTCATAATCAACTTCACAACCCCAAATTATACTCTCTGACTTCATCAATCAACTTTAGTCTTCTGAATCTGGGCTTCATATAACTGCTTATCATTTTCTCAAAACAAAAGCAAATGTCCAAACAAGAAAGAACCATCTACTTGGACCCAACACAATCAACAGAAAGTGCCAAGGGCCTGGAAGAAGTTAAAATTTTTTGTCATAAGTGTAGTAAAGGACTTTTAAAGATAAATACTCTTAAGAAGACAATACCTACTGGATAAGTTCTGCTTATTAAAAAAAATGTCACCTAACTTTATTTTGAAGCCTATATTAATTGCTCAAATCTATGAACATACTGATGGATCATATAATAAGATACAGAGAACAGGTGTCACATGGAAATCATATATTGAGAGAATAAAAATAAAACCATTAAAAAATAGACTGACTATACATTAAGGGGAAAAAAAACCCCACCAAACCAACTGTGCCAATTAGATAGCTAGTGCTATATCTTTCTGGTAATATACTTAAGTGGGTATTTTAGGCATCTAAGTTTGAGTCTGCTTTAGGTAGAAAGCTTTTGTTCATGTTTGTAAAATTTAAGCGTTTTGTCATTAACTCAAAAAATTAATTACTTCCTCATATGTAGAGTTACCGGTATTTTGGCTCCAGGACAAACTTGTAAGAAGTTATATTTAAAGACAACAAAGAAAAATAGAGATTTTCAGTACCAGATGTCTGGGAAGATCCCATTTGAATTTGAGCTACTTAAATTTGCAATCATGTATTTATACATCTAACAGAGCTTCTGTTTCCCCCAGAATCAGAAAATTAACTAGCTTTGTAGCATCTTCCTTGATCTGCCACCCGTGCCCTGAGGATTAGAGACTCCACCTGAGCTTGTTTTACAAGCATAACAGAAAAAATTAATCTCTGCTGGCAGCGCTCCCACTGGGATACTGATGAATAATGATATCCCTCTTTTGCTGCCCTCTCAGTCCACTAGAAAAGCCACTCTAACCCAGCAACGTGGAAGCTGCTGAAACCATTCCAGCTGTGGATTAGCAGGCAGTCAAGCATCCATCTGCTCTGTGTGAATCAAAAGAAAGCAAACATGCATTCTTATGGCCAAAGTCATATTCAAACCCCAGAACATCTTATAGGAATATCTATATATACTGACCTACCTACGTTCTTACCTACCTATTCAATCACAGGCAATCTCATGTTGTAAGCTAAATTAACCCAATTTCTCAACTTAGTCTGCATTTCCTTGGTGCTTGAAATGCTGGAAAACAAAGTGTTTAGAGTTTATAAAGTATAGCTCTTAAGTCTGGTATGCATATGGGGCTCATTAACTTGAAATTTAACTTCTATAGTGCAACATGATAATATATATCAGGCATATACACATTTCCAGATTCTCAGATGTAGCAGCCAACTACTTGCTTCAATAAGAAAAGTAAGACTGTTTAATCAGTTTCTAACAAAGTGCTTCACAGAGAAACCTTTGATTTTACTTGGCTTTATTTTACTGACACAATGATGTAGTGGTTATCTGTGGACATCTGCCTGCATTAAAACCAAAAGAACCATTGCTTTTGGTCTACAAATAGCAAATTCAGTTTATCAGGACTCTATCAGCTCTTTTTTAATGAGCCCTCTAGCATTTTAACATATCCATAATGTAATGATGACTGATGTTTATAAAGATAGCTTCAAGACTCTGAAAGATCTTTATAGATCTTCTGAATGATCAAAGAAACATTTTTTCAGCACAGT
This sequence comes from Ovis aries, assembly GCF_016772045.2. NCBI lineage: Eukaryota > Metazoa > Chordata > Mammalia > Artiodactyla > Bovidae > Ovis > Ovis aries. The sequence continues at coordinate 36,654,585 of NC_056061.1, read as the reverse complement.
TCTAAGAGTATTCTATGGTATTAAAGTTCTTTGAATTCGGAAACCTGTATAAGACATATATTTAGAAATTTTATTAACAAAAATATTTTAAATAATCATCACAGCATATTTCCATTCTATAATAATAATAAAAAAAGAAAAAAAAAAAGCCCCACTCTGCTTTTAAGCTATATCCACACAATTTTAGTGTGGTCTCAAGTGCAATTAACTCTTTTTTCCTTTTTCCCTGATTTTACTTGGAATTCACTGTTTATTTCTATGTCTTACTGATTCTTTCCTCTCTCATTTCTCTTCCTCCTTCACTGACAAAAAATAACTAAAAGAAGTTCAAGGTTATAACCCTTTCTGTGCTCTCCGTCCAGCAGAGCAGCACACTGCCAGCTCAGTCCCTGGTTCTGCAAGACACTTTATTTGTTCATCTGTCAGCAGGAGATGACACCTGTTTGGCATTTGTCTTACAAATTTGCTGACACTGTTTAATAAATAACAGAAAATACCCACAGAGTTTGGATGGAGGACCCATGTTTTAATAGGCTGAAGAGAGTATATGTAGAACAATTCTCTGTTGCCAATGGAAATCTTTAACATCCTTAGAACAGATTATAGTGCTTCTGCCAAACTGCATTATTCTTCAGAATTACATACAAAATAATGACTAGAACATACGAACATGTAGAATTTGTGTATCTGAGGAGACTGACATTTGTACATTTTTCTTGCCTTTCAGGTTCTTTCGTATTGTGTTTTCTGTTTTTAAAGCAAAGTGAGTTCTAACTTTCTGACATAATCAAACTTCTGAGACATGCTTAAGTGCTATTGGATTGTCAGCTGGAAAACATTGTGAAATAAGTGAAGTTCTTTTCTAGGAGAATGTGATGTTAAAATAAAATGCAGATGGTATGAATAATACTACCGTAATAAAGACCATCTCGATGCATTTTATTTGGTAGTAATGATGACTTTTTAGAATACATGTATGTATAAGAATGGGGCACATCCATTTCTTTGGGTTGAGAAATCAAAAGATATTCAGCTTTTAATGTATCTCTGGAGAGGAAATTCCTCTAGGCTTCTGCCATATGTATAATGGTTCAGCATAAAAGTATTTTTTAGTCCTCACAGTGGGAAAACTATAGTTTGCTGAGAATTATTAATCACTAGTTAGGTGTTTTTCTTGAAAGAGCTTTTCAAAACTATGCAGTTAATCAGTAAGTTATCCTCTATTGTCTAACAAGGCAAGCTTTATAAATATCTCCATACGAGAATTCACCTATAAGGATATATGAAAACAAATAGAAACAAAACCCATGTTTTCTGTTGCTTCTCTTTCAAAAACTTGGCATAAGCAATTATAAATTATTCTTAAAGAGATAGTGAATTTTGAAAAAAACTTTGGCAGGTTTTTTTCCCCTACTATAAGCAATGCTGTGATGAACATCTGTGTACATATATTTTGACTTGTTTCCTTGTTTCATAGATTCCTAGAAATGGAATTACAATGCCACAGATCATAAACTTTTAAGAGTTCTTTTTTTTTTTTTTAAACTTTGATAGATATCAAATTTCTTTCCAGAAAGTTTAAGTCAATAAAAACTCTATTTGGCAGTGTCTGGGAATGCTGCAGCTCACAGCACACTCACCATCAATGGGTATTATCCTTCTTGAATTTCTAACAATTTAATAGGCTGAAAAGATTGCTGTTTCTTGTTTCAATCAATATTTTCTTATCACTGAGAAGTCTGAGGGCTTTTAAAAAATTTGTTAAGACTGAATTTATTTTTCTGCAAGTTGTTACTTAATGACCTCTTTTCATTTTATAATTGGAGTCATCGTGGTTGCTTTTTTCAATTTTTTTTGATTTGAAAAACTAAAATATATTATAATGACAAATATTAATGCTTTAAAAATTTTATAGACATGCATATATTTTATAGTTTATAAAATATAAAAATCCATTCATTTTCTTTATAATTTTTTCAATTCCTTTGCCCTTTGCTTCTTCCCCTCTCCCTCTTTGAAATTTAAACATTATTCTTGGCTTTAATCTTTAATCTGACTTTTATTCTGGTATGTGCTATGAAGTCAGAATCGAATGAATATTTTTCCAAAATGTTATACAATTTACCCAACAATATCTGTTGAATACACTGCCCCTTAACCAATGATTTTTTGGTGCTTTCTTTGTATTTGGTTAGTGCGTCACACAGATTAAGTGGGCTGGTCTTGACCAATGTATGAAAACTATCCTGGCTGAGGTGGGGAGGGAGGCACACTAGGCATATGGAGCAGCAAGAGCTCCACAGAGAGGCTAACGGGAGAAAGGTGAGGCACAGCTGAAGATGGAGGCTACTTCTACTCCAGTCGGTACTAGAGCTAGGCTCTGAAGAGTCTCATATGGCATGGTAAGGAATCTGAATTGATAGTATAAGGTTTTTGTTTTATTTCATGTTTTCATTTATTTTGGCTGTGTTGGGTCTTCACTGCTGTGCATGGGCTTTCTCTAGCTGCAGTAAGCGGGGCTTCTCATCATGGTGGTTTCTCTTGTGGAGCACAGGCTCTAGGTGTGAGGGTCCTAGAGTGCATGGGCTGCAGTAGTTGCAGTAAAAGCGCTTAGTTACCCTGTGGTGTGTGGAATCTTCCTGGACCAGGGATTGAACATGTGTCCCCTGCATTGGCAGGCAGATCCTCACCACCAGACCACCAGGGAAATCCCTTATAAGGTGTTTCTGAATAGGAGAGAATAATGATGTTTGTTCTATATAGCTATGGTTTATATAAATTATAATAAATCAATTACTAGAACTTATCAATATTAAAATATTAATATTAATGAAAACTAGCAATATTAGATATGAATGATTACCATATGGCAGGTAATCTATTGATTGAGGCTTTACACATATTCTTTTATTTAATCTTCTTCTTCATTTTACAGAGGAGCATGGAGCTTGGAGAGATTAAGTGACTAACCCAAGGTCACATAGCTAGAAAATGACAGAGTCAGGTCTGTGTGACTCTAAAGCTCATGTTCTTAATAACTAGACTTTCAGCATACTCTAGACATGCTGGTACAGCTTACACTTTTAAAATAGTTAATATCAAACTAGAATTACTTCTTAGACATAGGCCTCTTCCTTTCTTCAAAGCAGGGACTGCATCTTCATTAGCATTGTCCGCTTGCACCTAACACAATAGGTGCTATGTAAATATTTGCTAGTCTGTTGAAAATGTGTATTTAAGAATATCTGTAGGACAGTAACAGGCATAGAACAGAAAAGCTTCCAGATAAGAGAAAATGAAGGACAAGCAAGAGAAAGTATAACTAGCAAGGAAGGCAAAGAAGAAACTGAAGTACAGGAAGGAAGAGATTAGAAAAGTGCAGAAAATAAAGGTACAGTCATTTATTTCCTCATCAGAAATCAAAATGAAACAATGCTTTATCTGTGTATCAAAAACACTAATTTTTGAAAAGCTGAATTTAGCAAGTACCGAGACTTTAATATGGTCCCGTTTCCCAAGCTTCATGTTAAGCAATGTAATATTTACCTAATTATTCAGGAAGAGAAACTACTATATATCATAGCCCAATTGAGAGCTGGAATGACTAATGAACTATTAACATATTAAATTGACCAGAGCTTTAACTGCAATTGAATGAAGAAAATTTCTTCAGATGAATATATGCTTAATAAAATGGCCAATTTGGTTTGCCTGATTTTTCTGTCAGCCAGGTTCCAGTGGCTTTCTGGCTGTTTTACAGCTTTCTGCTTAGTCCCAAAAGAAAGGACATTTTTCTTACTAATATAGCCTCCTCATAGATTTCAAGCCAAAGCTTCTAATTCAACGAAGTGCTAATCCATTTGCAAAGCATCTTAGTGAAGGAGTAATCACCCAGCCATAATCACTATTACGAATCATAATTACTTTATGATTTTTTCTAATTACTAAGTGGTTTTTAACAACTATGAATAGATGAGTGCTCTTAGGAGCACAGACATTGGTCTGGAAGCCAGGGTAATGTCTCATTAAAGAACCGCAGTGCTTTTTTATTTGGAGGTAGGATAATGTGGCAGTAGGGAATCATTACTTTTACAGACTTTGTCATTCCCCCACGGTAGGCTAAAACCTAGAGCCATGGCCTCAAGTAAAACGTTAACCTGGGGAGAAAGGCAGAGGGAACAAGGGAATAGGGGTAGAACAATCTAGGAGGGAAAACTCAGAAAATGACACTGTGATCCAGAATGCCAAGATCTTTCAAATGAAATCACCATATGTTCCTGAAGAAAAAAAAAGGAATATCTTACAGGAAAAAAAAAAATGAACATTTTGGCCAATCTGATAATAATGTTACATCACTCTTTTGATCAAAATTCCTCCAATGGCTTCTCTTAACACTTGAGATAAGCTCCAAACTCTTCAGCCAGGCCAAAGACACCTCAGCCCTGCCCTGCCCACTCTTGCCAACCAGCCTTTCCTGTTGTTCCCTGACAAGTAGCTCATGACCTTTCCATTTGCTATTTCTTCTGCCTAGAATTTTTTCCCCCAAGGCTTTCTCATGAGTTTTCTTTCATGTTACTCAGTTCGCTGTTCAAATATCATGTGCTCAGAAAAGTTTTCCTCAATTGTTCTATGAAGAACAGGCTTCTCTATTATCTTCAGACTCCTGCCTTATTTTTTTTAAACTCATTTATAAACTTTTGAATTTATATGTTTATTTGTTAACTTGTTTGTTTTCTAATTTCATTATGAAGTTCCATAATTACTGGAACTTCATCAGCCAGTGTGAAGGAGTGTGAAGGATCCATAATTATTGGAACTTCAGTAATTCCAATAATGTTGAAGTTCCATAATTATTGGAACTTCATCAGCCAGTGTATAAGTGTGAAGGATCACACTTTACATCAGTGTGCTGCAGTATACTCCATGCCTGGAACATAGTGTGTCCTCAGTAAATATGACTAAATACAAGAATAGCTAACACTAAGTACTGCAGATGAGCAAATGAGCACTGTTCTCTTCTTTGCCTATATTAACTAATTTAATCTCCCCAATAATTCCATGAGATACTTATGGAGGTGATACCACAGAAGTCACAGCTTTGGAATCACTCTTTAATTGAACTATAGGTTCTTTTCTTTAAAATACAATGACTATAAAAAGAAAAATTCAGAAGAATTAATGGACAAGAAACTGTCTTTTGAGAAAGTGACCAGGATATATAAATCTCTTGTTCTGTTGCTAAGTCCTGTCCAGCTCTTTTTGTGATCCCAGACTCCTCTGCTCATGGGATTCCCATGCAAGATACTGGAGTGGGTTGACATTTCCTCCTCCAGGGGATCTTCCCAACCCAGGGATCAAACCTGCGTCTCCTGCATCAACAGGTGATTCTTTACTGCTGAGCCACAGACTAAATAATGGCTAATGTATGAGGGCTAGTAGAGTCTGATGACAACCAATGAGATTAGAGAACAATTCCTTAGTTGTTAAGTGTAAAGAAATATGGCCAAAATCAACAAACAAATAAAAAAAAGGGTAACTGTACTGTTTTCATTAAGTGAAGTGAAGTTGCTCAGTCATGTCCAACTCTTTGAGATTCCAGGGAGTGTAGCCCACCAGGCTCCTCCATCCATGGGATTTTCCAGGCAAGAATACTGGAGTGGGTTGCCATTTCCTTCTCTAGGGGATCTTCCCGACCCAAGGATCGAACTTGGGTCTTCTGCATTGCAGGCAGACGCTTTACCATCTGAGCCACCAGGGAAGCCCCTTAAAAATCCCGTCAAACTTACAAAAGTAATATTTTCTATAAAGCAAGATTCAATAAAATAAGAAGATGGCTACTATAACAACTTGCTCTTAAGTTATATCACACATTAGGATACACTTTAACACACTATTTTTATAACTAGAGAGTTTATAAAAAGTTTATCTGAAACTGTGTTAATGCAGTTTAAAATTATTTTTTAAAGCACATAGTGTTTCTATTGTGTTTCTCTATACTATTACATAAAGAAAAAGTCTGGCATGTTAGTTAATGTAATGAGCTGTGTATCTCTCTCTACACCAAGGAGTATTTCTATGGCGACTTTTTAAAAATTCCATGTTTCCAAAACAACGTAATACCGAAGGACTCTGAATTATACCAATAGGGGGCTGGGAAGGATATTTAATTTTTCTTTTGTTCTATTACACAGAAAATGATACTGTATACATAATACAGTATACTAAATGATACAGATACTAAATAAAGTATATTTAGTTGGCTTTAAGTATCGGCAATGATCACACTTATTTACTTACTTGGCTGCTTTGTGAAAATAAAAGGGAATACTTCAGCATTATTTCTATTGGGAAGATATTTAGGACAGGAACCATGCACCTAATCAACACTATTAACTGAGGATGGAGCTAGCATAGGTTTTTGAACTGCTCCACCTGCTGGACCAATGAAACCCTAATCATAATTTCAGAGTATTTACATTTTACTGGGATGAAATTAGAAACATTTTGAGCCAAAACTAATTTCTAGCATATGGAAATTATATTTTAAAATGTTTTATTCACTATTAAAATTTCTATTTATTTTTCACTCTTCTAAATTAACTCTTCTAAATAATGCTCTACTTACTCAAAGTAGAATGAAGTGACAAATGGTTAGAATTTAGGGAAGAGATTTTATCCTTGGATAGACAATAACCTTCAATCTCATTTTCATTACATTTTTATTTCCCAGTGTCATTGCATGTGTACTGACAATTCTAGTTATGATATCATTAAGTTAAGCAGCGAGTTACTACCAATGATAAAACTATATTCAAAACCAAATTAACAATGATTTACTTTGCCAAGTGATTAATGACAGGGTTCCCTGAAAAGCAGACTACCCTGGAGTTTTATAAATATGATTTAATTAACATGAAACTACTCAAGATTTTATTTGTAATTTAAAAATATCTAAGTGGAATCTCCTTTTGCAAATGCTTTTAACATGACCCCCAGGAGCTCGGTGATCCAATCCTGCCCCTAGGCCAGGCTAGTAACTTGGACTTTTGAGGACAATGTCAGCAACTCTTCTGCCATGAATGCCATAGGCAGGACTGAACACTCTCTGTGCAGAGACAAAACTATCTGGAGCAGCCCTAGCAGCAGAGACAGACATACTCAGCACAAGCCTAGTCCTTTGTTTTTATTAGGTTCTTTGGGCTCTTGTACAAATATCCTTAAAAGACATAGCTCTGTCTTCTATTTCCTTGGTATTCCCCCAAGAGTGCTGAGTATTAGCTAGAACACTTTGCAAATCTTAACTGTTGTTGATAAGCCAGAAGTATTTTTTATAGACAGCTTAGGATAAGAAGGTTAATAGTACGTCCATTTTTTATACCTAAAAAAATTACATATATACACATAATTATAATATTATATGTATAATAAGTATATATGTAATTATACACACACACACACACACACACACACACACACACACACAGACATACACACACCTTTTTATATACCTTGGGCTTCCCTCATGGCTCAGAAGGTAAAAGAATCTATCCGCAATGCAGAAGACTCAGGTTTGATCCCTGGGTTGGAAAGATCCCCTAGAGAAGGGAATGGCTATCCACCCTAGTATTCTTGCTTGGAGAATTCAATGGAGAGAGGAGCCTGGAGGGCTACAGTCCATAGGGTCACAAAGAGTTGGACACGACTGAGCGACTAAATTATTTTTTTTATATGCTTTGCTTTGTAAATTTTAATAAAAGGGCAAAATAAGATTCAAGAAGATGAAAAAGAAAGTGCTCAATACAAAACCCAGCAAAGGGGAAAAAAAGAGAAGGGCATTTAAAAGGTTGCTGGGGGATAAGAATTCTAATTTCAGTTCTGCCCTTTGGGAGCAGTTTTTGTATTATTTTTTTCTGTACAGATTTCTGTCATCTCGAGCAAAACTGGGTCTCTGATGTTTGAAAACATGAGAAAGTTAAACTAGGTGATAATGAAAGAAATATTAAAGCTATTCATACTTTGGTATCTAAACTCATTTCTTAGTTAACAACCCTATTTAATCACCAACATTTGGAATTCCAGTAATTGTTAGTTGTTATTCTGTGGGAGAGAATAACTGAAAGCCAAAGAGTAACTTGAAAAAAAAAGGATAAAAAATTTAAAACAGGTCAAATTTAAGGTAATATTACAAATACATTTTAGGCTCATCAGAACATCATTAGCTTAAAAATCATTAGAGGAATCTACCACATCACAACAGATCTATCTGAGAAATGAAAGTTTTCACCAGGAAAACTTTACTTCAGTTTTTTCTGAGCTAAGAAAACCTTGCAAGTGTGGAAAGCTAGGAAGAAGCTAAGGAAATAACAGAGAATAGGGAATGTCTCAAGGGAAAGAGACCAAGAGAAGTAGACAGATACCTTTTTTTTTTTAAAGACATCTGCCATCTGTGCCTCTCCCAAAGATGCCAACCAGCTCCCCAGACTGAAGGTTAGGGAAGCTCTCCTCACGAACCCTGGAAGACATCCCATTAGGTTTCCCCACTAAGATGAGAAAGAGTAGCAGATGGGATCCTGCGATTGTCAGGAGGTTATTTGGAAATGGAAGGCCATGAGGTTGGTGATGTTCACTGTTACTCAGTTAACCTTTCCTCCCTTTCATTCTTCCTTTAATGAACTCTCTAATTTTACATGTGTGGTTCCTTACCAATGGTGTTCATATACGGCTTGTCCTTTTTATTTATCACATTTAAAACTTCTTCCTGAGGAAAAAAACTCTTATTCATTTTTCCAAGTTTATAAGAAAGATACGTTTGTAATTTTCAACCAAAAGATCTGTGGTTGTGTCCCAAAGAGAACAAAAATTTAAGCATTAAAGATGTTGTATTACTGAAAATATTCTCTATATGGGCAAAGAAAGAACCAGTATGTTTTAAAAGAAAGCAGTGCAGAGAACTGTCAAACCTGGAAATTTATTAATATATCAAAATTTTATCGCTTTGGAGCTTTCCTAAATTTGGAAAGGTTCAATTTTACATTAACACATGAAGCCCATAATTTTAGTCAAAATCCAAGGCTTCATGGAAAAATGAGAATCTTACAAGTTTTCAAATTGGATATTTGATATATAATCTCATGTCTCAGTGTAGTCACTAGAACCTTAACAACTAAGTATATCTTTTTAAAAACAATCTATTGAAAATTTAAAATGTGTTACTTTCAGGTATACAGCAAGATGATTCAGTTATAAACATAATTCATTCTTTTTAAGATTCTTTTCTCATATAGGTTATCACAGAATACTGAGTAGATGTCCCTGTGTTGTACAGTAGCTATTTGTTGGTTACCTATCTTTTATGTGTGTAGGTTCATCTCAGGCTCCTGATTTATCCCTCCCTGCCATGTTTCCTCTTTGGTATGCCTGTGTTTGATATCTGTTAAGTCTGTTTCTGTTTTGTAAATAAATTCATTTGTTTTATTTAGATCAGAATACATTTGGGGCATATTTTGCTTTCTTTCAAAACTATTAACACTATAGCAAGCATATTATAAAAAATTCACTCAAATTTCCCCTAACTTTGAAATCTCTTCATTCTATTCCTCTGTTAAAACCGGCTCCTTCTAAAACTCCACTGCACATATCAGATCACAATCCATTATTTGCCATGATGACAGGCATTTTCTACTCTACTTGGTTGTCAGTGCCAACATCATTAAGAGATTCTTCAAATTACTTTTTAAAGGTCCTTTTCCCTCAGGATTTTCACTTATATCTAATTAGACTACTTACTCCATGCCATGTAATCCCTGTTGCCAAAACTGCTAAATGCTTCAATAAGTAGGAGGAGGGCATCAATGGAGCAAGACAGATGTAATGTCATTGGTTAACAATAGAAGTGTGAAGCAGCTGCCTTAATTATGAAGCTTATTAATTCATGGTGTTAGAAAAAAACTTGGCAAGAGTTCTTATAAAGTACCTAACCTTTCCAAATAGCATCATATTGCTTAAAACTTAAAATATACACTTTCAATAAGGAATGTTGAAATAATTATTTTGCCAGTAATTAACATCTGCATTTAAAACCTATAAGTCTACGTTACAAGGTCACACATAATTTTAAAAGTAATTCTGCTTCTTAACTGACTTTTAAAAAGTATCTACCATCACATTTCAGTACTTAAAATTTTTTTACAGTTGGAATTAAATCATAGAATAAGGATAAATTATGTCTAAGAGAGGAAGTAAGGAGCAGGGAAAAGAGTTCTAAACAGCTACTTCATATAAAACCTGGGGAAATTTGAAATATCCTCATCAAACATCAGTAGCATTCTCTACATAATATTAACATTTACCACGAAGTGTTTGAGTATTATAAATAATGTATATTAAATGCCTGGCATGCTGTAGGCACTTCATAAAAGGTAGTTGGTATAATTATTTAATGAATATATTGAAAAGACAAGATTCAAATAAATGGGGTTGCTATCATAGAATAAGTGAAGAGAAATAGTCTCAATATAATCTTCAGTTTTACACCTAGATTATTTTACTATTTTTACTATCTTTACTCCTTACAGAATATTTTACTATCATTTAAAGACAAAAAAAAAAAAGACAATGACATCTAAAAATGTAAGCCAGAAAACAGCTCAATTTCTTAGGAAGAAGATAGGCGAAAATGGGATTTTCAAAAGAGGTGTTAGTAGAGAAAAAAACTTTAGTGGGAGTGTGTTTTCTTTTTAGGTGTTGACTAAAACAAAAGATTTATATTTAATAAAGTTATAATTAACTGGAATTAGTTCTTGAGTGTGTAACAGACTGTCAGATTCAGAGAAACAAATACCACCTCATTTCCCCCATATATTCTGAAGGATAAAAAATAGTCCAAGTATCTGGTGAACCCAGAGAAAAATACCATACAGATGATACATTTTTATCTAAGCCTCATCCTTGAATGATCAGCATCTACCATACCAAATATGATATGCAAAATTCCATCTTCTCTTTTAGTTCTGTTAGTAGTTTTATCATTTGTAAATATTTTCTAATCCTTTTTGAATCTATAGATTTTTGGCCTACATTATATTTGTCAAGTGAAGTAATAAATTCTCTGAGTTTATTACCTGCAAGATCAGATGGAGCTTCCTATTAATTATGAAAGTTATCTGTGTTCACAATCTATTCTTACAGTTCATGATTTTAATATTTGTTAACTGATTCAAAGCCTTTACCTCTTTAGACTGAAATGCTCCAATCATATACTTTCCATCATTGGAGCAGCTCTCCCGGGCCCATTCAAACTTTATCCATGATGTTCTTTTGATGTGTGGCCAGCAGAAATGTATATAGCAAATCTTATGCACAGGAAGAGATTAACTTGAAGGAAGAATACTGTATCCTATTTTGTTTTTAGAGACTCTTTTTCATGGTGGACAATATTTTGCTGTGATTCTTGGAGTATCACATTGTGCTGGGGACCTTAGTCAGGAGCACACCTAAGTCTATCATAATTTATTTCCATGCCCATAGTTTATCTGTGCATTAAGACACACATACACAGAGTTTGTCACTAATGTTCACTATTCTATCTCATGCCCCTAGAAAGAGCCTTATACATTATCGGCATAAAGTAAGTATTTTTTGGATGAATCAGTATATAGTCTGTGGGTAGAAATGTGACTGATGGAATTTAATATGGACTTGAATAGAGTAAAATATTAAAGATAAACATCCAAATTATACATATTTCATCACATGCTTAAAATATTTAATTTCATTTAGCCTAGCTCTACTATTTGGAAGAGTTCAGTTTTCATCTTTAAACTCATCCTTTGTCAAAAGGGTGATATTGTCAATATACTAAATGCTATTCTGCAAAATACCAGGCTGACCCTAACCAGCCTACTGACAGAGGAAAGGACAAAAAGGACAGAATTCAGAAGACAGGGTACACATGTACCTAAATGTTAGGGATTTTTTAAAACCAAACCTGACAACTGTTTGGTATGGAACACTGGTAGAGGGAAATTTTAGGGGCCAAAAACACTGTGAAAGGAAGCATACCATGAGATGATCTGATTCTATGGCTTTCTCTTTTTAGTTTTGAAAGAAAAACTATTGGCAATAAAATTGTGAAAGCGTGAAAATGTAGTCGCTCAGTCATATCTGACCCTTTGCGATCCCACGGACTGCAGCCCGCCAGGCTCCTCTGTCTGTGGAATTCTCTAGGCAAGAATACTGGAGTGGATTGCCATTCCCTTCTCCAGAAATGAAAGTTGCTCAGTCATGTTCAACTCTTTGCAACCCCATGAACTATACAGTCCATGGAATTCTCCAGGCCAGAATAGTGGAGTGGGTAGTCTTTCCCTTCTCCAGGAGATCTTCCCAACCCAGGGATCTTCCCAACCCAGGGATCGAACCAGGTCTCCTGCATTGCAGGTGGATTCTTTACCAGCTGAGCCACAAGGGAAGCTCAAGAATACTGGAGTGGGCAGCCTATTCCTTCTCCAGAAGATCTTCTTGACCCAGGAATCGAACCAGGGTCTCTTGCATTGCAGGTGGATATTTTACCAACTGAGATATCAGGGTTCATGTGTTTTTAAATGCCTGGTAAAAGTCAATGAATGTTTTAATATTCTTTTTTCATTCTATGGATACCTTCTAGTTTGTTTTCTCTGCACAAACAATAATCACATTGGAACATAATTAGAACACCTAAAATAAAAATCTTAATGAACATAATTTCTGCATGTAATTTAACCGAAAGTTAAATACAATATGTAGCCTAAAAAATGAGAAAACTTTATGCACTGCCAAAGTTAAACTGATGAAAATGCTACAGTGAATTCAAAGTAATGCCCAAGAGAATAGAAGCTTTTCAGTTGTGATCTTTTCAGGAATACTAAAAATTCCTCCTAAAAATAATTAAATTTTAAAAATAAAAAAGTTTGAAAATGACTTTAGAAACATTAGTGACGGTATCTAAGTAAAAGAAGATGCTGACAGCAAATAAATTACAATACTGTGTTGTTCAAAAACATAAGGTGACATTATTAAACACTATAAAAACAAAACAGTGCTGGTAGACAAGATTTCACACACACTGTTTTTCTTTGCCTTCCTGTGTTTGTCATACTCTCCTCTATAGCTCCGCTTGACCACTTCTTTCTCCTTGTTTCAAAACCACAAGGAGATTTAATATGCAGTTTTGGAAGTGATAATGAAACTATGTTGAGACTCACTTAGGAATCTCACGTGTGGCCACAGAATAATATTTAAAAACACTTCTCATTGAAAGAATGATTTCTAGAAATTGCATTATAATTACTTCAGACACAATCCTGATTTATTATTTAATGTTTCTCTGTTATACTTATGTTCTCGTATACATAGAGAATAGTTTCTGAACAAGAAATTAGCAAAAAAGCAGTACCTACAGATCTCCTTTTCCTACATTTGAGTCCTATACTCCTGATGCCCCAACATCTTCACTCAAAAAGAGGGCTAACTTAAATATTACAGACTTAGTTAGATACTACCGAGCAGAAGCTGAGAGTTTCCTGGATCAAACACCATAGGATGAAGACACTGTATCATTGTTGCTGTGGAGATCATTAAGGGGGTTTGCTGAACAACATCTACGTAAATATACTGTAGTTTACTTTAAATACATTTGCAGATGATCCGTTTTCCTTATTATTCACAAAAGAGTTGACTCTATTTTAATAAAGCTATACCAGGAGATTAGCATACGTCAGTTTAGGCAGTGTGATACTGGAAAGAAAAAGGATGCTGAAAGGATGTGAACAGACCACTTGTTTTGATCAATGTCTTTTTATGTAAAAGACAAAAGAGAAAAATGATTGAATTCCCTTGGTACTATATACATTTGTGGTAGTAGGTGGTTTGATCCCTGGATCAGGAAGATCTCCTGGAGGAGGGCATGTCAACCCACTCCAGTATTCTTGCCTGAAGAATATCATAGACAGAGAAATCTGGCAGGCTACAGTCCATGTGGTTGCAAACTGGTGGATCCAACTGAAGCAACTAAGCATGCATGCACAAATCGTGGGTGGAAGAGGATACAGAATGTAAGAGGTATATGGTATTCACAAACCTTTATGGAAACAATATGTACCTAGTCTTAACAGGATATACTTTAGACCTCCCACCTCAGCATTTTCCACCTCACTCTGGGTGTGTGTGTGAGAGAGAGAGACGAACACACACACACACACATACACGCACACAGGAGAGGCAGAACAGGGTAGTGGTTAAGAACTTATACTAAGGTGCTAGACTGCAAACTACTCACTGGATGTGCAACCTTGGACAAGTTGGTTAATCCTTAAAACATGAATAATAATGAGATTTTATCAATTTCAAATTAGTGACTGCTGTTAGGATTAAATGTTTATCAATGTGAAGTTCTTAGAATAGTGTCTGGCACATGAAAAGTGCTCAAAGGTGTTATCTATTATTATGTGTTTCCAAGCACTTTTAAATACTAAATTAGGCAAATACATCAATGTAGGTAAATATGAAAGAAACATTATATTCTTAAACCTAATAGATTTTAAGATGCTGGCTGAAATTAACCATTATTTTACTGTCTTTCCCCTAATTTTGTTTTTATGAATCTGTCTAGAAAATGATAAAAAAATCTTATTCTTAGAAATCTAAAAGAAATTCTTAATTAAAAAATATTCTTATCTCAGAAATGAGTTAATTTGACAAAAAATAATTTTTTGATAGCTGTCTCATATACTTTATTTTTTATTTTTTTTGTCTCATATACTTTAATCCTCCTCTCATTTCTATAGCGCAAACAATAGGAAACTGATTTATACAGGATCCATCCACCCATCCATCAATTCGTTAGCAAATATTTTCTGACTCATTACATTGTATGTGGCTCTGTAACACACAAGAAAGCTATACCCTAGTTTCTCAAAGGGAAAAAGCTGAAACATTGGAAAATTGTGAGGATACTGACGTCTATTGAGAATGATAAAGCAATATGAAAGGTAGGAAAAAAGCTAATAAGTAAGTGAACTACAGCAGACTCGGTGACTTTATAAGAGAAGAGCCTTAAAGACATTATAGTCCAAGGGGTCTTAATGTTTTAAAAAAGTACCAACATACCTGAGGGGTAAAATACAATATCTGCTGCTGCTGTTCAACCACTAAGGTGTGTCCAACTCTTTGTGACTGCATGACCTGCAGCACGCCAGGTTTCCCTATCCTTCACTATCTCCTGGATCCCAACCAATATGCCAACAAAGTTTTATGGTAAATTATTATACATAAAGTCAACAAAGAAAAAAAATAATACATATATAATAAGCAGGAAAGACGTGAAGAAGATACCACTAACAGTAATTTTAACTCCAATATTAAATTTAGTTCACAGATTCCTGGCCAAAAAAAAAAAAAAGCAGAGTATAATTTGTGAAAAAGCTGACTTCATATTTTTTTCTTGAAAGGGAGGGATGGGAGGAGTTAACTTTTCTGGCATTAATTCTAAGAGAACTTAATCAAGTGAATCCTTATGTTAAAAAACTTCAGCAATATCATGGATTCCACAGAATTCCTCAAAAAAGCAACAAGAAAAGCTTTCAACTATAATTCACAAAGCTTATTATACTGAAGGATAGGGTAATCACCTGGCTGCTGAGGACAGCCTAGTTTATAACTATTATCCTGGCTTAAATATTAATAGTGCCAGATTCCATTCTCAGGCTGACTCAAATTTGGATGATAAATTACGTGGTCATCTTATCCATGGGGAATTTGGCCCAGATATATTGCTTTGTAGTGATCTTGTTTGACAGAGCAACAAACTTCATAACGTTTCTGCCAAGTCTCAAGAGGAACTAGAAGGCAACAGTTTAAGACTCAAATTAACAGAGAAGGTATAACATATATAAAATATAATCCCTTTATATGAAAAACAATGCAATAATATGAAACTCACACTTAGAATTGAAAGCAATTCTTCAGTCCCACATTCAGGTTTTAAACGCTCCTTGAACATTTTAACTGTTTGGTGCTTCAAATAGTAATAAGAGGCAATGCGGCCATATGTCAGAGGCTCAATGCTCCGATTATCCTATTTAAGAAGAAAGATAAAGTAATGTAAATAGAAAGTACAATAAATATATTCATAATATTAATAATTCATACTGCACGTTGCTATTACAACATTTCATTACAGTTTTTGACTATCATTAGCAAAAGCCCTATTGTTAGAAAGCTGGGCAATCTTTTCAGTTGGAATGTATATGACCCAGTCTTACCTCTCCAATTTCAATACAATAGGAATGTTCCAATTCAACCAGGGACTTCTCAACCAGATTGGACAGAAACTTGTTCACAGAATCATGGCTCACATCACTCAAATTGTAGTAGCTAGAAAACAAGCAAGGTCATTATTTGTTTCAAAATATTTCCTGTTAAAACTGTCACTTCAATTTCACTTTGTTCTTTTCAGAATTTAAAAAGAAAATCCATTTATAGCAAATCAAAGAAATAAAGCAACTGCAATTGTCATTTCTACCTTACAGATAAAAATCCTCATACTAGAGTTTATTGATACTGATGAAGAATGGCAATACATTCAAAATATGAAGGACAAGCAGTTAAAATTCAGCAACACATTAAAAAGACACTAATTTTCCAGCATTAAAACTATTTCAGTTTATGCATCTACAGCAAACTAAATCTATGTACTAGATTCAGAAGCGGCAAGAAGCTTATTACATATAAACATATAATTCCCTTTTATATGTAAAACTCATCCGGAGTAACATTAAAAAACTCAAATAACTTGATTTGGGTAGTAGATAAGTTCTTTTAGGAAATTTGGTCAATTGTTGTTCCCTTAAGGAATATTCTAAAGATTAGAAGGAACATCTTCAGGCTAATAAAAAAGCATTCTAACTATGCTTACTTATACAGAAAACATACAGGTTCAGCTCTATATACCTTCTACATAAAAATTTCAGGACATGCAATTCACCTTAATGCTCCTCCCTGTAACTCCAAGAGGTTTTTGGCAAATCCCTAAGATTACTAGGAATCTGTGCCTGGGAAAAGATCCAAGAGGTGAGGGACCATCCCCACAGTCATGGCAGACCGCTAATTCCTGCTGGGTGAATCCCGTTCCCTAGTCAGTGTGGAGAATTACATGCCCTACCTCCATCCAAATCAAGGACACAAGCCTCAGAGAACAGACTGCCAATACTGAAACACCAACAAGAAGGTCTAACATCTGTATAGGACTAGGAAGGGGTCGCACAGAGTCGGACAGGACTGAAGCGACTTAGCAGCAGCCGCAGCAGGAAGGGGATCGTCAGAGCCTGGGGAAGAAAGTGTTAACAATCTCAAATGGGAGAGGCCTTAAGGCCTGCCAAGTATGGTGATTTTCTGTCTTCCAAGGGAAATAGTTGGGGTCAATACTATAAAAATTTATTTAAAAACACAAAAAGCCGGATTTAAATCATGGCAGAATATATTTTCATTAGAAAGAGAAGTTAGCCCAAATATTTAGGTACCCTCAAAGATAAGAGTTTCCATTGAGTGTGGATTAATAATAGGTTATTTATTTAAATCATAATTAAATGCTAAGGATTTTCTTATAAAAGAGAATTAGTTTAAATTTTAGTCCGTAGAGAAATTATTGCCTTTCCTGGAAAAGTTCTTTTCATAATCCCAAATGAAGCAATATTTATCAATGAACAGATAAACACCAGCTAGATCAGTGCTGTTGTTAATTTAACCAAAATGTAACCAGCCATATGTGAAGGTGAAAAACCAGTATTAGAAACCATTACAAAATACTTCCTTTATTCTGAATTATGACTGAGAAGCATATAGTTAGAATAATTTATACTGCATTAGAGGTAAAAATAAATATTCTGGACATTCAAGGTTCCATAAAAGAGACAGATCCCCAAAGCTGTTTCAAATTATTAACAATTTTTTTTCTCTTTTACAGTTTTCCCAACAAATGAAATTTATCAGCCAGACTTTGTGCAATGTAAGCGCTTACTTTATATTTCACATTCTTTTGGCTTGCTAAGCCTATAAATTTTCAGCTATTGTCAGCTGTCTGGACTAATACAACATTGATAAAATTATATCTAACTGGACGAAAACTAGCGAAAATGTGTCCAGGACACTGAATAAGTAGTACTATTTGCAGAACACAAATCAAGCTATTTATGCAATTAAAATTACAGAAAGAAGACATTGTGAAAATAATATTACCATGAAAACTGAAAAGTTGTGATTCCATTTCATCTATAAGTTTATTAGGCTATTAGAAAACAAAAAAAATCTCATGGTTGCTGCTACAGATAATCACAGACATTCCCATATAAAGATAACTGGAATGTCAACTTTACCACATATTATGCTTTAATGAATTTTAATTAATTTTTAATGAATTTGGTATACTTAAAAATAATACTTAAAATGACTAATGATAAAAACTTTTCTCTAAAAATGATTCTTTTAAAATTATTTATTTTATTCACTATTTCATGTATTTATGATATACTGTGATGGGCTAAAATCCCATCTGAAGTTTGTTTATTCAAATCTATTGGAAAATATTTTAAACTACTTTGTGGCTTTTATTCAGATAAAGTAGAGTCAGGATAAACATGTTTTAAACATTTATAATGAGTTTCAAAAAAAAATTAAGTAAAATCATGACTCTGAGACTCCAACAAATTATCTAATGACTACAGTAAAATATTATTCATAATCTAACTTGCTAAAAACTAATAGCATTTTTAGAGCAGAATAACTTTAAAAACTTCCATTGATAAATTTCTTAATATAGTTGTTTTTTTCCAACATGCTCATCAACATTATTGACCTGTATAAGAGGAGAAATTGAAAAATTCAATTTAAGTAATTGACATTCAATACATTCAATATTGAAACTTTTATCCTTACTACATATGGGGGTTATCAAGAATTTTCAAAATCCCTAAAACTGTTTTCTTCAGATATTCTGGCATATGTAAGTGATTAACTTTATTTTTTAAAAGTGACAACTTTAAAAACAGAGAGTACTAGTTTAAATATTACATTGTTGAATATAATAGTAAAAACACTTTTCTCCTATGCAGCCAACACAAATAGTAAAATGCATATAATTTTGCTAGTGATGACTTCACTGATGTATACCAAGTATTATTACTCTTTGTTAATATTTGAATTGAGATTCTAAGGTTATATAAAAATTTTCATATCCATTTTTTAGATCCCATAAAATTTTGACAGAGAGTATATTCTGACACATTTTTGTGAATAAAGGATGGAGCTTATATTTACATAATCTTCATTAGTAGCATTATATGGCCTTTGTTTTTAACACGTGAACGTTTAGTAACCATGCAATTTCTAGCCTAAATAATTATAAGCATTTAGCTTAAAAATTACATATTAATTTTAATAATCACTTCACCAGCTTGAAAAAGCATGCAACTGCTAAGTAAAAAGGTTTGTTTTCATGTTGCACTCACCACAGTAGAAAATTTATAATTTATTGGTTATTAAAACAGAAATATTATACAACTGTTTAATTATGGATAAAGGATACAATGTAGTTTCATGCTCACTGCATTGAATCATCAAGTCATTATCTTCTCTCTGCTCTAAACAGACAGCCTACCTTTTTTGTCAGCATGGTATTTCATTTATTTCACAGAGAAACCCAGTTTCACAATAATTGACTTGTCAGAGGCTGTAATTTACGAGGCTGAGCTCTGTAAGATTTCTCTATATTGGACTCAACCTGCACACAAGCAGGGTTGAATATTTACAATGCTGTTAACAGGTGCTGAGTTGTTTAATGATTCTAATAGCCAGAAGCGTACTGAGAAAGCCAGCGGGATCACAATTACAGGCTGTTTGAACACAACAATTACTAGTCCCCTGAGAGGTGTGAAAGTCAAAGGCAGTTTGATACTGACAGCATCTAGCACATGGGCTAGACAGGCTACTTCTATTAGCAGTCCGCTGGGAAAAAGTTTAAACAAACCTCTCCCTATCATAAAATTTTACAAAGTTGATTACATTTAAGGAATCAAAAAGTAAAACAAGCTTAAAAAAATTAACTTTAAAAGATCTTATCAAAAGATAAACAAGAATACCTCACATGAAACCTCGTTATCTTTTCCAACCTTAAAAAGAATGAAAGTTTACCAGTTGAAAAAGAGAGATTTTATTGTAATGTAAAACATAGATAAAGCCACACCAAACAGTCTGGATTTAATGTGAATAGTGGCAGTCATTTCCTGTTTGGTTTATGTAAACCTGGCCAGAGATCTCGCTGGGAAATTTTTCATCAGTATAGAAATGCTGCTGCTATAACTGTCAGTACTGAGAAGTCATTTGTTACAGCACCATGCTTTTTTATGTTCAGATTATGCAGCAGTAATAATGACACAAATAATGGAAGTGGTTACAGGGACAGCTGAAACTACCACAACATTTTTTTCCCCTAGAAATATTTAGAAGCTTTCTCAGGGGAAAACAGAGAGTAAAATTGAACATACAAATTGAATTCAGAACTCAATTTGAAATATATTATATTTCATGATGCACCAATACATGTGTTTATATATATTTAAACAAACTAATGTATACATATGTCTGTATCTACATATATATTTAACCTTATAAATATATATCTTTATATGTATTTACATATATTTGCATATATACACACACACGCATATCAAAACATAAAAAATATACATAGACATACAGAGAACAACCCAGGAACTGAAATCTTTCTCAACATAAATTTTATTTTGGGTGGTGGTGTGGTGCGGACACTTTACAGTGATATGAATAAATGAAGAGGGTTGGAGAATTGGGTGATATTTATTTATCTATATGTATTTCAGGAGTGGTGCTTGCTCTTTCAATTTTTAAATAAACTTCAGTTTCTCCTTGTCACACATACATGCATACACACAAGTGTGTAGACAAGCCCCTCCCCCCCAAAGAAAAGTCAAATCTCAATTTATGGCACTGAATGACAGGAAGTATGAAGTATATATTAAAACTACACATAATACAAGCTCTTCATTTGAGACAATGATTTTAGCCTTCTTAAAACTTTTACCAGATCTAAAAGTAAGCGGAAAAAGTGTACCAATTTCCTGTGCTTTTCTTTGCTCTGGCTTTGTGGATAGGGGCTTTTAACACAGACAACAATAAAAAGATATCAGGGCCAGTTAGAAAGAAAACTGCAGAGCACGACTATAGCAGATAAGTAAAATATGCAAATTGTTAACTTTATCTGGGCCCTTTCTCTTGATTTGAAATGTTGCTTAAAAATTTTTTTAGTGATATTAAAAAAATTAATCTGAGAATTTCTACATTTCAACAGGGAAGTTCAAATTATTTATAACATTTATGATTATGATTGGCCTTCTTAATGATATGATAGATACTGTCAGTCCTCTGATCAAAAACCAACAAAGGTTCTCATTTCACCCAGAATAGAAATCAAAGTTCTTACATGGGTGCCAAAGGCCTCATAAGACTAGTAAGACCACTGACCACCCACCCACAATCCCTAACCTCATCTCCTACTACTCTCCACACACCCCACTTATTTCACTTTAGCTACATATTCTTTTTGCTGCACCTTCATCACACCAGACATGTCTGCCTTAGAACCTCTCCTGTCCCCCTGGCCTGAAATGCTATTCACTAGATATTTACGTGGTCAACCTTCTCACCTCTTTCAAATCTTTGTTCAAATGTCACCACTTATCCTATGTCTACTAAGTAAACCATATCTACTTTCCATTTCCAAAAAAATATATTTAATTTCTGATTAAGAAAGTGAGATCTGAGCCAAATGTTTAGATATGATTAATTCAGTTTTAGGCATGCTGAATTTGAAATGATGGTAGGAAGTCCATCTGGCAACATTCAGAAGGTTGGTGGAGAAATGAGACTCTACTTGATGGAGAGCAGATGGAGTGAAATATTTTGGGTCCTCCACAGACAGGTGGTGTTTTAAATACAAAAAGGATCCTTAGAGAAGAACGATAAAGATAAATAATAGTCCTCTGCTCACCTGGGGTTCATGATAAGACGACGGAAAAAGTAAGTCCAGGTAATATAATCCATTGCGTCTTGCTTAGATGTTATTGTACCACCAGCAATCTCTGCATTTAAATGGTCAGACAGCACTCCTAACAAACTACACAGTGAATAAGACATGGGAAACATACATGAAAATTAAATGAAAAACACTTGAACACATAGTCTAGACTCGAATTTGATGTTCTAAGATATAGGACAAATGTGTTTCCTGTAATTTATATACTTTGTATATAAGTTTGGCAAAATGAATTGCTGGGTGCAAATAAACACAGGCTGATAGGAAGGGAGCTAGTAACTTTTACAAGAAGAAGATGAGAGCCAGCGTGAGAGTAGACAAAAGATGACACGCCTTGGAGAGCAGAATTTTCTTCTAGGGCATTGGAGTAAGTACGGAATAACACTGAGGCAGAGGATAGAGGAGTTGGTAGGAAATGGGGGATAGTTATGTTGGTGCAAGGATATTCCCTTCACTAATTCAGTGAATATTAAGTTCAGTCATATTAAAGGTACTAGGTGTTGTGGAATATAGCGATGATCAGATGCACTGAAATATTGGCACAACAAAGTGGTCATTTCAGTTTCTTATATAAAATACAAAAAAGGGAAGTATTGTCCAATAAAGGAAAAAAACATGTAAATTATGATACATGGAACAATATGTAGTATTAAAAACAGCTTCCACAAGGATGTTTTTAAGGATATGAGGAAAAGGTAATAATAAACTGAATGAAAAAAAGTTGCTATACTCCTCTCCAGTCATCAGTGGCAGAGTGTAAATCTGTATAGTTAATTTGGAGGGCAATTTGGCAATATTATCTATGTGAACAATCACTATGACCCAGCAATTTCACTTTTTCATTATCACCTGTTAGGGAAACTTTCAAAATTTAGGATAGGGAAGCAAAACCCTTTACTGCAGCAATATATGTAAGAGAGAAAACTAGAAACTCTGAATGCTCATTAATAGAGAAGTTAATATATAACTCCTGTATATATATTTTATAGAAGATAAAATATTACATCAAATGTGCATATTTAAATTTTTAATCCATTTTTTACTGAAGTATACACAGAAAAAATTACATAAACTATATACATGCAACTCAAGTAATAGTCACAATGTGAACACATCTGTGTAACCAACGCCAAGATCAAGCATTCCCACTGCCTCAGAAGTCTTCTCTTTGTGTATTTTAGTCACTCCTCTTGCTCAAAAAGTATTTTCGCTTTTCTTTACCTTAATGTACTGGCTTAGGTCTCTAGCACAATGCTTAATTACCGGCAGTGGTGAAAGCAACATCCCTGTATAATTTTCTATCTCTAAGAGAAAGCATTTAATATTGAACCCTTGACTATGGTATCTGAGGTAGATTTTTAGTAGATACTCTATCAGATTAAGAACATTTCCCTATATATTTGTTGGCTAACAGTTTTTATTATGAATGGGTGTGGAATTTCATCAAACACTTTTTAAAATATCTGAGATAATCATATAATTTTTCTCATGTTTTTCCTGCTAATACAGTGAATTATATTCAGGTATTTTCAAGTAATGTCTTTGCACTTAATATTGTAATTAGCTGTAATATGTTATCTTTCTATACATTACTAGATTTGATTTGAAGTTTTATATAGGATTTCTACATTTATATTCATGAGAGACACAGCTCTGTTACCTTCCCTTCTGGTAAATTTATCAGGTTTTGGTATTAAGGTTATTTTAATCTCATAAGGTAAGTTGGCAGATATTCCTATCTTTTCTACTATTATAGAGTAGAAAAGAGTTCATGTTCAATTTCTTCCTTAAATGTTGTAAAGAATTCACTAGTGAAATGTTTGGATCAGAAAATTTCTTTGTGGAATGATTTAAATTTCAGATATAATTGCTTTGATAGACTATTTAAATTTTCTATTTCTTTTTGTGTCAGTTTTAGTAAGGTTTTTTAAAAAGAATTTCACCATTTGATATAAAATTTAAAAATCTGCATAAATTTTTTCAAATATTTTATTATTTAAAATTTTTTCATATCTTTTGATTCCTGATATTGTGTTGTTCCTTGTCTCTTTCTTCTTGACCAGACTAAAGGTTTATCAATATTATTGATAACTTTCGGCTTTGCTGATATTTTTTTCTAACGTATATTCGGTTTTAATTCATTAATTCTTTCTTATGTTTCTATCTTCTCCTTTGAGTTCAATTTGCTAATTTTTTTTCAAATTCTTGAGATGGATATTCAGATAATTCATTTTCCCTCTTTCTCTTAAAATATATATTTATGGTCATAAATTTTCTCTTAGCACAGGATAAGCTATCTCCCACATATTAAATATTTTTATATTTTCCAAATTAAGAAAGTGAACATTAGTAGAAATTCTAACACAGTAAAAAAAATCTCAATAACTGTTTACAGTATAAATGAGAAATGTGTTTTATCCTTTGCATTTAGAATATGGTAAATGAAGTTCAGTATATTAAGAAGACAGTGATAAAAAGTAGCAAGTGATATATGTTAAGAATGAAAATGTACAAATCTGACAGAGAAAAGATTATTTTTTGCTGAGAAATGAGCAAAGACTTTGTCAAAGTTGTTCAGTCGCTCAGTTATGTCTGACTCGTTGTGATCCCATGGACTGCAACACACCAGACTTTCCTGTCCTTCATCATCTCCCAGAGCTTGATCAAACTAACGTCCATTGAGTCGGTGATGCCGTCCAACCATGTGTCATCCTCTTCTCCTCCTGCCTTCAATCTTTCCCAGCATCAGGGTCTTTGGCAATGAGTTGGCTGTTCACATCATGTGGTGAAAGTACTGGAGCTTCAGCTTCAGCTTCAGCATCAGTCCCTTCAATGAATATTCAGGACTGTTTTCCTTTAGGATTAACTGGTTTGATCTTCTTGCAGTCCAAGTGACTCCCAAGACTCTTCTCCCATGCCACAGTTCAAAAGCATTAATTTTTTGGCCCTCAGCCTTCTTTATGGCCCAACTCTCACATCCATACATGACTACTGGAAAAACTATAGCTTTGACAAGATGGACCTTTGTCAGCAAAGTAATGTCTCTGCTTTTAATATGTAATCTAGGTTTGTCATAGCTTTTCTTCCAAGGAGCAAGCGTCTTTTAATTTCATGGCTGCAGTCACCATCTGCAGTGATTTTAGAGCCCAAGAAAATAAAGTCTGTCACTGTTTTCATCGTTTCCCCATCTATTTGCCATGAAGTGATGGGACTGGATGCAATGATCTTAATTTTTGAATGCTGAGTTTTAAGCCAGGTTTTCCACTCACCTCTTTCACTTTCATCAAGAGGCTCTTTAGTTCCTCTGCTTTCTGCCATCATTAAGATCTTTTTTGTATAGTTCTTCTGTATATTCTTGCCAACTCTTCTCAATATCTTCTGTTTCTATTAGGTCCACACGGTTTCTGTCCTTTATTGTGCCCATCTTTGCATGAAATGTTCCCTTGGTATCTCTAATTTTCCTGAGAAATCTCTAGTCTTTCCCATTCTACTGTTTTCCTCTATTTCTTTGCATTGTCCATTTTGTCAAAGGGATGATAGCAAATAAGTGGTGGAGACCTCAGATATGAACCTAAGTGTTCTGGCTCCAGAGTCAACATGACTGAACAAAGCACTTCACTGCTTCTTTTAAACAGCTTTGTTTTTTAGTGAAAATTATAATTTAATGTCATCCTATTGTGATAAATGTATTGTTTCACTTCAAATAATTCTTCTGAACTATTAGTTTTACTGATTTTTATCTAATAAAACGTAAGCATAATAACATCAACCTGCTAAGACATAATCCATTTAAATTAATTTACAGCAAAATTTACCTTGATTCTACTGGGAAAGGTTCATAAAGAAACTTTTTGTAAAAGTCTTTCTTTATGTCATGAACCAGAATTACAGCTTTGCCTTGGTCATCAAACTGAGGCCTCCCAGCACGCCCCATCATCTGGAGCACATCTATAAAAAAGAGGACAAGAGGTGTTTTGCAACGTGGCATGTAGCACAAAAAATATTGATGGATTATGGCATGCTTCTACAATACCAGAAAATAAGAAAGAGAGTATTTTAAGACAAGGGATGCTATCTCTTATGCCTACTACAGAGTTTTCTAATAATTTAATAACCAATTCACTAAGGCAGAAAACTGAGTCCTCAGAAGAGTCTGGCAGTGTATGTAAAAGTAAGAAAGATCAAAGGTTCCTTTAGTTAAATGTTTAAAAAATGACATTTAAGAGTTATAACTACTACAATCCAATAAGAAAAAAATAAAACACATAGAAAAACCTCTTTAGCAGGGTAATTTGATTATTTTTACCTATGATAAGGGATCCATTTAGCCTCATCCTCAACTCACCCACTGTATAAAATTTTTCTTTTATACTGCAGGAGTCTCCGACATAAATTATCACTGAGAAATGATATAGGTCTTCTATGCATTAACTGAGTTAAAATATTCATTTGGTATATTACCCTGTTCAAAACTCACTAAAAATATTCTATCAGGTTTTAAAATACATTAATTGACTTGTACGAATTACAGCAACAAGTGCTTTGGTTCTAGAAATCCTATGGAAACAATCATGTCTATTGAAGAAGATTTAAAATTAAACATAATATTTAATTATAATTTATGGGGGTTCCCTGGTAGCTCAGATGATAAAGAATCTGCCTGCAATGCAGGAGACCCTGGTTTGATCCCTGGGTCAGGAAGACCCCCAGAGAAGGGAATAGCTATCCACTCCAGCATTCTTGCCTGGAGAATTCCATGGATCGAAGAGGTTGGTGGGCTATAGTCCATGGGATAGCAAAGAGTTGGACAGGATTAAACAACACACACACACTGAAAGTCACTAATAGCTACTAATCGGTACTTATCTCTTTTTAATTAAAAAAAATTACTTGCGCTTTTGACATTCATTAACAAATTAGATAAGTAAAAGTAAAAATGGCTCAACATTTTGAGTTATATTTTTACTGGGAACAAAAATTTACAATTTGCTCATCATATGTGACCAATTCTCTAAACTTTAATTCATGCAAATTCAAATTATTAAGACTAAAACAGAAGTCTAATGTATTTGTAAATTTAAAAATATTACCTGTAATAGGAAAATCCACATATCGTCGTGTTTTTCCATCATAATATTCTGTTCCCTTAATAATTACTAAATGAGCTGGAAAGTTTACACCCCAGGCTAATGTACTTGTAGCAATAAGAACCTAAAAAAGAAAAGATAATATCTTACTTCTAACTAAAACAGAACTTTCAAGTCACTTTTTTTTTTAAAGTCACTTTTAAATGTCTGTTCATGGGAAAAAAAAAAATACCTGAATTTTACAATTTACAAATAGTTCCTCTACTGTTTTTCGGTCCCTTTCATGCAACCCAGCATGATGCATTCCTATTCCAAAAGCAAGTGTCAGCTTCAGGTTGGAATCTCTTATTGTTCCAATGATATTCTCCATCTGCAAATAAAAACACAACTACAAGTTGTAGGTGCACGAGCTTTACATTTTTCATAAGGCTATATTTGGTTAATTTTGTTTTTTAATTCTTATGGGCATAAAAATCTAGGCCGCATCTGCAGTAATGATTAAAGTTAAATTAGCTGAAAAGAATATCTGCTTAGTGAGAATGTATAGCCTACATTAATTAAAATTTAAATGCTATCAATCCTATTTTTATGTATCAAGGAAAAAAAATCTGTACTCATTACCCCTTAATGAGTCACAACTATTAAAAGGGATGCAATATTGCCTAAAGATGTTTCAGTGTCTGTTTGTCTTGTTACAGAAAAGACTTCTATTTTTTGGCTCAGTAATAAAAATTTTGGAAGGACAAAAATTTAATGGAAAAAATCAGTTATAGTCTTACCAAAGAGTAAGCATTCAAATTTAGACTTTCTCATTGAACTTAGTGACCTGGTGGCAAGTTACATACCCTCTCTATGCCTCAGCTTCTTCATTTAAAAAACCAACCTGGTATATACTTTTACTTACTTCTCATGTTTTTGATCAACAGTTTAATTAAATACTTCTCATTTTTTCATTTCATTTTCATTTCATTTAAAAAAATGTTTCATTTTTAATAAATTATCATAAACTTTCACCCAGTTTTATATGTATAATACTAAATTTACAGTTTATTATATATTATTTTTACTTTATAGACTAAAAATTTAAATTGGCCTTATGTTTTCTTGCTTAGAAAACTGCCTCATCTTGAGATCAAATACATATGCACCCACTATTTCTTTTTAACTTCTGGTATAGTTTTATTTTTACATTTAAATATTAACTTGTAATTTATTTTGTAATAGAAAGTATGGTAGAAATCTAAGTTTATTTTTTCTAAACAGTCCATCAAATATTCTAGCAATATTAAGTAATTCTTATTTATTTATTTTATTTGGTTAAGTAACTCTTTACCTTATTTATTTTAAATGCTAATTTGATTTTATTCAGAATTCTCATACATTCCATGTTTTGCATTGTAAAACAGATTGCATTTCCAGTCTCAGTTTAGGTCACTGAATTTTATATGTACAAATAGTTTCTGAAACTCATATTTTATAAATACTCTCAGAATATAGTGATAGAAATCACTTTCCATTTTCTACATGGAAAATACTTGATGCAACACAGATTTTATGCAAAGGGAACAAATCCTTTTTTTTACACAAAACTCACTAGTTTTTCTTTTTGGGAAAAAGTTGTTTTATACCAATTCTCCAAAAAAAAAAAAAAAAAGAAAGATGAAGTTTCACTTTATAATAATTATCAATGTATAAGAAGTAGTGCATAGACTAGGTAACATTTTATTAACATATACATCAGAAATGTCATTTATCCACTTTTCTGAATTGAATGCAATGTATAAATAATTCGTTCTGTTTCACAGTCACAGTGTAGTCACCTGGTATTCTTGTGTTATTTTCTTTATAAACTGTTTGCAAGAATATGGAAATGTATTAGCATAAATACTGACTACAAATGTATGCTATAAAGAAAGGTGCTGTCCTGTCTCACAAATTATGTTAGCCATTCTCAAGTGACAGCCTATTATCCTTTTTTTGTTCAATAGTTCACTGCATAAAATAGCTTCAATTTATGCTATCAAGAATTAACTCGCTGATATTCAAGCTCTGACAATTAGTTTGGGGATTTTTCAGTTTTACATCTTAAATATCACTGTATATTTATAACTTGTATAATTTGCAGTATTCCATGGCAATGCCAATCATATCGAAAAAATAACATACAATTTACCACAGGAAAGAGGAAGAGTCCTATGGCAGGAGGGTTGATGAGGCAATATCTTTTTTTTTTTTTTTTTTTTGAGGCAATAATATCTTGTCCTTCTACATCAGGGAAGCCTAGCTGCTTCTCATTCCTCTGCCCCCATTTTCACATAAATCAATGCATTAAAAAGAACTATTTGCCTATCTGAACTGGTAAAGACCTAAAATCCTCATGAGGACAATCACAAAAAACAACTTCATTTATTTCATGGTTACTATGGATGAATTCTGAGTTATCTGTACATTATAAAAAAGCAAAATTTATAGTAATGTTACTCAACCAATAAGCATAAAATATTACTAGGAGAGCCTGTTTAAATTTGAAAATATAATTTTTGACTAGATTATATGCATCTTTATTGCTACACTTAATTTCATCTTGATCAAAACCACAATGAACAAAATTTTTTAGGAATTTAAATATGATAATATGTATAATTTGTTGAGTACTTACTAAGTATCAGGCATTGTGCTTATGACTTTACAAAAATGATAACACTTAATTCTTTACATAAAGTAATATAGCTCTAAAGTAATACTCAATTCATTTGTACAACACGTTATACTTCAAATTAAAAGACTGGGTGATCTTGAATACTATATAGTAGTTTTTCTTAATTCTGGTTCCATGAGAGAATTGAGCCTCACAAAAAAATATCTGAATTACCATTGTCTTAAATTTTTCATGGACAGTTAGTACCATTTAGATGCTTAGGAGAAAGTTCATTTATTACATTCACTGGATGTCACAGGACATTAAGGCCTAATTCTTGTCAGAAAGGCTGCTATAGAATTTTGAAAAGAATAATCATAATGAAAACTTGCTAGAGGAAGTTTTAATGCCACAGTTCACTTCTGTTCAAGTAACAATTGCTGTAAGGCACAGGTATCTTTCCAATAAACAGTCTCTGAAATATGTCTGACTATATGTTAGTGAAACCAAAATTTTTTTTTCAATATTAAAAATAAAAGGAAAACAGATCTGTGCTCCTCTAAGTAGTGCTCTTTTTTTTAGGGTGGTGGGGGAGGAGGCACATATGTAAACTGTTGAACCAATTACTTTAACTTAATAGAAATTTTTTTTTATATTTTAAATTTATTATACTCAAAAAGCTTTTGTAGAAAGATAGGATTCCATTTAAGTAGATACATTACTCTGTGCCTGAAATACATTCCAGTCAGAATATAATTCAGTGAGTTGATGACAATGCTGGCTCCAAAAGAAAGGAGGAGACCAGATTGGACAAGAATGAGCTAACAGATTGTGCAGCCCAGTTCTGTCCCTTTGAGTGTGATATATTGTTTCAAGATGCTAAAAACCCATACTTTCTCAAAGCATATCTGTTGTGCTGGTTTTCCCATTTTCACAGAATCCTCATTATCAGAACTCTGTACTCTTTTCAAAGCACGTCAGACTCAGACCATATGCCACTGAATAATGCTTATCAATTGTATAAAACACTCAATAAAAGATGCACCACACAGAAGAGTAATGAAAGTTACAAACACTTTCTTTTTAAAAAAATAATTAAATACATCACATCTGGCACAGATGTTAAATGAAGTTAAAACATTTCCTCATAATTACTATTATTCTTAAAATACACTTCTTTATGATACATCCTACAGACTAAAGGGGAAAAACAAAAATAAAGGAAACACTTTAGAACATTCTTTTGATCTACTAATATGAAAAAAATTTAAAAATAAAATTAATGAAAGGTAGTAAGTTTTCAAACTTTACTGATACACCTCAGAACATATTCTCTTGTGCCTTGTCTGAGACCCAAAACAACCACACCTCAAAGTAATTTACCATACTGTTAATATACAAATGTATTTATAAATGATTAAATATAATTAATTATATGAGAAGTAAATATGTAAATGAAATCTAAACAATACGATACAAATCTTTGCTATATCTGCTAAATAAACAGTATTATTTTCAATGTTTGCTTTTCGTTTAGTCTGATTAATAGCAGTATCAAAACTGGGCTATAGGGTGAGATATTTTAATTTTTTCTTTATTAACGTTTCCAACTTAATTCACTATGCTATTGGTCGGAAATCCCAGTATAAGCGCTTCACATGGTGGCTGAGTGCCTGTAGAGAATCTGCCTGCGATGCAGGAGACCTGGGTTCAATCCCTGGGCTGGAAAGATCCCCTGGAGAAGGGAATGGCAACCCATTCCAGTATTCTGGCCTGGAGAATTCCATGGACAGAGGAGCCTGGTGGGCTACAGTCCATGGAGTTGCAAAGAGACTCAGACATGACTGAGGGACTAACACTTTCACACTGTTAATTTCTGAACATATATTTTATGCTCATTTCAATTTTTGGTGAGTGCAAATTTCAAAACATTCTTGGAGAGCATTTTCATAGAAATTCATTTTCATAAAATGCAGAGAGGGACTTTCCTGGTGGTACAGTGGTTAACAATCTGTCTTGCAATGTAGGGTATATGGATTTGATTCCTGAGATCCCACAGGCTGCAGAGCAACTGAGCCTGCAGGCTGCAATGACTAAGCCTGTTTGTCACAACTAGAGAGACCGTGCGCTGCGACAAAAGATCCTGCGCGACACAGCAAAGGTCTCACATGCTGCCACTGGCAGCCAAGTAAGTCAGCAAATAAATAAATGTTAAAAGATAACCAAAATACAGAGAAAGCTGATAAAAGGGACATTACAGCATTATAATATAAAGCAGCATAATTTTAAGCAAACAAATACTCTATTAATATGAATTAAATCTGTGAAGGATCACAAATAAAAGATTATGAATATATGATCAAATTTTACCACAGAGCTTTCAGCAAAAGAATATCTGTTTAAAAAAGTGCTATTCAATGTAATGACATTTACTGAACATTTAACTCTGTTCTAGGTCTGTCCTGAGCACACTGAATATACTAATACATTTAATCCTTACAAGAATCCTGTTGGGATAGGATTACTATCATCCTTTCATAGATTGAAGGATGAGCTCCGAAGTGAAACACCTGGCCAAGGTCACTAGCTTGCAGTGGGTAGTCAGTCCTGAACCTAGGAAGCCAGGATCTCGTCCATGCTCTCAACCACAATGCCACCCTCTAACCACCACACGAATGAGGGGTGTTTCAAGCACCTACTTGAAGTAATGACATCATCCACTTGGCTGAGGGCTAGACCTCGTTGTTTTAAACAGTATGAAAAAAATAGGTGAGATGTGAAATCATGAATAATATCCCAGACTCACACAGCTGGGAAACTCTATACAGACGATTTGCAAATTTCTTTTATACTGTTGATTTCTTCTCCTATGCTCAAAATGAAGAATACTTACAATTATCTTCTTCTCTAAACTATCACCTCTCATTGAAAATGGCACAGTTCTTTTTGGTTGCTTGCATTTGATATTTTAGCTACCATCCCTATCAAAAGACACACCCCCCAACTTTGACTTTTCCATTTTCTCTAGACAGCATGTTGTCCATGCTTCCATAACTATGCAGGGCAATAAAAAAACACAACTCTGAGACAGCCATTCTGATCTGTAGCTCCTATGCTCTGCTCCCTTGCTTTGTGCTATTGGGTAAGTCACTTAATTCTTTTAAGTTTTCAGTTCCTGCATCTGTAAAACTGGGATAACCGGAGCAATCCTCCCAGAATTCATGATTAAATGGGATAAGGTAAGCCTTTAGGGAACGATTAAAGTACTTGATAAATATATCAGTTATTACTAAGCATAACAAGAGCTTTACCTCTTTAGTCAATAGGACATATATGATATCAACTAAGACAAAACAAAAAAGAAAAGTCTCCTATCTTGAAGCTGCTCTTAATTACACAAACATTCCATGAGGCCCAACTCAGTTCAAATGTCCAATGCTCAGCAAATCTGTAGATAATGTCTGTTTTGATACTTAACATTCTTAGCCTAATAGTCTTCTGTACTAGATGGTCCTTAACCCACTCCAGTACTCTTGCCTGGAAAATTCCATGGACTGAGGAGACTGATAGGCTATAGTCCACGGGGTCGCAAAGAGTCAGACATGACTGAGCGACTTCACTTTAAGAGGTCTGAAGCTTGATCAAAATAGAAAGCATGTGGGATGGGACTTTTGTATCATGAACTAAACCTATTTTAATTTGATAAAACAGATCCTTTAAGTTGAAAATATGGTTACCCTCATTACAGTCAACTTAATTTCTGATTTTCAAAAATCTCAACATCCATCTTCAAAGCCTGGTGCTGAATTTTTGCCTGTAGGAAGAGGTCAGTATGTATATGTTGAATGAAAAAGCAAATGAATCAAAGAAAACTACAGTAAAATGTCAGTAGTAGAAACTCCACCAAACCTGAACTTGTGATGATTTGGTATAAACCTAGAGTTCATCTATGAAGGCTTTACTTGTACTGTAGTTGGGTGAGTTATGTTTAGCTTAAAAAGAGAAAAATTTTCAAGCATCAAAAAATTCCTTCAGCATGTGGTATGCATGCGTGCTCAAGCTGCTCAGCTGTGTCCGACTCTTTTGCAACCCCATGAATTGTAGCCTTCCATGGAATTCCTCTGTTCATGGAATTTTCCAGGTGAGAATGCTGGAGAGGGTTGTCTTTTTCTCCTCCAAGGGATCTTCCCACCCAGGGATCCAACCAGCATCTCCTG
Organism: Ovis aries; assembly: GCF_016772045.2. Classification (NCBI taxonomy): domain Eukaryota; kingdom Metazoa; phylum Chordata; class Mammalia; order Artiodactyla; family Bovidae; genus Ovis; species Ovis aries. Next base: position 36,620,487 of record NC_056061.1, on the reverse strand, counting down.
CATTGCTAAGAGGATTCTTTACCACTGAGCCACCTGGGAACCCCCATTAGGCATGTGGAAATAACATCAGTTCTGTTTTTCATGAATGTGCTCCTACTGTGCACCTATGCAGTTTTCATGAATTCACTTTGAAGCATTGGATAAAATTATAATTAGCACATTTCCTTAATAATGTTCAATGTCATGTCAATGTCATATAGCCGATTAATTTGAATTAACAAATTAACAGTATTGTTTAACAATACTATGTTCCAAGGAATTTTTATCTTCCATACTCTGATTTTCATGTTCCCACATCTAGATTCCTTTCATATAGTCAGAAAGCTATTCCCTTTCCCACTTCAGATTATTTCCCCGAATCTACCTTCTGGTGGTACCGTAGATCTTAGAATACCACTCAAACATTGTGGCGCAGGACCTTTAGGGCAAAAAATATTGTAGAATTGTGTTTAATTCATTCCACTTGTAAGGATGTAAGGACTGAAAAAAAAAAAAAAGGTAGTTCTCTTTGATGTGCTTTTCTTTTAGCTACCTGGACCTTATTTAACAGTGGGGAGGAAGAAAGGGTTAGCTATGCTGCTAACCGGATAGATAAGTAGAGGAGATGAGGAGGAGAATGTGAGACAGACTGAAGAATACAGTCTAATCTTCAGCCAGGGTTCTGTTTTCCCATTCCAGATATGCATCTCATCCAAAGTGTGAGTGATGAAATAAGCGCAGTATTCTGAGCTTTCAATCAGGAAACCCACTCAGAAGAAAGGGTGTTCCCTCTGCTCTTTTATCATGCAGAGCAGGCTGGCAACTATCCAGATCTCAGCACCATTCACCCTGCACGCTAGACTAGACTAGACTGCAGAATATTTGGCAGAATCCAACAGACCATACTTGTTAGGTACTAAATTATAAGATTAATTAAATTACATAGAAAAGCTTCTAGAAGGAGCTGTATATGCTATTTGCTTCCATTTCCTTCCCCGCCCACCCATTTACTCAGCTCATACCAAACTGGCTTATGTTCACAACATGTCACTGACCATACTTGCCAAGTTTGTTCAGGACGTCCAAGTGCTAAATCCCATGAGTGTTTCTCTGTTCTTATCTCACTCAACTCCCATTAACATCTGATGGAGTCAAGCACTCCTTCCTTCATGAACCCCTCTTGCCTACAGAGTTCAGGATGCTATCTTTTCGCACTGGCACCACTACCTCTGGGTCCTTTGCCAGCTCCTCATTTTCTACCTAAGCGCACAATGACAGTCCCGCAGGCCTGCCTTCTAAGCTCCACACTCTCTGAGGGTCTCAGTTGCTCACTTGGGTTCAAAGGCTGCTTCTTCGCAGATGCTCCCAAGTTCATGTGTTCATCTCACTCACTCTGTGAGTTTTACACACGTACTATATTTAACTTCTTGAAAGTCTTGCTGTGCTGAGTTTAGTTGTGTCCAACTCTGTGCAGCCCCATGGACTGCAGCCTGTCAGGCTCCTCTGTCCATGGGAATCCTCCAGGCAAGGATACTGGAGTGGGTTGCCATGCCCTCCTCCAGGCTTGAAAGTCTTAGAGATATAATATGTCAAAAACATAACTTCCCCCCCTTTTCTTTCCTTTTGTTTTTAAAGCTCAAATCTGTTTTCTGTCTTTCTCTTTCCATCCTAAATCTGTCTCCGCCTTCTTCTCTTACAGTCTCAGCTCTACCCATTTCAATACAAGACACTATTATTTACTCAGATGTTTAGAGTTAATAACTGGGGCACCATTCCTGAGTCTCTTCATTTTTTCAATCACCATTTCTCATCTATTAGACAGTCCTACTGAATCTAAAACCAAATACATCTTTTAATTCCTATTGTTACCACTCTTAGGTGGCCTCGAGGTCACCACCATCATTAATTCCATCCATACTTCCACTTCAAACTATCCTCCAAGCAGCAAAGTGAAGTAAAAGTGAAAGTCACTCAGTTGTGTCTGACTCTGTGACCCCATGGACTATACATTCCATGGAATTCTCCAGGCCAAAATACTAGAGTGGGTAGCCATTCTTCTCCAGGGGATCTTCCCAACTCAGGGATCGAACCTAGGTCTCCCAGGGGATCTTCCCAACTCAGGGATCGAACCCAGGTCTCCCACATTACAGGCAGGTTCTTTACTAGCTAAGCCACCAAGAAAGCCCAAGAGTACTGAAGTGGGTGGCCTATCCCTTCTCCAGTGGATCTTCAAGACCCAGGATTTGAATTGAGGTCTCCTGCACTGCAGGAGGATTCTTTACTAGCATACTTCCACTTCAAACTATTTTCCACTAAGCAGCATTTAGCGTAATGTTTAGCGTAAAACATTTAGCGTAAATCCCTTCAAAGCCCAGGGACACCCTCTCCCTTAGAGTCAGCTTAGTTTGCTTCCTCACTTCCTTCAGTTCTTCTCTGTTCAAAAGTACCTTCATCAGGGAGGGCTCCTCAACTTGCACTACTCTACATTTCACTACTATCCCTGGCACACCCTATACTCTTTACTTTGATTATTTTTTCTCCCCACATCAATGATCACAATCTGACATACTTGTTTATTAGCCATCTTTCCCACCAGAGTGTTAATCCCACAGGACAGGAACTTTAGATGGGGAAACAGTGGAAACAGTGTCAGACTTTATTTTTTGGGGCTCTAAAATCACTGGAGATGGTCACTGCAGCCATGAAATTAAAAGACGCTTACTCCTTGGAAGAAAAGTTATGACCAACCTAGATAGCATATTCAAAAGCAGAGACATTACTTTGCCAACAAAGGTCCATCTAGTCAAGGCTATGGTTTTTCCAGCGGTCACGTATGGATGTGAGAGTTGGACTGTGAAGAAAGCTGAGTGCCGAAGAATTGATGCTTTTGAAGTGTGGTGTTGGAGAAGACTCTTGAGAGTCCCTTGGACTGTAAGGAGATCCAACCAGTCCATTCTAAAGGAGATCAGTCCTGGGTGTTCTTTGGAAGGAATGATGCTAAGCTGAAACTCCAGTACTTTGGCCACCTCATGCGAAGAGTTGACTCATTGGAAAAGACTCTGATGCTGAGAGGGATTGGGGGCAGGAGGAGAAGGGGACGACAGAGGATGAGATGGCTGGATGGCATCACCAACTCGATGGATGTGAGTCTGAGTGAACTCCGGGAGTTTGTGATGGACAGGGAGGCCTGTTGTGCTGCGGTTCATGGGGTCGCAAAGAGTCGGACACGACTGAGAGACTGAACTGAACTGAACTGACACAAGAAGGAGCTCAATAAGTGTTGGTTTAATACATGAATACATGAGTGTCTTCTGACAGTACTGAGAATAAAAATCCAAACTCCTTAACCATGGGTCAGCGGCCTTGCATGAGCTGGCTCTGGCTTGTCTCTCAAACATAACTTGTACCACCCTCCTCCTAGCTTATTCTGCTCCAGCTGAATCTGAACTTCTCTCAGTTCCTTTAACATGCTGTTCCTTCACCTGCAAGGCTGTTATCGTCTCTCTTGGCATATCCAGCTTGTTCTCATGCTTTGGTGCTCAGCTTAAAAGCCATCTCCTTAGAGAACTCTTCTCTGACCATTCTACTTAATGAAGAACCTCCCATTCCTCTATTCTATTTCATTTCTTATTGCCTTCTTCTAAAGCAATTTTGATAACTGATATCAACTATTCATTTAATCATGTATATATTTTTATCTTCTATTTTCTTCACTTAAGCTTTTCGAGATTTGGGATCAATAAGGCTAACTCATGTGCCTGGTAAGTTGTAGACAATCAATAAATAGACGTTAAATAAATGAATACTTCACTAATTCTGTTAAGAGCTACCTACTGATTTAAGTGAGAGAATTATTTAATGGATATTTTTGAGAGGGGAGAGAAAGTAATTCCTAATTATGTAATGTCAGGTAAACTGGCAACTGAAGCTGCTGATCATGAACTGGATGTTGTCTGAATCATACGGCTGTATAAGCACTCATCATTAGTAGAAATAAAAGGACCCAATGGAAAAATATTACAAAATGTGATCTATGAACCCTCCATGTGTGTGCCTATTCCTGCCATACCGTCTCTCCTTCAGTCCACCCACATAGGCCCCGTGGGGTACTTTTTATGTGAAATTGACTGAGGGAAGAAAAATTTCAAATGGCTTTGCCAAAGAATGCTCAAACTACCACACAATTGTACTCATCTCACACACTAGTAAAGTAATGCTCAAAATTCTCCAAGCCACGCTTCAGCAATATGTGAACCATGAACTTCCTGATGTTCAAGCTGGTTTTAGAAAAGGCAGAGGAACCAGAGATCAAATTGCCAACATCCGCTGGATCATGGAAAAAGCAAGAGAGTTCCAGAAAAACATCTATTTCTGCTTTATTGAGTATGCCAAAGCCTTTGACTGTGTGGATCACAATAAACTGTTGAAAATTCTGAAAGAGATGGGAATACCAGACCACCTAACCTGCCTCTTGAGAAATCTGTATGCAGGTCAGGAAGCAACAGTTAGAACTGGACATGGAACAACAGACTGGTTCCAAATAGGAAAAGGAGTACGTCAAGGCTGTATATTGTCACCCTGCTTATTTAACGTCTATGCAGAGTACATCATGAGAAACGCTGGACTGGAAGAAGCACAAGCTGGAATCAAGATTGCTGGGAGAAATATCAATAACCTCAGATATGCAGACGACACCACCCTTATGGCAGAAAGTGAAGAGGAACTAAAAGCCTCTTGATGAAAGTGAAAGAGGAGAGTGGAAAAGTTGGCTTAAAGCTCAACATTCAGAAAACGAAGATCATGGCATCTGATCCTATCACTCCATGGGAAACAGATGGAGAAGCAGTGGAAACAGTGTCAGACTTTATTGTTTTGGGCTCCAAAATCACTGCAGATGGTGACTGCAGCCATGGAATTAAAGGACGCTTACTCCTTGGAAGAAAAGTTATGATCAACCTAGATAGCATATTCAAAAGCAGAGATATTACTTTGCCGACTAAGGTCGGTCTAGTCAAGGCTATGGTTTTTCCTGTGGTCATGTATGCATGTGAGAGTTGGACTGTGAAGAAGGCTGAGCGCAGAAGAATTGATGCTTTTGAACTGTGGTGTTGGAGAAGAATCTTGAGAGTCCCTTGGACTGCAGGGAGATCCAATCAGTCCATCTGAAGGAGATCAACCCTGGGATTTCTTTGGAAGGAATGATGCTAAAGCTGAAACTCCAGTACTTTGGCCACCTCATGCGAAGAGTTGACTCATTGGAAAAGACTCTGATGCTGGGAGGGATTAGGGGCAGGAGAAGAAGGGGACAACAGAGGATGAGATGGCTGGACGGCATCACGGACTTGATGGATGTGAGTTTGAGTGAACCCCGGGAGTTGGTGATGGACAGGGAGGCCTGGCGTGCTGCAATTCATGGGGTCACAAAGAGTCGGACACGACTGAGCGACTGAACTGAACTGAACTTGAACAAGATGGTAGCACTATAGGAAGTACACTGACGTGGTATTATGGTCAGTTCATGGATGACCCCAAAGAAAGAAGTAAAAGTTGACTGTAATGTATTTCCCTGTCACTTTACTGTAAAATAGAGATGAAGCGAACTGATGATCCACTCTTTACTCTGTAGTTACTGATTAGCCAAACGGCCAGGAGCTTGGCAAGAGTGCTACCAGAGAACAAGGGGCAAGAAAGCAGAAGTTTTATGTGGATGAACTTTTAAAATGGTCCAAGAATAAACAGTTACCTATATCCCATGAAGATGTTTACCAAAAAGTTAAGAGCAGTGTGGAAAACGCTGTTAACAGTCTAGTGGGCATCTGAGGGCACCCAACAGCCCCTCTCCCAGGCCCTAGGTCTTGTGCAATGGTTCATGTACTAAGTGGCTCCATCCTGGGAGAGATGAGCTCTGCCTGAGCTAAACACAGGCTTCCATCTCCTTGGGCGGACAGACCCACTGCTGCTGCTGCTCAGCACCTAATATGTGAGCGATGCAAAAAAGCCTGGGCCCATGTAAGTACTTTCCCCATGGGAACAGACAGCTACCTGAAATTATACTGGACCCTTTCGAGCACAGAGGGGACATCTACTTGAGATGGTGTCTAGAATGGACACTATAGATTTTGATTCTCCTATGCTGCCCATCATGTCCTGTCAGTGCCTTGAATGGCAGGATAACTGAATAAGGCTTCAGTTAGGATAGAATAACTGAATGCCTTGTACATTATCATGATCTCCTGTATGATAATGCTCCTGACTGGGGAACTCATGTGATAGAGAAAGATAAGACAAAGGCTGCCAGGAGATCCCCTGTTCTTACTATGTCTCTCATTACCCACAAAGAGCTGGCTTTATAGATTAATGACTCAGAGCGGCGGCTGAGAGACATTACTCTCGGCGAGGCTGGTGTGCTATTTTGTAGGATGAGGTGTATACTCTGAACTAAGTAATCATTAAATGACACTACTTCTCTCACTGCCAGAATACACAGTTTCAGGAACCAAACAATTAAAGTGTGCTGATGTCATTTGCAAACAGAGCTGATAAACAACCTGGGAATTTTTTGTTTCCTTTCCCTATACCTCTAGCTATTCTCAATTACAGACTTAATGTCGGAGGGATGTAACAATTTATGTGGAAGCTGAAAGAGCCACAGGGCCATGTGAGGCCCTTATGCTACAGGGTGAGCAAGCAAAATGTGGTCGTGGTATAGTCTAGGTAACTGACCCTGATGAAAACAGGGGCCTATTGCTATACCACAAGGGGAGGGGAAATTCTGAATGGACTTCACAGAAATCTTCTCACATTTGGAAAATAAATCAAAGCTTTTTTTTTTTAATCCTTTATATTAAACATATATGAACAGCCAACTTTCAATGTCTCAGGAATGTGGGTTTTGGTAACTCCATGGAACAGAGAATCTTAATTAGCTTAGGGGCCGGCTGAAGAAGAAGTGTATAGGTGATGGGTAGTAGAGAAAATAAATCACAGATATCTCTGATCAGTTGCATATGGTGGCCTCTACCCTTGCTGCCTCATGTATGCACTAACAGATTTTAACTAACAATATGTTACATGTTTAACTAATCTCATGTCTCTGTCCCCATCCCTCACTGTTAAATATAGCATGAGTTGACTGTAGGTAACTTCATACACTGAGCAGAGAACATTTAGAGAGACTTGCCAAAGAACCAGAGGGTGACTGGATAACCAAGAGATCTAGGATTAATGGAGCTAATGATAAAATTTTCAGTTGCCTCCCTTGGGGAGGCATGAGTGGATTTTAGTTATATGAGGGAGAGCTGCATTGTTAGGAGGAATTTTTATTTATTTATTTAAAGTGAAGGTCTGGAGAGGATGTGCATGAATGCATTTGGGCAGCAGAAGGGCTGTGCTGAACCTTCACTGTTTATAGACAACTAGTGCCTGAACGTCTCTCAATACAGGCCAAAGAGGAAAAGATATTCCTTACTCCTGCTGCATGCTAGATACTAAAGCTTAGGCACTGAGATGTTTCTGTCTTGGACTTGAAGCTTGAGTTCAACTCAGTTCAGTTGCACAGTAGTGTCCAACTCTTTGTGACCCAGGAGACTGTAGCACACCAGGCTTCTCTGTCTATCACCAACTCCAGAGCTGGCTCAAACTCATGTCCTTTGAGTTGGTGATGCCATCCAACCATCTCATCCTCTGTCGTCCCCTTCTTCATCTGCCTTCAATCATTCCCACCATTAGGGTCTTTTCAAATGAGTCAGTTCTTTGCATCAGGTGGCCAAAGTATTGGAATTTCAGCTTCAGTCCTTCCAATGAATATTCAGGACTGATTTCCTTTAGGATTGAATGGCTTGATCTACCTGCAGTACAAGGGACTCTCAAGAGTCTTCTCCAACACCACAGTTTGAAAGCATCAATTCTTCAGTGCTCAGCTTTCTCTATGGTCCAATTCTCTTATCCATATATGACTACTGGAAAAACCATGGCTTTGACTAGATGGACCTTTGTTGGCAAAGTAATGTCTCTGCTTTTCAATATGCTGTCTAGGTTAGTCATAGCTTTTCTTCCAAGGAGCAAGCATCTTTTAATTTCATGGCTGTAGTCACCATCTGCAGTGATTTTGGAGCCCAAGAAAATAAAGTCTGTCACTGTTTTCATTGTTTCCCCATCTATTTGCCATGAAGTGATGGGACTGGATGCCATGATCTTCGTTTTTTGAATATTGAGTTGTAAGCCAGATTTTTCACTCTCCTTTTTTACCTTCATCAAGCGGCTCTTTAGTTCCTTTTTGCCTTCTGCCATAAGGATGGTGTCATCTGCATATCTGAGATTATTGATATTTCTCCCTATAATTTAGATTCCAGCTTGTCCTTCATCCTGTCTGGCATTCTGCATGATGTATTCTGCATATAAGTTAAATAAGCAGGGTGACAATATACAGCCTTGATATATATACACTCCTTTCCCAATTTGGAATCAGTCTGTTGTTCCATGTCCAGTTCTAACTGTTGCTTCCTGACCTGCATACAGATTTCTCAGGAGGCAGGTAAGGTGGTCTGGTATTCCCATCTCTTTAAGAATTTTTCAGTTTGTGGTGATACACACAGTCAAAGGCTCTAGCGTAGTCAATGAAAGAGAAGTAAATGTTTTTTCTGGAATTCTCTTGCTTTTTTGATGATCCAACAAATGTTGGCAATTTGACCTCAGGTTTCTCTGCTTTTTCTAAATCCAGCTTGAACATCTGGAAGTTCACAGTTCACATATTGTTGAAGCCTAGCTTAGAGAATTTTGAGCATTATGTTGCTAGCATGTGAGATGACTGCAATTGTGCGGTAGTTTGAACATTCTTTGGCATTGCCCTTCTTTGGGGTTGGAATGAAAACTGACCTTTTATAGTCCTCTGGCCTAACTGAGTTTTTAAATTTTCTGGCATTCTGTGTGCAGTGCTTTAATAGCATCATCTTTTAGGATTTGAAATAGCTCAGCTGCAATTCCATCACCTTCACTAGTTTTGTTCATAGTGATGATTCCTAAAGCCCACTTGACTTTGCATTCCAGGAATTCTGGTGCTAGGTGAGTGATCATACCATCGTGGTTATCTGGGTCATGAAGATCTTTTTTGTATAGTTCTTCTGTGTATTCTTGCCACCTCTTCTTAATAGCTTCTGGTTCTGTTAGGTCCACACCGTTTCTGTCCTTTATTGTACTCATCTTTGCATGAAAGATGATGCTGTGAAAGTGCTGCACTCAATATGCTACCAAATTTGGAAAACTCAGCAGTGGCCACAGGACTGGAAAAGGTCAGTTTTCATTCCTATCCCAAAGAAAGGCAATGTCAAAGAATGCTCAAACTACTGCACAATATCACATGCTAGTAACGTAATGCTCAAAATTCTCCAAGCCAGGCTTCAGCAATACGTGAACCGTGAACTTTCAGATGTTCAAGCTGGTTTTAGAAGAGGCACAGGAACCAGAGATCAAATTGCCAACATCCGCTGGATCATGGAAAAAGCAAGAGAGTTCCAGAAAAACATCTATTTCTGCTTTATTGACTATGCCAAAGCCTTTGACTGTGTGGATCACAATAAACTGTAGAAAATTCTGAAAGAGACAGAAATACCAGACCACCTGACCTGCCTCTCAAGAGGCAGGTCAAGAAGCAATAGTTAGAACTGGACATGGAACAACAGACTGGTTCCAAACAGGCATCTGGTCCCATCACTTCATGGGAAATAAATAGGGAAACAGTGTCAGACTTTGTTTTTTGGGCTCCAAAATCACTGCAGATGGTGATTGCAGCCATGAAATTAAGATGCTTACTCCTTGCAAGAAAAGTTATGACCAACCTAGACAGTATATTAAAAAGCAGAGACTTTGCCAACAAAGGTCCGTCTAGTCAAGGCTATGGTTTTTCCAGCGGTCATGTACGGATGTGAGTTGTACTGTGAAGAAAGCTGAGAGCCGAAGAATTCATGCTGTTGAACTGTGGTGCTGGAGAAGAGTCTTGCGAGTCCCTTGGACTGCAAGGAGATCCAACTAGTCCATCTTAAAGGAGACCAGTCCTGGGCATTCATTTGAAGGACTGATGCTGAGGCTGAAACTCCAATAATTTGGCCACCTCCTGTGAAGAGTTGACTCATTATGAAACACCCTGATGCTGGGAGGGATTGGGGGCAGGAGAAGGGGACGACAGAGAATGAGATGGCTGGATGGCATCACCGACTCGATGCACATGAGTCTGGGTGAACTCCAGGAGTTGGTGATGGACAGGAAGGCCTGCTGTGCTGTGATTCATGGGGTCGCAAAGAGTCGGACACAACTGAGCGACTGAACTGAATTGAACTTGCATGACATATTCCCTTGGTATCTCTAATTTTCTCTAGTCTTTCTCTATCTGTTGTTTTCCTCTATTTCTTTGCATTGATCGCTTAAGAAAGCTTTCTCATCTCTTCTTGCTATTCTTGGTACTCTGCATTCAGATCGATATATCTTTCCTTTTCTCCTTTGCGTTTTTCTTCTTTTCTCAGCTATCTGTAAGTCCTCCTCAGATAACTATTTTTTTTTGCCTTTTTGTATTTCTTGGGAATGGTTTTGATCACAGCCTCCTGTATAATGTTATTAATCTCTTTCCATAGTTCTTCAGGCACTTTATCAGATCTAATCCCTTGAATTTATTTGTCATTTCTGCTGTACAATCATAAGGGATTTGATTTAGGTCATACCTGAATGGTCTAGAGGTTTTCCCTACTTTCTTCAATTCAGAGATGAATTTTGCAATCAGCTTGAGAGAGTGATGCAAGACCCAACCATCTGGGGTTAGTGGTGGAAGTGGTGGCTGTCCAACTGAGAAATCCAAGATGCATAACAGCACATGCCCACAAACCTTTGGAATCACTGCAGGAGCCTTCGTAATGGTAAGTATGAAAGAACATTACTATTATTAGAGTTTTCTCATTCTCCAGTATGATTTCACATCAGTGATACTTTCTAATACTTTACTTTGAGGCTTCACTGGGTTAAGATAATTTCTTTTGTCTTTGCTTCGAATCAAAATAGAACACATATATTCTCCCTTGGTCACATTCTGTTTCTCTGTCCTCTTCAGATTTGCCTAGCTTTCTTTCCTTTCTCCCCTGAATCCCTCCCCTCCCACCTCCACATCTAGGGACACTTCCTGACTTCACACCATCGAACTGAAGAATTATTCTAATGCTACTGTCTTCCACAGGGCCTCCCTGCTCTACAGCTGCCGGGAAACTGCTCCCATGCTTACCCCGCCTCCTGTGAATGCTCAAGTCGTCAACCCTAGCGTCCTACCCAGAGAACTCATGACCTACCACAGACACCAACCGGACACTGTCCAAGGAGCAGCACCAGGAGCAGTCACTAAGTGTCTAGGCCAGGATATCATGGAGAGTAACTCTTGCAAAAACTTAAGTCTTGAAAAGTGAAGTCGCTCAGTCGTGTCCGACTCTTTGCGACCCCGTGGACTGTAACCCACCAGGCTTCTCCATCCATGGGATCTCCAGGCAGGAATACTGGAGTGGATTGCCATTTCCTTCTCCAAAGGGTCTTCCCGACCCAGGGATCGAACCCAGGTCTCCCACATTGGAGGCAGACGCTTTAACCTCTGAGCCACCAGGGAAGCCTCTAGTCCTATTTATTTAGAGGATTCAACAGTGAAAACCTACTTTACAGTAGGTTTTAGTATAATCAGATGAATTTGCATAATAATCAGTTGTAAACCCTTAGAGAATTTGACTTTAAAGGTGATGGCTTTTTTAGTGGCAGGAATAAAACAAAGCTTGGGTTGTCTTATTCTTGAGATGGGCTTGGTGAAACAAAATGTCCAGAAATGACATAATTTCCAACTGGCCTATTTTAGCAACGAAATATATGAAACAGCAAAGACCATGTAAGTAATTTCTGTACTTTCTAATGAGCCTCGGTGATAGATTTTTTGCTGATTAAAAAAAAAAATACAAAACAGAGAAGTAGTTTCATACAATGGTGAGCAGTTCAGAGTTTCTAAGGTCTCACACCTTTAAATGAAAAATAAAGAATAGTAGAGTTGAACTACAGCAGGGAGAGCACATGAGGTTCACATCTGAGGTTCATGTGAGTCACATATGTGCTAAAGGCACAGTTCTTATATAAAAATGCTTTGAGCACACATCCCCAAATGTAAATAGGTACCTTGTACCATGACTTCAAAGAAAAGTCTCCGTTAGAACACTGTTAGGGATAAGACACAAGAGGAAAAAAACAAAACCAAGAAGAAAATAAGGCTAGATAGATGCTGTATATAAACTAAACTGTATACAGGTATATATTTCATACATCTATTTTTCAGCATTTCCTTTAAGTCAAGATAATGTTTAAATACAACAGGGTCATTATTTGGGCGTAATAAGTAAATAACACAGGATAAGGAACTTTTGACAAAATTATGTGGATTTTAAATTATCTTGTATACCTTGTATAGACCTACAAATCACATTAAAGGAGTAATGATGAAACTTGAAAGATAAATGAGAGCTTTCACCCTACTTCATGGGTTATGTGATAGCTTTTACATGAAGTTAATTTTGGGTTCTGCTACTTATTAGTGATTAATAAGGTCATCTGTGGTCCTACATAAGAACATCTTGAAGTGTTAACTGTTGCTAGTTAACTAATGTTAACATATGACTGTAATATACACAGTACCATCCAACCCTAAATGAGTTGTGAGACACGGAAGGGGAGGACTATGTGACTGTTGAGACTGGCACTAGTAGGCTCGGAGCACTGTGTTTACTGTTCTTCAGGCTACATGAGATGAAAAAGTGGAGAGGCGCAGGGAGAAGGAAGACAATGCAACAGTTTTATCACTGATTTCAGCTACTTTTTTCCAATCGTAACTCCAGCTAGGAACATATTTTAAAAAACCAGAAAAGTGTAAGAAAGAAAAAATCACTATCAATCTATGGCAGGAGACAGGAGAATACCTACATTTAGAAGTACTGGAAGGAATCACAAAGAATCATATTAACAGACTGTTTCACATAAAATGCAAAAACTGCCATTTGAAAAAACTAACTCAGTGAACTACTAAAATTTACTAATAAAGCAGATGAAAGGTTAATACATGTATATATAACTAACACATACATATGGAAAAAAGTAACATACTTCATGAGTGACATGCCTCATACCAGGCATGCCTCATTTTATTGTGCTTTGCAAATAACGTGGCTTTATTTTTCCTTTACATACGGAAGGTCTGTGGCAATTTCATGTTGAACAAGTCTATCGACACCATTTTTCCAACAACATTTGCTCACTTCATGTCTCTGTGTCATATTTTGGCAATTCCCTCAATATTTCAAACTTTTTCATCATTATTTTATTTGTTATGATGATCTGTGATCAGTGATCTTTGATATTACGATTATGACTTATGGAAGGTTCAGATGATGATGGTGAGTGTTTTTTTTTTAGCAATACACTCTTTTTATAATAGATTAAGTTATGTACTTTTTTAAAGACATAATACTACATCACACTTAGATGACTATAGTATAGTGTAAGTGTAACTTTTATTAAGCACTAGGAAAGCAAAAATTTTGTGTGATTAGCTTTACTGCAATGTTTGCTTTATTGCAGTAGTCTGGAACCCAATCCACAATATCTCTAAGGTATGCCTGTATAAAGTTTTAGGGGTGTATGCATGGGTATATGGTATTTCAATTTGGTAAGGTTCCCACACAAATATATTTTTAAAATGCTGTACTGCAACAGATAAAAACCCAAAGGAATGAAGGGACAAAAGAGAATAAATATATGGAAAAAAATGTTCAACTACAAAAAAATGAAGGCACACATTAAAACACTAAAACAAGAAACATTTGATCTATAACAATAAATTAAAACAAGTGAGTATATACTGAGACTGTTACTCTCATACACTGCTGACAGTTCATACATCAATAGGGATAATCAAAATTGGTACAGCCCTTTTAGAAAGTAATTATGTGTGTATGAAAAATTATAAAAAATGGCTACATTATTTGAACCATTAATTTTAAATTTATAAGTCTGTACTCAGGAAATCACTCTAAATAAAGAAAAACCCATAATAATAAAGATGAATGATTATTTAATTATAGGAGAAAAGTACAATGGAATAGTCATATAATAGAATTATGCAGATATGAAAACATTTTAATGATGCTTATTACTTAAAGGACAATAATAGGCTTTACTTATCAGTGTTTTCTAAGTTTTTGAAGATGGTCATGTTATATAGTTTATACAAAGTTAACTTTGCAAAATTGATTATGAATTTCAAGAGCAGTGAACATTCAAATATTATGGAAAAAACTTAGCCAAATATTAAAATATACATAGGTGATGAAGTTAAGGGGAGAAATACAGTAATATATGGGAAGCCTGGGTGGCTCAGTGGTAAAGAATATGCCTTCAAGGCAGGAGGGATGGGTTTGATCCCTGGATCAGGAATCTCTCCTGGAGAAGGAAATGGCAACCGACTCCAGTATTCTTGCCTGGGAAATCCTGTGGACAGAGGAGTCTGGTGGGCTACAGTCCACAGGGTTGCGAAGAGTTGGACATGAATAAAAACAACAGCAACGGTAATAAATAGATTAAAACTAAACATAACTATATATGTAATTCCCATTATACTACAATACACACTAATTTGACAGGAATAAGAAGTAGAATTAAAATATGTTGCTTACCTCTCTTTCATCCATATTCAACCACTGCTTTGGATCTTCTTCGGTAGCTAGAAATGCTATCAACTCCAAAGCAGTAAGACGAGTTTGACGTCTTGATGAGACAAATATCAAAACAGGTTTAGCTGGAGAATGGCTTCTAATTGCTGTTGAAAAATTGTAGAAAATAAAATAGTAAGCCACTTAAACCAGAATCTGAATTTCATTAGAATATCAAATAAATGCATGAAAACTAAGGATGTAAATGATTTAATTGAATTCTTAATTTGGTCATGAAATTCTGACATTATACTAGAGAAATGATAGGAAAGGAAAGGTAGCTGTCTCTACTTAGGGGAATTTTCTGCCCAAGATAGGGAAGACTGAAATATCTTGACTCCTGGTTCAGTTCTGACCTGCCAAGGAAGGAGACTTAAAAGCTGAGACTCTCCACAAACAACTGTATATGGATACAACTGTACAGGTCTATTTTTGAGTTGTGTTTCTGCTTGGCCAAGCAATGCTATTGCAGCATTAGCTGGTCCTGGGGTCTGGAGAGAGAATCAAGACCTGAGGCAGGGGTGGGGTTGAAGGAAAGCCACAAAAAATTCCTTTTATTTTTGTCCTGTCACCAGTAGATAGAAAAATTAAGTGAGTTTGTATCAACAAATTAATCAGATATGTCAGAAAAATGTTTTCCCCAAAACATAAGCATACGGTTTAAAGTGGGAAGATAAGAGAATGCAGAAGAGAGCTGAAGAAAATACCATACTTGAATCCATGTCTGAGTGATGGCACATAGGGAGTAGAAACACAGAAGATGAGTAGTTTGAAAACTGGGTAATAAGACTGAAAAAATATTACTTAAATAGCCACACAAATCATTTGACTTAACTGGAATTGAAGTTTCTTTGCTATGCATAGGTTCCAAAATACTGATAAAATGGTACAAGGAGAATTTATACTTATGTGTACACAGGTCTCTTTAAACAGAGATATTAGAAATTTTTATACTAAAAAGTACAGCTTCCTTATAATTTCTTGTTTGAAAGGTGAGCTGCAGAATTTCTTTTTATGGGCTAAAAGAACAAGGTTCATAAATGGAAATGTTGACATGACCTTGGCTATATTTATACCTAAGAGTGAGAAATAAAGCTATCACAAAATCATAAATATAAACTCAAAGAAATATAGTGATCCACTACAGGTATAATAGTTTACAAGGATAGCTGCTGTACTTATGCAATATTTAGAGAAGTGTAGGTATAGTTAATTTACTATTGATTTACATAATATAAAATGCTTCATTTCAATCACCGGTTTGGGATCAGTCATTCCTTTGGAACCAATCTATCAAACATACTATGAAAAATTAACACATTCACAGTAGATCAGAATTTATAGAATGCAAATGGTAATACTTTGATAAATCATATTAGAGATACATTCAAAATACACATATTAGTACAATATTGGTATCATTGGTGCACATAATCATGAATGAATGAATTTGCCTCTTTTTTAAACTTCAAACATTTAATGGATTTTTGCTGCTGCAAGAACAGGTGTGGCTGAACAGTTCACGGCAGATTTATTGTTCATTAGTGATTTTGTACAATGCTTCTGTGGAGGTGTAAATAATCTGAACTGCCAAGATTGGTCTCCAGTTCACAATCAATACTTTGCTTCTGTCATAAGGCTAATTACAGCAGCTAAAAAGTCACCTCACAACTGTCACCTCACAATCAACAGCAGTTCACATTAGAGAATTTATTTTGGAGGTTATTTTTAATTGATATAATAAATATTCCTTATGCAGCCTAAACACGAAAACATGTTTCAATAAAACAGGAGTGTTATTCTTAAATCTTTCCTGCCTGCCTAATTTGTTAGAAAGGGAAAAACAAAATATAAAACATAAACAGATACATAGCCAAAAAAAGTACTGAAATTTTTCAGATGATTTCTGATAAAAATTAATATTATGAGTCTAAAACAAATATTCTATTTGTCATTTACTCAAGTTACTATCATAATACCTTAATAAATTAATTTTAAGAATTTGATTTTTTAGAGTACATATATTTATTCTACTATGAAGACATTTTCACTTATGAAATTAAACTTTCAATAGTCAGTTCAATATATATTAATATTCCTCAACAGTTAACGTAAATAGTTCTAGATATCTGTAGAAGTTGGAGCAGCACCACCCTTTCAAAGAAGCCCAGGACATTTAGAATGCATTTAAAGGCTACCATACAAAACGGCTGTTATTCATCCCAGGATATCTGAAGCTTACCCTGAAATGTAGGCTTATTCATACTAGCCATACGAGGACAGTAATGTTGACCTGGGAAACCCTGAATGTGAACTTCCAGTGGAACTGGGCGTACTGATGGTCGGAAGTTGAACAAGCCCATCTAGAGTAAAAATGAGAGAGAAACCATTTCCAGTTTTTATACTTTATAATATTCTAGTGCTTCCTTAATAAGGCCCTAACCCATACTATGAAATGTCTGGTTTACCAATCTTTCACATACCTGACGAATATTGAGCCAGTCAGCAAGGTCTCTGGCATTAGCTAATGCAGTGGATAGTCCAACTATCCTAACAGGCTTTTCTGTGTGGGATGAGATGAAATTCGTTCGAGATACAATGACTTCTAGAACAGGGCCTCTTTCTTCCCCTAAGAAAGAGGAATAATGGACGTTAATCATTTAACAAGTCCTGATGCTAGCTGCTGCAGGTATGAGGAGTCCAAGTTTGTAAACTGGATTCAGATGCAGTGGTACCCACCGAGCAGATGGATCTCATCTATGATGAGAATAGTGACTTGCTTTACATAGTTCCTATTTTGCCAGCTTCGGCTGACTCCATCCCACTTCTCTGGTGTGGTCACAATAAGGTCAGCCTTGGCAATGGATTTCATATCAGGAGTTACATCTCCTGTCAGTTCAATAACTCTGGAGAAGAATAAAAATGATCCCTTAAAATTTTCAGGTAACACATGAGCTTAGAAAACCAAAATATGGCCTTCAAAATAAAATTTTATTATGCTTAAAACTAAATCATCTCCCTTTGACTTCTGAAATTTTCTGACTTGAGTCCAAAACAGATATTTCTTAATGATTCTAAGATGATTTCCTCCCATAAAATGAAGAATATATAAAAGCGAATCACTGAAATCTAACTTCTATGCAGATATGCAAGAGTATCAAACTTTGTTTTCATTATGTTTACAAAGTCTCTGCCCTTTGTGATTTTACAGAGGTGAACTCACACCTCCTCCTTATGTTGGAATAAACACCTTTCTAATGAGGGAAAGTGTTAACTTATTAAGACAAAAGGAGGTATTCATGAAGAATATAATTGTGTGTAAATTTTGTTTCTTTTCTTAGGTTGAAATTGTCTAGATATTATAGGCAAATTCAAATATATAAGGACACAAACAAGGTAAGCTGGGTCAAATATATTGTCTTCCCATTCTGAGAAGATCTCAGAATTATTGTGAGAAAGAAGGAAAACTGAAGGCTAACTCCAAATTTTAGGTAACCATGAAGTCATTTTTATATCTGTTTTGACATTCAAAAAACAAACAAAAAAATCAAGATTAGTTCCTCCAAGGATAGCATTCCCAAAGCTTTACGTTCCTTTTATTATTTTTTTACATTTTATTTATTATTTTGAATAGGTAATATATTTGATGGTTCAAAGTATATATATATATATATATATATATATATATATATATATAGTAAATAGTCTCTGCAAAATGGATATTCTCATCACCTGATTCTCATTCTGAAACAAACACATAGTTATATTCTTCATCAAGTTTTAAAAACAAAAGGGGAATACTTAAAAACAGTTCTTTAAACAGTATCTTGGAAGATCTATTTTTCAGTATATAGAATTCATTTTTTTCACAGAGTAAGACAATATTTTGCATGGTGTGAATGTGTCATAGTATATTTAGTGATGCTCCAGCGGTTACTCAGGTTACATGCAATCTTGCTATTAAAAAAATATTATAATAAGTAACCTTGTCAATAGTAAAAAAAATTTTTTTTAAGTCATGTTCTCCAATGATTTTCTTTTTCTTTTTTTGGTAAATTATTTACATGCAAAATGCCTTCTAAGCAGTTTTTGGAAGCTACTTTGAAGTGTGTGAAAGAAAAATAGGGACATATCTTATTTTTCTTTTGTTTTTGATCTAAAGTTTTGAGAAAATTTTCTTGCCAAATAAAAGTATAAGTAAATTAAGGGCTTTCATTTTTCAATCTTGAAACAAGTGAGAATATTGATAACATTTTAACTAAAACACTTTTAAATAAAATGAAAATCATTTAAAAGCATTCAACAGTTTTAGGCAAATCTTTTATTTCTTGATCCTTTTCAATTATTCATCACATATCTTCTGAAAAAGGAAGAACTTACTTTTTACCAAGTTTTTCTTCTATTCTAACTTTCCAATCATCCATTCGTTCACGTACTAGGGCTTTTAAGGGTGCAATATATACTGCCTAAAATGGGGATGCAAAATGATCTCATGAAAACAGCGACATCATTTTCAAATACAGGTAAACTCAACAAAATTTATCAAAATATAAGTGTAGCTTTAAAAATGTATCTTTTAATACTGAAAGACTTACAATTTTAAATTAATGGGAAAATTAATTAGCTTAAACTACATTTAGCCAAAGTAAGACATGAATGTAACAAATCATAAAAATACTGACATAGAAAATTTTAAATATTTTTTAAAAAGCACCATTGGTATTTTCTTTAGGTGGTTTATAATGAAATTATCATTAAAATTTTTTTAATTTTAATCAGAAGATAATTGCTTTACAATATTGTGTTGGCTTCCGCCATACAACAACATAAATGAGTCCTAAGTATACATATGTGCCCTCTCTCTTGAACCTCCTCACCACTCCCTTCTGCATCTCACCCCTCTTGGTTGTTACAGAATGAAATTATCTTTTAACATAATGTGAAAATTTTTAAAAAACTAGAAGATAATAAATTATATATGTTATAACTCTTTCATGAAAAAAGCTCCTAATTTTGAAATTATACAGATAAATAATCTGGTTGTTTAAATTTTAATGCAGACTTTATGGAAGACGCCAATGCCAGTCATACATTTTAGGTGTTCTACAATTTAAAAAACAAAAATAAATTAAAAAAAAAAAACAACGCTGGTCTTTAATAATCTAAACTTTCATACAGATTACTTACTGGAAAAAATTCTTTCCTCTATAAAATGTTTCAAATTTAGAACAGAGCTCTACTGGTTGCGTTAATTTGTCTCCTAATGGCTTCTATAGTAGCTCATCTGCTAAAGAATGCGCCTACAGTGCAGGGGACCCCGGTTTGACTCCTGGGTTGGGAAGATCCCCTGGAGAAGGGATAGGCTACCCACTCCAGTATTCTTGAGCTTCTTGGTGGCTCAGATGGTAAAGAATCCGCCTGCAGTGTGGGAGACCTGGGTTTGATCCCTGGCTTGGGAAGATTTCCTGGAGAAGGGAATGGCCACCCACTCCAGTATTCTTGCCCGGAGAATTCCAGGGACAGAAGAGCCAGGCAGGCTACAGTCTGGAGGGTCACAAAGAGTCAGACACAACTGAGTGACTTTCATTTTCACTTTTTTTCACTTTCAATGGATCCATAGCCACATAATAAACTTAAGAGTAGGAAAACATAAAGCTAAGCAGGGAAGAATAACTACTAAGTGAAAATCATTAAAAAAGGAAGTTAAAACATTTCTAAAATCACAAATGATGAGGAAAAGAGCACATAATTCTAATCATAACAAGTAAATTCACTTTTTTGGAAAAAAAGGTTTCTGAGAGTACTTCACATTTCAAGAAAGCTTAAAATCAACACTTATTTGACTCGACACATTATTTACATTAATAATAGCATGGCCATTTGGAGAAATGTGGAATAAAGGCTGCCTTGGTATTTCCTGTGTGTAATCAGCTATATTTATTAAAATATTAGCATTTTCTTCACAGCCAAAGGGTTTGATTATGATTAATGATTATGAATCATTATATTTCTTATAAGTATGGCTATGAACTACATATCTTACAATGAAATTTCCTATGAATTATAGATACTTTACAATGAGGAAAGGACACGTGAGCACCAATAAGTACATTAGAAATCTAACTAAAGGCTTCCAAAGTGTTAATATAAATTTTCTTGTGGCCATTTACTCATATATTGATCTGGGCCCCCCTGGAAAACTTAGAAGAGAGTGGCAAATCTATTCAGTATAAGTCCTGCCAGTATATTTAGAACTGGCTAATTTACAGATTATAAATTATGTTTTATAACTGAATGTAAATATATGATTGTTTCCAACTGACCTTTGAAGCAGGGTACTTGTTGAAGACTCTGAAAATGGCTAATTCAGCTGCAACAGTCTTTCCTGATCCAGTGGGTGCTCCAAGTAAGACATTACAGTCTGTGTGATACAGCGTATGAAATATTTGTGTCTGCACAGGGTTAAAGTGGCTGAAGTTGTACAGTGCTTCATACGCTTCACAGCCCAAAGCTGTGATAGGTAAAGGCTGAAGATCCAGTAATTCTGAAAAGATTCAACAAGTACATACAAAACTGGAGAACATGCATGTTATAAAATACTGTCTTTTTGAAACAAATTATAATAATCCTTAATTCTTTAGAGGGAAAAAAGGATTAACCAATTCTTATGTACTAGTTATAGATCTTCCCCCCCTCCCCATTACCATGATTATGATATTGACATACATACTAAACACTTTTCTCGCAGAGCTCCCTCTAAGACAGCGCTAATGATCTTCCAATCAGGAAAGAGATTTGAATGAGTGGTATATGGAAATATACATGTTTTAGAAGAAAACTAAATCTACACCAACCTGTAGAAGAAGGAAAACCACTTGCAAACTAGTAGTAGAACAGTTACCAAGAACAAATAACTCTTCATTTGTTAGATAATTGACAAAACAGTGGTTGAGTGCACTGTTGTTCTAGACAGTGCAAACTAACATGAACTTAAGAAGAAAATAAAATAAATACAATAAGAAGAAACTTGGGTGGGAGTTTTAAATCAGAGCTTGACTGGGTAAATAACTGTGCTGAGAAAACATGGAAAGAAACTATATTTAACTGTAAATCATCAGAAGTCCAGGAGATTAGAAAATCAAAATGATTTTTAGAAATAAAGTTATACCTAGATACCCTTGAACTTGACAGTCATTTCGTTTTCCTATAATCCAGAAAGGTATCAGTTAGCTAATTTCAGGATTATTCCATGAAGCATGATTCTACTTATGTGAAGTGAGTAAGAAGGGAAAAAAAAAATCAAGAAGGGAACATGGTGGTCTGTATCTTGAGTTGGATCTTCACAGTACAGCTTCAAAGTTGAAAGTACGGAGAGTTCTCGTCTCAAAAAATGTACTTAAAAGTAAAAAGCTAACTTTTAAAATATTATCACTGCCCCACTGCTCTACTCTATTACATAGGTAATTGATTGAGAACTAACTGTATGTTTCTTATACCAGATTACAATATCTGATATGTTTTGAAGCACTGAAAATCAAGAAGCAAGGAATTCTTAACTTGTAATGCCAATCAAAGCATAGACATATTCTTAACACTAAAAAAATAAACATTTCAGCATTCACTGACAATGTTAAATTAAGGTGTTTTACTTCTGAGAAATACGAAGATTTTTCCTAGCTGATTCGAGCTCAGTGGAATGCCTGTATATATACTTGGATCCACACAGAACTAGAAATCATTGAGGTTACATCATATATTTTAAAATATCAATTGATATGTCATAGTGGTACATTTGTTGCATTTAAAAATGTCAGAAAATCAGCTAATTACATAAATAAGGTAAAACATGCTTATCCACTCAACAAAGGAGGGATTAAATGAGAATTAAAATATAACATCAATACATGTTAAAATCAGGTACTGCAAGCATACAGACCTAGTAATGAGGTTGGTAGCATATGTTTAAAACACCCACAAAAGAGAAACAGACTCAGAGACACAGAGAACACACTTGTGGTTGCCAAGGGGAAGGAAGAGAAGGAGAGGGATGGAGAGTTTGGGGTTGGTAGATTCAAATCATTACATTTAGTAGGGATTAACAATAAGGTCCTAACGTATACCACAGGGAGCTAGGCTTAATATCTTGTGATAAGCCATAATGGAAAAAATATCAAAAGTGTATATATGTATATATAACTGAGTCACTGTGCTGCACCGCAGAGACTGACACAACTGTCAATCAACATTTCAATCAAAAAATATAGCACCAGACATTTTTAAGTATTTTATTTTGAGATTCTACATATCACAAAGCTTATTTGATGAAAGAAAATCAGAAAAGTCTTCTTCAATGAATAGATCAATAGATATTGCAATTTCATTATTTTTTGAGAAATCATGATTATAGAGATGAAGGTACA
Organism: Ovis aries; assembly: GCF_016772045.2. NCBI lineage: Eukaryota > Metazoa > Chordata > Mammalia > Artiodactyla > Bovidae > Ovis > Ovis aries. Next base: position 36,597,323 of record NC_056061.1, on the reverse strand, counting down.
GTAATACAGCAACAGTAAGGGTCATTCTTGTTAACTGCACTAGGCTTAGTTTAATGTATTTGGAACTCAAATTAAAAAAACAAATTAAGGCCTCCATTAGGGTCTACATTTGATTTTGAAAAGTCTCTTCTCAAACTATATTGATAAATAAGATGGGTTTTTATTTAGATTCAGACAATTTTAAAGCATAGATACTTTTCAACATGAACTACAAACAACAATTTTGGAAAATCAATGATTCAAGTTACTATTCCACATGTTACCTGTATGGGGAGGATGTCTCTCTGGTAGAATCAGATGTTGAAAGTTGATAATACATACAGCCTCAGCTCCTAACCATCGATCAGACACTGCTCGGATGTAGTATTGGGAAGGCAAAGGCTCAAAAATAGGGATTGTAAATACCAGTAGTTGAGCTTCTTTACTAATGACCTAATGTGAAATAAAGTATAGAATGAATATGGTTATTCTAGTAGCATAGAGGCCTTACTATTCTCTTGTAAAAACAATGGTATCTACAGCAATATGTACTAAAGAGAAAGAAAATATCTTGGATTTCTAAATAGAGATATTCAGATACTTCAGAAACTTGTAGGTGGTCATCCTCTGAGGAGATCTGACATTATAAAAGGAAAAACATATGCCCAACTTATAATATTTACATACGCATATCATCATGTATTATCAAGTAACCAATTTAACTCATTATCATAATTTCCCTAACTTCATTCATTCAAGTATTTAACTTCATAATGTTTAGCGAATTATTCATTTAATATTTAAAGACAATCTTTCACTACCATAAGTGGAATAACAGAACACTTGGCATAAATAAAAGAATCATGAACACAAAGGAAATGAAAATAAAATATTGCTATAAAATTCTATAGATGTCCACTCAGGCCTAAAGCTTGTTTTTCTTTGATAAAAAGAGAAATTAGGAATGAAGCATCATAGAGAATTCCATCAAACTGAGTCTTTCTCTTGGAATTTTAAAAAAGAATGTCTTTTATAGAATGTATTCAGTAGTCTTAATACTGTACCTATGTAACACCTGAAGTTATTTTTTATTCATTTAATTTTAAAAATTTTATTTATTCCACTCATTTGACACATTCCACCCCTCTGGAATCTAGGGCCTTAAACCATTAGAAAGATTACAATTCAATTTCTCAAATGAAAATCATATTGAATATATGAATATTGTAACATTTAATCACTATTCTCTTTTAAAACCAAACAGAAACACAAAACAATAAATAAAGCTTCAATGGCATTATGAAATTATACAGAAATAGGTAAAAACAGAAATTAGTTTATATTTTCTTTTCAGTGATATCAACAAAATAAGGATAGAGTCATACAGACATATTTACCTGTTTTTTTAGAACCAGGAAATACTCTGAATGATAAATATGATCATTTGTAGGATCTTCTACCCAAATCCACCACGGTTCTCCTACTGTCCCATGGACCTAGAAGGAAAATAGTCTCCTAATACTATATATTTTAATTCAAGTAAGGGATTCTATTGTTAGCATTCCCAGAACCCATTCCTTTCTCTCTTTTTAACAGATTTATTGATATGGAATTAACAAAATTTACTCACTTAAAGCATACAGTTCAATAGTTTAAATACTTTTACAAAGTTTTGTGCCCATCTTTATGATCTAATTTTAGGACATTTTCATCATCCCCTAAAGAACCTTGTACCCTAACTATGTTTCCATCATATCAACCTCCATCTCTTGACAACCAGTCTATTTTCTTTCTCTATAGATTTGCCTGTTTTTGACATTTCACATAAATGGAATCATATGCGACTGGTTTCTTTCACTTGCCGTAGTATTTTCATTCACGTCATAGCATGCATCAGTCCTACATGCCTTCTTACTAACAGGTAATATTCCACTGGATAGAAATATTGTGCTTTGTGTACTCACTCCTTTCTGTTTTTATTCCTAACAAAGCCTAGACTTGTTCAGTATGTTCATCTCTTTTCCTCTCTCACGTAACATTGAAGGTTACCCCACCTCCAAGAATAATTTTGGTTAGTATATGCTAATCAGCTTATAGTATCCCCCTCACAAGAGCCTGTGGCAAGGGACAGGCACATGGCCAGTACTGGCCCAATCAGGCTGAAGAAAAGGTGCATGCTCTGGGCTGCTGAAGCAGGGAGTATGTTTTCCCTCTCTCTGTTAACTGCGAACAAGGAAGCATGAATACATTTGAGAAGTAGCCAAAAGTATCAGCAGAGAAAAGAGATGGAAAGATCCTGTGTCTGGAACAGTATTATTAAACAGAAGACTCAGCCATCTTTAGGGCCGATTCTACCCTTGGACCTGTCATTTTGCAAGAGGATGTATCTTCTTCGGGCTTCCCTGGTGGCTCAAGTGGTAAAGAATCTGCCTGCACTGCAGGAGTCGCAGGTGACTAGGTTCAGTCCCTGGGTCAGGAAGATCCTCTGGAGAAGGGCCTGACAACCCACTCCAGCATTCATGCCTAGAGAAGCCGTGGACAGAGGAGCCTGCGGGCTACATACAGTCCATGGGGTTGCAAAGAGCTGGACATGACTGAAGCGAATTAGCACACACACATATCTTCTTTTCCTTAAGTCAGTTTGAGACTACTCATATTTGCTATTCTTACAGCCAACAGTATTCCAACTGATAAATGCAGCTATGAAAATAATTTAAGTCCTCCATTCTGCTAATGCATTGTGGAAGATTTATTATGTACCCTAAGAGAAGAAAATAGGGTAAAAAAATCTAAAACTTCTATGTATTTCAATATATAAAAACTAGAGTTTGTGGCTAATGGTTCTGCAAGGAGATCCAACCAGTCCATTCTGAAGGAGATCAGCCCTGGGATTTCTTTGGAAGGAATGATGCTAAAGCTGAAACTCCAGTACTTTGGCCACCTCATGCAAAGAGTTGACTTATTGGAAAAGACTCTGATGCTGGGAGGGATTGGGGGCAGGAGGAGAAGGGGACGACAGAGGATGAGATGGCTGGATGGCATCACGGACTCAATGGACGTGAGTCTGAGTGAACTCCGGGAGTTGGTGATGGACAGGGAGGCCTGGCGTGCTGCGATTCATGGGGTCGCAAAGAGTCAGATACGACTGAGTGACTGAACTGAACTGAACTGAATCTTATATTTTATATAAATTTTATATTTACAAAAATATTAAGTATAATTTTCTTTCATCTTGTCCTCACAGAAATTCTGTGAGAAAGATAATTATTATTATAATACATGTTTACAGACGAGGAAACTGAAACAATGAATGGTAGGACACTTTAAGGCCAATGGTTGATTTCAGTTAGGACTATGGTTGGGTATAGTAAAATGCATTCACTTTAAAGAGGTATTAATGTCACACAGACGATGACATTATGACAAATATTGTAAATATGCAGACGATACTTACTTACACTTAACTAGAACCTTATAAAGTAGGCACTGCTATACTACATTTACTGATTTTCATTCCCCACTGGCGTCTTGAAAGAAAGGACTGCCACTTGCTTGTCTGTACCTACAATCTCTTTTCTACCGTACTCTTTGCATAGTGACTGGTGCAAAGACAGACCTTAAGAGTTATTGAGGGTTTCCCTGGTGGCTCAGTGGTAAAAGAATCTGCCTGCAATGCAGGAGACCCGGGTTCAATCCCTGGATCAGGAAGATCCCCTGGAGAACGAAATAGCAACCCACTCCAGTATTCTTGCCTGGAGAATTCCACAGACAGAGGAGCCTGGAGAATTCCACAGACAGAGGAGCCTGGCAGGCTACAGTCCATGGAGTTGCAAAGAGTTGGACATGACTGAGCAGCTAACACACAAAGAATTACTGCCTGAATAAGAGGATCCAGAGTGGATTTTCAACGTGTGTATGTGTGTGTGTATATATACATACACACACAGTAACAGGTAAGTTTTAGAAGAAAGAACAGAAGTAGGGGCAAAAACAGAAATAGGAAAGGGATGGAAGCCAAAGGACATCTGCAAGGAGGACAATGCATAGCATTTAATGTTCATGGAAATAGGGAGGATAACTAAGGAAAGGCTATTTATTATGGCAATCAGTCTTCGGTGATCACTGAAGTAGTTGTCTCAGTGGGAATCAGATGACCAGGCGGTAAATGTAGATTACTCCTTCTACAAGTCTAATAGTGAAGAAGCGAATGATAGTTTGAGAAACATCAGGATTTTAAAAGGGCTCTTTTAGCATGAAGAATCTTGAATTTTAAGTACGTTAAAATGACAGAGTACATAGAGCTAGAAAAAAAATGAAAGAGGATAGAATTAAGCAAAGTCGCTATGGAGTTGAAACCACTATACCATTGTTTCACGTGAAATTTTAGGTTTCCTATAATTCTCTGACGGTGTCTCACTGGTTGACGTATTATTCATCTATTATACCACATGCTTACCTTGAGGGTGAGAGTAAATACTACTATAATGTTTTAAATGATTCTTCAATGTATATTCTTTTTAAAGGATTTTCTATATGCCTTGAGGACAGATGTAGGGAGGTGTAGTTGAACCTGGAGTACAGACATTTTTCCTTAATGTAGGCAGAATTAGGCGTTTTCCAAGTCTACCTGATCATTCCAGGAGAAATCAGGAGAGATGCTAAGTGTCACTCGGAGGACAGTCCGTGTGATGGGCTGAATGGATGCTTCCATCGTTACGGAAGGAATCTGATGAACACACTGTTTGACCTTGAGCCCAATATTCACATGATGCAGAATGTGACCTGCAGGGAAAACATCAGTTAGAAGAAATGTGTCCAGACAGGAAAAAAGCAATAAAATCTGACTTGTAAATGGGATTTCAGAGAAGGTGATTTTATTGCTTGTTTTATGATTTGCTATGTAGAATGGTTGACATTCTTGACCTGGCATGTTTGAATATTTTTTAATAGTTAACTTGAATTAGCAATTCATAGCTCTGAAAACCAGTGTCAGGGTTTTTTCTTTTTTCAGCTATTAACAGGGTTCTTAAAATTACTGAAACTTGACAGTTTTTAAACTACTATAAACAGTTCTACTTTTCTCCTAGTCAGTCTAAGACCCATTATAGAAATATTTAGTATTTTGTGAAAAGTCATTAATTTATTCAAGGCCTATTTCAGAACTCTATAACCATGATGGAAAATGCTTTAGTAATCAAACACAACTAACTTACATGCCTATTTCCAGGAAACACAGATAAAATATAAAATATGGCCAATCTAGCACAAAATTAACCACTTATATATACATATTTTAAATGTTGAGATCCTGAAAAATAGATATGCATGAAAGCACCAGGGTGGCACTGGGGGGATCACACACGTGACTGCCTAGAAACATTTTCCTACTCTAATTCAAGCGACTAAGTGGAAATAGGTTATATTTTTAATAGGATCAGTATTTCTTATGTGTCCTGGTGGTTCATAATATAATCTTTTTAAAGCACATTTATAAGTAAACCAAAATGTTTTATGTACACTAAAGTTTGAAACTAAAGTGATTCCTCTTATTTTAATAAAATATTTACATTAGAAAATGCGAGTAATCCCAACTTTCTAGTTCATATTTTCAATTTCTATTTTTATTGATACCTCCCTTTTTTCATTCCATCTTAGAAGTATTCTTATTGCACAGGGGAAATAACTATCCCAGCCTCTCCTCGTATATATGAACCTTTTGCCAAGCCCCTCTTCTCCTCAGCCTGCTTCCCTTAATGCGTAAAGCTTATTCTATTCAGAATCTGAAACATTACCTAATCCGTGTTTGTTCAACAGAATGTTAAGGCACATGGCAAGACATGCAGGGATAATTTTTCAGTATTATGTGAAAAGCATAGAAGACCAAATACTATTTACACACTGATACCAAAAGTATTTAAAGATCTATACATATATAATGATGAGGCTCATTTAGAATCTGAAGAATTGTACAGTGTATTGTTGACATAATGTTTTTGTTAAAATACTGTTGATACACATAACAAAAGGCAATGAAATGAATTAAATATTAAGAAATAATTTGAGAATAAATGTCATTAACTAATTCTCATTATTTGTAGCTGTAAACAGATATAAGATTGTAGCTATAAACAGATATAAGATTTTACAGATATAAGATTGTATCTGTAAAATAATCAAGGGTATGACAACCTAAACTCCATTTTAACTAGTAATTTCATTGAGTAACTACATAAACTTTAAACTTCAAAAATTTAAATTTTGCTTGAGTTTAGATCAATTAAAAAACAAATAAAATGGTAAGTTTATCTTTAGTAAAATGAAAATTCATAATGCTTTTTGTAACATTAAGAAAAATATTTTAATTGCATGTAACAGTTACATTAAAACATTTTTGCTTCCTTCTTACCTATTTCATCTTTCCTCATATCTTTCAGTTTATCCACAGTAAGATTTTTTTCTTCTAATCTTGTTAGAATGTGTGGTGGTAAGACTGAAAATTGTCTCAGAGGGCTAGTCCAACCCCAAAGCCTCTTGTCAATGACTTTACTAAGATTCAGGAGCCTGTAGGTCATGGCGGGCCAACGTTTCCTCAAAGCAATTTCAAAAAGAGCACGGACAATTCTAGCTGCATTCTGAAGAATGAAAAGGGGGATTGGTGGTTAGGTCTAATGTCATTTTTAATTTATCAATGAAATTATTATTCAGACTCAGTTTAAAAAGTATGTCAAACTGCATCCTTTAATTGTGGGCAACATCTATCCTCATATACCTCTAATTATCTTTATTACTTTTACACAAGAATAATCGATCCTTTTATGTGGATGTTATTCTGGTTAATTCTCCAAGAATAGCTTTATTTCCAAGTTCTTAGGAAGTTCCACATCACATCTCCCTAAACAGGAATGAAGTAGATGAGACAAAAGGCATGCAAAATATTTAGGAGGTTATTGAAACCATTTAGAATCTAAGAGACAGCAATGGATGTCCTTGGGTACATAGTGTAATGATCAAATTTATAAAGCTATTTGGAGAAAAGCAGAAGATTTGGGATCCAGTCAGAGAGAACAATTAGTGAGAAAAGAACAACAAAAAATATGGATGAGTGCAACTACCCATATTAATGGTTTCCTAACAAACCAATGTGTTATCTCATTTAATTTTTATGACAAATGCATTTGACTGGTCTTGATATTATGATTTTATAGATGAAGATACTAAAGTTTAGTGATTTTAATAATTTGGAAAGTTGGTGTCAGAGTATCTTCTGAAAGCTAGATCTAAACATTAATAAAGTTAACACCAAGATTCTAAATTCAGTGATCTGAGGAAAACTTCATTCACAGACATACAGAAAGACACAATGATTGAGGCCCTTTCCACATAGTTTTCATTTGTTTTGCTTCCTTCTATTATTAACTTTCAGATAATTTTATGGAAGATTATTTTAAAAATCATGAACTTAGAGACATCTATAATATCTAATAACATGTGAATTTGAAAATGAGGAATATTAAATCTGGTCAAAATCATAAAAATATATTAAAAATAGTGAGATTTTAAATAGCAAAATGGCAAACATGATATGGCTTGAAATTATGAATTGAAAAATAATTATAAGAGTTACGGGCTTTGGTTTTACACATTTTATATAAAAAGTATTATTCATCTTTTGATACATTCGACTATTTGTTTCAGTATTAGAAATTTAAAAACAAATGGTATTTAGAAGTATGTGAGGCTATCTCTAATATCGTTCAAAAATGAAAGGATGGCTCTCATTAGGCATTAAAATGATAAATAAATTGAATATTTTTATTATTATAGCTATCAAGTAGGTATTCCTACAGCATGCCCAGATGCTCTTCTAAAAACTGTCAGGCTAATTTTTTCAACTGTGTTTGAAAATGCGTTTTAATATTTCAGAGCCTATGGTTGTTCCCTAAAAGCTAAAAGAAATGGAAAGAGAAATTCTGTGTAACATAATACAAATAGGACATTTTAATCTGGAATGATACAAATTGGGTGGGAACAATGATCAAAATCTCTAACATGCAGAAGATACAGGCTCCTTTATAACACCATAGAATAAAAAAACTAAGGATTTATTTTAAGGGCTGAGAGAAAGCTTCAGGAGTACAGAAGGAAGTACCATTTTACAGATCTGACAGTGCCTGTAGAACTAGTAATGGCTTAAACTTCAAACAAACAAACAAAAAACCCCCAAACTCAAAAAAATTTCTTTAACATAGTCAAGAATGATAAAGCAATAGCAGCTATTTAAGAAGAACCAGGGATGCCTTGAGATACATCCTCAACCTTCTGAGACTGACTTTCTGCGTGCCAATCATGAGGAAACCATGAGTTTTATACTGTAAAGCAATTTGTAAATCAATCTCTGATAATATCTTCATAATTTTGAATCAAGCAGAAATGTGGTCAGATTATCCATCCAGAATGCAGTAAAACTTTGCCTTTTCATTAAATCATTAAATATTTCAATACAAAACCATTAGATATATAAAATGACAATATATTACCTTTCAGAAAAACAGGTAAAACAAAAGACTTTAAAAACAATGGTTCCTTCTAGAGCTTTAGGCTTTCAAGAATACATATATTTTTCCATGGCAGAAACATATGAGTTGCAAAATGAAAAAAAGATGTTTTCACCACATCCATATTTACTTTATATTTGAAGTCATCACCTAGTTTATTGGTTACTTCGATTAAATTACTGCATTTCATTCAAATTGTTTGCTAATGTATCTTGGTTTATATTTGTAAATATTTCATGTTTTACAGTTATTTCAAAGCACTCTGGTATATACATAGTTATTAACAGTAATTCATTTAACACAAACACACTTTTTCTATATTAAGTCTTTGAACAAAATTACACAAGAAACCACATAATGCAATAGTTTCTATATTTAAAGGATGATTAATGTTTTATTCTGCTTAACCTACAAGAGGCATTACTCAAAAATGAAAAAAGTATTTTTGATAAATAGTAAATATTTCTCCCTAGAAGGAAAACCTCTTATCTGAAAGGTATATACTCACACACACACACACACACAAATCTACTTTATATATTGCATGAGGTCTTAAATATAAAAACATAAATATTACAACATTTTCTACTATGATAATTCTAAAAACTAAATATTTAATGAGCTGCAATTTATGGATTAATTTTCTTTCAGCCCTCAATTTATAAGAATCAGCTTAGTAGGGAAGATCACTTTTTTAAAATAAATGATATATCATACTGAATATATGATATGAGGTACATTTATTAAACTCTGTCTAATGGTTAAAAACAATTGTTTATATTTCTAACTTTTGAAAAAAGCTACAAAGTTTCCATAATGTTTTCTTTTTGCTTGAAATATTTTTGTACTATTGCTCTAAGTAAAAGAAATGAACTTGACCATTTAAAACAGAAAAATAATCAGATACTGATATTTTTACATGCTAAAATATAAACAAAAGGAACATAAAAAAAAAAGGTGAAATAACCCCAAATCTAACCTCTGTTCCTGATCTAATAGCATAAAATGGAATAAAAGACATACAAATTAAACAGAACAGGTTCTAAGATAAAATGCTGATTTGACAGCATGTCAATCATGAAGCAATACATTATAGCATGAATGAATTCCTTGAATCTCTAAAAGTAATCAAGGAAAAGAAAACAGAAAGGGAGCAATATTTTTACCTGTGCAACGTATGCAGAATCTGATATGAGGGAGAAACTGTCCACCTCCCCTCGGCTGATGTAAGTTTGAAGTAGGATGTTTATTTTCCCATAACTGTTCTCTACACCTCCAGGAGCTGAGAGTTCACAGAAATTGCTTAATAAGGCATCTAACTCCTCTATTTCCTCTTCTCTGACCTGGAAGAATCATGATTTTATAGAATTATCTGGGCTGACTTATTTAAAATTTTTACACTGAAATTAAACCATACTACATGTGTTCTAAAAGTTTCCATGTTATTACTCAACATTTTCCTTTTGTGTACTAAAATAAAAGCAATTTTTTCATAGGCAACTAATAAAATACAATGAAAAACTACCTTGAGGCTGATACAACTACATTTTATTATTCATCACTAATATTAAAATTGCCATTGACATATAAAAATTTGATATGCCACAAAAATTAAATCTTCTGACCTCACCATCCTTCTGTTGATGAGATTTCATTTTTTATTTGACCAGAGTAAAACCTCTGCCCAAATGGATTACGGCAAACTTGAATTATCTTCAAATGCATTCATTACAGTCATATATTTTTATATGGTATAACACATTCATAGCTTAAAAGTGTGAAGTACTATGATTCAAAGCATTAAAGTTTTCACTATTAATAAGATTAAATTACAATATGAGTACAGAAATATTCATATCTAAGTCTGAATCATGCATGTCCTTTATATTTTCTTCAGTGAACCTTACATTGCAAATAAACCAAAATCTAAACACTAAATTCTATGATAGTTTCATTACTATAAAACCTACTTAAATTGTATTTGATTTGCAATAGAGAGCAAAGAATGGTGTCAGGTATGAAATACTATCAAAACCTATAATACTGGACATTGTTGATAAATGGAACAACATGGCTGGTACTCAAAATGTGAAGTGTCCTATAGTTTATATTGTATCAGGAATAACAATTTATTGTAAATGTTTATAAATGCACATATATGATATATGCACTTAATTCAAGCTTTAAGTAATCTTACCTTGATTTGATCAAATTCTTCAGCTTTGGAGACTATAGCAAAAATATCACTTTCTGTTTTGTGAGCATCAAAGAGTTCATTGAAGGTCTACCAAAGTAAGTGTTACATTTGATTAAAATAGAAGGCCTAGTAAAATATTTTAAATTCAAAACCTGACTATAAATCACACATTCTAAAAGAACATCTGAGCCCTAGAATATGCAGAGTTACAATGCTTGTAGCACACTGCTCCAAATCATAATTTTAAACAATTATTAAAGTCACCAAAGACTAAAAAGAATATTTAGCTAAAGAAGATCTTTAGAAGAAAAAAAAATCAATAAAACCAGTTAATGAGGCCTACAATAGATATCTAAAACAATGTTCAGCATAGCATTCTGGTTTTGGCTCATTTTCAGCATGGGCATATGGAAATCTATACCATTCTCTGACTTTAAGCTGGTCATATATCACATAAAATTGATGGAGGGATAACTAAAAAATATGTAACCTGAAGATTCTGGCAAAGATATAATATTGCTAGTAAGGGCATAGAGAAATTCAGAAAATCACAAAGAAAAAGATCAGAATAAAAACACAGTTGAAAAAAGGCTAGAGTTCCTGAAAGAGAGCTGCAAACAGGCTTAAGATGTAGTTTGCCAGCAACACACTACCAGATGGACAAATGGACAAACAAGTGGACCTGAGCAGGTGATGAAAGCTGTAGAGAGCTGAGGGAAATGCTGTGGGTTCAGGAACTAAGAGATCACAGTTGTGAGATAGTATATGTTAAAAGCCTTTGAAGAAACCTAAAGTGCTATATGGGGCTTCCCTGGCGGCTCAGACAAGAAAGAATCTGGCTGGAATGTAGGAGACTCGGGTTCGATTTCCACGTTGGGAAGATCCCCTGGAGAAGGGAATGGCAAACAACTCCAGCATTCTTGCCTGGAAAACCCATGGACAGAAGAGCCTGGAAGGCAACAGTCCATGGGACTGCATCAAGTCAGACATGACTGAGTGACTCACACTTTCAAAGTGACATATGGGACTTCCCAGGTGGTGCAATGGTAATGAATCTACCTGCGAATGCAGGAGCTGCAGGAGATGCTCCTTCAATCCCTAGGTTGGGAAGATCCCCTGGAGAAGGTGATGCAATCCACTCCAGTATTTTAACATGGAAAATCCAATGGACAGAGAAGCCTGGTGGGCTACAGTCCACCAGGTCACAAAGAGTCAGACATGACTGAATGATTGAGCACACACACACACACACACGCCACACACACACACACACACACACACAAAGTGCTGTAGAAACACAAGATATAAATGCGGCAAGGGAGGAAAAGCTATTAAGCATAGGAAAATGTTTTCTGAAACATGTTATATGCATAAGCAGATGTTCAGTTCAGTTCAGTTCAGTCGCTCAGTCGTGTCCGACTCTGCGACCCCATGAATCGCAGCACGCCAGGCCTCCCTGTCCATCACCAACTCCCGGAGTTCACTCAGACTCACGTCCATCAAGTCAGTGACGCCATCCACCCATTTCATCCTCTGTTGTCCCCTTCTCCTCCTGCCCCCAATCCCTCCCAGCATCAGAGTCTTTTCCAATGAGTCAACTCTTTGCATGAGGTGGCCAAAGTACTGGAGTTTCAGCTTTAGCATCATTCCTTCCAAAGAAATCCCAGGACTGATCTCCTTCAGAATGGACTGGTTGGATCTCCTTGCAGTCCAAGGGACTCTCAAGAGTCTCCAACACCACAGTTCGAAAGCATCAATTCTTCAGCGCTCAGCCTTCTTCACAGTCCAACTCTCACATCCATACATGACCACAGGAAAAACCATAGCCTTGACTAGACCGACCTTAGTCGGCAAAGTAATGTCTCTGCTTTTGAATATGCTATCTAGGTTGGTCATAACTTTTCTTCCAAGGAGTAAGCGCCTTTTAATTTCATGGCTGCAGTCACCATCTCCAGTGATTTTGGAGCCCCAAAAAATAAAGTCTGACACTGTTTCCACATCTATTTCCCATGAAGTGATGGGACCAGATGCCATGATCTTCATTTTCTGAATATTGAGCTTTTAGCCAACTTTTTCACTCTCCACTTTCACTTTCATCAAGAGGCTTTTTAGTGCCTCTTCGCTTTCTGCCATAAGGGTGGTGTCATCTGCATATCTGAGGTTATTGATATTTCTCCTGGCAATCTTGATTCCAGCTTGTGCTTCTTCCAGCCCAGCGTTTCTCATGATGTACTCTGCATATAAGTTAAATAAGCAGGGTGACAATATACAGCCTTGACGTACTTCTTTTCCTATTTGGAACCAGTCTGTTGTCCTATGTCCAGTTCTAACTGTTGCTTCCTGACCTGCATACAGGTTTCTCAAGAGGCAGTTCTAACTGTTGCTTCCTGACCTGCATACAGGTTTCTCAAGAGGCAGTTGAGCTGGTCTGGTATTCCCATCTCTTTCAGAATTTTCCACAGTTTATTGTGATCCACACAGTCAAAGGCTTTAAGTACAAAACATTTAACACGTACAAAACTGTCATACAGGCTTTCGTGTTCATATTCTTGAAGAAATTTCACCTTAGTGATTTCTATTACTTTTTCATTTAAGAAACAATTTTAAGAACAAAATAAAAGTGAACATAGAAAATTCAAACTTTCTCTCTATCAAAAGAGCACTGAGTAAAATTTCTCCTTGATCTACCTCCCTCCATTCAAATTTAAATCTTCTCTTCACAGGTAATCACTGTTAAGTTTTACTACGTAGCAATACATGAAGGTATGTGTGTGTGTGTGTTAGTCGCTCAGTCATGTCTGACTCTGTGACCCCGTGGACTATATAGCCCACTAGGCTCCTCTGTCCATGGGATTCTCTAGGCAAGAATACTGAAGTGGATTGCCATTTCCCTCTCCAATGAAGGTACATATATAGGTATATAAATACACATGAAGACAAGTATGTACTATTTAAACTGTAGATATTATGGTGGTACCCTACCTTACATAAGATTACATTAAAAGGCAACAGGCAAGGATACAACTGTGTAATATAAATTACCTTTGAGTAATCTCTTAAACTGTCCAAATAGTACAGCTGAGTGCCCTAATATTTTTATTAGTTTTTATAATTCTTCTTGGTCAGTGTTTCTCAATAATTTATAATTAATTTTTCAACTTCCTATTCATGGACATCAATAAGCCAACAGCCCCCACTTTAAATCATTCAGGCATTCATTCACCAGGCCTAATATGCTCAATGGTTTTAGGCTTGGGTTCATCTACTGACAGAACAGGATGGCAAGAAGGTCCTGAATATTTAAAGTCCTATTTTTTTTCCTTATTTTTACTGAGTGCATGTTGTTGAATTCCTAAAAGTTAAATGAATTTTGTTCTATTAGTAGCTTTTGTTTTTCCATAGTAATGTTATATTCTGAACTCCAGAAAGTATATACATTTAAAAACAGACATATTACTCTATTTGTTCCACTCAGTATAATACCTCAATAGTGTTGTATTTAATATAGTAGTGGCTAGCAGTTCTACCCAAATCAGTTGAGGAGAAATATCCAGTTCGCTCCTCAAAACGAATCATCCGAGCTTTGTCTAGTTTCCGTCCAACTTCAATGACCAACTGTTCTCGGTGCTTTGCTAATGTTGGGTCAATCTATAGGGGAAAAAAAAAAAACACCAATAAAACACTTGACTGATTGTTCAGACAATCATCATCTGCAAAGGTATATTAATTTATGGAAATTAAATGTTTCTATTGATGCTTTAGCATAAATTTTTATCACAATGTTAAAAGAATACATTTTTAAAAAGTTAAAACAATTAGAAAATATTTTATTTCATTAAATAAAGCTTTTAAAATTAATGAAAATTATCAATCTGTATATTATTTTCGGATAGTAAATTTTAGAATCTAAAATTTCTGTAGTTTTATAATCTTTAAGATTAATCAGGATTAGAAATTAGATATATGAAAAAAATCATTGTTTTCTCCCTCCCACACTAAAATAAATAAGAACTGTAAAATACCAAATCATAGTCCTGCTTTATCAGCTGTTTCAAGAAATGATAGTGAGAATGATTTCCTCTGCTGAAGTAAGGGTATACAAAAATAAATGAAAAGTTATCCTTTCAAAAGCATGGTTTTAGTGTTCTAACAATTTTCATAACCGTTGATGGGAAAACCACTTTGCAGTATTTTTCTAAGCAGAAAGGACATTAACACTGGACATTAACAAATGTTCTTATTACTAAGATATGTGTGTGTAAATATATGTATATAGACACACATACGCACACACACCAAGTCCTGAAGATTGCAGTCTGGCCACAAGCAAGAAAGTGAAGTATGACCTTCTAAAGTGGGTGAGGGGAAGTATAAAATACTTCTGAAATCAATTTATGAGTTAATACTCCTACTGTTTGTTCTAACAGATTTTTATAGCAACTTATTCATGCACCAAATATAGCTACAACAGATGAATAAATCAGAAAAAAATGAGGCAAAGGAAAATCAACTGTAGGGAAGTAAGGTGGAATCAAGAGTCATACTAGCAAATACAGAAAGTCTTTTTCTTTTTAAGTCTTTATTGAATTTGTTATATTGCTTGTGGGGTTTTCCTTTGTTTATTTGTTTTTAATGTTCTGGTTTTTCAGCCACGAGGCATGTGGAATCTTTGCTCCCAGACCTGGGATCAAACCTGTATCTCCTGTGCTGGAAGGCAAAGTCTCAACCATTGGACGACTTGGGGGGGGGTCCCCAAAATAGTCTTAAATATTTTCTTTACGTGACATACTACATGTTTCAGGTTTACCTTTATAAAACCATGTTATTAATCACATATTACTAAACCACTAAAAAGAATCAAAGTATTACATTATTTGTGTTAGTTCACATGAGTTTTATATCTGTAAATTCTTCTTGAGTAATAAAAACACATAGGTCAGAAAACACAGAGGTCGTGGTTCTTTCTAGAAAATCTAATGAGATGTCCATTTGTGACAGCATCTTGAGAGTGAGCCTGGTTTCTAAAAATCTATTCTGACTCCATGGCAGCTAGGATGGATGTAACTTTGCCTGTGGTTAGAAAACAAAGAATTTACTGAGCTGCAGATCTTTTCCCAAGAACAACAGAAAATGATCGAGTACCAGGTAAGTGCGACATTAATAAGCCTACTTTCCCTTCCTGGGAAAACTGGAAAATATATGCATTTCAACCATATATGCTTTGTCATAGGTTGGGTTCTCAGGAAAACACTTGGGGATGAAAATTTACATGCAGGAAGTTTACTAGGGAGGTTCTTGGAACACTCGTAAGTCAGTGAAGGAGGCAAGGTGGGCAGAGGGAGTTGCTGAACAGAGGCAGCAGCTGATCTTATAAGATGCTCTAGAGCTGGTAGTTGTTTTGTTGCTCAGTTGTGTCTGACTCTTGCCACCCCATGGACTGTAGCCCACCGAGCTCTTCTGTCCACAGGATTTCCCGAACAAGAATACTGGAGTGAGTTGCAATTTCCTTCTCCAGGGGATCTTCCTGATCCAGAGATCGGGCCCATGTTTCCTGCTTGGCAGGAGGGTTCTTTACCATTGAGCCACCAGGGATAGTCCTCAATGTTGTCCTGAGTGGAGGCAAGGAAGCCTTTGAATTCTGAAATCAACCAGTCATTGCTTTAGGCTGCCCCAGGAGGGGACATAACATTGGTTAGAGTAGCTCCCTTTGGCCAGAGGAAATTCCCAGTAGGTTTCACACCTGCAATAGCCAGCTGTCTCCTAGCAGCTGGGAGAAGTACCTCGGTACTGCAGGGAGATTTTGGTGGAACACCACAATCTCTCTCTCCACATAATGACATAATGGCCAGATACTTACTACACATACTACTCTCCCCTTTTTGCCCAATTCAACTATCCTAGACATTTTACCTGGAGAAGGCGATGGCACCCTACTCCAGTACTCTTGCCTGGAAAATCCCATGGACGGAGGAGCCTGGTGGGCTGCAGTCCATGGGGTTGAAAAGAGTTGGACATGACGGAGCGACTTGCATTAGAGAAGGAAATGGCAACCCACTCCAGTGTTCTTGCCTGGAGAATCCCAGGGATGGGGGAGCCTGGTGGGCTGCCGTCTCTGGGGTCGAACAGAATCAGACACGACTGAAGCAACTTAGCAGTAGCAGCGATGCTATCTATTAACTTAGGAACAAGAACTTAGAAGGACTTGATAAGAGGAACATACTGTATATAACATCACCCTATTATTGAAAGTGGTCTATAATTTCCTCATGTCTGATTTATTCCAAAAACTAAATTCAAAAAATATAGTTAAAAAAAATCATAGCAAAATACTAATATCAAATGGAAACTCATCTGAATACTAAATTGATTAACAACAAAAAGATCACTGGTATCAGTAGAAAAGAGGTATAAAGAAAGTAAAATAATTACAGGGGATAAAATTAATTTTCCTTCAGTTCAGTTCATTCAATCGTTTCCAACTCTTTGCGACCCCATGGGCTGCAGCACGCCAGGCCTCCCCGTTTATCACCAACTCTCAGAGCCTGCTCAAACTCATGTCCATTGAGTTGGTGATGCCATCCAACCATCTCATCCTCTGTCGTCCCCTTCTCCTCCTGCCTTAATCTTCCCCAGCATCAGGGTCTTTTCAAATGAGTCAGTTCTTTGCATCAGGTGGCCAAAGTACTGGAGTTTAAGCTTCAGCATCAGTCTTTCCAATGAATATTCAGGACTGATTTCCTTTAGGATCGACTGCTTGGATTGCCTTACAGTCCAAGGGACTCTCAAGAGTCTTCTTCAACACCACAGTTCAAAAGCATCAATTCTTCGGCTCTCAGCTCACATCCATATATGACTACTGGAAAAACCACAGCTTTGACTAGACAGACCATTGTTGGCAAAGTAGTGTCTCTGCTTATCAAAATGCTGTCTATGTTGGTCATAATTTTCCTTCCAAGGAGCAAGCATCTTTTAATTCCATGGCTGCAGTCACCATCTGCAGTGATTTTCAGTTCAGTTCAGTCACTCAGTCATGTCTGACTCTTTGTGACCCCATGAATCGCAGCACGCCAGGCCTCCCTGTCCATCACCAACTCCCGGAGTTCACTCAGATTCACGTCCATCGAGTCAGTGACGCCATCCACCCATCTCATCCTCTGTTGTCCCCTTCTCCTGCCCCAAATCCCTCCCAGCATCAGAGGCTTTTCCAATGAGTCAACTCTTCGCATGAGGTGGCCAAAGTACTAGAGTTTCAGCTTTAGCATCATTCCTTCCAAAGAAATCCCAGGGCTGATCTCCTTCAGAATGGACTGGCTGGATCTCCTTGCAGTCCAAAGGACTCTCAAGAGTCTTCTCCAACACCACAGTTCAAAAGCATCAATTCTTCGGCGCTCAGCCTTCTTCACAGTCCAACTCTCACATCTATACATGACTACTAGAAAAACCATAGCCTTGACTAGACGGACTTTAGTTGGCAAAGTAATGTCTCTGCTTTTGAATATGCTATCTAGGTTGGTCATAACTTTTCTTCCAAGGAGTAAGCGTCTTTTAATTTCATGGCTGCAGTCAAAATAAAGTCTGACACTATTTCCATTGTCTTCCCATCTATTTGCCATGAAGTGGTGGGAACAAATGTCATATTCTTAGTTTTCTGAATGTTGAACTTTAAGCTGACTTTTTCACTCTCCTCTTTCACCTTCATCAAGAGGTTCTTTAGTTCTTCTTCACTTTCCTCCATAAGGGTGGTGTCATCTGCATATCTGAGGTAACTGATATTTCTCCTGGCAATCTTGATTCCAGCTTGTGCTTCATCCAGTCCAGCGTTTCTCATGATGTACTCTGCATAGAAGTTAAATAAGCAGAGGGACAATATACAGCCTTGATGTACTCTTTTCCCGATTTGGAACCAGTCTGTTGCTCCATGTCCAGTTCTAACTGTTGCATCCTGACCTGCATACAGATTTCTCAAGAGGCAGGTCAGGTGGTTTGGTATTCCCATCTCTTTCAGAATTTTCCACAGTTTACTGTGATCCAAACAAAGACTTTGGCATAGTTAATAAAGCAGAAGTAGATGTTTTTCTGGAACTCTCTTGCTTTTTTGATGATCCAATGGATGTTAGCAATTTGATATCTGGTTCCTCTGCCTTTTCTAAATCCAGCTTGAACATTAGTATTTTCTAAAAAAAGATTAAAGCTCTGTTTTTCTTAGTTACCTAACTCTTTCCAGATGAGGCAGAAGTAGCAAATATTTATCCTCATACCATGAAAGGATTATAGAACTAAAAAGGAGGTCTGACTTTCTCTTTTTAATAAATGAGTTTTTTTACCTGATAAGCCTTGTGGCTGATGCCATATACTAATGGATTTGCTCTCATCCGTACATAAAGATAAGTGTAGCTTATCCACTTCACCGCTTCTTCCACATTAGTAACTGTTCCCAGAGCTATCTGCAAATCAAAAATATAACAAAAATTAAACTAATGCATTAAAGTTGAATATAAACATTGCATCAAGGACCTTTTGTCAAAAGCTAAGTTTTTAAAATTCATCACTATGATGTATTTAAAAGAAAGTAAGCATAATAATTGGCCATGACATTTCTCCAATTAATTAAAAATCAGCCCCGCTTCATTTGAGAACAGTACATTAGATATGCTACCTGCCAAAACTGACCTTACTTACTATTATTGCATTGGATTATTTTTCCTGTTTGAGTTTAATTTTATATAGTATTAAAAACATTTGGTATTCGTTAATTCTTTGTCTTGTTTCTTTTAAATCTTGGCTTCATTTAATGTGACAACATTATTGATAGTTTTAAATGTAACTGTACCACAAGTAAAACATAATATTGATGATTTTATCCCTCTTTATTGTGATTTTGTATACTGTCATCACCAAAATAACAAAGGGTATAACACTAATTTTTCTTCCTCTAATGATTCCCATTTGCAGCATAGCTAGTATAAATATATAATATAAATACAATGGTAAATGTAATAATTTTGGCACAAATATTTTATTGGGATTTATACACATTAATAACATATATACCTCAAAATTCATACAAAAACAGGGAATGGTTTTAATCTTTTTATTGGTAAACTTATGGAAAAATTAGTTATTTATAAATTTGAATTATAATAAACACTGGGTATTTCTTTAGATTATATTTTGAAATTTTTAACATTGCATTTTAATGTAACTTTATAATATGGTAATTTAATGAAACCAAAGTTAATCATTTTAAAACAATGATAACATATAAAATCTGTATAATAAAAAGAATTGCTAGAAAATGATCTTAACACAGAACTGCAGTGAAAAATCTTCTTAAAAATACATTTTTTTAGCCACTGGATCTATAGGTAGTCATTTTGCTTCTATTTAGAGTGTTCATTTTAATTAACAAATTTATCTAAATTATGCCACTTCAGATTTGAATTTTTCCTGAATTTGTAGCTGAAAAAATTTTTACATCATAATACTTTAATCAAAGGATAACTGACGGTCTCCACCCTAAATAACCAAATTTTAGGAGACAAGAAGGAAAAATAAATCCTGCTATTTTAGTATAAAATATTAAATAAAATATAAACACTAATGTTTGCTTTATTTTCATAATTTACATTCTGCATAATTAATTTTGTAATGTAAGTATGTGTAGGCTTAACTATCTTTATTTAGTTGGAGATGACATATAGCAATTTATAAATACCACTATAGTAGTATATCATATTATTCATCCTTAAATAAATGACCAAAACTAAATAAATGACAAGGCAGATGCTGACTATCTTTTTAAAAAATTACACTATCTTGATATATGTCAGAGAAAAACAATACTGTATGATCTCCTTTATATACAGAATCTAAAAACACCAAATTCATAAAACAAAGAGCAGAATGGTGGTAGCCAGGAGTTGAGGGGTAAGGAAAATGAGGAGATGTTGGTTAAAGGGTACAAATTTTCAGGCACATGAGTACGCTCTGGGGATCTAATGTATAGCATCATGACTATAGGTAATCCTATTGTATTCTATATTTGAAAGTTGATACGAGAGTAGAGCTTTAGTGCTCTCATCATAACAACAGACAAAATGGTCATTACATGAGGTGAAGGATGTGTTTACTAACTTTATTGTGGTAAACATTTCACAAATACATATGTGTGTCAAATTACTGTACTGTATAACCTTAAACTTACAATGTCATGTCAATTATAACTCCATAAAGCTGGGAAGAATAAATTTACATTACCTATTTACAAATGACTAAAACTGACCACTATAAGTAAACATATACATTTACTAAAATGTGAACTGTAAGACTTTCTACAAAACAAAGTGTAATAAGAATTAAAATTTATTTAAGGAGCGAGTTCTACAAGACTTCCTAAATATTTACAAACATCACAGTTAAACATTTTCTAGTCTGCTTAGGCAAAGGAAACTAGTTAGATAATATGGCGAGACATCCGAAAGCATTCTCCATTTTTAATTCTATTATTTGAGTTGGACTGTATCAATTCCCTTATGATTTATAGATATTTAAAAATAACATCACATAACTCCTGAGTAGAAAATTTTATAAAAAATAAAATAAGCTTCCTATTACTTTCAAAATCAGACAGTAAATTAACAATAATTGGTAATTAGCTGTTGCTGGGCACTGATAAGAATAAAGGAAAAGACCAAGTAGGTAGCAAAACCTGGACCAAGTAATACAAGTCTTTCAAATGTTCACCAAAAAGGAAAAGACTACTCAGAAAAACGAATGTAAATTTATGATGGTACATCATACTGTGAGATTAATCCTTGAATGCCACCTAGTGACAACAATAAAAATTTACTTGCAAATATTTGTGGTCTCCAAGTAGCTACTTGGTGAAGGCAATGGCACCCCACTCCAGTACTCTTGCCTGCAAAATCCATGGACAGAGGAGCCTGGTAGGCTGCAGTCCATGAGGTTGCTAAGAGTTGGACACAACTGAGAGACTTCACTTTCACTTTTCACTTTCATGCAGTGGGGAAGGAAATGACAACCCAGTCCAGTGTTCTTGCCTGGAGATCCGAGGGACGGGGAAGCCTGGTGGGCTGCTGTCTATGGGGTCGCACAGAGTCAGACACGACTGAAGCGACTTAGCAGCAGCAGCAGCAGTAGCTACTTAGCATAGGAGGCTTATATAGAACAAGTATTTTTCATAGTATCTCTCTGAAATTTATTCATTCATCCCAATAATCATACAAGAAGCCAGTAAGACAAGTGCAATGGATATGGCAATAAATATAGCATGGCGCCTCACCTTAAGAAGTTCTGTAGTCCCTTAGGTGAGATACATGTAACCAATTAAGATGACATCTATGAAACCATTATCCAGTGCGTAGGACACAGTATGTATTCAAAAATGCTTTTAAAGGAAAACACCTAACATGTATAACTTATAAAAGTGCCATTAGTATACAGCATAACAGAGCTTTAAGTGCTAAGTAAAAGAGGAAAAAAATAATCTACTTCAACTTTGGTAATTTAGAAGGCTCAAAGTGTCATTTTGTATCTGATTTATGTACTTAAACTTTAGTCATTATAGTTATCTTATTTGTATGTGCTTTTTAAAAAGCTAGTTGAAATCAAATAAAACTAAACAAGCAAATGTAATAATCATATTTATATAAATATATATGCATACATAAATCCCTCTAGTACATGTATGCAAACAACA
Organism: Ovis aries; assembly: GCF_016772045.2. NCBI lineage: Eukaryota > Metazoa > Chordata > Mammalia > Artiodactyla > Bovidae > Ovis > Ovis aries. The sequence goes on along the minus strand of NC_056061.1, from coordinate 36,574,873 downwards.
TTTATACCACTATTCATTTATTTATTCCACTGAAATTTGTGTGGGTAGCAAGTACAATCGGGGCTGAGCACAAAGGAACTATGAAGTAATATAAGTGGTATAATCTTGTACTGAGTAAGAACTTGGCACAGGTGTTCGTTAACTTTTCACAACAATCTAGCGATACTATTCCTAATTTAAACATGGGAAGACGAGTGCTGTACAGGTGAAGCAAACAGGCTGAGAGCCTATGTAGAGCAGAAGAGCTGTACTGGCAAGTAACCAGAGTCAGAACTGGGAGGACGTCAGGCTGCTGAGGCCATAAATCCAAAGTGCTTGTATTATACCCTGCGGAGATGGACAGAGCATGATAGACAGAGGAGCCTGGGGGGTCTAGAGTCCGCGCGGTCTCAAAAAGTCTGACACGACTGAGCACGCATATGCACATGCGCCGCTGCGTAGATGCGAGGAACTCTGTACAAAGAAGGTACGTACAGTTACAGAAAGACTAACACATTTGAAAGTGTGGACCACAGGGCACTGGCACAGAACAGGTACCCCATCATGTCTGCTGAATAGATTTCCATAAGCCTCAAACATGCTTCAGTGTTTCTAACAGAGCAGAGGGAAATGGTAGATATAGGGCTGGAACTTCTGACCTTTTGGCATTAGTTAGCATTAGGGAGTCAATCCGATTAGGGATCAAATAGCAAAGATGCCTCATAAAATGTCTGCATTAAAATGACTGCTTGATAGAATACTTTCTCCAGTTATTCTAAACTAGTGTTATCAAGGATAGCATTCTGGGCAACATTCCTAATCTAACATGACCTTGGTGTTGATCATTGTTGTTATACAGCCTGGCAAAATTTTTGGGAATCTAAAGACTGAAAAATTCATTACCTTGAGAGCACAGCACACACTCATTGTATAAACTAATTTCACACTTGGCTTCCACAGATTACCAAATTTAACTTCACATTCAAACCATAATTTAAGGGAATTTGTTTCCTTAAGGAGAAAATTTACTTTAATTGGGAACTAGTCTAGTAGACAAAATAAGATGAAGAAAATTTAGCAATGGCTATACTTCACTATATTAGCGAAAAATTTCAAGGTATATGTTTTGTTATTTGAATGCTATTTATAGTATTAAATGGAATTATGGTTCTAGACAGTCGACATTTCTGAAAATGACAAACACTAATAAGTAGTTTATGAATATCAGGTGAATCTGTGGGCTACAATTCATTTTTAATTTTTCAGGAATTGACCAAATAGTTTCACTGATGATGGTATTTTATAGTCCCTAAGAAAAAGAATTCCTGAGGACAAGAGTTACTCATCTGTGTCTTTTGCATAAAAGCATCACTATTTGGTGTTTACCACTTACAAAAAGCTATCAAGGAAAATAATCCTAACTTTACAAAGGTGTAGGCCTTCTCAATATGCTTTTCTAGAAACATTGTATAAAAGAGTCTTGCTTTTTATTATAGTTAAGAGAAATGATTACTGCCATTTTGGAAAATATTTAGTCCTGGTCTCAGAAGGTGGCAAATGGTAGGTTAATTAATATAGAAAAATGTATTTATTTTTAACTTACCACATTTTATATAATTGAAATCTAGGCTACAATAAAAAGATTATTTTTGTAGGTAAAAAGACTTTAGTTTGAACAGTACTAGTTTCAAAAATTAGTACCTGAATGAGCTTTGGGCAGTCATCTATCTCTCTGAGAACAATATCTCCTGAGCATCAGTACTGACAGAATATACAAAAAGTACCCAGCAGGCTGGCACAGCCTCAGTCCATTGCTACTGATACTATCTTTGTACAACAGACTATTCTATAATAGATCCTAGTGACCCAAGACCTAACTATTAAAACCATGCCATTATAGTAGGCAGTGAGGATAAAAACTGAGTTATAGTATTTCTTTTGGAGACAATCCCTACATCATAATTAATTTTCTAATTTTTTATTTTCTTATAATTTTGCTGCTAGAAAGCAGCATCTTTCCTGATTTCTAACTTCCAACTAGATCTTCTAGACCTTACCTAACTTTCTGAACCCAGATCAAGTATTATCACCTTCATGAACAAAGCCTTTCCTGATAGGCTGGGGCCAAAGGTGTTTTCTCCTTCTACTGAGTCCTTCTTTAGACCTTTATTACCTACCAGCACTATTGCACTGCGTTTTTGTATCTTTCCCTCCCATTCTGGACTATATCCTCCTTCACAGAGGAACTGCATACTGTGTGCGTTTTCATCCTCTAAAAAGGCTGGTAGATAAGATCAACAGATCTAAGTGAAATTTCTATAATACTTCAGTTCAAATATTTCACTTATTCATGTATTTAATAGTTATATTCCACCTACTTTCAGAAACTGAGTCAACTTGAATGGGAAGAAGAAAAGTGTTGAGTGATGGCACAACAATAAAAAATGCTGTAAGAACAGCAAGAACTCGTTTCACTGTTTGACACACAGATTCTTAACCTTAGAATGTTTATCCTCTTTACCAGTTAAGATGTTACCTAGGCTTCCAGGGTCTGCTAGCTAAATCTTAACACAAAAACACACCACAATGAAATAAATTATAATACTGTAGCTCAATTTAAGCAATCATATTTTCTATAACAAAGTTAGTCAAATGAGCTAAAACAGAAGAGCTCTATTAACCTTATAAAAACTTTATAAAATACTTCATAATAAATTTTATAAAAGTTTATATGAACACAATTATTATTACTATTTCCTTAGTTTGTATAGCTGTGGTTAGATTTCTGTCCTTTCACAAAACCTCATGACTTAAAAGCATAGTCTTTTAGCCATGAGTTGTTATCAGTTCTCATTTGCATTTTATATTGCTCTGATCTAATCAAGGCTATCACCATTCTACCTCTTGTGTCTCATGACTGTGTATGAAATAAAATGTATTATTTTATATTACAAAATAGCAATCAACTCAACCTTTATTTTTCTTAGTTCTTTCTTGAAGCTGATGATTCCAATTCCAACCTTTTGCTTATTAGCTCTTACCTCCGCATTTAGATTATCTGCAAGGCTTTCCAGAAACTGGCTCTCAATTGGGTTTTGTTGAGTGAGCAAAGAGAGGTAATGGCTGAGTTTATCATGGGTTGTTATGATGATTCCTTCTCCAAATTTGTCAAATTGTGGTCTTCCGGCTCGACCAAATATCTGCATGACATCTAAAATTCCAAGGTCAACAAAGGAGCCTCTTTTTGCAGCATATATTTGTGTTCCCTAGATGAGGGAAAGTTAATAAAAATTTACATAAACACACACAAATATAATCCTGATGAGTTGAATACTGAAATTAGGCAAATATGGCAAGATCTCAAAAGTGTACTTTAACTAATCCTTTCATTATCTGTGATAGAGTTAAATTTTCACAATATAAACTAGATTCTTTTGGAGAAAATAATTTTGACCTTATATGAATAACATTCAAAGTCACCGAAGCAGCCAAATCACAATAATTTTCTAAATAAATCAATCCATAGGTTTGTTTTAAGATATCTCAAATCCATGCAAAAAGGAAGGTAAGCTCTCACCTTAATAATAACAGCGTGAGCAGGAAGATTGACACCCCAGGCTAACGTAGCCGTACAGACTAGGACTTTGATATGCCCATTAGAAAACAAGCTTTCAACCAAATTTCTGTCCTGCCGAAGCATGCCTGCGTGATGAATACTAAAACCATCTGGAAATAATTCTCGTACTTGTCTATTTCTTGACTTTTGCACCTAGAGTAGACAGCAACAAAACATAAAAGTGTTATTTAGCATTTAAAAGCAATTGTTATTTAGCATGTCTCCTGAATAAGTTTATCAAAGAGAGCATATAATTATTGTTAAGCATCTTAAGGTGTTACTAAGTTTTAGTATATAATGTGTTATACAAGATCACTTAAAATTATATTTCAGCTATCTTAAAAAATAGGTAACCTTGAACATGGCACAAAATCCAAAAGGAAAGAAGTTACACTCAAGTGTTTTTTTCACTCAGGTATCCTTTTCCTGTAATCAATCAGCATTACCTTTTGTATTCTTTCAAAAGAAGTCTATTAAAAGTAAGCGTAATTCTCAGTGGGTTCCAACTCATTCAGAGTAAAGGTCAGAGTCCTTACCATGCCATACCTACAAAAATCATTCCCATCCCTGAACCGCACTTACTCATGCCAGACACAAGGACTGGCTTTTTCTCTAAGGTCTTTTTTTTAAAAAAACAAATCCATACCTGCCTTGAGGTCTTCACACTGTCTGTTCTAGACTCACTGCCTTGGAAACCTCTCCCCCTTACCGAGATACCCTGGTTCCGCTGGTCATGTACTCCTTCTTATGATAATGAGCCAATAAGCCCAGCTGTGCTCCCCTCACACCTGTGTTCCTGCTGATCTCTGACAGGAGGGCACTAGCCACCTGTCTTATCTCCTCAACTTTACATCTGCCCTGAATATACTAACCCGATTCTGCGGGCTGGTCTTTGGCCTGGTCTGAGCTCAGATGTGGGGTCTGATCCACTTATCTGTAATTTGTGTAAGTTCTACAGCAAATCTTTTAAAATTCACTGACAGCTCATCGTACAATGGAGAAATTTTTTCTGCAAAATTAAAGACTAACGTAAGTGCTCAAAATTTCTGTTTGGGCACCACATCCTGCTCGTTTGCTGTTGCTCGGAAAATTTCAAGTTCAACATCTTGATAGCTTCTTTTGAAAGAGTGTTTTCCATAGTTTTTATGTAAGGTGAACTACACTGGCAGGGAACAGGGTTCTAGCACAGACTTCATCACACTCACTATCTCTTAAAATTAGAAACTTCTAAGTTAATAATAATTAAGAAAATGATCTGCGAAAACCACACTCCATGAAATCTGCTTCGAATATAAAATGGAAGGGAATAAATTAACAAACCGCACCATCTAGTGGCCAGCCAAGTAGATAACAACTTGGAAATATATACACAAAAAGATTTATCTTTTTAAAATTTCATGGGGAGAGTATTACTTCATTTTTGTGCAGTGTGGTCAGCCTCTTACAAATAATTTTATATGCACACATTATGATTAGCTCCACTGGCCTTAAGTTAAGGCTCATACTGCCTTAACTTTAATCCTTTTAGATGTGTTTGTTAATATCAATCTCACAAATACGGGCTCCATGTTATGGAGTATTTCGGTCTCCGTGTTATGGAGTATTTGCTAGTATCTAACAAAGCTCCTTTGCAAGGTCAAGGTAGAAAAAGAAAAACATTTTACCTACTTCCTTTCTTCCCTAACATTCATGAGTGAACATTCAGAGCCAACAGAGGAAACTGAAAAAGACTGCTTAGAGACATTCAGAGCAAATCATACCGCTGGATGGCTCTTTTGGGTGCATCTGTTGTTTGTGGACTCCTGAACTGGAATATCTTGATGGCTTGTTATAAATGCAGATTTTTAGTCAAAATCCTGTTGAGTTAAGCCTTGACTTGTGACACCACGACACAGTAAGAAGCTGAACCCTGGAAATATGTAACTGTGGTGCAGAATATTCCTAGAAGGTTGTAGCTGGATCATGGGGTTCTGATACAGCACCTCCCACCCTGACCAGGTGGGTTCAACCAGCTTGGTCTCTGTAAGCAACCAAGAGGTCCCAGGGGTCACTTCTCCTTTGTCTCTATTCTTACTGATATTCTGTGCTGTTGCTTTTTTAAAAAAAATTTATTACTTCAGTAGAGACCTGAAGTGACAACAATCTTAAAGTAAGACTGGCTTGGTCTTTCTCAACTATCTTTGAATCTGAAGCTGCTGTTTTTGATCTAGCCTAGTTCACAGTAGAAATAAATGAGAAATCTTAGGAAAGAGATCCAGGGATAAGTATGCTTTAAAACCTTATTTAAAAAATTATCATATAGTCAAATTATCTTTTCACTTTTGGTGTATAGTTCTATGAACTTTAGTATATGTTCAAACTGTGTAACCACCATGATAATGATACAAACAGTTCCTTTACACACCCCCTCAAATTCTCTTGTTATTTCTTTATAGTTAAACCCTCTCCTCCTACAGCCCCTGGTAGATCAGACTCCCTGATCTGCTCTAGGAAAATATGTGACTAACATTTATATTAAAACTTATAGAAAATTATAAGAGCAATGGCAGAAAATTTAAAGGCTGTCTAACATTTAGGTTTTCATCCTTTTTAAAGACAAATTCATTCTAATGTTAGTTAGGGACCTTAGAGCACAGAAATAGAAGTCTAAAAATTAATCTTACAGAGGCAGTGTAATAGCACTGACATTAAAACCTGATAAAGCAGCAGAAAACAGAATACAATAGAGAAATATCTCTTGAGAATATTAAACCAAACAGTAAAGAGCTTTGGAAAATAGAATTCGCCAATGCATTAAAACAACATATCACAACTAAGAAAATTAAACCCCAGAAGGCAAGGGCACTATCTATACCTATAAATATATTTATATGAACATGCTTATGAACGAGTCAAAGGAGAAAGAACACAGATGATCTAAAGGCACTGAAAGCTCACAAAAGACCACATTCAATCTTAATGAGCAGAGGTGACAATATTGATTTTAAACCACACTGAATCATAAAACATTAGGAGTATATCTATCAAAGTTAGAAACAAGGCAACGTTGTTTACAATCAGCTAACCAATGTCGTAAATAATGGAATCAGACAAGAGAAAATAATAAAAAGTAGAACTACTAGAACAAAAGAGATCAATTATTAGTTGCAGATGAAATAAACATTTATTTAGAAACTTGAGACTTAATTAAAAACTACTAATGACTGAATTCAGAAAGGTGACAGTCTCCCAAATCAATATTTTAAACAAGTGTTTCTATATATAAAGAATAACTTGTTAGAAAATAAAAGAGAAAAAATATCACATCTATAAAAGCCATAAAAAACAGAAAAAAGCAAGAAATAGGTAGAACCCTACAGGAAGAAATCATCATAACACTGCCAAAGGATACTCAACAAATGAAATCATATGCTTTGTTTTTGAGTTGGAAAAACCTGATTTGATAAAAATATCAATTCTCACTAAAGTAATCTGTAAATCAATATATTAACTTAACTAAAAGGCAAACATCATTTCTTGGAAGTGATACTGAAGTATATCCTAAAAAGTACACCTGTATATTTATCCAGGAAAAAAAATTCTAAAATTGAAGAATAATGAGGATGCTTATCCCAAGCACATATTAAAAATACTATAAAAACAGGATAAGTAAAGTAGTTTGATACCAGAGAAGAGTCAATAAGCTCAAGGAAATAGAGAAAACTCAGAAACTAACTCAGGCAAATGTGAGAATTTTGTATGTTACATTAAATTTTATAATCAATGGAATAAACAAGGAGTCCTGCCTGCTAATGCCGGAGATGTAAGAGACATGGGTTCGATCCCTGGGTCTGGAAGATGCCCTGGAGAAGGAAATAGCAGCCCATTCCAGTATTCTTTCCTGGAAAATTCCATGGACAGAGGAGCCTGGTGGTCTATAATCCATGGGGTTGCAAGGAGTCATACACGACTGGAGCGACTTAACACGGACATTCAGAAACTCATTTGCTGCAGGAGGTCATCAAAAAGATGTGACCACCAATTTGACCCACAAGCTAGGCCCAGGTAATCAGAGGTGCCTCATCCTTTCCCCAGTCCTTGGAATGTGCACTCTGCTTGCCTTCACTATGCTAGAGGCTGGCCAAGAACATAGCCTTTAGTTAGAAATGCAGTGTTGACTGTACGTAACTAAATCCCGTTAAGGCTTCTATATAAACTTTTAAGATTGTAGCAGGTAGGTTTGGAGATCTAGTTGTATATAAATTCCCTTAATTTTTAAACCTGAGACCCACCAGTCTAGAATGGTCGGCCTCTTTCTTCAGTGTCTCCTTGCCCTCTGTATATGGAGGGTTTCAGATTATACTCAGAAAGGTCTCGAGGAGAATGCAAACCAATACCATCACTGTATGTAGTAAGTTCCAGACGGATCAAAGATTTAATAATAAATATTAAAAATTAAATTTAAAAAGGGCTGGAGGACATCATGATTAAGTGGGTGTGGCCTTTATAAGCAAGACAAAGCCCAAATACTATAAAAACTAATAAAAATCTCATCATGGTAAAAATATTCGTAAATAAATCAAAATCACAGGTTAGGAGAAATGTTTGTAACACATAGAGTAGTACATGCAATTTACAGAAGAAATTCAAATAGCAAATGTGAAAAATGCTGTTTCACTCATAAAGAAACGCCAGTTAAAAAAATAATGAAGTATCTTTTTTGCCTTTTAATCTGTCATAAACTCAAAAATTCTAACACTGCTCGGTGGTGGCAGTTAGACAGGAGGAAGTTACTGTTCCAGGAAATGTAAACTGGAACAATCTCCTTAGTAGGCAATTCAGGACCACTCATTCGCCAAACTTTTAAATGCATGTACCATGTTGATGGATGAATTCCACTGCCAGGAATTCCATGACGTATCACTAAGCAAAAAGAGCAAGAGACATGAAAGCGTGCCTAACACGATCCAGTTTTTCCATACTGAACCTCACATGCAAACACACACAATGGTAGTTGTACAAAATCTTCCCTTGAAAGGAATATAAACAAAAGAAGTTTTTTTTACAAGAGTTTCATCTGAAGAAATGAATGAAGGTAGATGGTTAAGGCCATGAATTATGGAGCTGAACTTGTTTATTATTAATACAAGATGCCTGCTGCTTCCTCAAGTATCAGAACAGTTGTTTTCCACCTGGCTTCTCAGGGTGAGCTCTACTCGGAGGCTAGGCTTTTAGGCTTCTGTAGCCTCTGAAGGGCTGGAGGGGTATAATCCACCTTGTTCACATTCTCTGAACAGAGTATTGGATTCTCTGAGGAAGCCATCAGGGATCCAACACCATTGGATATAGTCTCTCTCTACATGGAAATTCAGCACAAAGAACATTAAACTGTAAAAAGGTAAAGGAAGTCAAGAGAGTAGCACCAAAATTATCTAAATTGGTTTTCCTGGACTTTATATTTCCAGTTCTCACAAGTCAACTTACCATACAGGGCTTTATTTTTCAGTAAAACTAAACCAGAATGGATAACTGCTAAGAATCCATTAGCACACAGAGGATGCTAATTTTTTTCCCCCAGTGAAAGCACACCCCAGCTTCCTTCTATGACTTTACTTACCTTTTCCCTAACTGTGACACAGAAAATCAGTGTGACTACTTTTTAAAATGAATAAGGTTAAAATATAAACACTTTCTAAAACTGACTTCCAAACTAACACAAATACATGGTTAAAGGAAGACTGACAGCAAAAACTGAAGATATTAAAAGAAAATAAATTAACTCCATAAGATGAACAAAATATGCATATGTAACACAAGACCTTTAGCTCAGTTACAAACCCTGAATGAAAGAGTAATGGGAAAGGGCATAGATAATTTAGTGACCTCTGTAAGCCTTCTGAAGTAATTTATCTTGATAAGATATGCTTTAATGTAGATAATTTCAAATCCATTAAGAAGAAATAATCTAACTGTCATCATAAAAACTAAAATTTAACCAGAAGGAGGCAAATAGTTTCTAGCAAATTATACCATTCTTTTTCACAATTACCAGTGAGCATGCCTTAATGATATTAGAAAAAAATATTATAGAGTCCTCATCTTGGGAAAGTGCTATTTTCATCATTCATTGTTTATAAAGTTAATCAATGAACTACTCTTCTACGGTCCTCTAAATTCTGACCAAAATCTATATACCTAGCCCTTCCTTCACCTTACAGTCCAGCGGTCAAGAAACACTCATTCTTCAAATATATGAATTGGTTCCCTTTGCCCATGTTCTTGTTCTTTTTCTCTTGGAATGTCCTTTACTTTTCTTTCTTTCTTCCTTTTTTTTTTTTTTTTAAATGTCCTTTACTACTTTTTTTTGTTGTTGTTGATTACTGAAATACAAGACCACCAGCTTAATCTCTTTTTGTCTTTCCGTTGAACTGTTCATTCTTCTCTCATGTTATATGCCACATTTTTCTTTTCTTATACGTGTATTTCTAAATCCTCTGTGGAATTGTACATCTTGCCTCATTTGGTCATTTATTTAGAGAGGCACATTTGATCAGCTGAACTAAAATTGACATATTTAGAACTGGATGTCTAATATACTCTAACATCGGTTTTCTTAGTAGGTATATCATATGTAATTGAATTAACTGTCCATACTTTAAAATTCACCTAGTTCTGGACATTTAGCTGTCCGTAGTTTTTTCATTATATTTAATATGTTTGGATGAAACTCTTGGTGTACATTAACTTTTTCAAGGAAAGGTTCGCAGGTTTAGTATTTCAAGGTTAAAGGCTCTGAAAAAAAGTTTGGCTCTTAAAATATACTACCAAAAACTTTTTAAAAAGAATTTAACTAATTACTGCAACAGGAAATCTAGGAGTAGTCAAATCCTCAATCACCTTCAGAATTTGACATTATCATTTTTAGTGTTTGATAATTTATTGGGTTTAAGAATATACAGTCTATTAATGTATACAACTTTAGTGATTTTTTTTCCCATAGTTTATCTATTTTATTTCCTTCTTTTCTTTGTTTACTTATTAGAAACCATGTTTTAGTTATTAAACATAATAAGTACAACATCTAAAGATATAGATATTAACTAGTCTGTTGTATTTGTGACTAATATTTCCCCAACCTATTTATTACTTTTTACAATTCAATATATTTTTTGTTGTCCAAAATCTTCAAATTTAAATGTTGTCACATCTACTAATCTTTAAAGCTGTCATCTTCTTTACCTTCAAAGTTCATATATAACCATTTACAGTGTTTACTATGTGACTGGCAAGATCTGTTACCTCATTTTCATTTTGTTTATGACAAATTGTAGCCCAAGGAAGGCAAAAGACTGATATGTTAGAGTATGTGAGTCAAGATTAAAACCCAGGTTTGCCTGGATTCAGTCTTTATGCTAAAGCGACTATTTCCCTTTGAAAATGAAAAAGTCATGCCTCCAAAAATCCAATTGAACACTCAGATCTATTGTTTAATTAATTTTCTTTGATTTCATTTAAAAGTTAATATACTTTTAACATTCTTTTTATGAGGTTACAGACAGACAGCAGAATTAATATATTAGCCTTCAGAAGGAAAGGGGGTTGATATGCCTGAGGAAAGAATAAACTCTGAGATAACATTTTATACTTGTTTAAAGTAAAAAAGTAAGAGAAAGGGGGTTATTAGGTACCTGCTACTCTCTTTAGCTAACAGATATCATCTGTTCCTGGAAGAGGAAATTCTAATTTTATTAGGCTATCATGATGTTGGAAAGCTGCTACAACAGAAATAATTAAGGCTATCAGTATTAAGTATCTGATAACTTATATCAAATCCCAATTCCTAGAACTTAGGCAAAGGCCAAAGCTAACCTATGAAAACAGGAGATGGTTGGTAGATACAGATAATATTAAAAAGTCATAAAATAATACTTCAAAGTAGCTTGAGGGTACATACCGTTACTGGCTTTTTCTTAGTGTTCTGATTTGCTTAATAGATATCCCTAATAACTACATTCATGAGACTTGCTGCATGATAGACCATATCTACGTGTGTGTGTTAGTCACTCAGTCATGTCTGACTCTTTGCAACCCCAAAGGACTGTAGCCCGCCAGGCTCCACTGTCCACAGGATTCTCCAGGCAAGAATACTGGAGTGGGTTGCCATGCCCTCCTCCAGGGGATCTTCCTGACCCAGGTCTCCTGCACTGCAGGTGATTTCTTTACTGCCTGAGCTACCATGGAAGCTCATATCAACTTATACGGAAAACTTTTAATATCACTAATATATGTAAAAAATTGAACCACATTGGTGTCCATAAATCGGAGAAATATGGTACAGAGTGGTGGGAATACCCATCTTAGTACTAAAATATTTAATGCCTGTTAAAAGTTTTGTCCCTAAAGGAAAGAATTTATTTCACTGAGATGGAAAGTGAAACAGAATCTGAAGATTCTAATTAGAATAATTTATTCAACTTAAAATTATAATTAAAGACAATCGCTTACCCAATGAAAATGTGTGTATCCCTAACGATAACTTCTACAAATAAACATAATCTACTGCTGCTATTCCCTAAAGTATGTTCTATCTTATCGAAAATAGTGATTTCTTAAGAAGAGTTTCTCTGTGGGAGAGGGTGACAATAATATGCAAAGTAAATTTCTAGAAGTAGATTACCATAATACGACATGTAATGTTTTATCATTTTTCAGCTAGTTTCCAAAATAATTTCATATATCATTCCATTTGTCTCTCACAGTAAACTACTAGAACAGGTATTATTTACCCCATTATTATTCCACTTGATAGAAGAGAAAGTTTAGGTGTTTAAGGCTTCTGAGGTGAAGTCAGAGCCAAAGTTTTGTCAATGTGCCCTCTTACTTTGGGCCTCATTTGGAATTCCTGAGATGCTCCCTTCCTCTAGGAGAACTGTAAGTACCATCTTTATAGCTTAAGTTACTCTCAGAGTACTTCATTTTCTGTTCTGTATTTTCCTGTTTCAGCGGACAATTTGGAAATAACAGTTGGTTTTGCAGCTGGGAGTGAATTTGAAATAAAAAATGGGACTGGCATGAGGGGGTCTTGAAATAGAACTGGTACTGGGAAGAAGAGATTCAATTTCAGCTGTGATTAAGGTACAGACATAGCCTTATTATATACACACACCACTCCTCCAATTCCACGAAAAAGAATCCGTAATGAGTCTTATTTATTATTTAACAAATAAAGTGACTGTACGTTGAATAAAACTGTGAAGAAATGCTTTTTAAAAACCATACTTGGTGAGTTAGGAATTGAGATGGTTACTTTAAACACTTAGGCGTAACGTATGGCTATGGCACAATAGATATTGAGCTGTATTTCCATCAATAGGAGTCATGAGACTAAATTTTTATGTACTACCATAGCAAATTTACCTTCTAATTTTCATGTTTTGAATACTTAATTTTCCATTTTTCAAATTTGTGAGAAGAAATATCTCCTACCACCACGGTAACAGTGTCCTTCGATTGCTTGAAAGTTAATACTATTCAAGTTTAAAAGGCATTTCAAGGAATAGGAACAAACATATATCCTGTACTAGAAGAATAAACTAAAATTCTAGAGCTTTGAGAAAATATTCAGAAAGATTACTATCTTTTGTTATAAAATAATTTCCACGGTGGAGGGGCCAACTGTTTTAAGTCTTTCTTTAGGATATAGCTGGGCCTAAGAAATGTTCTTCCATTTAATTAAAAAAACAAAACAAAACCACAAACTCAAAGCTCTAAAGCCTTTAGCAAACCACAGGTTGGGTTTGATATATTCACTTTTGAACAAACAGGGTGCACTGTTTGTGCAATGGGTGGTGAAAAGGTAGACTTCGGAGTCAGACTAACTCAAATCACAGCTCCACTTACTACACGGGAGTCTCTGGGAAAATTTATTCTTTTTTCTCAGTTTTCTTATTTGTAAAATAGGGATGAGAATCTTTAAAAGACAGAATAGTGGCATTCTGTCAAATGAGATAATTAAAGTGAGAACCTCTCTTCAAAAGGCAAACAAATTTTAGGGTAGCTACGATCAGCCAAATACTATATTAAAAAATATAACGGAGAAAAGGACAATGTTCCTTGAAAACATGTACTTATTAATAAATCTCTGTGGAATCCACCCTTGTTTAAAAAAATAATAACAAGTAGGTCAGGTTAAAAATCAAGGATAATAAAAATATCCAAAAAAAGGTCCAATAAAATGATTAGGGTTTTCCAAGTCTACCTAACTGTAGGAAAACTCTACATTTCTCTCCTTTTTTTTTAAATTTCAGCTTAGTGTTCTGTGATTACATGTTTGGTGGTGTGGCCTTAAATAAATATCATTTGAAAATGTCTCTACATAAACTATTTCTATATGCTTTAGACTATTTAATGCTATATTTGAATTACTTATGCATACATGTCACACCAAGAGGTAACAATAGTACAAACCTACATCATAAGTTGTGACCACTGAATAAGTAATAGAGAGCAATGAAAACAATGCCTGGCTCAAGTAAACTCTTGATAAATACTGAATATTATTATCACAATGAAACAATAAACTTGTATGATTTAGAATAGCAATGACTCTCAGAATGGAGAGCTATGAAATAACCAGAAATCCACAAGGTGGCTCTCAAGGCTTGGCTTTTAAACACAATAGAGCTGCTCTGTGTTTCCAAAGAAAATGAAACAAGACTTATGAACGCTGACCTTACTTTTCAAAGACTCTCATAAATTTATAATTAATAGATAACTGGAAGAATACAAAGCTGCATAATAAGTGGTATGTAATAGAAAATTTTATAAAGAGAAAAAAATGGATAAATTTTGTAGTTACAGTGACAGAGAATCTGACATTCAAAACAACCTGTATCAGATTATCACAGATAGAATTTAAAAGATCAATATAAAATGGTAAAATTTACAGCACAATCCTAATAACCAAATACATCTTATTAAGCTAGTAAGTATGAAGGTACAGAGCATATGTAGCAGCTGCTCAGCAACTATCAGTTCAATCTTATGCATACAAAATATTTTGAAGTTCCCACCATTTTATGCATACAGTTTCTTTTTAATTAAAAATTTATTTGTATAGCTTTAAATCAAGGCAAAATTTTCTGCAAATGGGATAAAGGGCATTTTCGGTTTTGTGAGCCATAAATCTCAATAGAAAGTACTCAATTCTCCCCCCATGTGTAAAGACATCCATAGAAGATAAAGGAAGGGCTCTGACTGTTTTTTAATTAAACTAATTACAAAAAACAAACTAATTACAAAAATTGCCACCTTTGGCCCTCAGGCTGTAGTCTGTCTACTCTATGGAAATCATCATTTGATATGAGTAAACAAAATCTTTGGTAAATCTTTGAATACTGCTGCTGCTGCTAAGTCGCTTCAGTCGTGTCTGACTCTGTGTGACCGCATAGACGGAAGCCCACCAGGCTCCCCCGTCCCTGGGATTCATGGGTTGCCATTTCCTTCTCCGATGCAGGAAAGTGAAAAGTGAAAGTGAAGTCACTCAGTCGTGTCTGACTCTGTGCGACCCCATGGACTGCAGCCCACCAGGCTCCTCCGTCCATGGAATTTCCCAGGCAAGAGTACTGGACTTTGAATACTATCCATACCCAAATAACCTATAGATGTGCTTCTCAAACTATCATGTGCAGAAATCCTCTAGAGATCAAGCAGAAATGCAGATTAGGAGGCAGTATATCATGGCAGGGGTGGGGGTGGGTAAGGCTTTGCCTTTGTAACAAGGACCCAGACTTTTCAGGCCCTTTGAGTATATACTGAATAGCAAGGCAGTTGTTCTGAATCTTTTGGGTCTCAAACTCGTACTCTCATAAAGAGCTTTTATGTTTATGTTATTTACAGGGAATTCCCTGGTGGCTCACATGGCAAAGAATCTGCCTGCAACGTGGGAGGCCAGGGTTTGATCCCTGGGTTGGGAAAATCCCTCGGAGATGGGAATGGCTACCCACTCCAGTATTCTTGCCTGGAAAAGCCCATGGACAGAGGAGACTGGTGGGCTACAGGCTATGGGGCTTCAAAGAGTCAGACACGACTCTTTCACTCCTCAATGTTATGTGGCAGCATGAATGGGAGGGGAGCTTGCGGATACATGTGTATGTATGGCGGAGTCCCTCTGCTGTCCACCTGAAACTACTGTACAGTGTTAATTGGTTACACTCAAATATAAAATAAAACGTTTTTTTAAAAAACAGCTTTTGTTTATGCTAATTACGTCTGTCCGTGCTGACCCTAAAAAAAACTTATCTTTAAAAGAAGAATCCATTAGACATTAACAGATTTTAGAATATTTAACTGTATTTTACACTTTAACTATATTTTAAAGAGAACTAAACATTACAATTATAATCACATAGAAAAAAGTGCTAACTGAACACATCAAGCACTGAGATCCTTTGAAAGTCAAGAAAAAAGTAAAATTATAACATGATATTTCTATAATTTAACTTATTGGAAATTAGAGACCATGGATCTTCCATATATAAAATATCTGGCACATTATGTATTTTAGTTCTTGTACTGTTTTGTCATTTGTTCCCTACCTGTTTTTCTGCATGTCCATATTCAGGTCCTTGAGTAGGTAAAAAGTAGGAAATATGGCCATTATTCTTGGCTCTCTCTATTAGAGACATAGCTGTTCTTACAGTGGCATTTCTAGCATGTACAAACACCATCACCTAAAATAAAGGAAAACAGTGGATTTAATATTCACATTCATTAAGAAATAGCTTAATATTGGTCTGGAAATCACAGTATATAAACAACTATTAACTTTTCAAAATAACCCTCTAGCTTATGAACATGTCAACATTTGCTTATTTTAGAACAAATTGCATTTGGATAAAGACAAGTTAAATAAAAGTCAATCCTATGGTTTTGTTTATCATTAATCCTAAAAATAGGCAGAAGTCAAAATGAAATTAATGGATTATATAAAATGTGAAATTTAATGTATGCATTTTTCTTCTGATGATGTGATTCATTAGCACAATCATATATTACGGGTATAAAAAACATACTAGAGCCTTATTGTCCCTAGTCAATAAAACTGCCAGTATCATTAAGATGTTTAAGGAAACTGAAAACAATAAAGATCACTTTTCTTTGGATGAAACTGTGTCTAAGAACAACCATTTAAATAGAGTTCAGGGGACTGCTGGAGAAGACAAAGCTTCTAGAGAGGTATTTGGAATTTTCTGTTGTGGCAGCCTTTCTACAAAGTAACAGTGGAAATCTGAATTAGGGGAAGTTGAGTGTCTGGATGCTTTGTCAAGAGGAAGAGGATAAAAGTCCTTTCAGGGATAGTAGTCAGGCAATGTGAAGGCAAAAAAGAGAGTAAAATCAGAGAGTGACTGGCAATCTGCATTTGCTGTCTATCAGGTCCTGCCTTCTCTTCTATGTGATGTTTCTTCTTTGGTCTCCACTCTCCTGTCCCCTTCCTTCACAGTTCAACCTCAGCCTTCTGAAAGAGCCATGACTAATTCCTAATTCTTGCCTCTCTTTCCAGTATCTCTCCATGTTTTCCTGTCAACAGTGTTTTCCCAGAAGCTGGAACTTTGGTGTTATCTCAGGCTACATATACAGAAGGATATGTAACAGACTGCTTTCAGTCAGAAAATTAATATGCTCATGGGAGTTGACCTGAGTAAGAGATCATTTTGACCTGCATACACTTTCAACAAAAGTGATAATGGGAAGGAGGTCTGGTATATGACCAGAAAGGAGACAGAATGATACAGATCTAGAGCTCATGCCATATAATTGACCATAGTAACCTTTGACTGTGTGGATCACAATAAACTGTGGAAAATTCTGAAATAGATGGGAATACCAGACCATTTGACTTGCCTCTCGAGAAACCTATATGCAGGGCAGGAAGCACAGTTAGAACTGGACATGGAACAACAGACTGGTTCCAAATAGGAAAAGGAGTACGTCAAGGCTGGATATTGTCACTCTACTTATTTAACTTTTATGCAGAATACATCATGGGAAACGTTGGGCTGGAAGAAGCACAAGCTGGAATCAAGATTGCCAGGAGAAATATCAATAACCTCAGATATGAAGATGACACCACCCTTATGGCGGAAAGCAAAGAAGAACTAAGGAGCCTCTTGATGAAAGTGAAAGAGTAGAGTGAAAAAGTTGGCTTAAAGCTCAACATTCAGAAAACGAAGATCATGGCATCTGGTCCCATTACTTCATGGCAAATAGATGAGGAAACAGTGGAAATAGTGTCAGACTTTATTTTTGGGGCTCCAAAATCACTGCAGATGGTGACTGCAGCCATGAAATTAAAAGATGCTTACTCCTTAGAAGGAAAGTTATGACCAAACTAGATAGCATGTTGAAAAGCAAAGACATCACTTTGCCAACAAAGGTCCGTCTAGTCAAGGCTATGGTTTTTCCAGTGGTCATGTATGGATGTGAGAGTTGGACTGTGAAGAAAACTGAGCGCCAAAGAATTGATGCATTTGAACTGTGGTGCTGGAGAAGACTCTTGAGAGTCCCTTGGACTGAAAGGAGATCCAACCAGTCCATTCTAAAGGAGATCAGTCCTGAGTATTCACTGGAAGGATTGATGTTGAGGCTGAAACTCCAGTACTTTGGCCACCTCATGCGAAGAGTTGACTCATTGGAAAAGACTCTGATGCTGGGAGGGACTAGGGGCAGGAGGAGAAGGGGACGACCGAGGATGAGATGGCTGGATGGCATCACCGACTTGGTGGACATGAGTTTGTGTGAACTCTGGGAGTTGGTGATGGACAGGGATGCCTGGCGTACTGGAACTCATGGGGTCGTAAAGAGTCGGACATGACTGAGTGACTGAATTGAACTGAACTGAACCTTATATTGGGTTGGCAAAAAAGTCTGTTCAGGTTTTTCTGTACCACTGAATGGCAAAGCTGAATGAACGTTTTGGCTAACTCAATGATTCAGTTCAGGGCAGAAGAACCAGAGATCAAATTGCCAACATCTGTTAGATCATCAAAAAAGCAAAAGAGATCCACAAAAACATCTACTTCTGCTTTATTGACTACACCAAAGCCTTTAACTGTGTGGATCACAACAAACTGTGGAAAATTCTGAGACAGATGGGAATCCCAGACCACCTGCCTTCTGAGAAATCTGTATGCAGGTCAAGAAGCAACAATTAGAGCTGGACATGGAACAGACAGGTTCCAAATCGGGAAAGGAGTACCTCAAGGCTGTATATTGTTACCCTGCTTATTTAATTTATATGCAGAGTACATAATGCGAAATGCCGGGCTGGATGAAGCTGGACTCAAGATTGCTAGGAGAAATATCAATATCCTCAGATATGCAGATGACTTCACCCTTATGGCAGAAAGTGAAGAAGAACTAAAGAGTCTCTAGATGAAAATCAAAGAGGAGAGTGAAAAAGTTGACTTAAAACTCAACATTCAGAAAAGTAAGATCATGGCATCCGGTCCCATCACTTCAAGGCAAATAGAGGGGGAAACAATGGAAACAGTGACAGATTTTATTTTGGGGGGCTCCAAAATCACTGCAGATGGTGACTGCAGCCATGAAACTAAAAGATGCTCGCTCCTTGGAAGAAATGCTATGACCAACCTAGATAGCATATTGAAAAGCAGAGACATTACTTTGCCAACAAAGGTCCATCTAGTCAAAGCTATGGTTTTTCCAGTAGTCATGTATGGATGTGAGAGTTGGACTATAAAGAAAGCTGAGAGCCGAAGAATTGATGCTTTTGAACTGTGGTGTTGAAGAAGACTCTTGAGAGTCCCTTGGACTGCAAGGAGATCCAACCAGTTCATCCTAAAGGACATCAGTCCTGAATGTTCATTAGAAGGACTGAGGCTGAAGCTGCAACTCCAATATTCTGGACACCTGATGCGAAGAGCTGACTCACTGGAAAAGACCCAGATGCTGGGAAAGATAGAAGGCAGGAGGACAAGTGGATGACAGAGGATGAGATGGTTGGATGGCATCACTGACTCGATGGACTTAAGTTTGAGCAAGCTCTGGGCGTTGGTGACGGACAGGGAAGCCTGGCATGCTGCAGTTGTGCTGCAGTCCATGGGGTTGCAAATAGTTGGACGTGACTGAGTGGCTGAACTGACTGACTGCACTTATTTTCTGATACTAACATGATTTGAAAAGAAGTATGATCATAAGCATATTTCTGAAGGGAATGATAATAAAATGTATTTCAGTAAGTTTCATGGATACTTAGAAAACCTTTTGATTACCTTATTTTCAACCACACCCACCAAAAAACAAACAAGCCAAAAAATAAATCCGCTTTTCACAGGCTTTCTAGCTTTCTAAGGAGTCAGCTTTACCGCAGAGGATGACAAAGATATGCTGACATTATGTTTATTATGATATTTTCATAATTCCTGACATAAATTGTTTAATACTAATTTAGATATAATATTCTGTTAACCATAATGCCGTGCTGAAGCTTCACCAATTTATTATCTGTCAAATTCCACCATCCTGTCTTCTCAAAGTTAAGGGCATTTCAACTATGAATTTCTTTTTAAAGGGTAATTAAGGCAGAATTTTTTCTTTTATATAAAAATATATTTGACCACGCACAAAATCTCAATTACCCCAACATTAAATTTTAAGAAAATCTCAATTAGAATGAAGTTATATTTTATTATTTTATTTACTTAAATTACTTGTATTTTATTAATTTGCTTAAACGTTTCTGGGCATGCAGTCACTACCAAGCTTTAAGAAAACTGCTGTGAAAAAGAGACAAAGTTCCTATCCTCATAGAGATGGGAATCTTGTGTGATGGATTAAATAAGCACAAAATATTTTTTTTTTACTTAATATATATTTATTGGCCATGTGTGTGTAAAATACTGTTGGGAGACATATGAAAATGGATAAGGCATGATCCCTTTTATACAATTTAAGGAGGGAGATAAAACTGGAAATAATTTAGGGAACTGATCCAAAAGACAGATGAAGTGTGGATAACAGCAATGTTAAACATGGAGCTAGTTGGTTTCCTTTATTCATCCTTGCCAAGATGTATACACACACCTACTGAGTGCCAAACAGTGGCCAAAGCACCAGGGAAACTATGAGAAACATGTCCAAGGCACCGAACTGGAGCACACACTGTTATGGCAAGATAGAATCACTAGGAATTGACTCTTCCTGGTTGTAGACGCTGGGTGCAGTCTGCATGGAAAAAGCTATGGTAGTCTACAGAGTATTTAGCCCTGGTGGTTTCAGTGTGTTAGCTTGAAGAAGTAGATTCTCTTTCAAAGTTTCTTACATGGAGGCCCAGGGGCCACTTCCGCAGAATTACTGCTGGGGCTTGTTAAAATAGATTTCTCAGTCCTTCCCTAAAACCGACTGAGTGAAAATATCAAGCAGTAGGGGCTAAAAACTGAATTTGAAATTAATACAATATTGTTAATCAACTAAACACAGATATAAAATCTGTCTTTCCTATAACCAAAATAAATAAATATATATATGTAGATAAAATAAATAAAATGCATTAAAATCTAAAAAAAAAACCTGAATTATTAACAACTATTGAGATCACCACTGTATTACTGTGTGAAAACAGTTAATGATCACCACCAACTTAGTTTTCTTTTTCTAAAGTAAAAGGAGTTCAAAAGGAAACATAAGTAAAATCACCACTACAAAGATTCCCTAATAACCTATCTTTATTTACCTATACATATGAAATATCAGATATTATTAAGATATTTTATATAATTAGTATTGCCTCAAGGTCATTTTCCAGATAGGCAAGAGTTTTAGAATACAACAAGATTTCTATTCTCCATAACTCAAATACCATATTATATAAATCCTGTTAAAATAACAGATATGGAAAACATAAGGGAAAATAAAATATGACCCTAAATCTTCATTAATTATTTCAGTCTGACTTGTCAACTTATCATTTTGCAAATTATTTTTTACTGCAGCCAAGAGAAATATCAGTTACAACTTAAAGTAGCAATTTCTTTTTATTAAAGAATACATCATGTCTTGTTCAGTAAAATAAACTCTTTTTCTTATTAAGAATTTTCTGTCTAGAGGCTTCAACAGAAGCCATTACAAGATTTTGGGTCTCTATAAACATACTGGATTTTATGGTTTGCTAATTTGGTTAATTAATTTAAATAGGCTCATATGAAAATGATAACTAACAGAGAGGACAGCACTGTTTCATTTGGCAGAAATAACTCCAAATTAATCTTAGAAACACTGCTGGTAACCAAATAGCAGTTAAATGGGCATGTGTCATTAAAATAAGATTTGAAGAGTAGATTCAAGTTAATAATGCTGATAAGTTTTAACTGTTTTCTTGAAATGCTTATGTTTTTAACTCAGGGTTTGTTAGGTTAATGGAATTAAAAATATTTTATATACTTATTTTTAGTTTAAAAAGCCATTTAATTTAAGAATGTACCAGGGAATCAGTTCTGGACTAGGAAAGAAAGCATGTGAATCTAAGTTCTGGTTCTGTTATTTGACTTGTTAAAGAAACTGTTCTTCAAATAAGATGCTGACTAAAATTAATGAAAAGTAAAAGTTCAGACAACAATCACTCACAGTACCAAAATGCTAAAGTAACTGATACTGTTTCAGTGTATTCAAAGGAAAGAAGGACATATTATCTTAAAAAGACAATTCTACTTTGCAGTTTGTTAAATAGCAGTGTGATTGAGAACAAATTATTTTATCTCTGATCCTCATTTCCTCTATGACATAGTTACCAGTGTCACAGGATTACTGTAAGGATTAAAGGATATCGTGTAAGTGAACCACTACATTTAATAAGACAACAGTGCTCAAATTTTAGAACCATCAAAATCACCTGGCAGGCTTGTTAAAAACACAAACCATCGCTCCTTCCCTCAATACCCTTTCTATAAGTTAAGTCTGAGGCAAGACAAGAATTTGCACTTCTAACAAGTTCAAGTGAAAGTGACAGTGAAGTCGCTCAGTCCTGTCTGACTCTGTGCGACCCCATGGACTGCAGCCCACCAGGCTCCCCTGCCCATGGGATTTTGCAGGCAAGAACACTGGAGTGGGTTGCCATTTCCTTCTCCAATGCATGAAAGTGAAAAGGAGATGCTAAAATTCTTTGTATAGGAACTTGGAGACCCTTAGTCAAAGCTGGTAAGTATTAACACCATGATAAAGGTAATAAACATTAACAAAATTAACTTGACCCCCAAAGACCAAAGGGTTAGATCAGTGGATGAGTAGTATAAATTGTCACCTATATAAACATTTATTCCTCCTCTACGCAAGTGCATGCGTATCTAACACCATGTGCTTGGTGCATGCATGCTCAGTAATGTCCAACTCTGAGGCCCCTTGGACTGTATAGCCTGCCAGGTTCCTCCGTCCATGGAATTTTCCAGGCCAGAATACTAGAGTGGGTTGCTATTTCCTCTTCCAGGAGATTTTCCCAACCCAGGGATTGAACCTGTGTCTCTAGCACTGGCAGGCGGATTCTTTACTGCTAAGTCACCTGGGAATCCCCATCTTACACCACAGAAAATAATTAAAAAGAACACTTCAACAACCTTGTAAGGGTGTTGTGCCAGATGAACTAGGAATAAAAAAAGATTAACAAAAATATTTAAGCCTGAGATTATCTTAGAACAGGAGGAAGGCCAAAGATCGACTGTAAAATCTTGAATGAAACTCTCTTCCCTAGACATTTCCACTAAGAAGGAAGATTAAGAATAGACGTAACTGAAAAAGATACAACAACATGGCAGAGAGATGTCTAATAGGAGATGCTGCTGAGAAATAACATTCTCTAATATATGGTATTGGCTATTGCAGTGATTAAAGAATACGGCTTGAGGGTGAGGAAGTTTATGTCGTGGTGTTCATGTTATGACTCTAACCACCATAGCCATTTATTTGTTTTGCTCTCAATTCTTCCTAACACTCTTAACCCAGGATCCTTAAGAGAAACAAGCCCCAATGATCTAAACAGTGATTCTAAAAATGTGTCCCCAGACCAAGACCAACAGTATCCTCTGGAAACTTGTTAAAATTACCAATTAAGAGTATCACCTCACATCTGAGCCAAAAACAAGGAGGATGGGACCAAGCAATCTGGTTTTATAAGTCATCAATAAGTTGAATGTTAAAATTTGAGACTTCAGGGAAATGGCAGCCATTGGAGGTAAAAACAAAAACAAAAACAAACCCCTAAACCTGTCCTCTGTGCATTTAAAATGATTCTGTAAGTACTATCGTTAGGAGAATGGAGAAAGTAGCCAAATCATTTTCTATGATGTATAGTTTGAATGAGGAGTGCCACTGCAGATAGATTTCAGATTTATATACCACAAGGGCAGGCAGGCAGGCAACAAAATCATTTTTATTGCTGTGATTATATTAACTTATCTGTGATATCAAGTAAATGGAACTTAAGAAGGCTTCATTCTGATTGCTGTGAATCAGTTTTCATTTTAGTCCTGCCAATACTGACCAGTTGAAGACACTGGTCATCTGAAGATCTTTTTCACATCCATACTAAGTTTCCTCATTTATTTTTTCATTTGCAATAGTATTCCTTTACTTAGAAATACCATAATTTATTTAACCAATCCTTGTTGTATTTACGTTGTTTCTAATCTTTTCTTATTTAAAGTAATGCTGTAATAAACAACTCTATATACAAGTAATTTCATATGTTTGCAGATATTTTCCTAGAAGCCAAATTGTTGGGTCAAGTATACATGACAACTGAACTATGTCTCTATTTTGAATATTGTCTATTTTACTATTGTGCATTTTTGCTTATTACTTTTTAGGTGCTCTTACAATATAGAAGATAGTATGCTTTGTCTTTTTTTTCTACATTGCAAATATTTTGTTCTAGTCTATGCTCTATCTTTTGATTGTTTATGATATCTTATTTAGTATGGAAATGGTTATATTTTTCTTTAAATCTGTCAGGATTTTTCTCTATGACTACTGGGAAATTCATAGGCAATAACGTGAAAATAGTCATCAACACACAAAAAGGTACGGGACTTCATTAGTACAGCGTGGTTCTCGAAATCCAATGAGGGGCACAAGAAGAACTGGATTTTGTTCCTGTACACACACACACACACGCACAGATCTGCAAAGATATCTACAGAGATATCCATAATACAGTGCTATGTAAAAAAATTAAATTGAAAAACAATTTTCATAGCATTATTTGGAGTATATTATAAAGGGTGTGTGTGTGTGTGTGTGTGTGTGTGTGTGCATGTTTAAAAAGAGACATATGAATGGACACCCACCAAATTAACTAACTCACAAATGAAAATACGATGGGGGTATAAAAAGATAATGTTTTCTCTGTATATATACATTACTTTTCTTGCCCACTGAAACAAGCGTTAAGTTTTATAAACATATAAATTATATTGAAAAGGAGCAATGATCAATAATAGGTTGTAAAGGTATATTTATAATATACTACTGTACTACATTTGATGTGATTATTTTATTGGTAAGGGATTTACAGCATCAAAGAAAAACTTACAGAACACATATTTAACAATGAACTTTTAGAAGGGTAGTGGTTGTACTTTTGATCAAAAAGTTTTAGTTTACCTGGAAATGCTTTAGGAATAAAAGAGAGGCATGCTTTAGCAGAAGAAAATAAATAGTACTTCCTAGGAAAGTATAATATACAGAGGTCAAAGGCACAGAGAAGACAACAAATCCATATGGATTTGGTGAATACGGGCTCTAGGTAGAAATGGACATTAGACAGATGAGAAATAATAGTTGGAAAGGTAAAACATAACTACATTATGACTGTATACAATGAAAAATTCATTCAAGATTCAGAAAAAAATGATAAACCATGGAAAACAGTTCAGTTCAGTTCAACCGCTCAGTCATGTCCGACTCTTTGCGACCCCATGAACCGCAGCACAACAGGCCTCCCTGTCCATCGCCAACTCCTGGAGCATATCCAAACTCATGTCCATTGAGTCGGTGATGCCATCCAACCATCTCATCCTCTATCGTCCCCTTCTCCCTCCTCCTGCCCTCAATCTTACCTAGCATTAGGGTCTTTTCAAATGAGTCAGCTCATCACATCAGGTGGCCAAACTACCAGAATTTCAGCTTTAGCATCAGTGCTTCCAAAGAACACCCAGGACTGATCTCCTTTAGAATGGACTGGTCGGATCTCCTTGCAGTCCAAGGAACTCTCAAGAGTCTTCTCCAACACCACAGTTCAAAAGCATCGATTTTTCGGTGCTCAGCTTTCTTCGCAGTCCAACTCTCACATCCATACATGGCCACTGGAAAAACCACAGCCTTGACTAGACGGACCTCTGTTGGCAAGGTAATGTCTCTGCTTTTTAATATGCTGTTAAACTAAGATCATGGCATCTGGTCCCATCACTTCATGGCAAATAGATGGGGAAACAGTGGACACAGTGGCTAACTTTATTTTTCTGGGCTCCAAAATCACTGCAGGTGGTGATTGCAGCCATGAAATTAAGACGTTTACTCCTTGGAAGGAAAGTTATGACCAACCTAGACAGCATAATAAAAAGCAGAGACATTACTATGCCAACAAAGGTCCATCTCATCAAGGCTATGGTTTTTCCTGTGGTCATGTACGGATGTGAGAGTTGGACTATAAAGAAGGCTGAGCACCAAAGAATTGATGCTTTTGAACTATGGTGTTGGAGATGACTCTTGAGAGTCCCTTGGACTGCAAGGAGATCCAACCAGTCCATCCTAAAGGAGATCAGTCCTGGGTGTTCACTGGAAGGACTGATGTTGAAGCTGAAACTCCAATACTTTGGCCACCTGATGTGAAGAGCTGACTCACTGAAAAGACCCTGATGCTGGGGAAGATTGAGGACAGGAGGAGAAGGACATGACAGGATGAGATGGTTGGATGGCATCACCTACTCGATGGACATGGGTTTGGGTAAACTCCGGGAGTTGGTGATGGACAGGGAGGCCTGGTGTGCTGCAGTTCATGGGGTCACAAAGAGTCAGACGTGACTGAACTGAGCTGAACTAGGTTGGTCATAACTTTCCTTCCAAAGAGTAAGCATCTTTTAACTTCATGGCTGCTATCACCATCTGCACTGATTTTGGAGCCCCCAAAATAAAGTCAGCCACTATTTCCCTATCTATTTGCCATGAAGTGATAGAACTGGATGCCATGATCTTGGTTTTCTGAATGTTGAGCTTTAAGCCAAGTTTTTCACTCTTCGCTTTCATTTTCATCAAGAGGCTCTTTAGTTCTTCTTCGCTTTCTACCATAAGGGTGGTGTCATCTGCATACCTGAGGTTATTGATATTTCTCCCAGCAATCTTGATTCCAGCTTGTGCTTCCTCCAGCCCAGTGTTTCTCATGATGTACTCTGCACATAAGCTAAACAAGCAGGGTGACAATATACAGCCTTGATGTACCTCTTTTCCAGTCTTTTGTTCCATGTCCAGTTCTAACTGTTGCTTCTTGACCTGCATACAGGTTTCTCAAGGGGCAGGTCAGGTGGTCTGGTATTCCCGTCTCTTGAAGAATTTTCCACACTTTATTGTAATCCACACAGTCAAAGGCTTTGGGATATCAATAAAGCAGAAGTAGATGTTTTTCTGGAACTCTCTTGCTTTTTCCATACAGAGTACTTAAAAATTATTTTTATGTTACACAAAGATTTTAAACAGGACAGTTAAAAAGAATGCCATCATCATGAAAATAAAATGTGTTTTTATAAGGAATATATATTACATAAGGAATATATATTACATGATGACAAAAAAATATGACTCAAGTTAGTGTAAAAGAAAAAGGTGATAAAATATTGGAAAAACCTAAAGATGATTTTGGAAAGTGAAAGAACAATGGAGAGGACAATTTTAAAAGGGTGGGGTTATTAAAAGAAAAAGGAGGGCCATGTTGTTTATGAAGAGTGAAGATCAACCAGAAAGTGTTAATACTTAGGGAAGGTTCCCAGAGAAACAGTGTGATTGTTTAAGACAGATCTTATAAAAGGGATTTAGCTACAGCAATCAGAGAAGAAAAGGAAATAAAAGGAATCCAGATAGAAAAGAGGAAGCTCTCACTGTTTGCAGATGACATGATACTGTACATAGAAAACTCTATAAAGATAGTATCAGAAAGTTACTAGCACTAATCAGTAAATTTAGCAAAGTTGCAGGATACAAAATCAATACACAGAAATTATTTGCATTTCCATATATTAACAATGAAAAATCAGTAAGAGAATTAAGGAATCAATCCCATTCACCACTATAACAAAAAAAATTAAATATCTAGGAATAAACTTACCTAAGGAGACAAAAGAACTATACACAGAAAATTATAAGGCCCTGATGAAAGAAGTCAAAGATAACATAAACAGATAGAGAGATATTCCATGTTCCTGGGTAGGAAGAATAAATATTGTGAAAATGACTATACTACCAATGCAATCTACAGATTCAATGGGATCCGTATCAAATTACCAAGGGCATTTTTCACAAAACTAGAGCAAAAAACTTCACAACTAATATGGAAACACAAAAGACCCTGAATAGCCAAAGCAGTCTTCTTTCTTGAGAAAGAAGAATGGAACTGGAGGAATCAACCTTTCTGACTTCAGATTATACTACAAAGATAGTATGGTACTGGTACAAAAACAGAAATACAGACCAATGGAACAAGATAGAAAGCCCAGAAATAAACCCGTGCACCTACAGGTATCTTATTTTTGACAAAGGAGGCAAGAATATACAATGGGGCAAAGGCAGCCTCTTCAATAAATGGTGTTGGGAAAACTGGACAGCTACATGTAAAAGAATAAAATTAGAATACTTCCTAATTAGAACACCACGCACAAAGATAAACTCAAAATGGATTAAAGACCTAAATGTAAGATCAGAAACTATAAAACTCTTAGAGGAAAACAAAGGGAGAACAGTTGATGACATAAATCAAAGCAAGATCCTCTATGACCCACCTCCTAGAGTAATGGAAATAAAAACAAAAGTAAACAAATGGGACCTGATTAAACTTAAAAGCTTTTGCACAGCAAAGGAAACTATAAGCAAGGTAAAAAGACAACCCTTGGAATGGGAGAAAATAATAGCAAATGAAACAACTGACAAAGGTTTAATTTCCAAAATATACAAGCAACTCACAATTCAATCCCAGGAAAACAAACAACTCAATCAAAAAGTGGGGAAAAGACCTAAACAAAAATTTCTCCAAAGAAGACATACAGATGACTAAAAAACACATGAAAAGATGCTCAACATTGCTCATTATTAGAGAAACGCAAATCAAAACTACAATGAAATATCACCTCACATTGGTCAGAATGGCCATCATCAAAAAGTCTACAAACAATAAATGCTGGAGAGGGTGTGGTAAAAAGGGAACACTCTTGCACTGTTAGTGGGAACGTAAATTGATACAGCCACTACATAAGATGGTATGGAGATTCCTTAAAAAACTAGGAATAAAACCAACATATGGTCCAGAAATTCCACTCCTAGGCATATACCATGAGGAAACCAAAACTGAAAATGAGACATGTATCCCATTGTTCACTGCAGCACTATTTACAATAGCTAGAACATGGAAGCAACCTAGATGTCTATCGACAGATGAATGGATAAAGAAGTTGTGGTATATAAACACAATGGAATATTACTCAGCCATAAAGAGGAATGCACTTGAGTCAGTTCTAATGAGGTGGATGAACCTAGAACCTATTATACAGAGTGAAGTGAGTCAGAAAGAGAAATATAAATATCGTATTCTAATGTATTTATAAATGGAATCTAGAAAAATGGTACTGAAGAATTTATTTACTGCACAGCAGTGGAGAAACAGACATAGAGAATAGACTTATGGACATGGGGAGGAGGGAGGAGAGGGTGAGATGTATGGAAAGAGTAACATGGAAACTTACATTACATATGTAAAAGAGATAGCCAACGGGAATTTGCTGTATGGCTCAGGAAACTCACACAGGGGCTCTGTATCAACCTAGAGGGGTGGGATGGGGAGGGAGATAGGAGGGAGGTTCAAAAGGGAGGGGATATATGTATACATAGGGCTGATTCATGTTGACGTTTGACAGAAAACAACAAAGTTCTGCAAAGCAATTATCCTTCAATTAAAAAATAAATTAAAAAAAAGAAAAAAGAACGGAAAAAAAGAAGAAACTCATACCTACATGGAGGGAGATGATGCTACTATTATGATTAAATTAAAATAAAAATTTCCCTGATGTGTCCAAGTACAAGTGATACTTTATTCTTTTTGAGCATCCAAAGAATTCGTATGTTCCTCTCTTAAGCATTTATTACTGACTTCTCAGGTGGCTTAGTGGTGAAGAATCTGCTTGCCAATGCAAGATACACAGGTTCAATCCTTGGGTCAGGAAGATCCCCTGGAGAAGGAAATGGCATCCCACTCCAGTATTCTTGCCTGGGAGATCCCTTGGACAGACGAGCTTGGAGGGCTACAGACCATAGGGTCACAGAGTGTTGGACATAACTTAGCAACTGAGCACAAACATTTTAAAGTATTTTGGGGCTCGATTTAGCCCCTCTATGAGTCTGCGATCCTCTAAGACTTCCATGAGAGGTACTGGGGCTGTAACTAACAGTGGATGACCCTAACACGTGTTCCTGTGCTCACAGAGCTAGTATCCGGTTACTATGATGCATTACTGGAATCTAGGAACATGGCACACACAGAAACTGCCACTCATTACATGAATAGGAAGATGAAGCTTTAAAAAAAAATAAATAGAAGTGTAATCTAGAAATTAATTGGGGTCCTCTCTTAAAGCTAGTAAATTCCTTACCTTAAAGGTCATGACATTCCAAGTTTCTTCATTAGTGGCTTTGGGGTGTCATCTCTCTAAATCCTTCCTGTTGATCACAGCCTCCATATGCATCTGTTATCAGTATGTTCCCAAGCCTTTACCCATGTTTTACTTTACCTAGTTCTCCTGCCAACTTTGCCTGGGGAAACTCTACAAACCTTTAAGGCTCAGTTCTAAATGACACTTCTCCAGTCTCTCCAGAGAAAAATGTCACTTCCATGGCACTTTGTTCATGGTTGTGCCCTGTATAATCTCGAGATGTACATAGGTCTTTCCACTATTGTTTACAATTACCAGGACTAATACTACATGATTTATTAAGTGCTTACTGTGTGCTAGGCCCAGTACTAGCTGCCAGCATAGTTATCTAACTTACTATTAACAACACAATTAGGTACGCAATTCTATTAGTATTTTACAGGTGAGAAAACTGAAGCTCAGAGTTTTAATAACTTGCTACTCATTCAGGAGCAGAACTGGGAATTAGCCTCAGATTTGATATTCCAAAGTCTGTTTTCTTTCTGACAAGTTATAGTGCCTTTTTGGGTGTGGACTGAGGGCATGTTTACATCTTACTAATTTTGAGGTCTCCTTGTCATCCCCCATGCCATTCTCCCTGCTATCATCCAACCAGCGGCACTCACAAGTGATTACTGAAATTCCAATGTTAAAAATGCTCAGCTTTCACAAAAAACACTTATTTGTAGCACATTTTTGAGCAGAGACATGATATTTTGTCTTTTGTTATGTCTTTTATTTTTTGTTTACCTTCTACAAATGTTGTGTTGGTTTCTGCCATACAACAACACAGATCAGCCATAATTATACATATATCTCCTCCTTCCTGAGCCTCCCTCCCCTCCCCACCACCTCACCTCTGTAGGTCACCACAGACTGCTGGATTGTGCTCCCTATGTTATACAGCACCTTCTCACCAACTATCCATTTTATACATGATAGTGGATATATGTTGATGCTACTTTCTCCATTCCTCCCACTCACTCCCTCCCCAATGTGTCCACAAGTGCACTCTCTACATCTGCATCTCCATTCCTTTCTGAGAAGAGATGGAAATTTAAAAGTTTATAAATAATAATAGGATGTAGACTGAGTTAATACTTTCACTGGTTGTTGTTTAATGGCTAAGTCGTGTCTGAGTTTTTTGTGACCCCATGGACTGTAGACCATGAGGCTCTTCTGTCCATGGGATTTCCCAGTAAGAATACTGGACTGGGTTGGCATTCACTTCCACTGATATCTTTTATTAGATATGAGGTATAAATCTAACTTCCAATTATTCAATTGGATAATTAATTTTTCTGGATAGTTTATTTAAATTTATTATCAAATGCTCCATTGACATTTAATAACTAAAATTGTTACTATTAGTTTTTTGATACTGTTGTAAAGTGATGTGTATACAGTTGATCACTGAACAACATAAGTTTGAGATGGGCAGGTCCATTTATTTGAAGATTTTTTTCAATATTAAATACTACAGAACTACACCATCTATTGCTAACTGAATCCTATGCAGAACCGCTGATCTGGAGGAAACATGCACATAAAGGAAGCAGGCATGGGGAGGGCCGATCACAGTATAGGTACATTTCCGACTGCATAGAGGGTTGGCATCCCTAACCCCCAAATTGTTCAAGGTCAACTGATATTTTAATGCTATTGCAAAGTTAAAATTTGGCTTTTAAAAAGAATTCATAAAATAAGCTATTCTAAGAGCATCTTAAAAAAAAAAAAATTCTTGACTTTGAAGTCAAAAAGTTCCTAAATCAAAGCTAACTACATTTACAATGAATCAAATTATTCAGATTCATTAACTAAAACAATATCTTACTGATGGATATGAGTAAAGAAAGCATTTTTATATTTTATAACAGTAGAAAATTTGACACTTCCCTGATGGCCCAGCAGGTAAAGAATCTGCCTGCAATGCAGGAGACATAGAAGACGTGGGTTCAACCCCTGGGTTGGGAAGATCCCCTGGAGGAGGAAATGGTAACCTACTCCAGTATTCTTGCCTGGAGAATTCCATAGACAGAGGAGCCTAGCAGGCTACAGTCTATAGGGTCGCAAAGAGTTGGACATGACTGAGTGACTAACCATTCATATTTGGATTACATCAGTAAAATTATTCTTATTAAAAATAGGGGTAAAATAAATTTTAAAATTCTGTTTTATTAATCCTGAGTATAATAACTAGCATTTATCATCAGATATTCCTGACAACTAGTTGCATTACTATATATATATATATGTGGCTGTGCTGAGTCTTAATCGTGCACTCAGGATCTTTTAATTCTGGCATGTGAACTCTTAGTTGTGGTATGCGGGATCGAGTTCCCTGACCAGGGGTTGAACATGAGGCCCCAGCACTGGGAGTACAGAGTCTTAGCCACTGGACCACCAGGGAAGTCCCAGGCATATTTTTTAGTTTTAAAAGACGTGGCAAAAACTTTATCACATACACAAACTACCTCAAATAGGGTTACTTGTCTTATCTATATCAGAAAACTATATAATTCATTGATTACTCTTCATGCATCAAAATATGCAAATAAAACAAGGTCAGTAATCTGGGTAGAGAGAAGTGGTTCCACAGCTCCAAGCTGTGTAATTAGATCTATACTCGGCAGTTCAGAGCTACCTCTGAACTCTCACACTGAGAACCTATAGCTCTTTTCGAGAAATCTAAGCTTTTTTAATGATAAATAGACTCAGGTTGTCATCAGTGAATTACATTTAGGGTATTACCCTGAATGTGAAATATATTCTCCATCAATTTCTCTAAAGGAATCATTTTAATATTTAATAGTTTCTGTTTCAGTTATATGGAGCTGCTATAGTTGGTTAAAGAAATCCACAATATTTTACATCTTCTAAACCCTAAAGATACTAGTTATCAAAATATATAATAATTACAAAAAACCAAACTTGGATGGCTTAGTGTCTTTATGTAACATAACAGCAAAAATATATTTCTAGCTTAGCTCACTATAAAAAGTATTATTTTACAGTCAATTCAGCATGTGTCAGGACATTGTACAGTACACTTAGAGGCATAAGAAAGTTACATTTCAGTATGGCCTGTAAAATATTATGACCACAAAAAAAAAAAGACGAGTTTTTAAAACACAATTTTAAAATAGTAAG
The DNA here is from genome assembly GCF_016772045.2 of Ovis aries. Taxonomy (NCBI): domain Eukaryota; kingdom Metazoa; phylum Chordata; class Mammalia; order Artiodactyla; family Bovidae; genus Ovis; species Ovis aries. Next base: position 36,541,198 of record NC_056061.1, on the reverse strand, counting down.
TATTTTGAATGCATTTTCCTTTTGCTATAAAGTTTTTAACATAATTAAAAACATTTTCTTAAGTATCAAAGGGCAGTGGAAAAGTATACTCTACTTTCTGGTTCAGTCAGTCCTAGTTTGTAGGGGTGTGGTATAGCATTTTCAGCTACTGGTCTCTTATTATCATGCAAATACGATACTTTGTACCTGATTTGAACAATAGCAGAGTCATAGCTGCCTGGTGACTAAAAGACACTACATATGAAAACTTTCAGGCCACTGCATTCAGCCAGTATATCCAACTAGTATTCCACCTGGTTTTCAAAGCCCATAAGGAAAAAACTACTGGTTTGCTTAGTCTAATATATAGATGACAAAGTGGAAGATCTAATCCCATCCCTACATGAAAAGTTAAACTGATACTGCATACATGAAAGATGGTATCACCACAAGAACAGAAATTACTCATCCCTGTAGAAATTATGCAAAGTTAATGCCATAGGACAGTGGTTTAAAACTTATTTTGGCTGTGTAATTCTTTCACTAAACTCTTTTACAGGAGCTATTAAAAAAACAACAACCACAATAAATAAAAGGCTACCTAAGTGGACCTGATAGACTCAAATCTCATTTCTGTCTCCCAAACAGCACACCTCTCTCAACCTCATGCCAGCAATTCATGGCCCTTTAGAGGACGCTGGAGCAGTCTAAAAATAACAACTATGAGAGGAACTCTACTAGGGGAAAGGAACTGCTCAAAACTGAATTTCCTTTCGGTGAAATGTTGAAAATCCTAAAAACCCCAATTTCTCTTTCATTCTGGGTAATATTTTGGGGAAAAAAATAAGTGGAAAAACTCATTTATGAAATAAATTACTTTCACTGGTTTCTAAATACCATTCTCTACACCAAATTTGCTTGCAGAAATGATTAATCAGAAATTATTAATTCCAATTCTGGGATGTGGACATGTCAAAAGGATAAAGCAGCCAGTTTGAAGGGGTACCCAACTGCCAAATTTGGCTAATATGGTCGTTTTATAATAATGTAATAATGGATTATAACTTTTTGAATAAAATAAGAATCTGAGTCAACAGAGAAATGAACAAATGGGAAGAAGGGGAACGCTCTTTCTTACATACAATGGAATTAAAGGAAAGATGGAGTTAGAAAATCATCAACATGCTTAAATGAGTAGGTAAAAGTTTATTGTGAAATCTATAATTTACATTTTATGCACAATGATTTAATTAGCCTTTGGATCTTTCATCAGATTATAAGCAACACAAACGCAGAGTGCCTCTGTTTTCTGTGTTTAGCACAGTTGCTGGCCCACACTGGCTATTCAAAAAATACTTGCTGAACATTTAACAGCATTGCTTTGATCTAGTTTTAAAAGCCATCTCCATTCTTTTCAATACCTAGAATTAATACTGACAAGTCAGATATGGTTCATATGCTACAAGAAATGTGTAGCAGTTTCTATACTTAGCCCTCTACCCACTGTAGCTCTCACCTTAAGAAGGCAAACAGGCTCCTTGAAGAGATCTCAATTATGAATCATTCTTAGTAATTTACTCTCTGCAGCCTCATGGACTGTAGCCTGCCAGACTCCCCTCTCCATGGAATTCTCCAGGCAAGAATATTGGAGTGAGTAGCATTTCCTTCTCCAGGGGATCTTCCTGACCCAGGGATCAAACCTGACCCTTCCTGACCCTGGTCTCTTGCATTGCAGGCAGATACTTCACAGTCTGAGCCACCAGGGAAGTCCCAGTAATTTACAAGCTTCTAATATCTACAATTCAACTTCCATTTAAAATTTCAGTCTACATTGTAAGTGTTAAAATATTATGTGTTCATATAGACACATACAAGTAAAATTTTTAAGACACATTATGTTGAAGCCAGCCTACTTGTAATAATTAATTTAATAATGAAGTAATTTAATAAAGTTCTAAAACTCCAACCACTCTGAATTTAAGGTTTGTCAAAGATGTTTTCAAATATGACTAATATCTGAACTAAACTACACCGCTCTCAGTTAGTCCCCATAGTACAACTGTGTTAACTTAATTCATTTCTAAACCTAGGTCAATCCACTAAAGACTGATAAAACAGAATAAAGAATATTTCAATACATTATAGCATCACACACAGAAAAATGCTTTACTGATGTCCATGACAGTCCGAATTGCATTGACATTTGTTATTGACAGTCCAAAATAGCAACATCTATTCTGTATAGCAAATTAAGCAAGACTAGCTAGTCTATTACTATGCAAATAAAATTCATTAGTGAGCTAACAATTTCATTTCTACAGATGCTACTGGACTTGAAGTCCTATTACTATTCAATATTATAAGATGTTTTGGACTGAATCAAATTTCAGTAAGATAAGAACATAAAAAATGTATTTTTAAGATTTCTATCAGTATTTTTGATTTATTTTCTTAAACAATAATCACTACTTATAATTCCTAAATATCCAACTGTGTATTTAATATTCTCAAGTAATACACTTGAATAGATTCTCCCTAAAAAGAATTATTTAAACTTTTTTGAGCAGAAAAAAATCCCACTAAACCAATAAACTCTCAATAAAATTTACTAACTAGACTAATTAAAACTGTATTACTATAAAGAGAAAATCACAAAGTTGTAATTCCTCTTGACTGGCTCTTAATTGTCTCCATTTTTTGTGACTGCTCTTGTGTTTGTGCTTACAAATCAAAAAACACCTTAGTTCTCCATAAATCTGTACTGTACTTTTTGATTGACCCATCAACAAAAAAAGAGAAAAAAAAAAGAAATAAAAGATCTATAAACCCAAGTTGAAATACTTATAGCTGTACTTTTAAAAAGGTACATTATCATTTGACCATCCATTAAGCCATTTTAACTTATTTGGCTTTTCTCCATGTGATTTTAAAAAATACAGCTACAAGACAACAGAGCAGATAAAATACCACAGTAAAAAACGATGAGATCAAAGTCCACAGAGAACAGAACAAAGGACAATTGGAGAGAGTTAGGTGAGGTTAGAAGGATGTTTATAAGGCAGTGGTAGCAGAGAACTATCTTACTGGGATAGTTTAGTAGAGTACCTGTCCTTGCAAGATACCTTTAGGGCTTGTTGGAAAAGGATCCTCCCTGAAGTTCCTGGTGATCCTTCACGGTCAGGGCCTTCCGAGCAGTGGAACTGAAGGGCTCTACTAGCAGAGGATGTCTCCACTCTCCCAGAACCATTTCTTCCCATTCTATAGGTAATAAAGCCTAGAGGCTTCTTTTCACTCAAAGAGCTATTCCAGGGTACAGGCGCCTCTTCCCTCCTCAAGAGAGAATCTTTTTATATTCCAGAGTGAAAGAGAAGGTCCTTGGACAGGTCAGCTGGTCTACTTCTTTGTCTCCTCTGTTCCTTCCCTCTCTCTTCCTTACATCCTCTCTCCCCCTACTAGAAGGGAGGATGTACCAGCAGCAGCTACACAGGTTTCAAGTTTTAAAAATTTGGAGCATTGCTATGGGGCAACTCTTGTACACAGAGGTACCTGGCTCTTACCATGTTACCCTGTAAAAAGGGGCAACCAACACCATGCTCTATGAATAAACTAAAGGTCTGTCCCCTACCCAAGTGTCTCCTATTTCTGTGTGCGCATGTATGTGTGTGTGTGTGTGGTTTTTAATAAAGTTAGCCTGTGGCTAGCTAGCATGCATGTAGAAAATACCTTCACAAGACTTAAGTCGCTCACCATATTTCAAGAGCAGCCACTACCTTGATGAATGCTGCACAGGTGGGAAATGCCCACTTTATTTGCCATAATACAGTCAGAGCTGAACTTCCTATCTACTCATTCACAAAACCAAGAAAAAAGTAAGATAAGATCTGACACTATTTTACTATTCTCTTAAAAAACAGAATATTTTACTGTTAATTATAGAGACATAGTTTTCTTTTTTCCCGTCCCTTCTCACTTAAATATGCTACTATGACAATAACAACAAAAAACTGATAAAAACCCTAGTTACAAGAAAAGACAGTAAATGTTTGCAGTGGTTCATTGAATTTAAATATTCAGCTCTCTTTTTTGTACTTTTAGCAAATACATAAATAGCTGTATCAGATTTCTGGGATACAAAATTTTATACTTAGCTTTAATAAACATGGGAAGTCCAAAAGGAAGGGGATATATGTGCATGTATGGCTGATTTATTTTGCTGTGTGGTATATACTAACACAGCATTCTAAAGCAACTATACCCCAATACAAATTGATTTAAAAAGAAAAAAACTGTAAAAGATGGCTACGAAAATGTAGTCAACAGATCCTTGGGGTGGTAATTAAACTTATTAAATATACCTATCAACTGCTTCCAAATATCAACCGCTACCAAGTCCAAATATCAGCTGGAAACCAGCTAATAGAAATTTAATGTATCATTTTCTAAAATGAAATAAACCGCTGTCAAATTAACTTCCAACAATTTAATGTAAAATATTCTGAATTACTGTCTGGAGAATTTTCCATGGTGTATAAAAGAAAAATGATTACAAGCAGTTAAATGCTGTTTTAGTACTCCCCAAATCTATATCATTACTGTTATTTGAACAATAATATAAGTAATTAAAATAACATCGTGTAAAATAAACATAACTGTAAACTATGAAACATGGTTTAAAATGTAAATTTAAACCATGAAACACAGTTTACATTTATGTTTATTTTACATGATGTTATTTTAATTATTTATATTATTGTTCAAAGAGAATTAGTAAAATTCCAGATATACAGAGTATTTGACAAAAGTAAATACCACAAAATAGTCAATGCTCCCTGATAATTATACATTTACTATAATTTAATATTGCAATTACAAAAGTTATATCAATAAATTACAAAATAATCTAATAAATTCACTTTCTAAGTTTGGAATATTTCATTTAAATCAACTGTGGATCTATACCAAATCTTTCAAATAATAAAATTTGTAACAAATTATATACAATTTAACTAACTTTACTTTTCACGTAAAACATGCATTTATACACTGGCTACTTGCAAAAGGCATATATGCAAAGTTTCATAGTTACAGTTATACAGATCTGACAGGAAAATTATATAATACTATGGTAATAGTACCTATAAGAGGGCAAAGCAAAACTTATACTATCTTCACATTTTCCTACTTAAATATGAAGAGGGGCAACAAAGAAGACACAGAGAATGAGAAAATGGATAAAAATGGTGATGATAACTTCTATAAGGAAATTTTACTGATTCAACATATAAAAATAAAACCAGTTTCAGGAAAGTAAAACCACTTGTATTACTTCCAATTTTATTCCAAGATTATACACAGTATTTTTTTTTCTTTTGATCTTTTGGCTGAAGACCTATAGGCTGTATAAGGATAAATGAAAATTTAGTTTATATCCAGAAAACTTCTAAAAGTCATTCTGAGACAAACTGTTCCATGTGCTTGAACAATTTGTGCTGTAATTCCAGAAGCCACTGACTACCAACATTAAAGAGATCAAATGCCTAAAGGTATGTATATACTTATATATGTCTGTATGCGCCAGGAGAAAACTGAATACACTCAGGGGCAAGGGCACTGAAGTGAGGAGAGGTGAGGAGACAGTAATTCATTGATCTTTCCTTTTTACATATTTGTGTTGATTCAACTGTTATAAGAATGTGTCGTTTTAGTAATAAAAGTCCTTGAAGACTTAGCAAAAAAGTAATGTTAAGAACAATGAAGGAAAACGCAATAGTAATATTACCCATCAAGACGTATTCCCTGTGCAAATGAAGAAAACATTACAAAGCTAACAAAGAAACTGATAAAATCTCAAGAGTATAATTAAGTACTCCTCTGGTAAACTATAGTTCAGAAACTTCGCTTTCTTAAAATTGTAAAATTTTGAAAGGGTTCAAAAGTTACTCCTCCAGGGCTTAACGAGTAGAAATGAAAGAAAGAACATATTAACTTAAAAAAACTGGTGGCACAAATGTTACCCATTTCATGAAAAACAGCTAAGTCACATGGACATTTTATTTTAGGAGAAAATGAGATAATTTAGTACTTCTAACAGAGAAGATTATAAATACATGAAAATAATATTAAGAATAAATGCTTGGAATGAAATATTTTTAAGGAGAATACCAGCATTCTTTCATTGATCTTTATAGACTATAGGGAGGAAAAAATTCCTTAAGAAAGTAATCAAAGCAATCTTTGATGTCAGTCCACTTCTCCAGGTGTTCTTTCCTCAGCCTAGATGTTTGACTTACTGTGGATCTAATTATTATTTTCTTTGAAGTTGGTTGCTCCCTAACCCTTTAAGAATAAGTTAAGAATTACAAAGACTACCATATCTTCCATTCACTTATTCGTCACACAATATGTGAACACCAACTGTGTGCCAGGTACTGGTAAGGCCATGATAATATGATTATGAGCCGGAGCAGAGATGGCCCCTTTCCTACGTGACTTACCATCTTCTACTGAAAAGTGGTTATTAATCAAAAACAGCCAGGAAAAATGTAAATTTATAGTAAGAAAGAGGAAGAAAACATACGTTGTGTTATTATATAGTTCCTAACAGGGAGATGAAAGAGATAAAAAAAACAAACCAAAAAAACGGCTTCTTTAAGATAGATGAAATCTAAAGGATTTAGTAGAGAACAACTAAGTGGAGAATAAGGAAGAATGTGTGAGGCAGAGCGAACAAGTTATACAAAAGCTCAGGGGCAAGTTAAAGAGCATCTCTAAAAGAAAGGAGGCCGGAACGGAGGCCAGGAAGACGGGAGGTGGGAGATGAGGGAAAGACACGTATGTGATGAAAATGAAAGGAGGCAGTGGCCAAACAATATAGGGACCCCCTGGGCCCTTTGAAAGGAGCATTAAGTACTCATGTGTCATTCTGGAGCTGTACCTTGAAAGGATACAGCTCCAGTGGACAGAGTAGCTCGAGCAAGGCAAGAATAGACATAGAAGGAAGAGTTAAGAGAGGCAAAGCAGCTAAGAAGTGTCATGGATGACATGATAGGTACCTGGATTAGGTGCTGGAGGTGATGGTACAAAAGAAAGTGATGGAAAGAAATGAGAAGACTTAAGAGGCAGGTCTAATCAACAGGTCTTAATGAGGGACTAGAAATGAGAACACAGGAGAGAGAGTGGACTAGGGTGACTTTTAGGTTTCTGTTTTACAGAACTCTATCTATAGTTATGCCATTTACTGAACTGAACCAAGGATTAATGGAAGAAATAACCTTTGGTTTACAGGGGGGAAATTATATACTTGTTTTGGAATACTGCATCTGTGATATTCAGGAGTAGAGGCCAGCCAGGATAATATGGATCTAGAGCTCAGGGAAGAGCTCTGGGTTAGGAATATAAATATATAAGTTATTTCATAAAAGTCATTAACTGGGATGGAATGATACAAGAAAGAGTGCTAAATTTTAAAAGGGTCTAGGAACAAGCCAGGTAGAGAAGGAATCATTTGACCTAAGTATAAGGCTTAGGTCCTGCCCCCGGAGTCCTGAATATGTGGTGACTTGTTGCTTTTTCTGTACCAAAAGGGAGTTATTCATCAACCAGAAGTCTAGCAAGATGAAGCAGAGATCCACTAAGGGCTACAAACAATGAAAAAAGATGGCCCAAAAGGTTAGAAGGTAAAGAAAAGGAAGGTGAGTTTTGATTTACAAGAGCCAGAAAAGAAAAGCACAAAGAAAACCTGGCATTTTGCAACTACTTCCACTTTATAACCTCTTTGTTATCCCTTTGATTATTTTATTCCCAACTGTGAGTGATCGTCATAAGGGAGTTTTGCCTTAAAAAAACAAAACAAAACTTTCATTAAGCATGTATCATTTAGTTGAAACTCCCTTTGGCTTTGGCAGGGGAAAGAGCAGAATGTCTCAGCTGATATCATTTTCCATGTTCCTAAGTTAGGCATGACCAAAATATGCAGTACAGTGATCACAGGATCAACCTTGCAGCTGACAGTGCTAAGAAACTACTTCCCCTGAACTATAACGTCTAATTAAAAAAATTTTACTTCTAAATATAATTATAATTCAGTTCTCTTTGATACACTTTCATTATATCATACCAGAAATTCCTATGATAATAAGAATGTTCTGTTTTGGTCTTCATTTTATCTAAATGTACACAGATACACTATGGAAATCATACAGAGAGAAGATGAAAAAAAAAATCTAAGCGAACACTAGTAATACTGATTAAAACATAAAATATAGAACTCAACAGTATCAAAAACTAATTTTTGCCTGTGAAATAAGGAAGAATAAGGAAATTTCAATTTGATAGCAGACTCATCAGAGCTTTCTTCTGGTAGGTAGGGAGGGTTTTTGTTTTTCTTTTCCCCAAAGGTAGAGGTTTAGTGAATGCTTCCTTTAGCGTTTCTTATACTTAGAAAACACCTAAAATATTTCTTTAGTACTACCATCTTTAGCAGCAAAGATGAAGGAGAAATGTCCTTAATTCTTATGCTCATAATTGTTAAAATGTCCCTTCCTTATGAATTTTGCTCATATTGGCTCAGAAGGTAAAGAATCTGCCTGCAGTGAAGGAGACAAAGGTGATCCAGGTTTAGTCTCTGAGTTGGGAAGATCACCTGAAGGAGGAAATGGCAACCCACTCCAGCATTCTTACCTGAGAAGTCCCATGGACAGAGGAGCCTAGCAGGCTACAGTCCACAGGGTTGCAAAGAGCTGGACACAACTGAGCAACTAAGCACAATGGGGCTTGAATATGAATTTTGCTCTTATATTCCTTGGGGGTTATGTCAAAGTTTGGGGAAGGAAGGAAGCAAAGAAGGCAGAAAAGAAAGAAGCTCTGAAATAATTTACCTATAAAATTCATGCTGCAGACAAATTTGATGTGACAGAACCATTAGTACCAAGAATGAGAGATGCTTGTAGCTGGAGGAAGAAAACTTCTTAGGCAAAGAGTCAATGGAAAAATTCCATTATTAAAGTTAGCAAAGTAGTTTTTTTCAATTGGACATAATTACTTTTAGATAAACTATAATTTAGTACTAAAAAACAAAGAATTTCCTTCAGACAGTAATAAATTAATACATAATTATTAGTCAATTTTTAAGGTGGTTTCTTACTAGAAACATATACATCTATGAAAAACTTACAAATAATGAAGAAAAAGGCACATATGTGAATAAGGAAAAGCTGATGTTTAGCATTAATCCAAGGTTGAAATGATTTTTTTCTTTTTAATACTGCAAAACCTTTTATTCTTGAAACTGGAGGTAGACTTTGAGTAAGAAGCTATTGAGTAAGCATCTTAACATTTTGATAATGTGAAAGAAGAACAAGTAAACTTAAAAAATATGCTATAACCTCTGAGGCAGTTTCTAATTTCTTTTCCTATCACTGTAACAAAGTTTGTATAACTAGAAAAATCTCAATGGGGTTAAGGCATCAATTATTTTCCCATTCTGCGAGTTACACAGGAGGAGGGGAATTATTAACAGGAATGATAAAGCTGTACTTGCATTTGGTAACGCAAAGAGAAGCTTACAAATGAGACATCTCATTAGTTTGAGCAGATGGATCAAAATTAAAGGCTGAATCGCCAACTTTTAATTTCCCAATAGCCAAGAAGAGCTTGAAGTCTTGCAGAGTATGACTGTTGAAAAGTCAACATGAAAAGATTTTCTCCATCTGTCATCACACATGCTTGAGTGGAACACAACTGCCTCCTACTGCTTTTAATACTTTTAAGACAAAGTTGCACATGAAATCTATTAAGTACATGAACACACAAGTTTGGATGATTGGTATACTGAAACCCATGCAACATTATGATCAGAGACCATCAGCATGGCTTTTGAACATGAAATTTGCTCTGTTCTAATTAAATCTAAGTGGAGAGAAACAAAATTAATTCATTTATATATATATATATGAGGAAACTTAATTCTCAGCATGAAAAGTATTTATTTGCCTGAGAGTTATAGTTTTTTTTTTTTTTAAATGGACACATATTTTTAGTCTTAATAATGGTCTGAAAAGCAGTTGCTCTAATAAAATTGTTTAGGGGAAGCACAACTAGAGAGAAAATCCAAAATATGAAACAATTTGAAGGCAAACAAATATACAAAATTAAGGAATAGTCATTGAAAGAATTTTTTTAACTAGTTGGCAAGGCAGTGGGGCATGAGATGGGGGCAAAAAAAAAAATTGAATGTTTTCTTGAACTAGAACAGACTGACTTACAATTTTTTACTACTGTACACTAACTGCTAAACTATATTTAAAAGGCAATAAAGTAAAGCTACAGTTTGTTAGGTACACAGCCCTATAAGAAATAACTTATGCTGCCTTAATAATAAAGAAAAGTACATTTATCAAATATATACTGGCTGCTTAATAACAATGCACTAACGTGCAGTTAGTTATAACCGAATTCCAGACCAAAGCTCTCTCTCTGCCTTTTTCTCTTTGTGTCTCTCTCTGTACACACACACACACACACACACACACACACACACACACACACACACAATTTACTGCACTATATGTAAAACAAAACATTTATACAGAAGAATTTCTTAGAATGAAGTGCATAAAGTTAGACCTTTCAGTCACTAGAGTTAGGCAGAATAATATAATTGAAGAGTTACTTTAGCTGTCAGTTTTTGAGATAATAAGTTAAAAGATTGTTCAATTATCTATTTTTCATTTTCTGACAGATGGATACAAACTCGTTTGTTGGAATTTATCACTTGGAACCTTACACAAAGACAACAAGCGACTAGGGTAACATTATATTCAACCTCAGTTATGAGGGAAAAAATGAAACTTTAAACTCTAGTCCACTGGGGAGTTCTCTGTTAACCTTCTAATAACAGCAGAGGATCAGGGCTTAGTGAAGGCGTTTCTTCAAGGAGATAAGAGAAAAATAATCCAGTGAAGGAATGCAAGGCCCTGAAAACAAACTTCCACATGAGCCTTAGTAATCAGACTACCATGAAGTATTAATAGCAATTTTTGTGTGATGGATTTAGTCAAAGATTGCTAGCCTTGCTGAAATAGGTATCTACCTCAGCTTCCAAAGTCAAAATGCCTAACAGTCCTCTTTTCCAAGTATGCACACTTTTCAATCCCAGTTCTGGACATATTACAAAGACAGTCAGCAGAAGCTGCCACCTATCAAGCTAACTGAACTTCTAAGCCAAACAGTATTTGGCAGAGAAACTTGCAAATACAAGATTTAAACAGACAGAACGATCCTTTTGAAATGACTAAAACAGAAAAAGATTTTAGTTTTGGGCAACTTTCCCAAAGTTACATACATAATAGAGATAATTTAAAGAAATGAAAAAGGTTTGTTCTCAAACTGTGTTGTAAAAGAGCTTTTTACTTAAATGATCACATTAATGTAAAAGACTAAGATGCTGCCTTAACAACCAACAACATAGTACTTAAGGTACTCTGAAGGTATTGGTCTGGGCATTTGTAATACCAGTAATATTAGAGGCAAATATCAACTAATGGGCCATAGTCCTGATGCATTCAATATTTCCTAGCATCTCCAGTAAACTAAGGATCTATGAAGATGAGCAATTTATCACAGTGAAATCCTATTTATCACAGAGTCCCCATGTACATGACACCACAATAGGAACTTAACCAACAATATTTCCTTATAACCTAGTCTTACTTAGTGGAACCTGTTCCACTGGAACACAAATCCTAAAAAAACAAACAAACAAACAAAAAAAAACACACTGCATAGAACAGTGATTAAACTTTTAAAATCTGACATCTATTTACATGTTATTGTTTCCATTTATTTTTCTATCATATCTTTAGGTAGAGAAAATAGAGAAATTAGAAAATTAGGGGAGTAAAATGCATTTTAAGAAATAGAAGGACATACACCAACGCTATCTCTGAATGGCAGAATTCAGTCATTCCCCCACCCCCTCATTTTTACTTTATGGAGTGCCCAAAGGTTAAATTTGTTTAAACTCTTTTACTGGTCACTTTCTGTTATCAGTATATTAATCATATTTTATATTAAACATTTTGAAGATGTAATTACAGAGGCCAAAGACCATAGGGTCACACATGAAGCAAAAAACACAGGGAAGAACATGTTTTTCTAATTGAAAGTAGCAGCACATCCAAAGCAAAGCATGAACAATACGGTATATAAAACATGTGTTTTTGTAATCATAATTTAGAGGTAATTGTAGATACTTAAGAAAAAATTTCACTGGTAAAACACGCAGTCTTATACACTTTAAAATTGTAAAACAAATTCAAAATGACACACACACATTAGATCATAACCTACATCACACAACTCTTGATAAAATTATTCAGAAGGGCATGGTGTATGTTTGTAAAATCCTTTGTAGGTCTGCTATGACAACAAAATGTGATAACCCATTTGGAGTGCATTATAGGATCATGGGGTAAGATCACAAAATGTGGCTATTTGTGCCATAATCTTATTTTAGACAACTTACCCTAAGTAAACGTTTCAATAGAAAAAATAATAGAAAGATGATCACTACAGCAGCCCTGTTCTTAATAAGGGACTTCCCAGGTGGCATTAGTGGTAAAGAATCCACCTGTCAATGCAGGAGACTTCAGAGACATAAGTTCAGTCCCTGGTTTGGGAAGATCCCCTGGAGAAGGGCATGGCAGGAAAACCTACTCTAGTATTCTTGCCTGGAGAATCCCATGGACATAGGAGCCTGGTAGATGACAGTCCATAGGGTTGCAGAGTCAGACATAACTGAAGCAACTTAGCATGTCTTTAATAAGAGCAAGCCACAAACATTTAAGGTGCTCAATAATGGCGGGATAATCAATAAGGAGAAGCACAGCTGACGTTGGCTTAATGGTGAAGTGACAGTGTAAAGTACTGAAGATGCTGTGTATTTTACCAACATAAGCTTATAATTCAATCCTGGTGTGACCTTTTACTAGCTGTATGGCCTTGAGAAGCTGCTTAACATGTCTTATGTTCATTTTCTCTTTTAACAAAAGGAGATTTAATGCTTATATTAGAAGATTATAAAGATTTAAAAGTCCAAAGTGACTTACACAGCATCTAAAACTTAGAACTTGAATAAAAACTCCCTTCTGTCTCTTACAGACATTAACATTGAGAAGACCATGGAGAAACAATGAAAAATATTTACTCTTCATTAAGGAAAACAGTGAATATAAAACTGTATATAGAGTGTAATTATAATTTAGCAATGGACTGTAACTAATAATTAAAATTAAGTTTGAATGAGGAAAATTAAAAGGTACATGTGCAAATGGATTAAAAAAGACCAGCAGGTCATGAATAAAAATTATAATAATAATTTGAAATGGTAAAATAATAGTAGAACTATGAAAAAATTTTTAATACTGTTATTTTAGTTTTACAATTTAAAAAAGGAAATGGATATGTAGGTATGTGTAGAGAACTGAAGAAGTCCCACTATTATGGAAAACAAACATCATCACTAGTCATTGAGACAGAAACTGTGAGACCTGCAGCCTAAACTCTACTTCTTAGGGCAGAGGGATGTGAGCACAGATCTGGATAGGAACTGATACCGAAGCGTTCCAGTGGGTTCTTAAACTGCAACCACACTTTACAGAGTCACCCACACTGCATTTTCAGCCAGACCAAAGTGTACAGAAAGGAGAAAGCTTGGTGGTCATGTGTCCTTAAAAGGCTAGTGACTGTGGACACCGTGACATGCACACAAAAAACGGGAGGTAATGCATGTGTGCAACTGCTGCCTTAGTTTTGCACTCTCTCCATTCCTGGGTTCCTCCTGCCTTATAAGTAGCCAGCCCCTGACCAGCTGAAGCCTCTCCTGAGGCTCCCCAGCTTAGTTGTCCTTTCTAAACAGGAACCAGCACTGTGACCTCACTCTCCATCTCACCTTTGTCTGGTCTAAATTTACTACTATAAGTGCCTGCCCTATGGCGGTTATTGGTTTAAAAAGTAATGCAATGGATGGAATCACTAAGAATGAAAGGGCTGGCAGTGAGATCTAATCTCTACTGACAAAACATGCCCAGCCAGCGTTTGAACTTTATGATTCTAGAGGGACATGTTAGCCCCTGTAACAGCCAGAGAACAAACTATGCCAGAAGAGGAAGAGGATATAATCTTCCTACGATTCTTTAAATATATTTACCTGGACTTTTATCTACCTACGATAGAAGATACAACCATTATATTTCCCAATATTTAGGAATAAAGCTGCACTTTATTTTTTTTAAAGACATATTTTATAACATAAGATTATATGGAGAAAGGTTGAAGTAGTTTAATAAATATTGATCTTGCAATTACACTCCTTGGTATATACCCAAAGGAAGTGAAAACTAACGTCCACATAAAATCTGCTCAAAGCTGTTATGTACACATAAATTGTGGTACATCTAGACAATGGAATATTATTAAGTGCTAAAAAAAACAAGCTATCAAGCCATGAAAAAGCAGGAAGTTACCTCAAACACATATTATGAAAGAAATCAATCTGAAAAGGCTATAAACTACAAAAGGCTATAATCTTATATGATTCCAACTATATGACATTCTGGAACACACAAAACTACAGAGCCAATGAAAAGATGAATGGTTACCAATGGTTAAGGGGAAGGAAGGATGAATCAGTTGGGCAGAGAGCACTTTCAGGGGAGTTGAAATTTTCTGTATGACACTATAATGGTGGATACATTGTCCAAACCCATAGAAAGTACAACACCGAGGGTGAACCCTAATGTAACGGATGGACTTTAGGTGATACTCATGTGTCAACATGAGCTCATAGACTGAAACCAAAGTGTCACACCAGTGGAAGATAAGTTGATGGTGGACGAAGTTGTGTATGTGCCAAAGTAGGGGGTGTATGAGAACTCTTTCTACTTCCTGCTCAGTTTTGCTGTGAACTCAAAATTGTTCTAAAAAATAAAGTCAATTTAAAAAAGTTAATGGAGAAAACATTGAAATATTTACGGAATATTTCTAATATGGCATAGGCTCCAGAGCTAGATTCCTTAGCTAATAATATAGTTGATATCTTCTGTAATATAAAAGTTGGAAATAAATGTCCATGGTGGTAACATCTAGCTAATTACACTTAATTTATCCTGTTCTTTTATGAAGATGGTGCAAACACTGGTGGCTATGCAACATATTGCTTTGTTTGAGGATTTCCTGTGAAATGCTACCCATAGTTTCTCAAGATAGCATTTTAGGAACATCAGACATTTGCTACAAATAAATCTCATGAGGAAATCTAGAACAAAGGTTGGTACACTACAGCCTGCAAGTTGAATGCATCTAATCTGTTCCTATTCTTATAAATAAAGTTTTATTGGAACATAGCCATGCCCAGTTGTTCCTATATTGTGCATGGCTCCTTTCATGCTACAGCAGCACAGGTGAGTACCTGAAACATAAGTCCCACAAAGCCTAAAATATTTACTATCTGGCCCTTTCCAGAAAAGTTTTCTGTCTCCAGACCAAGAATAAACTGGTGGTATTTGGTAATATTTTCCTATTAAAGGAAGAACATTGGTTTTTTTATACTTCTTCACTTGTACATGATAAATAATGGAACCCCATGAAGCAGTTCTCTAATGAGGATCAAAGAGGATGAAAGCTATAAAATAAATCCAAATAAAGTGATATGACACCATGGTTAGCCAAGATGCTACACTTGCATGGTCATGTTTGTAAAGGCACAAGTGAAAACAAAGGCAGTATGTTACTTCATTCAGCACAGCATCTCATCTTCTTATCTGAGAAATTAGGATAACAGTGTCTGCCTCATTGGCTGCTGAGAGAAGTCAGTGAGATAGTAAGTGTAAGGTAATTTTAGCAGTTTCAGGTATTTATTGATCATTAAGAAATATATTAATAAGTTACTAATATTCTCATACAATTTAATCATGATTTCTTTTCCTTAAAAGTTATTCCTATAACTAAGGACATTTTCTCTTTTTTAAATTTTGTTTGTTTGTTTTGGTTTTATTTTTATTTATTTATTTTTACTTTACAATATTGTATTGGTTTTGCCATACATTGACATGAATCCACCATGGGTGTACATGTGTTCCCCATCCTGAATCCCCCTCCCATCTCCCTCCCCATACCATCCCTCTGGGTCATCCCAGTGCACCAGCCCTGAGCATCCTGTAACATGCATTGAAACTGGACTGGCGATTCATTTTACATATGATAACATACATGTTTCAGTGATGCCATTCTCCCAAATCATCCCACCCTCGCCCTCTCCCACAGAGTCCAAAAGACTGTTCTATACATCTGTGTCTCTTTTGCTGCTAAGGACATTTTCTCAAGGTTAGAATTTTAAAACTGTGCCTTTAAGGAGGAAAAATGCATCAAGAATACTAAGTGGGCAGTATTCCACTTTCAATTCTAGTTTATCTTTGTTTTATATATTGAGGCTCCAAACAATATTTAGTCTGGGGGAAAAAAAGATGTCACTGCTTTTAAAATATTTTAAAAACAAAGGACCAGAAAATATTTCACTTTACATGCCATGAAAGGATAACAATGTAGAAAAAAAAAATCCCATAATAAAATAAAGTGACCTGAAGAACCATATACAATTTGGCACTGGTTAGCTTTTATGTAAGTAAGTATCATTATTCTTTATTTTTCTTAACAATCCTGATTGTAACATCTTGAACCTTGGAATTTAAAGTAAAAGCAGTTAATATCCAAACAATATAAAAATTTATTATATGTATATTTCAATTGCTACTACTTCATGAAACAACAGTGAGAGTAATATAACATTTTAATTTCTTACATTAAGAAAATAAAATTTTTGATGTGTGAGAGAAGGTTGGTATTTTTAAATAATCTAAAATCTTAAGGATGAAATTCTTCTTAAAAATGGCAAACAAAACAGAATGATCTATCAATGTCAGAATGATAGTATTATCTTTGAAAAATTTATGACTTAAATGGTTACCTAGTGGACTAAAATATTACTAAGAAATAAAACCTGTGGATCATTATTTCAGAATTGAAGAACTCTTTTAAGAACATAAAAATTAATAATTTTAATCATATGCAATCTCTAAAAACAGGATAAACTGTACCTGATGTCCAGCCTTTACTTGCTTCAAAACACTTTCATAACATACTTCATCCATGTTATTCAACTGTTGCACCTTAAAGTTTTTAAAAATGAAAAATATCAAATAGAGCAATTATAAACTGCTTAGCTACAAAACATCTTTACCAATTATGATGCATCTCCTTTTATTTTCAGATTAGCCAGAATGCTGAAACAAGAAGTGCAGTATCAATACGTAATACATAACAACCCATAGGAAGTAAACACAATGTAATTAAAAACTACAAATAAAATACCTCATATGTAACACTTTCAGTGTATTAACTTTATTAAGAATGCCCAGTTTTTTAAAGACAATAATTTTAAGAACAATATTCTAATTAGAGATATTTTAAAATAATCTTAAGTTTCTTTTCACTGTTTTCCCCAGAGAAGCCCATTCTTCAGCCTGTTTTTCTTCTGTTTCATTCCATAAAAATACAGAGCTTTCCCAATTCTCAAAATCATAGAATATTACCGTAGAATATCAAAATGTAAGGAAACTTACTATTTCTGTAATGAATATGGAGTTCAGTAACTATTTTTCTACAGAAACATTTTCCAAATTGGTTGGAAATTTAGTATCAAACTCATGAATTTAAAAAATGTCTCATTTTCTCTATTAATGATGAGATGACTTCCAACCAAAAAAAGGTAAGGTGGTTACCTTAAAACAGCAGGCATGTGACCAAGCTTGCATCTCTCTATTTAACACTGATTAAGACTTTGCATGGGATGAAAATGTTATATATCTAAAATGACTATAATTTAGATTCTTTCATTTTAACATTCTGGAACTCTTATGATTTAGTGATTAAGTAAGATGAAATAATCACAAGACAATTGACTCTCTATTAATTATTCAAAAAAAAAACCCCACCAAAACTCCTCCAAACAAAATTCCCAATAATTTTTTTGGTTAATTTTGGATTAAATTCTGATCAAAGGCATTATTTCAAATTAGATGTGTCATGGACACTATTTTCCCATGTTCTTCCACAACAACTGAATCATATCATGAGCTTCTGAAAGAAACTTTCAAAAATCTACAATGATTTCTTAGTATAAGAAATGACAAATTAACAATGGTTACAATATATTTAACGACACCCTGGGGAAAAGCTTAGTTACCAACTGTATATGTTAGCTCAGTGTAAAACTAATGCATTTTAGTAAGACAAAAATGCATATTTATAACTAATATGTATAATTAGTTTATTATTTATACTACATAAGATTGATAAAAGTATTTTATAAATTTTGCCAAATTTCTGAACCTTCTAAATAATTACCACAGATCAGCATCTCACACCATTCCTTTTATGATTACAATGCTAACATATTATGGTGAAAATACTTAGAATTTAATTAGGTTTAAGTGATTTACCAATTTCTATGATAAAAATAAGTTCTATGATGGCTGAAAGCATCTGAAAACACTTTATATTTTTCTGTGATAATCATCTGCTATCATTCAAATTGTAAATCGAAAGAAAAATCTTATACACAACCCTCATCTGTTCTAATGATACATTAAAATAAACTAAATAATCAAATATATTTTAAGAAATAAAAAAACGCAGCAAGTAATACTGAAAAGCACTTGAAACAATCAAAGAAAAGATGCATTTCATAACTATTACTATATCATGAACTATCCTTCAGGTAAACATTTAAAATGGTTTCCCACAATTCTAAACATATCTTAGTTAATATGCAGATAGAGTATATTAACTGCTGCAGCAATATTGGCTCTTAATATTTTCGAAGCTAAGTATTTTATTTATAATATTGTAAGGTAAAAATAGCTCTATTTTAGTAACAAAATTATTTTTAGACAAGAAGTAATATAATACACTACAGACCAAGTTTGACACAGTAACACATGATTCTATCTCATTTTCTTTTATAAAGAGGTCATATGGCCCATGAACCTTCTCCTAAAACTATTTGTTACACAGGGGGAAACAAATGTCATGGAACTTAATAAACGTATAAATTTTAAGCAAAATATTCCTTCATGATTCTATAAAAGCCTAAAATAAGCACCCTGATAATGCAAATGGTACATGGTAATAACATTTAAGGAACATCACAAAAGGATTTCAGAAATGCTGATTGTATATATAATTAATATGATAATTATACAACAAATTAAACAGAACACCACATTTTATAGTTGTTATCATGAAATTATTTTTCAATTGTATTTATGGGATTACTTATTTTAGATGAATAATATATCATAATGTATATTACTGATTTAACTAGAGTCTTTTATTATTTCCCTGCCTTCAACCCTATCAAAATAACTTCTTGAATATACATATAACTTGTATTCTTAGCTAAGAATACAAAATATTCACTGATAACAGCAATGCAAACTATTACAAGCAGCTTTTTGGAGAGGAGACCTTCTCCTACATATAGTTGAGGAAATGCACTTGACTTTCTTCTAAGCTGTCATATTTGTAATGGTGGTCTGAAGTCTCTAATGTCAAACAAGTATTAAACAATACATCAAAAAAATATTTCTAGAAAAGCATAATTTTTTAAAAGAAGTATTTACCTTATTTGCACTTTTAACCCCTAGAAATGTCTGTCCAAGAGGAACAGGTCGAAAACGGCCATCAAAGAAGAAAAGTCCAATGCAGGGATTAACATGTAAAAATGTAGCTACGTCGAGGTAGTTGGGTAAGGTAGCAGAGAGTCCAAGAATTCTTATCATACTCTGCGTGGATTCAACCTATAGGAGTTAAATAAAATATAAGATATTAAATAAATTATTTAATTAAATAATGTATAAATAACGTGTATAAGTCTTAACGTATAAGACTGGATTTGTACTTAGTTGAAAGTAAGCTTTGGTAGTATAAAGTATGAAATATTTGCATCACTGCAGATGGTGACTGCAGCCATGAAATTAAAAGATGCTTACTCCTTGGAAGAAAGGTTATGACTAACCTAGATAGCATATTGAAAAGCAGAGACATTACTTTGCCAACAAAGGTCCATCTAGTCAAGGCTATGGTTTTTCCAGTGGTAATGTATGGATGCTAGAGCTGGACTGTGAAGAAAGCTGAGTGCCGAGAATTGATGCTTTTGAACTGTGGTGTTAGAGAAGACTCTTGAGAGTCCCTTAGACTGCAAGGAGATCCAAGCAGTCCATTCTAAGGGCGATCAGCCCTGGGTGTTCTTTGGAAGGAATGATGCTAAAGCTGAAACTCTAGTACTTTGGCCACCTCATGCGAAGAGTTGACTCATTGGAAGACTCTGATGCTGGGAGGGATTGGGGGCAGGAGGAAAAGGGAATGACAGAGTATGAGATGGCTGGATGGCATCACCAACTCAATGGACGTGAGTCTGAATGAACTCCAGGAGCTGGTGATGGACACGGAGGCCTGGCATGCTGCGATTCATGGGGTCACAAAGAGTTGGACACGACTGAGTGACTGAACTGACCTGAACTGAACTGAAGATCACTAAAGATATCATGATAAGAGTAACAACACATAGTCTGAAAGGTAATACGAAAAAAAATTGGCCTAAATTTGGCATGTGGAATGATATAAAAATGATTAAAAATGTACTTTTAGTGTATTTCCTGAACCAGAAAATTCTATTAGTTACATGGTTTCTTTTGTTTTCCTCCTAAAAATGTAACAAGGCAAGTGACATGTGTTAGGCTTTAGTGTTAACTTATAATTTTAAGCACTTAAAGTATATACTCTTTATTCTCAAGTTCAGTAATTTCAAATTCATTTTAAACACAAACACTTAAAAGTCTGAAATAACTAAGGCAGATTCCTTTAGTGTTTTACAAATTTAAATTTAAAATGATATACTGTATAAGGGAGAGTTTGCGTGGAATAACAGCCAAAACTTGGGGGGAAAATTCACAAGTACATTCTCAAAGAACGTACTAAGCTTCATTCTTTGTGTTCACTCAGTTCAGTTCCGTTTCTCAGTTGTATCTGACTCTTTGCAACCTCATGGACTGCAGCACGCCAGGCTTCCCTGTCTATCACCAAGAGCGGAGCTTGCTTAAACTCAGGTCCACCGAGTCGGTGATGCCATCAAACAAACTCAATCTGTTGTCCCCTTCTCCTGCCTTCAATTTTTCCCAGCATCAGGGTCTTTTCCAATGAGTCTGCTCTTCGCATCAGGTGGCCAAAGTATTGGAGTTTTAGCTTCAACATCTGTTCTTCCAGTGAATATTCAGGGTTGATTTCCTTTAGGATTGACCGGTGTGATCCTGTAGTCCAAGGGAGTCTTCTCCAACACCACAGCTCAAAAACATCAACTCTTCAGTGCTCACCTTTCTTTATGGTCCAACTCTCACATCCATACATAACTACTGGAAAAAACAAAACTTCGTCTATATGGACCCTTGTCAGCAAAGTAATGTCTCTGTTTTTTAGTATGCTGACTAGGCTGGTCACAACTTTTCTTCCAAGGAGAAAGCATCTTTTAATTTCATGGCTGCAGCCACCATCTGCAGTAATTTTGGAGGCCCCCAAAATAACATCTGTCATTGTTTCCACATCTATTTGCCATGAAGTGATGGGACTGGATGACATGATCCTAGTTTTTTGAATGTTGAGCTTCAAGTAGCTCTTTCACTATCATCAAGAGGCTCCGTAGTTCCTCTTTACTTTCTGCCATAAGGGTGGTGCCATCTGCATATCTGAGGTTATTGCTATTTCTCCCAGCAATCTTGACTCCGGCTTGTGCTTCATCCAGTCTGGCATTCCGCATGAGGTACTCTGCATATAAGTTAAATAAGCAGGCTGACAATATACTGCCTTGATGTACTCCTTTCCTAAACTGGAACCAGTCTGTTGTTCCACGTCCAATTCTATTTGTCGCTTCTTGACCTGAATATAGATTTCTCAGGAGGCAGATAATGTGGTCTGGAATTCCCATCTCTTGAAGAATTTTCCACAGTTTATTGTGATCCACACAGTCAAAGGCTTTGGTACAATCAATAAAGCAGTAGTAGATGTTTTTCTGGAATTCTCTTATTTTTTTCGATGATCCAGCGGATGTTAGCAATTTGATCTCTGCTTCCTCTGCCTTTTCTAAATTTTTGAATATCTGGAAGTTCACAGTTTAGATATTGCTGAAGCCTGGCTTGGAGAATTTTGAGCATTACTTTGCTAGTGTGCGAGATGAATGCAATTGTGCGGTAGTTTGAGCATTCTTTGGCATTGCCTTTCTTTGGGATTGGAATGAAAACTGACCTTTTCCAGTCCTGTGGCCACTGTTGAGTTTTCCAAATTTGCTAGCATATTGAGTGCAGCACTTTCACAGCATCACCTTTTAGGATTTAAAATAGCTCAACTGGAATTCCATCACCTCCATAACTTTGTTTGCAGTGATACTTCCTAAGGCCCACTGGACTTCACATTCCAGGATGTTTGGCTCTAGGTGAGTGATCACACCATTGTGGTTATCTGGGTCATGAAGATGTTTTTTGTATAGTTCTTCTGCATATTCTTGTCACCTCTTCTTAATACCTTCTCTTTCTGTTAGGTCCATACCATTTCTGTCCTTTATTGGCATTCTTCGGAACTCTGCATTCAGGTGGATATATCTTTCCTTTTCTCTTTTGCCTTTCACTTCTCTTTTCTCAGCTATTTTTAAGGCCTCCTCTGACAACTATTTTGCCTTTTTGCATTTCTTTTTCTTGAGGGTGGTATTGATCACTGCCTCCTATACAATGGCATGAACCTCTGTCCATAGTTCTTCAGGCACTCTATCACATTTAATCTCTTAAATCTATTTGTCACTTCCACTGTATAACTGTAAGGGATTTGATTTAGGTCATACCTGAATGGTCCAGTGGTTTAGCCTACTTTCTTCAGTTTAAGTCTGAATTTTGTAATAAGGAGTTCATGATGTGATCCACACTCAGCCCCACGTCTCGTTTTTGCTGACTGTATAGAGCTTTTCCATCTTTGGCTGCAAAGAATATAATCAATCTGATTTTGGTATTGACCATCTGATGATATCCATGTGCAGACTCATCTCTTGTGTTGTTGGAAGAGGGTGTTTGCTATGACTGGAGCATTCTCTTGGCAAAACTCTGTTAGCCTTTGCCTTGCTTCATTTTGTACTCCAAGGCCAAATGTGCCTGATAACCCAGGTATCTCTTGACCTCCTACTTTGACATTCCAGTTCCCTATGATGAAAAGGACATCTTTTTTTGGTAGTAGTTCTAGAAGGTCTTGTAGGTCATCATAGACTTGTTCAACTTCAGCTTCTTTGGCTTTAGTCATTGTGGTATAGACTTGGATTACCATGATATTGAATGGTTTGCCTTGGAAATGAACAGAGATTGTGTCATTTTTGAGACTGCACCCAAGTACTGCATTTCAGATTCTTTGTTGACTATGAGGGCTACTCCATTTCTTCTAAGGGATTCTTCTCCACAGTAGGAGATATAATGGTCATCTGAATTAAATTTGCCTATTCCAGTCATTTCAGTTCACTGACTCCTAAAATGTCGATGTTAACTCTTGCCATCCTCTTGTGTTCACTGCTAGGATGTAATATTTTAATTTTGCTGCTAAACACTGCTGATAACATTGATTAATCTGTTTGCCAGTCATTTATTAAGCTTTTACTGCAGTGCAGGGAAAGCAGGGGTTTAGCGTCTGTAAAAACCACAAAAAAACATTGCAATGTATCCCATTAACAGTAGCACCTTCTAAAAACTGTGATAACAATAAAGAGAGATGACATGCAGAGGTGACAGCTGTTGTTCTAAGAGAAGAGTAGTTAGGAACGTAGGCCAGGAAGAAAGGTAAGATACTTTAGATATAAGATACTATACTTGGCAACACTAGTGGTACCAGTTAGAGAAGGGAGGTAATAGAAATATAGAAATGATTGTGAGAAATCTTGCATGCCAAGAAGTTTTTCCATTTTACTGCTTATGAACACAGGACACTATCCCATTCTTGTTCAATTAGATTTTTATGATGACAGCTTATAGTATTTTCATCTTTTTTCATTTCTAAACATTCTGTAAAATTTCTTTATCCTTTCTAATTTTGTTTACTCATAGGTTTTTTACTTATTTGTGATTAGATTTGTTATAAGTTTACTTTTCTTTTTAAAAAACTATCTTTAAAAATATTTTTATAGGACTCTAGTGGATGTGACAGTTGGACTGTGAAGAAGGTTGAATGCTGAAGAATTGATGCTTTTGAACTGTGGTGTTGGAGAAGACTCGAGAGTCCCTTGGAGACTCAAGGAGATCCAACCAGTCCATTCTGAAGGAGATCAGTCCTAGGTGTTCTTTGGAAGGAACGATGCTAAAGCTGAAACTCCAGTACTTTGGCCACCTCAGGCGAAGAGTTGACTCATTGGAAGAGACTCTGATGCTGGGAGGGATTGGGGGCAGGAGGAGAAGGGGACGACAGAGGATGAGATGGCTGGATGGCATCACTGACTCAATGGACGTGAGTTTGAATGAACTCTGGGAGTTGGTGATGGACAGGGAGGCCTGGCATGGTGCAATTCATGGGGTTGCAAAAAGTCAAACATGACTGAGTGACTGAACTGAACTGAGTTAATAAATCTAGTTTATTGTTTTTCTATTTAATTTTATTTTTTCAACTTTAGTATTTTTCCATTTTTAGCAATTCTATTTAATATTATCTAACAGTTAAAATTTAATAATTAACGTATTATAGTCCCTACATATCTGTTTCATTTTAGAGTATAATTTGAACTGTGAATTATAAATTTGTCTGTACTAAGTAAGCTTTCATTATTTTCTAATAAGTGTTATCACTCTCTCTTTTCCTTCTATGAGCACTTTCTGAGCTCTAAGTGTCAGAAGAATAGTCTTTCAAATGGTTGGGTTTTATATCAATTTATCAAATCCAAAGTGTAGAAGGTATGTGTGTATGTTTGTGTCTATATCTATCTATATAGACACACATATATGTGTGTTTGTATGTAGATAGGAATATATAGATATATATATTTCTGTGTATGTAGTTTATCATGTAGAATTTCTTTCTAAATTTCTATTGTATTTTGCTGTTGTTTGCAGTAGCTCAGTTGTGTCCAACTCTTTGCTGTCCCATGGAGTGCAGCACACCAGGCTTCTCTGTCCTTCACTATCTCCCAGAGTTTGCTCAAATTCATGTCCACTGAGTGGGTGAGGCTATCTAACCATGTCATCCTATATTTTTATATATTTACTAGGCTTCCATGTAAAAGTCTAATTTTAAAAACGGCTTCTTACCTGGGAAAAAGCTTGAAAATCTCTGATGTGATTTAAGTACACATGACTTGGAATGAATTTGGTAAGCTAATTAACTTCAACCAAATTCCTTTATCAGAGAATGCATAAAAAAAGATTCTCAATCTGTAACAAAAAACTATACAGTACTATTATTTTTTAAAATCTAGGAATGTTTAATGTTCTTGCTATCATAAATAAAATAAGGGGATTCATGGGATATACTTATTTGAGCAAATATTTTAATTATTTTTTTCAGTTTTTTATGACCTTCTTAGTCAAAAATTGCTTGCCTCATGTTAGTATCTTCAAGTTACTATACCTAAGTGAGCAGCTCCCAACACTGGATTTTACCTTGGATATTTCAATACAGTGCATACATGGGCTGGGAAAATCCAAGGTCCTGCATTCCCTGACACAAATATCACTTACAGAAACTAAGAGAAAATGTGGCCCTGTCCCTTCCAAACTCATTCTGTAAGTAGGACAAAAATGAATCTGCTTACTCATTGTAATGGGTTTTATCTGGGCTTATCTGAGGATTAAATAAAACACTATGAGATGTACATATAGCTTCCCAAGCAAACTCAACCCAAGTCAAGGAACCCTCAGTAAGGGGAACAGATGACCCTACCTATTATGTAAGAAGTCCTCTTTACATATTATAATTAGACTCCTTTACGTAATTAGAATGCTGTTTTTAAATACATTTACTTATTTGGCTGTACTACATCTTATTTGTGCCCATGTGACCTTGCTCTTCATTGTGCCATACAGGATCTTTTAGTAGCAGCATGTAGGAGTTTTTAGTGTGGCATGTAGGATCTAGCCACCTGACCAGGGCTTGAACACAGGGCCCCTGCACTGGGAGCATGGAGTCCTAGCCGTAGGCCCACCAGGGAAGCCCCTAGAATAATTTTAATTATACTATAGTTCTATTTACTACTGGTGGTGATTTGAAAGGATATGAAAGTGATTTTTAGCATTGAAATCATTAACACATAAGTTACTGAGTATATTTTTAATGTCTTTTGATGTTAAATACATGACACCTTGCAAACATTAGAGATATTTTTCTGCTAACCCCCCATTTTAAAACTGTTACCTTTTTAATCTAAAAATAATCTATTATACTCATAAATCTGTATGAGAAATATTTTCCTTTAAATATGGATAATTTGAAACTTTAGGTCTTAAACCACATCTTGAAGCTCTACACACTACAGAGTAACCTGAAAATATTAATAGTTGAAAACTAAAAAGTTAACATTTTGCAGTCTCTTCTTTATCATTAGCCCAAAAAATAGGCAGTACATTTTTATAGCATTTTCTTTCACATAAAATCTAAGTTTGGACAAAGTCTCCCTACTCATTTAAATTTAGTTAAAACAACTAATGTTAGTTCAACACTGTTAAATACAACAGATTTGGGTTTTATTCTACTTTTCCCTTTTCCAAATCTCTCTCACACCAAGGATGTTGTGAATTTAGTGCCTAATACCATCATGTAATTTTAGAACCTGACTGAACAGAATCTACATCGCATTAAAAAAGCTCCCTATGGTGTGTCTATGTTAGTTACAAAGTACCATGTGAAGCACTGCCATCTACTGGGAATGTCTGATAATCACAGGAACAAACAAACAACAGGAACAAGACAGGGAAAGAGACACAGAGGTGTATAACGGACTTTTGGACTCAGAGGGAGAGGGAGAGGGTGGGATGATTTGGAAGAATGACATTCTAACATGTATACTATCATGTGAATTGAATCGCCAGTCTATGTCTGACACAGGATGCAGCATGCTTGGGGCTGGTGCATGGGGATGACCCAGAAAGATGTTATGGGAATGCATGTAAGAATTAAAGATTTTAAAATTTAAAAATAAAAACTAAAATTAAAAAAAAAAGTATTTATGAGCACTGCACTGCACTAATACACTGGAAATACGAGGAGAATCATATAGATCATTCTGTCAAGGAGATTAAAATCTGGTGAGGGCCACAAATAAAGACAGAATTAACTATAACAAGTTGTGAAATTATAAGGAAGACTGTGGTAAGTGCTAAAAATGTGCAAAGAAAGGGAATACAGAGGGAACACAGAAAAGGTGGAATTCATGCTGAGTGGTGAACTAGGAAACACTTCATAGAAGAAGTGATACCGGGCAGATTCTAAAGAACAGTGGGTTTTCAACAGATAGATCTGTGGAGTGATAATATACAATTTTGCATTTACAACCCTTAATCTCATAAAGATACATTCTGACTTAAGTAAGATTAGTTTCATCTCTGAAAGAGATGGAGAAAAAAGAGGCATTGGAAAAAAAAACTGGGAAAGGAAAAAATTTGGTTCTGTGTGGTTGGAACCTAAGTAGCTAAGGAATAGAATGGAAAAGTTAAAATTAAACAAATAGATCAGGGTTTTAATAGACTTTTAAGACCAGCTAAGGTATTTAAACATTTTTCTTAAGATAAACAAACAGCAAGTCAGCAAAGATTTATGAGCATAGTACTGATAAACTATATAATTGGAATTTGGCTATATTATGAAGATGCTAATGTAGAGAATGAATTAATATATTATATATTTAAATATTGCTGTGCTATGTTGAGTTGCTCAGTCGTGTCTGACTCTTTGCAACCCCATGGACTGCAGCCTGCCAGGCTCCTCTATCCATGGGATTCTCCAGGCAAGAATACTGGAGTGGGTTGCCATGCCCTCCTCCAGGGGATCTTCGCAACCCAGGGACTGAACCCAGATCTCCTGCTTGCAGGTGGATTCTTTTACCATCTGAGCTACCAGGGAAGCCCAAGAATACTGAAGTGGGTAGTCTATCCCTCAGGGGATCTTCCCAACCCAGGAACAGAACCGGGGTCTCCTGCATTGCAGGTTTCTTTACCAGCTGAATTACCAGGGATATGTACATATTATATATCCATATTATATACAACATATTTATGTTCCTGCATCTTCTATTAACATGGTATATTTATAATTGTACTACATATAATTAAAACATAATATACACTTTTATATATTTTATATCATACAGTTTATAATTACATATAGAAAATTATACTATTAAAATTCATATATTACAAAATGTATTTATGAATTTTAATGAATGCCTCAAAGTATATATGGTACGGATGTGTATGTCTCTGTGTACGTGTGTATACAGCAGCACTCCTGCAATCTATTTTCTCCCTCAGTTGGGAATGCTCAAGAAAGAAAGATGCCCTGGTCAAACTCCCTTGAAAACATGCTACTGATAGTCCTCTTGGCAATTATACTAATGGTATTTACTTGACCTCTAATGCTCTATAGTTGCAGGAAAGCCTTATCTCTGTAATGCTTTTAGCTGATGGACATGGTCTCTCCAGATAGCTCAATGCAAACAAACCAGGAATGTATGGACTCATGTGGCCTCGGCTCCCTGAAAAACATCACTAAGCTATGTACATATCAAGGTACCAAATCAAAACATCTCATAATCAGGAAGTATCACCATGGGAAGTAGTACCTTCTGTTAAGCACAAACTCACTTTACCCCATATGCTAATCATATGCACTGCTTTGCATGTCAATCATACCTCAATAAAGCTGTTAAAATTTTTATTTAAAAATCTCATGATCAAAATAGCTCTCTTTTGCATAAATGATGCCCGGAATGATTCTTTTCAAGACTTCACAAGTAAACTAACTGCCAGAGGAAAAAAAGAGAATGGTGGCGGCAGCTGCAGACTTTTCACAACCACGTGTATTCTTGACGCTGTTCTAAGTTGAGTACTAGCTAAAATCTCTGATTTTTGTGTGTCTACTTGAATATTTCAACTCTTTGTATTCTGTGTCTGTATGTATATATGCACATATTTTTATATGGTAAAAAGTGAACATATCCCCAAAAGTCCTCTAATTCCATCCCTACTATAAAACCACTTTTACATCTTTCACATGCTTTCACATCTATGCACCCTACTCTATCCAGCTCAAAAATCTAAATGGAAGCAAGAAATTTGTTAACTACATCCACAACACCTAGAACCATGAAGGTGGCACACAGCAGGTAGTTAACAAATGTTCAGTAAATGAGAATATAAATATATTGCTTTCTTTTTTCCCCCTGGGATTGTGCTATATATAGGACCCAGCTTGCCTTTTCAATGAAGAATATAACCTGGATATCTTTTAAGTCTGGTTCTTCTAACTCTGCCTCATTCTTATTAAAAGACTGCAAAGTAGCATTTTATTTGATGACTGTAATAGGATTTGTTTAATCATATTTTCTTTTGTTGAATATTTGGGTTGTTTCCAACATATTTTGCATTAACAAGGAAGCATCAGTGAATACTGGTGTTACTATATCTATGTTTCTGTGCTATTATTTCTATAGGTTAGACCTCTAGAAGGAAAAGCATAGTTTAGTGAGAGTTTTCAAATTACATTCTTTTTCAGTTTTGCCAATCTAATGGAAGAGGAACATCTCAAGTTAATTTGGATTCTTTTTAAGCTTCTTTTTTATGATTTTCAGTATTTTTATTTCTACTATAAAGTGCTTTTTCCAAATTTTCAAAAAACATATTTCTTACTGACTATCAACAACCTCAGATATGCAGATGGTCCTGCCACTCTAATGGCAGAAGATGAAGAGGAACTAAAGAGACTCTTGATGAAAGAGTCTTGGTGAAAAGGCTGGCTTGAAACTCAACATTCAAAAAACTAAGGCCATGGCATCTGGTCCCCTTACTTCATGGCATACAGATGGGGAAACAACTGAAACAGTGACAGACTCTATTTTCTTGGGTTCCAAAATCACTGCAGATGGTGACTGCAGCCATGAAATTAAAAGACGCTTACTCCTTGGAAGGAAAGCTATGAGAAATCTAGACAGCATATTAAAAAGTATAGACGTCACTTTGCCAGCCAAGATCCATACAGTCAAAGCTATGTATGGATGTAAGAGTTGGACCATAAAGGCTGAATGCTGAAGATTTGATGCTTTCGAATTGTGGTGCTGGAGAAGACTCTGGAGAGTCCCTTGGACAGCAAGACTCTGGAGAGTTCCTTGGACAGCAAACCAGTCAATCCTAAAGGAAATCAGTCCTGAATAATCACTGGAAGGACTGATGCTGAAGCTCCAATACTTTGGCCACCTGATGCGAAGAGCTGAGTCATTGGGATAGACTGAAAGCAAAAGAAGAGGGCGGCATTGGATGAGATGGTTAGGTAGCATCACTGACTCAGCGGACAAGAATTTGAGCAAACTCTGGGAGATAGTGAAGGACAAAGGAGCCTGATGTGCTACAGTCCATGGGTTTACAAAGAGTGGGACATGACTTAGTGGCTGAACAACAAATATTTATTAGTTTACAATAACCTTTTAATTACAAAGGACATCTAAGCTTATTTTATGTGCGACAAATAATTTCTATTATTCTTACATTGTATCTTTTTGGAGATAAAGATAAAAAAAGATTCTTTTTATCTTACATGTTATCTTTGGAGACTGATCCCTGGGTTCGGAAGATCCCCTGGAGAAGGAAATGGCAATCCACTCCAGTATTTTATGGTATATTTACCATATTAAAAAACATTATTTTAAAATATTTAAAAATGCAACATAAACTTCATAAGTTCTGTACTCCCTTTTTAAATTTAAATTCCCATAACTAGATCTAGATGACAGCTATTCAAGATAGGAAATGTAAAAGAATTGATGTTTAACTAGTTACTGGGGTAAGGCAGAGTGTTAAGGCAAAGTGTTAAGGTGACTCCCACACAATGAATTTGGGCTTGAGAACTGAGTGAATTATGATGCCTTATATAAATATATGGGAGAAACAACAGAGTTTCTGACATGTTTAGCAAGCGATGTTTTTGGAATATCAAAGTAGAAATACCAACTGTGTTTGGACAGGACTAGAAGTCAGCGGAGAGACAGGGACGACATGCAGAGACTTAGGTGATACTGACAAGGAAGTGCTTTTTTCCCAGGGTAAATATTTAGAATAAAGAAGATGGCAAGTGACTAGATCCTGTGCTGTAAGAGGTCACTGAGTGGATGTGGAAGCGAAATCACTCAGTTGTGTTCGACTCTGAGACCTCATGGACTATACAGTCCATGGAATTCTCCAGGCCAGAATACTGGAGTGGGTAGCCTTTCCCTTTTTCAGGGGATCTTACCAACCCAGGGTTGGAACCCAAGTTTCCCACATTGCAGGTGGATTCTTTACCAGCTGAGCCACTAGGGAAGTCCAAGAATACTGGAGTGGGTAGCCTACTCTTTCTCTGGGGGATCTTTCTGACCCAGGAATCGAACTGGGATCTCCTGCATTGCAGGCAGATTCTTTACCAACCGAGTTACCAGGGGTGAGTGGATGTGACTGCTGATTAATCCACAAGCTGGACCTTGGCAGTCAGAGGATTCTCACTCCTTTTTCAGTGGGGAGAGTTTGGGCATGGAGAAAAGTGGATGAATCACTAACATTTTCCTATGTTCTACCATTATGTTAATATTGTTTAGTCCAACTACTCCTTGGTCTTTTGGCTAAGATCAAGTATAATATTGCTTAGTCAATAATAGATCCAAACACAGGTTTAGAAGTTTTCCTGTATTTATTATGGTTAATTTAAAGAGACTTCAATAAAATAAGACCTGGAAGGAAGAACAATCAGGTACTTTTGACATAAAAATGAAATACCTACAGGTTTATCCACACTAAATTATCTTTTTCCTCATACACAACACATATTAATATTTCTTTGAATGCTAGATTTAAGTTTAAAAACTTACCCCTCAAAATAAGCATACATATAACTTCCTCTTACCTGCCGTAAAGTTCGTGCCACTATGCTTTCTAATACTGGTCCTCTATCTTCATGCAGTAAATGGACTTCATCAAGAATAAGGAGCTTTACAATTTGGGAGAGAGCTACGTCCCCAACACTCTTTCGTGTTACTACATCCCATTTTTCTGGTGTGGTCACAAGCATCTATAACACAAGAAAAGATAAATTTAAAAGAGGAAAAAGATCATATATTACTTAAATTTTCACTGTCATTCAAAAAGAAATATGATTGACCACTTATATACAGATCAAATAAAAGGTGTTAGAGATACCCAAAATGTTATCTGATTCCCTACACACAACAGTCACTTCTCTATAAGTTGTGATATTCAGCAGTTCTTTAAAACTCAGTGAAGGTAGTCTGTCAGTAAATTGCACTGTAAAGTGTACAGATTACACAAGCATATTTAAATTGTATCTTACAATGTAAAAAAAAAAAAAAAACCAAAAAAACAAATGACACTGTTTTTAAACAAGTGTGTACTGATAATGGCTTTCATTTGAAAAGGTATAAAAACAAGTGAACAAAGCATTAACAGGAAAAATGAAAAGGATACCAGGAATCTACTCTGGTATGGTCAGTCACCTGTTTATACTTCTCCAGATTTGGAAGAAACTTGACTACTGATACAGTTTTAAAAAACTACCCCCTTTAATATCAACTAGTATATGCAGCACTTTATTCTAAAAAAACAATACATGTATTACAGCATAACCGGCACATAACAGCAATAAAAACAATGAGTCACCGGAGATCCAGGGTACCTAGAGCAGAAGGCGAGAACAGGGTATTTATGTTAAGTTCTTAGAAGAGACCATTTGAAGTGAGCTGTGAGTATAAATCTGTTTGCTTTCTACATATTGAATTGCTTGTGTCCTCTAAAAGCATACTATGGCAGAGAAAAAGACAAGTTTAATAAACCTCCTACTACGGTAATATTACACTATTATATATTTAACATGTGAGGTAACAAGTCAAAAAGTGAAGTTTATCTTAGCCAGTATATCAGATTATAGAGCCTGATGATAATCAAAATTCAACTATTTCGTGAAGAAGTTAAATGAGATGGGAGTCAGATTGTTCAACATTTTTGTTGTGTTATAACTCTCATGTCTGTTTTGAAGCTGCTTACAGGAATGGTAATCTTCTTTTCTTAGACTGCAAATCACATACACTTCTTAATAAATGTACAGTCCAAGTTTGTCAGTATAATCTGTTGCATTATTAGAGATACCACGATCACTTTGAAATAAACTATATCAACCACAAAATTAAGCATCTGTATTTCAATATAACATTAACTGGCAAACTATAATGGAATAGATTAAGGCATTCATATCTAAGGTGTAAAATACTATGAAGCTACTTAGTTAATTTGCTAAAGTTAAATGGTAATATTGAAGCCACATCAAATGCTACACTGAAAAAAAATATGCTACTGGAATTAAGTATAAACAGATGTATAATGAATTTTAAGATCTAAAATGGTTTGAGACATTCACTATGCATTAATTAACATCTTTTATATTCCAATAATTTAAACATAACTTCCACTTTGAAAAGTGACAATTTAAAACAATCCAAGATTTATCTTACAAATATGCTCAGGGATCACTCACTAACAACTCTTTAACTAAAAATCCTAAAAAATATGCCCATGTGTTTCCAAAAGCAACAATTCTTCTAAACTGTAAATTCATGTTACATTAAAATATAAAATAAGCTTACAATTCATAAATGTTAAGAAAGCTACAAAGTATACTACAAAGCTAATAATGTGGTAACAACTAAATTTTAAAATAAACATTTTCAAATATAAGAAAACTACACCACCAAACCTTAAAAATCCATTTTAGCATTTTGTTTTCTATACTTTCAGCACAGTGAGAAATGACTTCATTTATATTACCATTTCATTACTCTAATTCCCTGAACAAAAATGGCTAGAAAATAAAGTGTCACATTTGCTTAATGAATTGGAACTCATGCAAGACATTTCCATCTGCTCTTGTATTAGGGCATGGGTTAACTGTCAATATTTTTACTGTCAACTCAAATTTCTCTCAATACATGTACTTTATTCCTTTAGGAGTATAAAAATCATTATTCCAAACTGTTCCAGTTTTAGCCTAACCACTGGTAAAACGGCACAGTTGAGATGCTATACAACCACTATTGTGTCAACAATTTGGTATATTCAATTTAAAATGCTCCATCCATTTGACAGCTAAACCAAAAGACCTAAGACTCGCTAGAGCCACTTCATCTGGAAACTAACATAAACATAATCTTTTGCCTTTTAAAACATTGTGACCCAGGGGAAATCACTTTATCTCTCCTTCCCTTTTTTGTCTATTGTGTTATTTCTGACATGTAACATATACAGATTTAAAGTGCACAATGTGATGATTTGATACACATACATATTGTAAAACCATTACCACAATGAGGTTAGTTAACACTTTCTTCCCCTCACTTCATATTACTTTCGTGTTTCAGTGTGTGTGGTGATAATATTTAAGACCTGCTCTCTTAACAACTTTCAAGGATATAACACAGGAATGTTAATTATACTCACTGCACTGTACATCAGATCCCCAGAACACATTCATCTTATATCTAGAAGTCTGTACACTTTGACCAACATTTTCCCATTTCCTTTATGCCTAAGTTCCTGGCAACCAACATTGTACTCTGTTTCCTTCCGGAGTTTGGCTTTTCTTCCCCCATATATAAGTGAGAACATAACAGTATTTGTCTTTTCTTTTTTTGACTTATTTCACTTTAACATAATGATCTCAAGGTCCATTCTTATTGTGGGAAAAGGCTGAATTTCCATTTTTTACGGCTGAATAATATTCTATTCTACATATATGCCACATTTTTTTTTGGTCCATTCATTTCTTGGTGAACACTTAGGGTTGTCTCCATATCTTAGCTATTGTGAATAAAGCTGCAAAGAACATCAGAGAGCAATCTCTCTTCAAGATAATGATTTCAATTCCTTCTGATATATACCCATAAGTAGAACGGCTGCATCATACGGTAGTTATATTTTTAACTTTTTGGGAGAACTTCAAAGTGTTTCCATAGTGGCAGTACACATTTACACTCCCAGTTTACAACAGCAACTTACAATAGTGCACAAAAGATCCCTTTTCGCCACATCCTCGCCCATATTTGTCCTCTCTTGTCTTTTTTGATAACAAGTCAATCTAACCGTTGTAAGGGGATATCGCATTGTGATTATGACTTGCATTTCCCTGCTGATTAGTGAAGTCAAACACTTTTACTGTCCTGAGGGTCATTTGCATGCCTTCTTTGGAAAAATGTCTATTCTAGTCCTCTGTCCCTTTATTGTTGTTTTTGTTTTTGGTTTGGCTTTTGGGTCATGTGTGTGTTTTGCTTTTGAGTTGTGTGGATATTGAGTTCTTTGCAGATAGATGGCTTGCTAACGTCTTCTCCTACAGGTAACCTTTTCATTCTGCTATTTCTTTTGCTGTGTAGAAGCTTATTTTCACTTTTGTTTCATGGGTTTTTGATGTCATATCCAATAATCATTCCCAAGATCAATGTCAAAGAGATTTTTTCTCTATGTTTTCTTGAAGTAGTAGTTTTACAGTTTCAAGTCTTATATGTAAATCTTTAATCCATTTTTGTGTTAAATTGCTTCAATCGTGTTCCATTCTTTGCGACCCTATAGACTGGAGCCCACCAGGCTTCTCTGTCCATGGGATTCTCCAGGCAAGAAAACTGGAGTGGGTTGCTATGCCCTCCTCCAAAGAATCTTCCCAACCCAGGGAGCTTCCCAATAGCAGAAAAGAGGACCAAACCCTCTTATGTCTCTTGCATTGGCAGGCAGTTTCTTTATCACTAGTGCCACCTGGGAAGCCCCTTAATTCTTTGTAAGCAATATAAAATAGGTGGCCATTTTCATTCCTCTGTATATGGCTATCCACTTTTCCCCATACAGTTTACCAAAGATATCATTCTTTCCCAATTGTTTTCAGCTCAACTGTCAAATATTAGTTGATAGTATATGTGTGAGTTAATTTCTAGTCTCTCTTCTGCTCCACTGGCCTATGTGTCTATTTCTCTGCCAGTACCATACTTTTTGATTACTACAGTTTTGTAGTATAGATTAAAGTTAGGAAGTGTGATACCTTCAGCTTTGTCCATTCTCAGGATTGCTTTGACTCTTTGGGTCTTTTGTGGTTACATACTAACTTTAAAATGCATTTTTCTATATCTGTGAAAAATGATAATGGAATTTTGATAGGGATGCATTGAATCCATAGATGGCATAGATAGTATAGATATTTTCTCTTTCAATGTATGAAAGACATTAACTCTTTCAATATATGACAGACATGAGCTATCTTTTCATTTATTTATTCCATTTATTTTCATTTATTTTTCAATTTCTTTCCTCAGTGTTTTACAGTTTTTGGTGTACAGATCTTTCATTTCCTTGGTTAAATTTATTTCTAAGCATTACATTTTTTTTGATGCTCTTGTGTATGGGATTATTTCTTTCTTTTTCTGATAGTTCGTTGTTAGTGTATAGAAATGCAATTGCTTTCTGCATGTTGATTTTGTATCCTGCAACTTTACTGAAGTTGTTTCTTAGTTGCAGAAGATTTTTCCTGGAGTCTTTAGGGTTTCCTATATATATAAAATCACATGTGCAGTGACCATATTACTTCTTTTCTGATTCAGAAGACCTTTATTTCTTTTTCTTGCTTAATTATTCGGGCTAGGACTTCCAGTACTATGTTGAACAGGACTAGCGAGAATCTGCACCCTTGTCCTGATCTTAGCAAAGAGAGATCAACCTCAGTAAAGTTTTCAGCCTTTCACTGTTGAGTATTATGTTACTTATAGGTTTGTTATATATGGACTTTATTATGCTGAAGACAATTCCTTCTATATCCAATTTGTGGAGAGTTTTTAATCATAAAAGGATGTTGGATATTGCAGGAAAAAGTTTTTAAATGAAAGACATAAAATACCACGTGTTTAGAGAGCATGTGGAAGAACTAGAACTCTCATGAAACAATGGTGGAGATGAAAACTCACACAACCATTTTGAAAAGCTGCTTGGTATTACCTACTAGAGATGAACACATGTAAGCCTTGTGACCAGCAATTCCATTCCTAGTGAATTACGTACTGAACAGAAATGCACATGTACTTGTACCTAAAGATGTATATTAGAATTTTCATAGCTATACTATTTAGAATACTTCAAAATTGGAAGCCAAATTTCCATCAACAATAATACAGATAAAAAACTTATAACAGTTATACAAGGAAACAATTATACAACACAACAAAAATGAGTAAACTATTGCTATATGCAATAATACGGTAAAAATCTGAAAATCTTGTTAGTGAAAGAATCCAGTTATACAGTATAAAACTTCATGGATAGGAAGTTTTGAAACAGGTGAAACTAACATAAGGTGTGAAAAGCTAGGAGTCATCTCTGAAGAGGAAGAAGGACACAAAATGGGAGAGAAATGAGGAAAGATTTCGAACTGTGGTAAAACTATTTTGATCAGTGTGGTGCCTATATCAGTGTATTCAGTTTAGGAAAATTTATCAACCTGTTCATTTACAATTTCTGTACTATTCTGAGTATGTATTTTACTCAGTAACAGTAAGCTGTGCACATACATGCTATTATAATTACATATAACTTATAATTAAAAACAAAAATTAAATGGCAAGAAGGGATATCTGAACTGAACAGGTGAAAGGTAAGTAAGAGTTTGCTAGATAAAGAAAGAAAAAAAATACTGCATGCTACAAAGAAAAATAAGCAAAATTTGTTCTTTGTGCTTCTCATATGCATTAGTCACGTATCATCTCTTGTATAATCTTTCTATGCACACCACAAGCATTCTGAGGAAGGAATCAAATATAATATCTTTTACATAGAAGTCCAAGTTCTTCAACCTACTGATTGGATTTCTTTTTCATACAAATGACAACTTCTAAATTTATGTCAATTTCATGACCACTTATCAATCTCCTCAACCAGAGACCTCTATAAGCACTAAAAGCAAAGAGATAAGAAAGTTTTGGCATATTTATAAATGTTTTTGAACATCATAGTTTTTGATTGAAGTTTTTGAATGAAGATGAGAAATTAGACACCTATTATTCATAATTCCCATATTTCCTTAATGTTATTGTTGTTGATGTCTATTTAAAAATAAGATTTATTCTTATTTTTCAATATTCATATTTTCCATACATAGACCAGTCCATAAAATTTTCTAATTCCAATAAATTAATTCATTATACAAAAAAAACAGTCTTGAAATTATATCACTAATAGCAATACATATCCAGCTTAAGACAGAATGTTTGTGATATCTAAATACAGTTTTATGCTTAACAAATCCTGTTATATCTATTTAAAGCTATACAAGTCACACTGATATCCTACTGAATTTTAAACATTTTTAAAAAACATTTTGACTGTTGGAGCAGTATTTTTCCTTGAGGCAGATGGCTATAAATTAAAACTAGATTTTAAATGTTAAGTCAAAGGAATATAACAAATTTTAAAAATGAAAGTATGCTTTCTTACCTTTACAATATTTAAATTTTGAAATTTTTGGTAGACTATAGAAAAAAATTTAATTGTTTAAACTCATTATATTAGACTTTTAAAAACAGAATGGTAAAATATTAAAATATAGTCATTAAAATCTAAGAGTATATCACTTTACTTCAACAAGTCTCAAGAGCTATTGATTTTGAGCTATATCATCATTTCACGTGACACTAGGAAGTTGAAAAAAAAACAAATAAAATTTTCTAAATGTCTTACAATTGATGAAATACTGTACATTTAGTTGAAAATGTTGGGGATCTATTAACTAGGCTACAGAACAATATTCAAGAATGTGTGATCAATACATTTTCTGTGTGAAAACAGCCTGGAGCTGTTACAAATCACATTTTAATGCTATAGACTTAGACCATGCAACCGTTTGCAGGATTTAGGAAATCTATCTTCCTTTTTAAAATACATAATCACATACTTACTCAACCAACAAGCCTATAAATTATATGAATGTTTTAATTTAAGGATAAAATCTAAAATGTCACACGGTTTAAATTCCGTAAAAACACATATAATTACAGTTATACTAAACTCTGCTTTACAAATGTCAGTTCTGATTGATGGCAACAACCCCCGTAATGGAACCTGACAGCCCGCAGATTATACCTGCCACTTGGGACACTACAACAAATCAGTTCGTTCCAACTACTTCCTTTTCTACCATTTTTTATGTTCCCTCCTCTCCCACCAATTCACACGCCTGAGTGCACACACAAACATGTAAAGCCCAAAGTATTCTGAAGTATCTAGCTATATACTTATGTCAAGGATCACAGCTTTCAACTATAAAATGAAAATATAAAAGTTAACTGGAGAATCTTCAACTACAAAAGTATCCTTATGCATATTTTTGTTGAAAGTACAGATATGGTTAAGCTAAAGTATAAGGAATATAATCTGAAATATGTTTTGGCATCTTGATGTTCAAAAAAAAATCTGTACGATACTATTTTTAGTTAAAAGTTCAAAGGTAAACATTTACTAAATAAAGAAACAAAGTATAATTCAATAAGAAATCCTAATACTTGCAAAGGAACAGAGCATGGAGTTCTGGAGTAAGGGAGAAAAGGCTCCTATAATATATAACTCAAAATTAAACATTCAAGAAAAATACTTTCTAGATTGCATGTGTTTATAACTGGAGCAGAATTATATTTGCAGTTCTTTTTGTCAATTTAAAACACTTTCCAACAATCTCAGAACTTATATACTGAACTATAGCCTCATCAACATAAGTGTGTAAAGAGTACAGTGCTTTATTATCCTAAAACTTAATTACACATAAAGAAAAATACAAAAATTGGTTTATATTGCAATATGTAAAAGCCATGAAGACCTAGATCTCATCATTCTAGCTGGCTGTCCACAATACCCTAGGATTTAGTTTAGTTCCATTAAAGTCTCAAAGAGCCGGGGTCTGATATAACTTACAATGATTCCTATTCTGCTCACTCATAAAAGATATTTCTTGAATCTGACTAATATGCAGAGAAGAAAATGGCAACCTAAGCCAATCTTCTTGCCTAAGAAATCTCATGGACAGAGGAGCCTGGTGGGCTACTCCATGGAGTCACAAGAGACTCTGACACGACTTAGCAACTAAACAACAGAACAATGACTGACTTGTTGTAGAAACCTGTCCTGTTGTAAATCTTGTCCTGTACAATGAGGATATGACCCATACTGAATGAGTTTCCTTGGTTTATATTATAGTTTTTTTTCCCCCCCTAAATCAAACAGGTATATGTGCCCTTTGAAAGTGGGAGAAAGTGGGGGGTTCATGTATGGGAACGCATGTAAGAATTAAAGATTTTAAAATTAAAAAAAAAAAAAGAAAAGAAAGTGGGAGAAACATCCTCTCTGACATGACTCTGAATATTTGATAGTTTGATAGTCATTACCTCTTTCCTAATACCTGTGAAGAGCTCAGACTGA
Organism: Ovis aries; assembly: GCF_016772045.2. Classification (NCBI taxonomy): domain Eukaryota; kingdom Metazoa; phylum Chordata; class Mammalia; order Artiodactyla; family Bovidae; genus Ovis; species Ovis aries. The sequence continues at coordinate 36,500,363 of NC_056061.1, read as the reverse complement.
GGATCAATTTCTTACTAAAGTGAAATATTTAAAATATCATATTGTACTACCAAACCTAAAACCTCAAATGTGTTGAGCTAAAAAGCAAAATGTATTCTACAGCTCTTCATAAAAATGCTAACACGAAAATAATACCAATTTAATCTCTTCAAACTAATTCTAAACATTCAATACTAACAGGTTTTACTAATTCAAGAATAATTAATCAAACATTTGGAGTCTGTTATTTCAGAAAGAAGAGACACACTTGAAGACAAGATTCTAAAATCTTATGAGGAAATTATGGCAGGACATAAGCTGCTGAAAATGACCGCAATTAAGGAAATTAGTTGTTTTTATTGTTAATCTACTTCCTTAATTTGGATTCTTGTTTTGTTGTTGTTTTTTTTTTAAAGGCAGGACATGTGTACTATTTAATTATAATGTACGGTTATCCAAAGGAGAATTTCTTAACAAAACTTTGCGATTAACTCACTCAACTCAATGTCTTCTGATATTTTTCTATGGTTAAGAACACAAAGATAAAAGGCAAGAAGTTCAGAAGCTTATACTTCAAGGTGAAAACACAGCAAAGAAGTGAAAAGTGGTCTAAATTCTCTCTCATACAAGCCTATGAAATGCAAATGTCGACTAATAGGGGGCAGTTAACCTTGTTCAATAAACTGCCACTGAATCTGCCCACAACTACACATGTATAAATTACACATTCAGCACCAATACAACTACAGTGCAGAACTGAGTGAAATTATACATTTTTCTGCATTTTTCCCCTCCATTTCCTAACTAACTACAATCTAACTAACTTACAGCACAGAAAAAGATCAAACAAAATTACTTATTATTGGTGTTGAAGTGGTTTAACAGAAATTCATATTCAATAAAAAACAAGGCTTAAGAAAGTGATAAAGGACAAAAGCAAATATACCCCAAAAATTAGCTAATATAATATATGTGATTAAGTATAAAACCTGGCTGTAAGTTTTCCTAATACTGAATTGAAAAAAAAAAGAAAACATAACTGGGAGTTAGATTAGTAAAGGGAGGGGGGCCACAGGAATTTCTAGCATTCATCCCCTCCCCTCAGAAACATTAAACATTAATTGGAAGAATTATCTGCACACAAACACTGCTTCGCAAAAACCAAGGATTCCAGGTAAGAGATTACCACATGCGGGTGAAGCACAGAAATAAGACACAGTGAGGAGGGTAGGAAAGATACATTCACATTAGCCCTATGACTTGTCCTCTAAGCCTAGGAAACCCAGCACAGAGAGAAATATCTTTCTAGTTGGAGAAGAAAGTGAAAAGAAGTACCTAACTGCAGGCCCTAACATCAGGCCAACCCCAAGGCTGTAGGGCCTCCTAACCTAGGTCCCCAGCTTACCCCCAGCTCCTGCTAGCTCCAGCCACCCAAGGCAGGGCTGCTCCTGAAGCCTCAGGAAGCAGCCATGGTATACCTACCAGCCGGCTCCTGTGAACCCATATCTGGTAACTGAGAAGGTGCTCAACATCACTAATCATCTTGCAATGCAAACAAAACCACAATGATCCTAATACCTCACACTAGTTAGGATGTCAATTACCAAAAAAGAGTACTGATGTCTGCAGTAGGAAAACACTCCCCAAGTAATTATGACATTGCAACTGAAGAAGATTTGGTTAAATCTGTCAAATTCCCAGGGCCCCAGGACTCCCATATTCATTCTCTATTCGGTAACTACACTGTTTTTCATTGTACTATACAGATTTCTTTTAAGCAAATCAATCACCAAAAAGAGATTTTGCCACACTATGTACAATGGCAGAGAGCTGAAATTACAGTGTAGTTCTGCCTGGCTGGGGCATTATCATTACCTTTACTAACTTAACATGGAGAAGCAGCTTTGTATTTTAATTTATATTTATTTGATTGTCAGTGATGTTTTACACCTTATTGATGAAACTGTATTTTTCCCTTGTGGTAAGAGTCTACTCATATATAGTATTTGGGTTTATATCATCAACTCACATAAACTCAGCTTTTAATGGAGATATTAACCATAACTAGTGAGTTTATTTTTCTGGGCTCCAAAACCACTGCAGATAGTGATTGCAGCCATGAAATTAAAAGACGCTTACTCCTTGGAAGGAGAATTGTGACCAACATAGAGAGCATATTCAAAAGTAGAGACATTAATTTGTCAACTAAGCTCTGTCTAGTCAAGGCTATGGTTTTTCCAGTAGTTATGTATGGATGTGAGAGTTGGACTGTGAAGAAAGCTGAGCACCGAAGAATCGATGCTTTTGAACTGTGGTGTTAGAGAAGACGCTTGAGAGTCCCTTGGACTGCAAGGAGATCCAACCAGTCTACCCTAAAGGAGATCAGTCCTGGGTGTTCACTGGTAGGACTGATGCTAAAGCTGAAACTCCAATTCTCTGGTCACCTGATGTGAAGAGCTGACTCATTGGAAAACACCCTGATACTGGGAAAGTTGAGGGCAGGAGGAGAAGGGGATGACAGAGGATGAGATGGCTGGATGACATCACCGACTCGATGGACATGGGTTTGGGTGGACTCCAGGAGTTGGTGATGGACAGGGAGGCCTGGCATGCTGTGGTTCATGGGATCGCAAAGAGTCAGAAATGACTGAGCAACTGAACTGAACTGTACTGAGTGGACCCATTTAAGATGGCAATTTGGCAAAATCAATCAAAATTTTAAATGAGCAAACCCTAGGTCCAGCAATCTCACTTCTAAAATTCTATCCTAGAATAAATACATACAGACAGAAAGACATGAAGTTCTTGATAAGGCAATAAGGTAAACCATTCAATATCACAGTAATGCAAGTCTATGCCCCAACCAGTAATGCTGAAGAAGCTAAAATTGAATGGTTCTATGAAGACCTACAAGACTTTCTAGAACTAACACCCAAAAAAGATGTCCTTTTCATTATAGGGGACTGGAATGCAAAACTAGGAAGTCAAGAAACACCTGGAGTAACAGGCAAATTTGGCCTTGGAAGACACAATGAAGCAGGGCAAAGGCTAATAGAGTTCTGCCAAGAGAATGCACAGGTCATAGCAAACACTCTCTTCCAGCAACACAAGAGAAGACTCTACACATGGACATCACCAGATGGTCGACAGTGAAATCAGATTGATTACATTCTTTGCAGCCAAAGATGGAGAAGCTTTATACAGTCAGCAAAAACAAGACTGGGAGCTGACTGTGGCTCAGATCATGAATTCCTTATTGCCAAATACAGACTGAAATTGAAGAAAGTGGAGAAAATCACTAGACCATTCAGGTATGACCTAAATAAAATCCCTTATGACTATACAGTGGAAATGAAAAATAGATTTAAGGGACTAGATCTGATAGAGTGCCTGATGAACTATGGATGGAGGTTTGTAACACTGTACAGGAGACAGGAATAAAGACCATCCCGAAGAAAGAGAAATGCAAAAAAGCAAAATGCCTGTCTGAGAGGCCTTACAAATAGCTGTTAAAAGAAGGGAAGCAAAAAGCAAAGGAGAAAAGGAAAGATATACCCATTTGAATGCAGAGTTCCAAAGAATAGCAAGGAGAGACAAGAAAGCCTTCCTCAGTGATCAATGCAAAGAAATAGAGGAAAACAACAGAATGGAAAAGATATTTCATGCAAAGATGGGCTCAATAAAGGACAGAAATGGGAGGGACCTAACAGAAGCAGAAGATATTAAGAAGAGGTGGTAAGAATACACAGAAGAACTATACAAAAAAGATATTCACGACCCAGATAATCATGATGGTGTGATCACTCACCTAGAGACAGACAGCACAGAATGTGAAGGCAAGTGGGCCTTACGAAGCATCACTATGAACAAAGCTACTGGAGGTGATGGAATTCCAGTTGAGCTATTTCAAATCCTGAAAGATGATGCTGTGAAAGTGCTGCACTCAATATGCCAGCAAATTTGGAAAACACAGCAGTGGCCACAGGACTGGAAAAAGGTCAGTTTTCATTCCAATCCCAAAGAAAGGCAATGGCAAAGAATGCTCAAACTACCACACAATTGCACTCATCTCATACGCTAGTAAAGTAATGCTTAAAGTTCTCCAAGCCAGGCTTTAGCAATACGTAAACCGTGAACTTCCAGATATTCAAGCTGGTTTCTGGAGAGGCTGTGGAGAAAAGGGAACCCTCTTACACTGTTGGTGGGAATGCAAACTAGTACAGCCATTATGGAGAACAGTGTGGATATTCCTTAAAAAACTGGAAATAGAACTGCCTTATCACCCAGCAATGTCACTACTGGGCGTACACACTGAGGAAACCAGAACTGAAAGAGACACGTGTACCCCAACATTCATCACAGCACTGTTTATAATAGCCAGGACATGGAAGCAACCTAGATGTCCATCAGCAGATGAATGGATAAGAAAGCTGTGGTAAATATACACAATGGAGTATTACCCAGCCATCAAAAAGAATACATTTGAATCAGTTCTAATGAGGTGGATGAAACTGGAGCTGATTATACAGAGTGAAGTAAGCCAGAAAGTAAAACACCAATACAGCATATTAATGCATATATACGGAATTTAGAAAGATGGTAACAATAACCCTGTATGCGAGACGGCAAAAGAGACACAGATGTATAGAATGGACTTTTGGACTCTGAGGAAGAGGGAGAGGGTGGGATGATTTGGGAGAATGGCACTGAAACATGTATAATATCATATGTGAAACGAATCGCCAGTCCAAGTTCGATGCAGGATACAGGATGCTTGGGGCTGGTGCACTGGGATGACCCAGAGGGATGGTACCGGGAGGGAGGTGGGAGAGGGATTCAGGATGGGGAACACGTACACCTGTGGCGGATGCATGTTTACATATGGCAAACCCAATACAAAATTGCAAAGTAATTAGCCTCCTAAAATAAATAAATTTATATTAAAAAAAAAAAGAAAAGGCAGAGAAACCAAAGATCAAGTTGCCAACATCAGCTGGATCATCGAAAAAGCAAGAGAATTACAGAAAAACATCTATTTCTGCTTTATTGACTATGTCAAAGCCTTTAGCTCTGTGGATCACAATAAACTGTGGAAAATTCTGAAAGAGATGGGAATACCAGACCACTTGACCTGCCTCTTGAAAAACCTGTATGCAGGTCAGGAAGCAACAGTTAGAACTGGACATGGAACAACAGACTGGTTCCAAATAGGAAAAGGAGTACGTCAAGGCAGTATGTTGTCACCCTGCTTATTTAAAGTATATGCAGAGTACATCATGAGAAACTCTGGGCTGGAAGAAACACAAGCTAGAATCAAGATTGCCGGGAGAAATATCAATAACCTCAGATATGCAGATGATACCACCCTTATGGCCGAAAGTGAAGAAGAACTAAAGAGCCTCGTGATGAAAGTGAAAGAGGAGAGTGAAAAAGTTGGCTTAAAGCTCAACATTCAGAAAACTAAGATCATGGCATCCGGTCCCATCACTTCATGGCAAATAGATAGGGAAACAGTGGAAATAGTGGCTGACTTTATTTTTCTGGACTCCAAAATCATTGCAGATGGTGATTGCAGCTATGAAATTAAAAGACACTTACTCCTTGGAAGGAAAGTTATGACCAACCTAGATAGCATATTCAAAAGCAGAAACATTACTTTGCCAGCAAAGGTCCGTCTAGTCAAGGCTATGGTTTTTCCTGTGGTCATGTATGGATATGAGAGTTGGACTATAAAGAAAGCTGAGTGCAAAAGAATTGATGCATTTGAACTGTGGTGTTGGAGAAGACTCTTGAGAGTCCCTTGGACTGCAAGGGACCAGTCCATCCTAAAGGAGATCAGTCCTGGGTGTTCACTGGAAGGACTGATGTTGAAGCTGAAACTCCAATTCTTTGGTCACCTGATGCGAAGAGCTGACTCATTGGAAAAGATCCTGATACTGGGAAAGTTGAGGGCAGGAGGAGAAGGGGATGACAGAGGATGAGATGGCTGGATGGCACCACCAACTCGATGGACATGGGTTTAGGTGGACTCCGGGAGTTGGTGATGGACAGGGAGGCCTGGCGTGCTATGGTTCATGGGGTCACAAAGCGACCCGACTGAGCGACTGAACTGAAATGAACTGAAGGTAGAGCTACACACATGGATAATAAGTGGAAAAGGGCAAAATGTTATACATTTTATACAAACACATACACATGAGTACATAAATATGATCCATTATTAAACTAAAACAAAATCACAGATACATATATTTCTCTACATTCTCCAGCTCCTGAGTTGAAATGTTTAGGCGACTTTTTTAAAACCACAATACCCTAAGACTATTTCCTTTTCATAGGCTTCTGCAGCATCACCACACTCATATTTTCTATATCAGCATCTAATACACTATATTGCTTGCTTAAATATTTGTCTCTCTCAATAAACCACAAGCACAGTCAAGTTGGGGCAGTGATCACTATTGTATCTACAATGTCTTCAAGCGGTCTGCTGCACTGTCCATACTCAAGGACTGCTGATGGATTATATATTTTTGCAGATAGTAATCACTCCACATATTAGTGGTAACAATTCTTGCCAAAAAGAAAGTAGGACAAATATTTCTATATTTAATCGCAGGATTTATACAACTTATTTTCTACTACATAGATACTTGAGTTTTAAAAAATTTATGTTCAGGATACTGTCACATAATAAATTTTGTGAATTAGCCAGGGAAATACTCTCCTTAATCCATTCATGTAAATGTACCAAAGTGACAAACTGAAAAGCTTATACAAGAAAGAGGTCCTTTTACTGACTGCTGGGGAAAGACAACAGTGGCACCCCTACCGCTCATGCTGTGGCCTCAGGGGATGACACTCCAAGTTTCTGGTACCTGGATACTACCTCAACTTAGGATGAATATGTTGAGGATAGGTGGGATCTAGATGGCTCCTTATGTAGTAAGCTAAATAAGCTAAGTGCCTGTATCCTCAACTTACCAGGAAGAACAGAATTGTATCTCAGAGTATCCTCCAAAGAGGATTAAATATAACTTGAACATTTTGCAATCAGGACTTACAGGTTTTTATAATGTTTCCCTCCTGCCTCTCTTTCTCCATCCCACCCAAACCTAACCCAGGCCTTTCCCATCTGGCCAGCTTTTCACTTCCTATGTCTCACAAGCAATAGCTGAGGACTCCAAAAATAATTTCCTACTAGGCAAAGAAGGAGAGTGGATAGTCCTATTAACATGAATCAAAACCTATATTTCTATAAGCAAATTTATCAACACTTCTAATTCTAAGTATTCTTATAGCCATGTCTCATTTATCAATGCTTTCTAATATACTGTGAATGCTTAATAAAAACATATTGAGTATCTTTCATTCATGCATTTATCAAATACTTATTGTGTCTCTACTACCACAAATTTTACAGTTTCTGCCATAAATTTAAAAAAGTACTGACATGTCATAGGGTTTTAAAGAAAAGGAAACAGGTTAATACAATAAAACGTTTAGGCATGATGCCATGAGCTATGCAATGGTGAAGAAAGATAAAGACAGATAGCTCTGAATCTCACAGTAGTGGAGGTTGTATGGCAATACACATTAGTCAAAAAGTCATAAAATACAAATTTTTACTTGTGATAAGCTACGGAGAATAAGCTCTGCAATGTTACAACAAATTATAATAGGAAAATTTGACCTAACCAGAAACAGAAAAGCCTTAATTAAGAAAATGACATTTGACATAACATCTAGAGGACAAAAGGGAATTAATTAGGTGAAGGAGAAAAAAGAGTAATAAGCAGAAGCAGTTACAGGCATAAAGCATAGTGGGAGACAACATGGATGGGAGAGGTTGAAGACAGGCAGTCTGTAGCTGGAGCATGGAGGATGAGAAGAATGGAGACTAGTGGAAATAACACAGGCAGGGGCAGACTACTCAGCCATTTAGTCGCTTTCAGTTGTATTCTTGTCACGCCTCACAGTAGCCTGGAAAAGTACGAGAGGCCTTTTTTTTTTTTCTTTGCCATTGTTTTTCATACAACAGAGTTATGGGAATAGAAAAGGGAAGGAGTAAAACTGACCAGGTTGCTTTCCTGACTGTGGAGGAATTGGAGGGAGCAGATTGGATACTGATATTCCAGTACAGTTCAGTTCAGTTGCGTCCGACACTTTGCAACCCCATTAATCGCAGCACGCCAGGCCACCCTGTCCATCACCAACTCCTGGAGTTCACCCAGACTCGCGTCCACTGAGTCAGTGATGTCATCTAGCCATCTCACCCTCTGTCGTCCCCTTTTCTTCCTGCCCCGAATCCCTCCCAGCATCAAAGTCTTTTCCAATGAGTCAACTCTTTGCATGAGGTGGCCAAAGTACTGGAGTTTCAGCTTTAGCATCATTGCTTCCAAAGAAATCCCAGGGTTGATCTCCTTCAGAATGGACTGGTTGGATCTCCTTGCAGTCTAAGGGACTCTCAAGAGTCTTCTCCAACACCACAGTTCAAATGCATCAATTCTTCGGTGCTCAGCCTTCTTCACAGTCCAACACTCACATGACCACAGGAAAAACCACTGCCTTGACTAGACGGAACTTAGTCGGCAAAGTAATGTCTCTGCTTTTGAATATGCTATCTAGGTTGGTCATAACTTTTCTTCCAAGCAGTAAGCATCTTTTAATTTCATGGCTGCAATCACCATCTGCAGTGATTTTGGAGCCCCCAAAATTAAGTCTGACACTGTTTCCACTGTTTCCCCATCTATTTCTCATGGAGTGATGGGACCGGATGCCATGATCTTAGTTTTCTGAATGTTGAGCTTTAAGCCAACTTTTTCACTCTCCTCTTTCACTTTCATCAAGAGGCTTTTTAGCTCCTCTTCACTTTCTGCCATAAGGGTGGTGTCATCTGCATATCTGAGGTTATTGATATTTCTCCTGGCAATCTTGATTCCAGCTTGTGCTTCTTCCAGCCCAGCGTTTCTCTTGATGTACTCTGCATAGAAGTTAAATAAGCAGGGTGACAATATCCAGCCTTGACGTACTCCTTTTCTTATTTGGAACCAGTCTGTTGTTCCATGTCCAGTTCTAACTGTTGCTTCCTGACCTGCATACAGATTTCTCAAGAGGCAGGTTAGGTGGTCTGGTATTCCCATCTCTTTCAGAATTTTCCACAGTTTATTGTGATCCACACAGCCAAAGGCTTTGGCATGGTCAATAAAGCAGAAATAGATGTTTTTCTGGAACTCTCTTGCTTTTTCAAGGATCCAAAGGATGTTGGCAATTTGATCTCTGGTTCCTCTGCCTTTTCTAAAACCAGCTTCAACATCGGGAAGTTCCCGGTTCACGTATTGCTGAAGTCTGGCTTGGAGAATTTTGAGCATTACTTTACTAGTGTGTGAGATGAGTGCAATTGTGCAGTAGTTTGAGCATTCTTTGGCATTGCCTTTCTTTGGGACTGGAATGAAAACTGACCTTTTCCAGTCCTGTGACCACTGCTGAGTTTTCCAAATTTGCTGGCATATTGAGTGCAGCACTGTCACAGCATCATCTTTCAGGATTTGAAATAGCTCAACTGGAATTCCATCACCTCCACTAGCTTTGTTTGTAGTGATGCTTTCTAAGGCCCACTTGACTTCACATTCCAGGATGTCTGGCTCTAGATGAGTGATCACACCATCGTGATTATCCGGGTCATGAAGATCCTTTTTGTACAGTTCTTCTGTGTCTTCGTGCCACCTCTTCTTAATATTTTCTGCTTCTGTTAGGTCCATACCATGTCTATCCTTTATCGAGCCCATCTTTGCATGAAATCTTCCCTTGGTATCTCTAATTTTCTTGAAGAGATCTCTAGTCTTTCCCATTCTGTTGTTTTCCTCTATTTCTTTGCATTGATTGCTGAAGAAGGCTTTCTTATCTCTTCTTGCTCTTCTTTAGAACTCTGCATTCAGATGCTTATATCTTTCCTTTTCTCCTTGGCTTTTCGCTTCTCTTCTTTTCACAGCTATTTGTAAGGCTTCCCCAGACAGCCATTTTGCTTTTTTGCATTTCTTTTCCATGGGGATGGTCTTCATCCCTGTCTCCTGTACAATGTCATGAACCTCATTCCATAGTTCATCAGGCACTCTATCTATCAGATCTAGGGCCTTAACTCTACTTCTCACTTCCACTGTATAATCATAAGGGATTTGATTTAGGTCATACCTGAATGGTCTAGCGGTTTTCCTGCTTTCTTCAATTTCAGTCTGAATTTGGTAATAAGGAGTTCATGATCTGAGCCACAGTCAGCTCCTGGTCTTGTTTTTGTTGACTGTATAGAGGTTCTCCATCTTTGGCTGCAGAGAATATAATCAATCTGATTTCGGTGTTGACCATCTGGTGATGTCCATGTGTAGAGTCTTCTCTTGTGTTGTTGGAAGAGGGTGTTTGCTATGACCAGTGTATTTTCTTGGCAAAACTCTATTAGTCTTTGCTCTGCTTCATTCCGTATTCCAAGGCCAAATTTACCTGTTACTCCAGGTGTTGCTTGACTTCCTACTTTTGCATTCCAGTTCCCTATAATGAAAAGGACATCTTTTTTGGGTGTTAGCTCTAAAAGGTCTTGTAGGTCTTCATAGAACCGTTCAACTTAGAATACTATAAAAGTAATTAAGGTGAAATATAATTGGAACCTCAAACTAGGAAGATATCCTAGTGAAGATGGAGAGGATATGGACAAATCTAAGAAACACTTAGGAGATAAAACCAATAATCAATAGGGAGGGGTGACTACATTTACCTTATATTTAAATATAGGCTATATATAAGCTAATTATATATAATATAAAAAACATATGCTGCAGAAAATTCCCCTGTGTCAGATATTTTACTTCTCTTTACTAAACCCCTTATTCAGGGTGAGATAAGCACAAATAAAACATTAAGAAATACTGAATACAGCTATAAGTTACCCTCTGACATTTGATTTGATAATATAATAGAAGAAAATTAAAGCTGATTAGCCTCTTCATCTCTCCTAGGTCATTAGCTGCCAACACTTATGTGTCAAACTCCTTTTTACAGATTCTATTCCCAATAACTGTAAGATTAAGTTATGAGGTTAAAAGGGAAAAACAATACTGATATAAAGGAATTCTAGAAGCTGATGCCCATTATTTATTGACAATAATTAACTTTCAAAAAATTTTAGTATGTTGCAGATTTCATTACCGAGTCTTTGAGAACTAAAGAAAAATACGTATGTTTAGGGATCTGCAATTGTGAAAGACCACACAGATAATACCTTGACTATTTAATACATATTATATAGCTGAGAAAGAGAGGTGATTTTTTTCAAAATGAAACTAATATTTGTGGTTAGTGAGCTCCCATCTGACCATATAATGGTGGAAGCATTTTTCTGAAATTTAATAAGTAATCAAAATACCTGGGATGAGCATCATAGTTCTCTTGATATTTCCTTTTATTTTTATGTCCCTGTTTATAGGAAACCCAGATTGCTTCTAAGAATGCTATATATTGTATTATAATTTTACAATAGAAGACATTCTGATTTTTCACTTTAGGAAGAAGAAAATAATAAAATTTCTTTCAGTTTTTGATCTGAGTTTCAGTAAGTTAACATGATATACTTTACAAGCAGGGTTCTTGAACTAATTTGAAAATAAACTTTTAAAGTACTTTGCTATTTTTACTTAACATCCACAGGAGTATAAAACAGTCATCTGATTAAAAAAAGAAACTAAATGTTGATGGAAAACAATACAACTAAAAGAAAAAAAGAACACGGACAGAACGTAATCCTTACGCCTCTCTTCATTCCTCTAATACTATGAAACAAGCTAATTTTTATTTTTTTTTTGCAAAGGAACACTCATGGCAAAGTTGTTATTCTAAATTGTTTTCAGGGAAAGTAAAGATAGATTCCTGACTACATTTAAATTATTCTCTAAGAAAAGCATCTCACATAATACATAATTTGCAATCACTACACAGACATTCATGTATCAAAAATTATAGCTCTCTTACTACCCTTTCCAACTGAAGTTTATTACAAAGAACAAAACAGTTAAAAACAGTAGTTTAAATCTAGAAATGGGCTTTTCTACTCAAAGCATTTTAATGTATTTTATGAGTAGCTATTAAAACTTATAAAAGTAAAAATAATCAGTAACTAATACTAAGAACTCCAGGATGCTTCCAAGTAATTTATAGCTTACTTACTAATAAAAGTAATGAGACATTCTTCAAAATGGAACTCTCATTACTTCTTAATGGCACGCCTTAGATGCAGGAAATAGTTATCCTGGCAAATAATATTTATATTTCATCAAGGGATTTTGAAAGTGGTACCCTTCTAATTCAGTTATAAACATGGTTAAGCCTTTTAAAACTAACTATTCTGTTAGAGATCAAAGCTTGCACATTTCAGGTTCTATTCCCATTTTCTGGTATGTCTCTTAACGAAAGGAGGTTTAAAAATTCATTGTGGTTATTATTTAATTATATAAATTGGAAATTCAAATTTAAAAAATAGAAAAAGCAAAATGTTTTGACTTATGAAAGACTGAAAAATCATTACTGACATCAAAAACACACATTATACTTGTGCAGTCACCTGAAAAATTAAGCTTAAACAGTCAAGATTTACCTCCAAATTACAAAAGAATATTATTGTCTTTTATTCTGCTTCTGAAATAATACTAAAAAAATCCTCAAACCCAATAAAGAAAACTAGGAAAATAAGAAGCAACACTATAACAAATATAAATACCACAGTAATTTCTAAACTAAATCAATACCTAGAATATTTAGATTGCTTCATTAAGACCCTGCATTTTTCAACTGATTTTACACTATGCTTAAGTAGCTTAGTAAACAATGATTTTAAATTAGTTTTCTTCACTGACTTATGAAACAGATACACTGTTTTTATTTTTAGCCTTTCTTATATGGTTTCTTTATAATATATATTTATATATTTCTTTTATTCTATATTTATATTTATATCTTATGGCATAAATAAATAAAGATACACTGTTTTTAATGAACTACATCAGTGATTTTATCCTTAGTTGTACATGGCAGAGGTTCATATCTATATAAACCCAGAAGCAGAATCAAATTCTTTGGCACTGATAAAATTCTCATTCTGCCTCACTTTCATTTGCTCTAGGTTTTTTATTCCATATTTTATCAAGAAGTTGAAATTTATGTTATTTTCTTTTTAGCCCTTTATATAAAATACAGCATTAGGTGGAACATGGGGTGGGGAGGGATAGTGATTACTGTAAGTAGGCTGTAAAACTGTATTTTCCAAAGCAAAATATAATCAACACAGCAACATGACAATCCAATGTCTAGATCTGTAATATAAAAGGACACGGACTGGAAATTAAGCTGGTTTTTAATATGACTAGATAACAATAAAAAAAGGATAACATAAAAAATAATTTTGCAATGATAAATTTTAAAACGATCAATGATGAAAAAGCTATTTTTGTTGCTAATTTAAACATGTTACAATGTTAGTACTTTACAGGATTGCTCTGAAAACTGCAGTGTTTTTATTAAGCATTAATACCAATTTTTCAAAAACTTAAAGGGTTTTAATTTTCTATTATATATGATTTGTTTTTCAGTAGTACACATTTCTAGCCAATCATGCATGCTTTTTGATTTTTCTAATAGGAAAAGTTTGGAAATACTACAAACAAACATCCAAGCAAGAGTTAAATAAAACATAAAATACCCATACAGTGTTGTGTACTACTATGAGGAGAGGGTTTTGCAGGACCCTGAGGAGCTAGAAGCAAGGATTTCTCAACTGTACAATTGAGAATTGAATCAAAATGGGTTCAGAAACAGAAAAGACTGATGGTAAACACTGCCTTAAGCTGAGGCCCAGAGACGGAATTCTACAAAATAGGAATGGCTGAGTTGATGCTTGGCTTCATTCTCCATCATCGCAAGACCCTTTTGCATTCTGGAACACTGTGTGCTCCATATCAAAAGAAAATGCATGTGTAGACATGTATACTGCCTCAGCTTCTGCCTCTATATTTGCACAATGCTTCCTCTAAGCACTATACTGTCATTGTCCAGCAGAATTTTCTGTGATGGCATAATGTTCTACATCTGCATTATCTTTTTTTTTTTCTTTTTATTTTTTTATTGAAGGATAATTGTTTTACAGAATTTTGTTGTTTTCTGTCAAACCTCAAAATGAATCAGGCATAGATCTGGTAATGACTGATGACGACTGAGTAGCTGAAATAAGTCTAGTACAAATGAAGGAAAAAGCTTTAAATTTTATTAAATTTTAATATAAATAGTCACATGTGGTAACTGGCTACTATACTGAACTACAGTGCTCTATATTCCCAGTTTAATTAATCAGGAACACCCAGCAGGTTTGTGTGTATGGTCCTCTTTCAACAATCAGTAATCTGCTTTGATAAGTTAGTTAATATCATTAAAATTGTCATAGACATATATACCTATTGACAAGGATGGTGAGCTGTTTGAGGTACCTTGTTAAATAATTAAAAAAGGCACAATACAAAGCAGCTTGCTTGTATGGTTTTATTAAAAGACAGCTACTGCTTATTAAGAACGTTATACTGATAAGCACAGTTCTAAACACTTCACGTGTAGGAAATCAATTAACTTCTACTTATCACTATGCCATACCGTCATTCATTAAATATATGAATATATTTTGGCACAAAAATGAGAAATGCAAAGTATACACTCACAACAACTGACAATTGGACATGCTGTTTCTGTTTGCCTATTGTAAAGTTTTTCTGAAATGAAAGAATATGCTTTGAAAAGGGGAACAAAAATTCAAAGTATTAAAAAGAATTAAGTACTTTAAAAAGATCTGTAATCCTACGGTGTTGTGGATAATCTTTCCCTACTTTTCAAAATATTTCTAATCTGTTTAGTCACTTCAGCTTCTACTGCCATTAAAGCAATGTTTTTAGGAGGTTCAAGTTCTGTAAAACAATTAAAAATAAATAGCCATAATCCCCCAATACACACTTTTATAACATGTTCTCTCTCTACGGTTACTTGGCAATATTTCATAGTAATAAATGGAGAAGTGTTATCAAAATCAACCACAATGTATAGAATTTATATGGAAAAGAGAAGACCTGGAATAATCAGACAACTCTGAAAAAGAACAAAGTTGGAGAACTTATACTACCTGATTTCAGGACATATAGTATATATAGTGTAGCAATCAAGATAGTGTAGTACTGGCATAAAGACAAACATATAAATCAATGAAATAGAACATCATTCAGAAATAGAGCCATATATATAGTGAATTTAGTTTTTAGTAATGCTGCCATGGTAATTCAAAAGTGAAAAAATAACCTTTTCAACATGATGTCAGAACAACAGATATACTGAAAAAAGAAAAAAAGAACCTCAACCTGAATTTCTTACACAAAAATTAACTCAAAATAGATCGCAGCCTAAAACTAAAAACTGAAACTATAAAATTTCTGGAGAAAGTCATAAAATTTCTAGAAGAAAACATAAGAAAAAATTTAGGTTTGATAAATATTTTTAAAACAGCACACAAGTATGCACTATGAAGGATAAAGTCAGTAAGTTAAAACTCTATTAAAATGTCATGTTTAATTTTCAAAAGACAATATTACAAACATGAAAAGGTAAGCCTGGTAATGGGAAGAAAATATTTGCTGAGCACATATGCAACATAGGACTTTTCTTTAGAGTCATGCAAACTCTAATGACTCAATAGTAAGACAAACCACCCACATAAAATACTTCAAACAAGACAAATGACTTGAAAAGATACATCACCAAAGATGGCATACACAGATGCCAAAAAGACACATAAAATATGCTCAACATCATTAGGAAATTGCAAATTAAAATCACAATGAGATGCTACTACAAAGTCACTAAAATAGCTAAAATTAAAGTTGAAGTATTAAGGAGGATGTGAAAGAACTAGAATTTTCATACATGGCTGATAGGAATATAAAGTATTTCAGCCACTTTGCAAATAGTTTTGTAGTTTCTTAAAAAGTTTACTATGCATCTACCATAATCCTAGCAACTGTACTCCTAGGTACTTATACAAGAAATGAAAGATATGTCCACAGAAACGAATACACAAGAATGTTCACAGCAGTGCTATTTGTAATAACCAAAAACTGGAACAAAGGCACATAACTATGAAATTGAATGGATAAACAAATCATGATATGTCCATGCAATACAATATTACTTAGTGGTACAAAAGAATACAGCATTAACACATGCAACAACATGGATGAATATAAAAATAACTTCATTGAATGAAAAAAGCCACATTTTTTATAAAGCATACACTGTACTATTCTACTTACATAAATTTTCTTTATTGTAAAAGAACTTTTATTTTAATGACAGAAAGCATGTCAGTGGTTGCCTGGGGATATGAGTGGCAGATGGTGAGAGATGGATTACAAAGAGATGTGAGGAAACTTTTAGGGCTGATGAATATGTTCATTATTTTGACTGTAGTGATGGTTTCACTGGTATGCACATATGTCAAAACTCATTAAATTGTGTTCTTTAAATATGTACATTTTAGCACATTAGTTATACCTCAATAAAGCTGAAATAAAATGTTTAAAGATCAACTAACACACCTGCATTAAATATGACATATAGTCCTCTCTAAGGCTTTCCGTAGAATATAATTATTTTTCCTTCTGGCGAGAAAAGATTCAAATTTAGGAACAAATGAATAGCTTTAATTTTCTTATTTTAAAAAAAAAAAGATCAAACTTAACATAAAAGCCTTCTCTTAAACCAAGCCTTCAAAAGGTTTTCTCCCAGAATCAATTCCACAGATTACTGTTCTGCCAAACTGCTGCTGCTAAGTCGCTTCAGTCGTGTCCGACTCTGTGCGACCCCATAGACGGCAGCCCACCAGGCTCCCCCGTCCCTGGGATTCTCCAGGCAAGAACACTGGAGTGGGTTGCCATTTCCTTCTCCAATGCATGAAAGTGAAAAGTGAAAGGGAAGTCGCTCAGTCGTGTCTGACTCTTCGCGACCCCATGGACTGCAGCCTACCAGGCTCCTCCCTCCATGGGATTCTCCAGGCAAGAGTACTGGAGTGGGGTGCCATTGCCTTCTCCGATTCTGCCAAAAGGGTAAGTCAAAAGGATACTCTACTTATAATACTACCAAATAAACACCACTCACACTTAACTACGCTGTCACTTCTAACACTTGAGGGAAAGCCATCATTTTTTCCCTTTTCTCCTGGATTGTAATAGCCAGGCCTAGTTCAAAGAGTCAGTGTAGCATAAATCAAGGGTAAACTCTGGGGTTATTTCTCATGAAGTACAGTGGGTTAGGAGAATACAGAACTCAATGAAGATGCAGAGAGAAACTAACATTTGTTGAAGGCCAACTATGTGCAAAGCTGTTAACTTCAAAATATCTTTTATATGTTACATCAAATAACAACAGTGAGACACTTAGAATATTTTAGTCTTCTTTAACTTAAAGGAACAAAGTACTACACAACAACAATGGTTTTAAGGCAAATAGGAAAAACTAGGTATTATTCTTTTAGACTAATATCTTTTGAGGCTTGGCCCTGCCATAAACATGACTGATTCCACATACAAATCACCAAGCCGTACACGCTATAGATAAGGTACCTAATATTTCTTTAAAAGAAAAGAAATATTTACAATATATAGATTAGACAGCAATGAGAATTAAGGTACCATATTAAAGTACCAAAGAAAATAATTTTTATTTTTCTAAATATAATGGATCTAAAATTAGCTTGCATACAGATGTGCTTTGAATAGTGGAGAAAAAAAGAATTATAATTGGAACACTGAGATCTAGATAACTCATGGCCCATCCTATGAGTAAGCCTAGGAGAGCCCATCACCCATCAACAGAAAAGACAAGGAACTCTTTCAAGGAAACTAGACCCTATGATTCCCTGAATTTTTTTAAAAAACTTTAAGTTTATGCTTATGGCTAAAAGTGAGCAAGAAGACATTTATGGTAATGTGGTTGATAAATGTGAATATAAAGGAAGCCCCTTAACCAGGAGCTTATGAAGAATACACTTAAAAACTAGAAGAGAAAATTTTTTTCTTCACTATATCAATTTAGACTCTGAAATATCCGATTTGGTTCTTTTCCCTCAATGTTCAATCTGCTATGAATAAGTAAATAAATGTTATTTTCAAGTAAAAGTCATCAGAAGTACATAATTACCACATATCCAATAAAGGGAGTGATCTGCAGCCATCAAATATCATGCAATATGAACTAATCCTTAATAATATACAAACATATTTATTTGAAAAATTTAACAAAATAATAAACTCATTTTTAACATTATACATCCTTGCCTAGCTAAAAGATTAACAGGATATATACTAAACTCTATAATTGTCTTTATTTTTAAAACTTCTACAATGAGCATGTTATCTTTTAGAATAAAAAAAATGTACAGTAGAGGAATTTTCAAAATAAATTTAAGTTTTAACTCACATTGACTTTAAAAAAAGTGCCACAAGACTCCAATTAGAAATGTAAAACTATGCAACAAAATACACAGAAAATGACCTGTAACATACAGTGCCATTTAAAAATACGTGATCTAACAGTGTTTATCATAATACAAACAGGCATGCCCTCTAAGGTTGTGGTGAGTTTGATTATCCATGAACCAACAGACAGTAAATATTTCTATGTAATGAATTTAAATTAACAAAGGCTCAAATAAATGATGAACCCAGGTACAATTAGTTTCCTTTAGGAAAGTTATTTATGGCTTTAGTAGCACAAAGCTCTACAAAAATAAGATTTCATACATTTCCAGTTTTGATATAGGAAAGATAATTCTTTTTATAATAATGTGAAAATGAAAACAACACATCTAAAAGAAGCTATTTAGATCAGTCACAGAAATTACAGAAAACACAGTTCCCTACAAGCCCTAAAATTAACCAGCTCGGCACTTGCATTTTAGGTTTATAGCAACTTTATAGTTTTGTGGCAGAGTTTGAGAAATGGGCCTTTTTGACAACTTCCTTGAAGAGTGATTAAAGCACTCGTAACAACAGAAAACTTGCTAATCAAGAAAACTTTCAAATCAAGAAGCAAGAAATTGCCCCAACCTAACAAGCTCTCAGGATCTTATAGAGCTGTATTTTCTCACTGATAATCATACCAGATCAAACTACAGCTTTCTGGAGAAACCACAAGCATTTGGTATTGTTCAAGAAAGTATAAGAATTCAGATTCACATTGAATATTTTCATTCATCAGCTCTTTTAAGCAGAGTTGTTTTTTAATTCTAGAGGTAAATGATAAGAATAAATTCACAATATCTCAGATGCTAATGAGTATATAGAATGTCCTTATGTTTCTGTGGGTGCCTTAGGAGAAGAAACTTGAAGATGTGCTTGAATTATAAAGTCTATGCCCTACCCAAGGCAGTTCAGCGTTAGAGAAATTGACTGTTCAAAAAGTAAATTATGCCAAGACAATACAGTTTCCCCAGAACTATCATATATTACTGGCTACATACTAATATCTGAAAAGCACATGCATATCATTAAGACGCATAAAATGTATTTGCCCTAGAGTTGTCAAGAATCATTCTAACTTTTATAGAACAGGAAGCTCTCTAACCAAATTTGCATTTTTTTAATAACTGCATACTTTTTACAGAATAAGGTGTACAAAACCTTTTAGCTGCTTTTGTATAATAGCTAACAAAATAATGGCATTACTGTAGTATTTAACAATATACATGCCACCAGTGTTAATACACGTTTGATCCCCAACACAGGAAAACAACAAGCATAGCACAGCTAAAATGTGTAGTGTCCTACTAAAACTGAGGGCCATGTAAGTCTGTATAGATTCCAGCGAATGCTATGCCCAAACAAGGTATTCTAGGATTATAATTCCTAAGTCATAGCATTCTCTGCTTTATGAAAAAATGGTCACAGGGTTGACTCGCCTGAAATGAGCGAACCATTAGAACACACTGTGCAGAATAGCATATCATTGTTGTTCAGTCGCTAAGTCATGTCCGACTCTTTGCAACTCCATGGACTACAGCATGCCAAGCTCCCCTGTCCATTATCTCCCAGAGTTTGCTCAAATTCATGTCCACTGAGTCGATGATACTGTCTAAGTATCTCATCTCTGCCGCTCCTTCTCCCAGTCTTTCCCAGCTCAGGGTCATTACAATGGCATATACTTGTGCATATTTGCTCTTCCAATTCAAACTCAAGGGGAGAGTAAGATTCAGGAAATCCTAACACACACCTACCCACCGCAAGTATGGAGCATTTAGCACCTTTTACCAGATCAATTAGAAATTATACGTGAAAGCAAAAGTAACATTACCTGTGTGTGTGCGTGTGTGTGTCTTAGTTGCTCAGTCATGTTCGACTCTTTGCAACCCCATGGACTGTAGCCCATGAGGCTCCTCTGTCCATGGACTTCTCCGAGCAAGAATACTGGAGTCGGTTGCCATTCCCTTCTCCAGGGGCTCTTTCCAACTCAGGGGTTGAACCCAGGTCTCCTACATGGCAGGCAGATTCTTTACTGTCTGAACCACCAGGGAAACCCCAAGTAACACTATATTTCTAACATTCCAGAAATGTTACCAGAGTTCTTCTGGACTAGCTTGCCCTTCCAACTCAGTTTTGTTTATAACTCCAGACATCTTTCATGCTCTAAATATTTAAACCCAAACTCTATTCTTATAAGAAGTTATTTTGTCCTACTACATATTCAGGTTTAAAACTGTCTGCGAGGAAAATGTTATTTTGGTATATTACATCCATTTACTCTCCAATCTATCAGAACTTTGTCCAGAATGTTAAATGGACCAATTCTATTTACATGAGTCAGACAGAAGTCATAGCCTCAATGGCACTGTATAGATTTTGTCCACATTATAAGATCTATGCAATGTACAGTTCAAGGTATTATATATAAGATGTTCAGAAAATGCTTAAGAAAGGCATTTTTTTTACATTATTGTTTCTTTCACAGTCCAGAATACCAGTTTAAATGCAAAATTCTCAAATGTGGGAAAATGTGAAGTATGAAAAAATGAAAGTAAATGATATACCTATCAAGCTCTTTTTCTGCTTGCTTTCCTTCTAAATATATAATAGGAAATATATAAGAAATGAAAGGGTATACTTCAGAGCACAAGGTAGGAGGGTCTCTAAAACTTAGATCTGGGCTTTATCAATCAATCAATCATTCTGATCAAAGATTTTTACCAATTTAACATGTTGAAGATTCCAACCTTATTCAATTTGTACCCTAACACACACCTAAGTCCCAAGTAACTAAACTGAATTTTGTGATATTTAAATAATTTCTTATAAATTGAAATGGAAAATTAGAGAAGAAAAAGTAAAAATTTTAATTAATATCTTAAATTTAACCGAATTTGATCAAGATGTCTGAAAAATAGTTTGTTGCTCAAATATTACAAAACAACAAAAAAAGTATTCTCACAATAAAAATGGATATCAGCTGTCCTAAAATATCAGAATTAAAATTAAATTGAGTTAAATGGATTAAAGTTAAATGGAGAAGGAAATGGCAACCCACTCCAGTACTCTTGCCTGGAAAATCCCATAGACAGAGAAGCCTGGTAGACTACAGTCCATGGGATCACAAAGAGTCAGACACGACTGAGCGACTTCACTTTCAAAGTTAAATTGATACGATATGGAAGAAGTTGTATTAAATGTCATAAAAGGGCATGGAGAAATGGATAAATTAAAAAATGCCTTCCATCAAGAGGAGAAAATTTCAGCACTCTAAGAATGTCTTGATATTTCTAAAAGAGAAACCTGACATCAATGAAGGAGAGGCTATGTTAGAAAAAATAACTGTTTTTGAGACTCATTTTGGCACAGAGCAACACTGTACACAAAACCATAACCTAATGAAACACATATCAAACATGAAATGCATATAATTTCAAAATATTTGATATTAACTATTAACCTGTACACTATTTGATACAGCAATTTCTGAGTACTCTTGGGAAAACCAGAAGAGTTTATCATTAGTTTTAGATCATGATTAAATTCCAAGTATTCAGTTATATAGTCATTGTGTAGAAAACTGACACTCCTTTTATAGTTAAAGGATTTGAGCAATTTGTTCTTTGTTTTCTGGGCCACACCATGTGGCATGTAGAATTTTAGTTCCCTGACCAGAAACTGAACCTGTGCCCTTTGCAATAGAAGTGCAGAGTCTTAACCAATGGACCCCCAGGGCATTCCATGAGCAAACTGTTTTAAAGAAACAAATACATTGCAAGTCACTACTGACAATGAACAGACTTTTCTGGAATATAAATATCAACATTACAAAAAATTTTAAAGTATAATTATCCATAAAATATTTGAAGGAGTTGTAAACATTGAAAAGAAAATTTGGTTTAAAACAAACTACTTCAGGTTTGGTCAGATACATTAAATCAAAGACCAGAGCAACACAGAATATTTACCTGAGGTTTATTTCTTAAAACTATCAAAACTATCTTAAAACTATCAACCATCTTAAAATTAACTTTTCTTCCTGGAACATGACTTCACTAGACAAGTGAATATGTTCACTGGTAGCACTTCTCAAGCAAGTTCTAATATTAATTGCTCTGTGAAAGAAGTGATCTATGTTCCATTAAGTTTGAAAAATGCTAAGTTAAAGTTAAATAAGTTACGTTCAACTACAAGGCATCTTAATTTTTCTTATACATGTAGGATTATCAGTCTCTTACAGGAATCAGATCATCTGACTATCTGACCATACTTTGCAAGTCACTACCCACAATGAACAGAATTTTCATTCTGTTCTGGCATTCACTCATCAGCTCCCCAAAATACTGTACTGCCACACATATACTGGGACAATCTGTTATGGAGTATAAGAAAAGTTAAAATTTTTAATTATTTCTCTCATTTTCATTTATGTTCCCTGAATGTGTGCTAAGTCACTTCGGTTGTGTACAACTCTTTGTGACCCCATGAACTGGGGCCTGCCAGGCTCCTCTGTCCGTGGGATTCTCCAGGCAAGAATACTGGCATAGGTTGCCATGCCCTCCTCCAGGGGATCTTCCAGACCCAGGGATTGAACCCACGTCTCTTATGTCTCCTGCAATGCAGATGGGTTCTTTACCACTACCGCCACCAGGGAAGCCCATTTTTGTTGCCTAAGTGAACCGAGAACTTCCAGATGTACAAGTTGGATTTAGAAAAGGCAGAGGAACTAGAGATCAAATTGCCAACATCTATTGGATCATAGAAAAATCTGCAGAATTCCAGAAAAACATCTACTTCTGCTTCCTTGATTATACTAAAGCCTTTGACATTACAGATCACAACAAATTGTGGAAAATTCTTCAAGAGATGGGAATACCAGACTACCTTTCCTGCCTCATAAGAGATCTGTAAACAGGTCAAGAAGCAACAGTTAGAACAGGACATGGAACAATGGATTGGTTCAAAATTGGGAAAGGAGTACGTCAAGGCTGTATATTGTCACCCAGCTTATTTAACTTTTCTGAGTACATCATGCGAATTCCTGGGCTGGATGAAGCACAAGCTGGAATCAAGATTGCCGGGAGAAGTATCAATAACCTCAGATATGCAGAAGACACCACCCTTATGGTAGAAAGTGAAGAACTAAAGAGTCTCTAGATGAAAGTGAAACAGGAGAGTGAAAAAGTTGGCTTAAAGCTCAACATTCAAAAAACTAAGATCATGGCATCCAGCCCCATCACTTCATGGCAAATAGATGGGGAACAATGGAAACAGTGTCAGACTTTATTTTTGGGGGCTCCAAAATCACTGCAGATGGTGACCGCAGCCATGAAATTAAAAGACGCTTACTCCTTGAAAGAAAAGTTATGACCAACTTAGACAGCATATTAAAAAGGAGGGATATTACTTGTCAACAAAGGTCCATCTAGTCAAGGCTATGGTTTTTCCAGTAGTCATGTATGGATATGAGGAGTTGGACTATAAAGGTAGCTGAGCACCAAAGAATTGATGCTTTTGAACTGTGGCATTGGAGAAGACTCTTGAGAGTCCCTTGGACTGCAAGGAGATCTAACCAGTCCATCCTAAAGGAGACCAGTCCTGGGTGTTCATTGGAAGGACTGATGTTGAAGCTGAAACTCCAATACTTTGGCCACTTGATGCGAAGAGCTAACTCATTGGAAAAGACCCTGATGCTGGGAAAGATTGAAGGCAGGAGAAGGGGGCGACAGAGGATGAGATGGTTGGACGGCATCACCGACTCAATGTACATGAATTTGGGTAGGCTCTGGGAGTTGGTAATGGACAGGGAGGCTTGGCATGCTGCAATTCATGGGGTCGCAAAGAGTCAGACACAACTGAGTGACTGACCTGAACTGATGAAAGTGAAAGAGGAAAGTGAAAAGCTGGCTTAAAACTCAACATTCAAAAAACTAAGATCATGGCATCCAGTCCCATTATTTCATGGCAAATAGATGGAGAGACAATGAAAACATTAACAGACTTTATCTTCACAGCCTCCAAAAATCACTGCAGATGGTAACTGCAGCCATGAAATTACAAGATGCTTGATCCTTGGAAGAAAAGCTATGACCAACCTAGACAGCATATTAAAAAGCAGAGACATGACTTCGCTTACAAAGTCAAAGCTATAGTTTTTTCTGTAGTCATGTATGGATGTGAGAGCTGAACAATAAAAAAAGGCTGAGCACCAAAGAATTAATGCCTCTGAACTTTGGAAAAGATTCTTGAGAGTCCCTTCGACAGCAAGGAGATCAAACCAGCCAATCCTAAAGGAAATCAGTCCTGAATGTTCACTGGAAGGGCTGATGCTGAAACTGAAGCTCCAATACTTTGGCCACCTGATGAGAAGAGCTGAATAACTGGAAAGGACCCTGATGCTGGGAAAGAATGAAGGCAGGAGGAGAAGGGGATGACAGAGCATGTGATGGTTGGATAGCACCACTGACTCAATGGACATGAGTTTGAGCAAACTCCAGGAGATGAAGGACAGAGAAGCCTGGCATGCTGTAGTTCACAGGGTTGCAAAGAGTTGGACACAATTGAGCAACTGAACAACAACAAGCAAAAATAAATCAAAGAATTATTGAAATCACAAAGTTGGTTAAGTTCCCAGTTTTGGCTTTAGCATAAAACACTCATACTAATTACTGAACTCTGAAAAAGTGTGCAGCAAAATTTGCCTTCAGGACATACAAAACTTCAGGGCAGCTTGCAGCACAATTAGTGTCTGTCCCCAGGCACTGAACATCTTCTTGACGCCTAACGCCCACAGAGGCAATCCACAGAGAGCTCTTCTCTCTCATCTTCTATGCAGACCAACCAGACCCAATTTAAAATCAGCTAAGACAATTTAATTAATGGATACTTTTGAAACTGCTAAAGAGGCACAAGAAATGAGCCCTCAAGAAGATGTAGGATTAAGACATTTTTAGAGACACAAGTTCATAATTCAGTAAATAGCTACTTAATGATGATTTTACATATACCTCAAATGTGTCCCTTAAAACATCAGCCTTGTTATGACTCAAATCTAGGATTCTTTCGCAAAACATTTTATATTTTCTGTCTAAAAGTATTAGGTCAAGTGATAATTTTATAAAATGATCTGGTTAATTCAATTAGAAGAGTAATTTATTTTTATTATAAATAGAGTATGTATGAATTCCTTAGACATGAAGTTACTAAAAGTAAATTTTTTTGAATTATGTCTAAATGGAAGATGGAAGAGCACACAAAATAAAATATTTTATGTTATAGATGTCATCAGGAGATTTAAGATTCATATGTTTAAAGAATCCTGGTTTTTTTTTTTTTTTCCTGAATAAGACACAAAGGTAATTTATCAAGAATTTCCCCCTTAAAATAAGGTCTGGAATTGTTATTAATCAAAGAAACACTGGTAGTTTAAAACTTGCTCTGAGTGGGTATTTATATTCAATTAGCCAAATTTACAATGACAGATAATGTTTCCAAATGTCATAATAGTTAAACCTCTTTCTCACAAGTAAAAAATACAGCCAGAATGATTTTGAACTCTGAACATTATACTACTTTTACTTTTCTGTTTTATGACATATTTTGTTCTCAGAGATAAAAATATTGTTCTGTTTTCAACTTTTAATTCAGTAATTCTGCAAAATATATCGAAGCTCCAGACTTCCAAAAAAAAAAAAAAATCAACTTTTTTAGTAACCCCGCACATATATCTTAGTCACTATTTTGTGATCATTTTAATTGTCTTGTCCATTACCATAAGAACAGTGAATTTTGTAACTTTCACTCAATAAAGCAGAATGAACTGATGTAAATTCCCCTCTTCAGTTCAAAAACACAGAAGAGGAACTAACACAAACACACATACACTAAGCTAAAGAAATCAGGGTCAGTGACTGCAGCTCTGCTAAGTTGCTTCAGTCGTGTCTGATTCTGTGCGACCTCATAGACGGCAGCCCACCAGGCTCCCCCATCCCTGGGATTCTCCAGGCAAGAACACTGGAGTCGGTTGCCATTTCCTGCTCCAATGCATGACTACTCTCAAAGTTACTGAGACCAAACTGCTGTAATTTATAGATTATTTCACCATCAACAGAGACAATCAATCAAGGCTTCCTGGTAATCAGGGGTAAAGAATCTGCCTGTAATGCAGGAGGGGTGGGTTCAGTCCTTGAGTCAGGAAGGTTCCCTGGAGAAGGAAATGGCAACCCATTCCAATATTCTTGCTGGAAAATCCAATGGACATAGGAGCCTGGCAGGCTACAGTCCACGGGGTCACAAAAGAGTCAGATATGACTTAGTGACTAAACAACAACAGAAACATAGACAATCAAAGATATTTAAGATAAGCTGTTAGCATTCATAAGAGCATATAGCAGGACGGTGGGATATAATATAAAGATACAAAAATCAATACTGTTCTTAAACTCCAATGGTACCTAATACATAAGAGAAATTTTAAAAGACAGCAAAAAATAATACAAGATCCTCTGAAATAAATCTTAAAAGAGATGTATTAATAGAAGACCCACAATAAAAATTACAAAACATTTGGAAGTGCAAAAATGACCTAAAAAGTCGAAAATATACAATACTCATAGATGGAGAGATGACATGATAAATGTGTCGGTTCTCCCCCAAAGTAATTCATAAACTCAATGCAATTTTTACAAAATCACAACTGCTACTGTTGCTAAGTCACTTCAGTCGTGTCCGACTCTGTGCAACCCCACAGACGGCAGCCCACCAGGCTCCTCTGTCCCTGGGATTCTCCAGGCAAGAACACTGGAGTGGGTTGCCATTTCCTTCTCCAATGCGTAAAAGTGAAAAGTGAAAGTGAAGTCACTCAGTCACAACAGATCCTTTTAAATTAGAGTCTGATTTCAAAATGAAAATGCTCAAATAAAGGCTGAAGAACATCTAAAGCTATTCTGAAAAATAATTAAAAAAAAGAACTGGAATTTGTTTATATTCAAGACTTATTCTAAAATAACAGTAATTAAAATAGCATAGGCCTAAGACCAGGCTAGAGATACACAACATGAATCAACAACAGAAAATTCAGTCACAGCCACAATAGTACAATTTTGAATATCATAAAGGTGGCATTTCAAATTACCAGGAAAATTTAAAAAGAAGGTGATGATGAAATAGTTGGCTTTTCTTAGGTTTAAAAAAAAAACAAAAATTAGAACTCTGCCCTCACAGATATAACAACTAAAATTCAGAGATTCAAGATTTAACTGTGAAAAACAAGTTTTAACTCTACTAGAAGAAAAATATAGGAGAAAAGATCTCATAAACTTGGGTTAAAGTATAGGCATTCCTCGTTTCCCTGCATCTCACTTGCTGTGCATTGCAAATACTGTGTTTTTTTTTAACAAATGGTGAAGGTTTGTGGCAACCCTGCACTGTCAGATGATAGCTAGCATTTTTTAGCATTACTAATTTTAAAATTAAGACATTACATTATTTTTTAAGACACAGAGGAGCTATTAGACATGTAATCATCTACAGTACAGTATAAATAACTTTTACATAAATTGGAAAACCAAAAAATTCATGACTTGCCCTATTGCAATATTTGCTTTATTGTGGTCATCTGGAACCAATCTGGCACTCTCTCCAAAGTATGCATGTGGTATTCCCAAGAAAATAGAACAAACTCCTTGTAATTTTAAGTCTGTCTGGATAAGACAGATTAGACACATTTCATCTCACCAATAATTTATTACACCTAAAAGCCCTAGATAAAATACATGAAACAGACATCAGAAGACTCTTTTTGGAAAGAAGAAGTGAAGAAGGATCTCGGGATTCGACAAATAACATGGCACTGAGTTCCCTGGGGTTTCTTTCTTTGGCTTCTATATACCCCAACCAGTTGCCAAAGAAGCTCAAAATGAGATAGCAAAAAGGGGTGCAGAACCCACTCCCAAAACAAAACAAAACACTCAAGATCCAAAGATACTTTTAGATACTTTCTCTAAACAAAGTACTGATGGAGGGCAGCCCTGATGAACAGAAACTTTTTGATAACACCAGAGTTAGTGCCAGGAGAGGAGAAACCCTTTGTAAAGTTTCTGACCAGCACTTTCACTGAGATTCAAAAGAATATTGCATCCCTGATATTAGGAAAGAATGAAGAAGGGATAATCTGAATTGAGGAAATAATGTAAGAAAAAGTGTGACTGCTCCATTGAACCACTGAAAAGCAAAATGAATATTATAACAGCAATTTATCTTGATAAAGCATACATTTGGGGGAGAAGTTTGAAATTAATGGTAGGTATAGAATAATGAAAAATAAGTTCTAAAAAGTAGATTGATGTTTTCACTGATGACAACCTTACTGAACTGGTTAAAGTTGCTCTTCAGTTGAGCAACAAAGAGGTGTCTGTTCCCTACACAGACTATTTCTCATAACTAATAAATCTTAGAACTGTACAATTCTCTCTTGTAAAAGGAAATTTTATATCAAATCTCAATAAAATCATAACTTTTGCTTGACCTGACAATCCCTAGTGAACCACAAAACAGATTACATCTCACATTATATTTAATTTATACAAGATTCTTAACAAGCTAGGTAGTTACGGTTAATTCAATAAGCAATAAAGAGCCAATGAAAGTTTATGAGCAAGGAAATAATACGATCAGAACAGCATGACAGAGAGCTTGCAAAATGAGATCAATTTGCCTTCCCATACTAAAGTAAGACAAAATAAAATAAACAAATGACATTGAAAACATTTTTTTTAAATGACAAGGAAAATTTAAGATTATATTTAATTGTATAATTATCAGAAAACTTACTTACCAAAAGAAATATACAACAGGAATCATTAAAAAGCTATTAAAATTCTAAAAGTGGAAAAGTAAGGAAAGCAGGAAATTAAAAATTCAAAAAAAGTTGAGTGTGTCTGTACTCCCACATGCCCTGTAATATTCCTGTTTCGTTCTCACTACAGCCCAATCTCAAAGGCGGTGAAAGCAGTACAGTCTATTAATCTGTAAAAATGTGAGAATACACAGAAAGATAGGGTGAAGAGGTTAATAACTATATAGTTTCAGGTCTACAAATATTACTGTCACAGATAGTAGGGGTACACTGGAGGAGAATGAAAAGCAAGCATAACACAGGAAGCCACTGATAAACTACTACTGTGGCCAAGCACACGGTTCCTGCCCTTACAGTTAACAAACGTTGCCAAAGCATGCAGAGCAGATCTAGGGAAGTACGGAGATGAACAAACGAGAGACAAAGAGATGGTAATCAATCTTCTGAAAATATAATACATAAATTGAGATGGATTTTGACAAGTTTTGCTTTCTGCATGTATGAAATGAAGACACTACTCAATAAGGTTACTATAATGACTTAGTGAGAATGGTTATATGCACTTACTATAATGATTGGTCCATAATTTGCATTCAAATGTTATTATCTCTTTCCATAAATATTCTTTCATTAGCATCAGTAAGGCAACTGAATATGGCAAAATAGCAATCAAAATTTTATTTGAGAGTGGTTCAAATTTCTAAGACCAGATCCAAAAGCATGGACTTGGTGGACTAGGTATTATTTTATGAATATAAATGAATAATGTTATAAGACTCAGGCAAGAGGAAATAAGGTACTTACAGAGTTCCAACCGAGTTTTTCAGAATGAGTAAGATTCGGACAAATGTCAATGGATAAAGGAGATATGAAAAGAGAAAACGCAAGATGAAACTTACTAACCAGAAAATTCATTTGAGAAAATATTGAGTAAGGTGATTTTAGAAAAAGCAAAAATGGTCTGGCTGAAGTCTATATTAGAAAATCATTAAAAAGGCTGAACATTAGGCTGGATGTAGATTATGAAGAGAATCCAATGTAATATACAAGGAGCTTTCTCCTAAAGTAGTGGTTCTTAAAACGTTTTGCCTTTGGGACTCCTTTGCACTCTTAAAAATTACTGAGGCTCCAAAAAGCTTTTTTTTTCTGGGTTAAATCTATCAATATTTATTATATTATAAACTGAAACTAAGAGATCTTTACAACACAAAAATACAAAGTACTCATTCTATTAACTGTCATTGATGATGAAAATCACATGTTATGTAGCCTCTGGAAAACTCAACTATATTCTTGTGAGATAATAAGAGTAAAAGAAAATAACATCATAACACTGTTACAAAAATGCATTTTAACCTCTTTGATCCCCTGAGGAGTCTCAGCAAATTCTGGGTGTCTCCATATCCATTTTGAGAGTGGCCTTTCTATAGCAATGAGAATGACCAAATCAATGCAGGGAACTGTTCTGGTTTTTTTAACCAGTCTGTTATTGGTATGCAGAAAGACTAGAGCAGAAACATACAGAGGAAAAGCCCTAGATTTGGCATAGCAGTGAGTGAGATATGATTACCACAGCCAAACTTAACATTTATAGAAAATTTCATAAGTCTAGAATTGCAAGTAGCAAAAGAGGAACAAACTGACTTAATTTCTTCCCTTAATTTCATTGTACCACTTTTTCCCTTGCATGGACATACCATATCCTCGTTTTACTGATTTTCTTTCAAATACTACCAAATTCCTTTGATATCCTGGTGGTTTAAATCACCAAGACCACCACCACCAACAATAAATTGTGTTAGGCAAAAGTAACATATTTTAGCAGAAACTTATCACAGACTTTGAAATTTGAAAACTTGGAATCCAGTTCTTTCTACATGATTTACTAGAAATGGTACCCCAGGCAAGAACTGTTACCTCAGTAAGCCTCATTCTCCTCAACAGAACGGCAGTGTTACATTTGCATTGAGTGATAGATTATGAAACAACTATACTGAAGAAAAATAATTATGCTAAATAAAATGATGTCTAAAGTAAAATAAAAATTATGCATATTTTATAGATGATAACATTAGTACATTCTTATGGTAGAAAACATGGGGGGAAACAATCTTCCATAATCCTACCACCATATATAACTACTATTAATGTCATTATTCCTCCTGATAGTGTTTTGGTTGTTATATAGAATAGATAATTATATTAACATAAAGAGTTGTTTCTGTATTTTTTTCTAAACTTCAATTTCTAAAGTTATTACAAATTCCCAGAAAACATAACTTTAAGGAATATTTTACTTCATCAAGTGAAATATCATACTGTCTAACCAGTCTTCTATTCATAAATATTTAACTTCTTAATCTTTGCTATGTATCTTTTAAAATACTACAGAACACTGTTGTTTAGTCACTAAGTCATGTCTGGTTCTTTTGCAACCCCATGGACTGTATGTAGCATGCCAGGCTCTTCTGCACATGGGATTTGCTAGGCAAGAATACTGGAGAGAGTTGCCATTTCCTTCTCCAGGAGATCCTTCTGACCCAGGGACCAAACCTGTATCTCCTGCATTGGCAGGTGGATTTGTTACCACTGAGTCACCAGGGAAGCCCCTATATGAACATGCCTGTATATAAATATTAAGATTTGATTTTTTTAAGAGTGTCTATGAAAAAAGAAGTGTCGACAAAAAGTTAAAATAACTGGCAAAACTTACCAAAATGTTTATTACAATGCACTCTGTCCTTACCAAGTCCAAAATACATTCAACTGGAACTTGATTTTCTATCTTTGCTATGTGGTTCACTGTACCCAGTATCCCCACTGTTGAGTTGGATTAATGTATCCCAAAATGTACCTCTATCCAGAAGTTAACCTTATTTAGAAAGAGTATCTTTGTGGACATACTGAAGGGAAGGACCTTCAGATAAGATCATATGTATTGGGGTAGGTCCTAAAGAAGAGTAGGAGGAAAGATATGCAGGACAAGCGTCCATGTGAGAAGGAGGCAGAGACTGGAGGGATGTGTGTACAGGCCACAGAATGCCAAGGACTGCCAGCAGCCACCAAATACTAGGAGAGAGACGTGAAAGGGATACTGTATCAGAGCCTCCAGAAGGAACTAAATCACACCGTCACCCTGACTTCAGACTTCTGACCTCCAGAACTGTGAGAGAATTAAGTTTCTGATATTTTAAGCCACAATGCTTGTGATAATTTGTTATGGCAGCCTTAGGACCTGAAGATAATCTCCAATCACATTTTAAATCAATGCCTATTCACTGTTTCAAAAGCCTCATCACCTATTTTCCCCTAAATTCTCCCATTAATATTTGGTTACATATTATTTTATTTTTTTAAAGCACTATGAACATCGCCTTACTTCCATGTTGCATCCATTAATGATAATCCAGTTGCAGTTCTAACGTAGTTTTTGTCTACTCATAGTGTAAGCTCCTCGCAGGCAGAGATTGTATCTTAGATGCCTTAGTTGTCATACATTCCACTTAAACAGTGCTATATACAATGCATGATTTAATGGCATCCTATTTGCTAAAAAAAGGATGACTGAAAACTTTTTTATGTACATTAAATCATCTTCATGGAATAGTTTAGAATGCTTATGGGATCATTTAAAGGTCTATATATTTTCCTGCTCTTAAAACTGAAGCCTGGTCTTATCTACATCCTTACTGCCTATTGTTTTAAAAGATCAGTATCTATTGACAATGACTTAAATATCTACACCAGCAATCTAACAATATTCAAGATATAGCAAGAATTATGGAAGTTAGAAGGGATATAACAGAATAAAGCGCCAGTAAAAACCTCTTCTGTAGATGCTAAGATGTGGTTATAAACAAAAGAAGTTCACCATGTAATATTCATATTACATTTTATAGTTACTAAAGGAACAGTTGCTTAACAATTTTCACAATTACCTGGAAAAAAAAGAATAGTATTAAACAACAACAACAAAAATCTAAGTATACAACATACCTGAGTTCGTAAAATTTCATTTTTTGACAACTGCATGTCACCAGTCAATTCTTTCACAACGATGCCCAGTGGCTCTAGACGTTTGCTGAAGTAATTTGTCATTTCCGCTGCCAAGGCTTTCATTGGAGCAACATATACAATCTGTGCCCAAGAAACACTAGCTTGATGAATGGGTAAAACTACAATGTCATTTGTTTCAAAGAAGTCAACTGAAGTCATATTTAATGTGACATACGATTCTAGCCACTTATGGTGAAAAATCTTAATATTGATGGATGAAAAATACTTATCTTTGTTGTATAAGTGTACAGCTGTTTAAAGAACTATGGAATGCTTATATAGCATCTTCACTTTGAAAATTGGTGCTCTAAAGCTAAGTGCATTTTGATAGCTTTCACAGGGGTAGTGGGACTTCCTTAACACAAAGAGGTATTGCCTAAAAGTAATGAAGGAAACCACGCAGCATAGTTCATATGACTTCATTTATAATATCCTTAAAAACTACCAGATATCAGACAATATACACAACTGCAAAATGGTTTCAGATTTTATAATTTAAAAAGCTGCTGTTCAATTTAATTCCTACCTTAAATTCATTCTTTTTGATAACACCTTGCTGAAAATGTTGGCGAATTTCATGTAAAACTGTAAGCATCGCAATGTTGGTTTTTCCAGCTCCAGTAGGGGCACAAATCAGCATGTTCTCATTGGTGTTGTAGGCAGTCTCAAACACAATTGACTGGATTCTATTGAGTCTCCTCATTCCTTTAAAAGCCAGCTGTCCAATCTAAAAAGAAAAAAAAAAATTATCCACGATAAAATGAAACCGTGAAGGTCCCACACAAAACACTAAATGCCATCTTTTTTTTTAATTAAAAAGAAAAACTAATTTATTTAGTCTCTCATATCCTATATTTAAGCTGTATACAGTTGAGAACAACTCACAACTATTGCATACTTCTAATGCACCTGGGAATTGACACTCACTAAATTTGAAAAATATGATGGGACTATACCTGTATCCAGCACAAGCTGGAATCGAGATTGCTGGGAAAAATATCAATAACCTCAGATATGCAGATGACACCACCCTTATGGCAGAAAGTGAAGAAGAATGAAAGAGCCTCGTGATGAAAGTGAAAGAGGAGAGTGAAAAGGTTGGCTTAAAGCTCAACACTCAGAAAACTAAGATCATGGCATCCAGTCCCATCACTTCATGGGAAATAGATGGAGAAACAGTGGAAACAGTGGCAGACTTTATTTTGGGGGGCTCCAAAATCACTGCAGATGGTAACTGCAGCCATGAAATTAAAAGACACTCCTTGGAAGAAAAGTTATGACCAACATAGATAGCATATTAAAAAGCAGAAGACTTTTTTTGCCAACAAAGGTCCATCTAGTCAAGGCTATGGTTTTTCCAGTAGTCATGTATGGACGTGAGAGTTGGACTATAAAGAAAGCTGAGAGCCGAAGAATTGATGCTTTTGAACTGTGGTATTGGAGAAGACTCTTGAGAGTTCCTTGGACTGTGAAGAGACCCAACCAGTCCATCTTAAGTGAAATCAGTCCTGAATATTCATTGGAAGGACTGATGTTGAAGCTGAAACTCCAGTACTTTGACCACTTGATGCGAAGAGCTGACTCACTGGAAAAGATCCTGATGCTGGGAAAGATTGAAGGTGGGAGGAGAAAGGGACGACAGAGGATGAGATGGTTGGATTGCATCACTAACTCAATGGACATGAGTCTGAGTAAACTGTGGGAATTGGTGATGGACAGGGAGGCCTGGCATGCTGCAGTCCATGGGGTCACAAAGAGTTGGACATGACTGAGCGACTGAACTGAACTGATCATCACTGTCACGTGTCATCTTTGTCTCTTATATGAAGCTCCTAAAATACTATGGCAAATGAATGCTGCAATTTCCAGTCTTCATAGACTCATGACAAGCAATTTAGAGTCCACTATTCCTAGATTAGAAATATGATCATGTCACATTCCAGCTTGAATATTTTCTCAAACTTCTGTCAATTTTAACTATACAGAATACATAGATCCTTTAAGACACAGAAGGTACAGCAAACAGTACCCTTCAAAATGTGAACCCTTGTTTATAATCTTCTACTACCACTATCTATACATACTATTCTCTGGACAGTCTTTGTGCCTTTGCACTACTTATAATGCCTTTCCAAACCTGGAAAAATTCTTCATTATCACTTTAAGTTCAAATGTAATCTCTGGTTCCCTCCAATTCCATACATAATTATTCATGCATTTATACTTTTCCATAATTCGAAACATTGAAGGGAACTCCCATTTCTCTCAGCAGCTAGACATTCCATATAACCTTCTTTATATATTGTCATTATGATCCTAACCCACAAACACTGAAATAATTTGTTTATATGTACATCTGGCCCACTGGATCAAAACTAAGAATTCTGTTTTATTACTCTTTGCATTACCATAGTACTTAATGAGTTGCCAGGAACATAGTACGCTTAAAAATAAATTTTTATTGATTGATAAGTCAGTGGAGTAAATGAGGGAAAACAGTACAAGTCTTAAAAAGATACACACTTCATACACAATATCTTCCAAAGGAACAGTAAACTGGATTTAAGCAAAATATGTAGTAGTTCTAGGAAAAAAAAAGAAAAACCTATATTCAACCTTGACTAAGGAACATTTCCTTTGTTCCTAAAGCTTACAGTTCAATCAAGAAGTAAACTAAGGCATTAGAAGAAAATACTGACAAACAAACCTATTATACACAGAGGTGCTAAGACTTGAAGTCCACTGGAGAATGGAATGGCAAGCCACTTCAGTATTCTTGCCTTGAGAACCCCATGAACAGTATGAAAAGGCTAAATGATAGGATACCAAAAGAGGAACTCCCCACGTCATTAGGTGCCCAATATGCTACTGGAGATCAGTGGAGAAATAATTCCAGAAAGAATGAAGGGATGGAGCCAAAGCAAAAACAATACCCAGTTGTGGATTTGACTGGTGATAGAAGCAAATCCGATGCTGTAAAGAGCAATACTGCATAGGAACCTGGAATGTCAGGTCCATGAATCAAGGCAAATTGGAAGTGGTCAAACAAGAGATGGCAAGAGTGAATATCGACGTTCTAGGAATCAGCAAACTAAAATGGACTGGAATGGGTGAATTTAACTCAGATGACCATTATATCTACTACTGTGGGCAAAAATCCCTCAGAAGAAATGGAGCAGCCATCATGGTCAACAAAAGAGTCTGAAATGCAATACTTGGATGCAGTCTCACAAACGACAGAATGATCTCTGTTCGTTTCCAAGGCAAACCATTCAATATCACAGTAATCCAAGTCTATGCCCCAACCAGTAATGCTGAAGAAGCTGAAGTGGAAAGGTTCTATGAAGACCTACGAGACCTTTTAGAACTAACACCCAAAAAAGATGCCCTTTTCATTATAGGGGACTGGAATGCAAAAGTGGGAAGTCAAGAAACACCTGGAGTAACAGGCAAATTTAGCCTTGGAATGTGGAATGAAGCAGGGCAAAGACTAATAGAGTTTTGCCAAGAGAAAACACTGGTCATAGCAAACACCCTCTTCCAACAACACAAGAGAAGACTCTACACATGGACATCACCAGATGGTCAACACCGAAATCAGACTGATTATATTCTTGCAGCCAAAGATGGAGAAGCTCTATACAGTCAACAAAAACAAGACCAGGAGCTGACTGTGGCTCAGATCATGAACTCCTTATTACCAAATTCAGACTCAAATTGAAGAAAGTAGGGAAAACCGCTAGACCATTCAGATATGACCTAAATCAAATCCCTTATGATTATACAGTGGAAGTGAGAAATAGATTTAAGGGCCTAGATCTGATAGACAGAGTGCCTGATGAACTATGGAATGAGGTTTGTGACATTGTACAGGAGACAGGGATCAAGACCATCCCCATGGAAAAGAAATGCAAGAAAGCAAAATGGCTGTCTGGGGAGGTCTTACAAATAGCTGTGAAAAGAAGAGAAGCGAAAAGCAAAGGAGAAAAGGAAAGATATAAGCATCTGAATGCAGAGTTCTAAAGAAGAGCAAGAAGAGATAAGAAAGCCTTCTTCAGCAATCAATGCAAAGAAATAGAGGAAAACAACAGAATGGGAAAGACTAGAGATCTCGTCAAGAAAATTAGATACCAAGGGAAGATTTCATGCAAAGACGGGCTCAATAAAGAACAGAAATAGTCTGGACCTAACAGAACTAGAAGATATTAAGAAGAGCTGGCAAGAATACACGGAAGAACTGTACAAAAAAGATCTTCATGACGCAGATAATCATGATGTGATCACTAATCTAGAGCCAGACATCTTGGAATGTGAAGTCAAGTGGGCCTTAGAAAGCATCACTACAAACAAAGCTAGTGGAGGTGATGGAATTCCAGTGGAGCTGTTTCAAATCCTGAAAGATGATGCCGTGAAAGTGCTGCACTCAATATGCCAGCAAATTTGGGAAACTCAGCAGTGGCCACAGGACTGCAAAAGGTCAGTTTTCATTCCAATCTCAAAGAAAGGCAATGCCAAAGAATGCTCAAACTACGGCACAATTGCACTCATCTCACATGCTTGTAAAGCAATGCTCAAAATTCTCCAAGCCAGGCTTCAGCAATACGTGAACTGTGAACTCCCTGATGTTCAAGCTGGTTTTAGAAAAGGCAGAGGAACCAGAGATCAAATTGCCGACATCCTTTGGATCCTTGAAAAAGCAAGAGAGTTCCAGAAAAACATCTATTTCTGCTTTATTGACTATGGCAAAGCCTTTAACTGTGTGGATCTCCTTTGGATCCTTGAAAAAGCAAGTGAGTTCCAGAAAAACATCTATTTCTGCTTTATTGACTATGCCAAAGCCTTTAACTGTGTGGGTCACAATAAACTGAGGAAAATTCTGAAAGAGATGGGAATACCAGACCACCTAACCTGCCTCTTGAGAAACCTATATGCAGGTTAAGAAGCAACAGTTAGCAGTCGACATGGAACAACAGACTGGTTCCAAATAGGAAAAGGAGTACATCAAGGCTGTATATTGTCACCCTGCTTATTTAATGTATATGCAGAGTACATCATGAGAAACGCTGGGCTGGAAGAAACACAAGCTGGAATCAAGATTGCCAGGAGAAATATCAATAACCTCAGATATGCAGATGATACCACCCTTATGGCAGAAAGTGAAGAGGAACTAAAAGCCTCTTAATGAAAGTGAAAGTGGAGAGTGAAAAAGTTGGCTTAAAGCTCAACATTCAGAAAATGAAGATCATGGCATTCAGTCCCATCAGTTCATGGGAAATAGATGGGGGAACAGTAGAAACAGCGTCAGACTTTATTTTTGGGGCTCCAAAATCACTGCAGATGGTGCCATGAAATTTAAAGACACTTACTCCTTGGAAGAAAAGTTATGACCAACATAGACAGTATATTCAAAGCAGAGACATTACTTTGCTGACTAAGGTCCGTCTAGTCAAGGCTATGGTTTTTCCTGTGGTCATGTATGGATGTGAGAGTTGGACTGTGAAGAAGGCTGAGCACCAAAGAATTGATGCTTTTGAACTGTGGTGTTGGAGAAGACTCTTGAGAGTCCCTTGGACTGCAAGGAGATCCAACCAGTCCATTCTGAAGGAGATCAGCCCTGGGATTTCTTTGGAAGGAATGATGCTAAAGCTGAAGCTCCAGTACTTTGGCCACCTTATGCGAAGAGTTGACTCATTGGAAAAGACTCTGATGCTGGGAGCGATTGGGGGCAGGAGGAGAAGGAGGCGACCGAGGATGAGATGGCTGGATGGCATCACTGACTCGATGGACGTGAGTCTGGGTGAACTCCGGGAGATGGTGATGGAAGGGCGGCCTGGCGTGCTGTGATTCATGGGGTTGCAAAGAGTCGGACACGACTGAGCGACTAAACTGAACTGAACTGAAGGACTTATGTAAATATAAATATTCTTTCTCTTAAGAAAAGTTAGACAGTGTCTAAGATGATCCTTACAACAGATTAGTTTGTGGTTTAAAGGGGGAAAAGGTGATAGAATTATATTACACCAGTTTAGCTGTCTATATTAAAAAGTTACAAACTATGTGCTGAGGCATCTGACAGAGAGTTTCAGTGAGCAGAGTGCTATTTCAGGCAGAAGGAAGAGTATTAGAGAGACACCTAGAACTTGTTAAAAGTTAGTAGTTGTATGACAGAGATGGAAGGAAGGGGCAGCAGAGATGATGTAGATGGATCAGGATGTTATGACCAGACTAAAATTGAACTACGGTAGAGACTCTTTATCTCTAGATTTTCCTGAAAGATTGCAGGGAAGCAGAGGAAACTGAGGTCTAAAGAAAAGTTAAACAACTCACTCAAGTCCATAACACTAATAAACTGTGGAAGAGATGAGACTGATTTTCCCTTAGCTTCAATACAAATTACCACCAAATACATATGCTGTCTAAAATACCAGCATACAATGATTTTTGCCAGTTAATAATTCTATATTCAAAACTACTGCAAAAGAACCCTTAAAATATTGTTGCATATACACACTCTTTACTAGTAACATACCATGCTGATGAGAAAAAGCAAGTTACCCCCCAAAACCCACAAAAATTTATAAATTATTTTAAGCAGCTCACGTTCTGCCCCCTTCTCCCAAGTTTCTTTTTGTTTTTTATTTAAAATTTAGAAAAATTCATGAAACAATTTTCATGAATAAACTTGTCAGTAAAAGAATAAAAGGAATGTGCAGAGACAGCAACCTTAACTTTATTTAAAAATATCACTAGAAGATTCAATGTACTTCAAATTAATTCTGTGAGCTACTGGAACATGAGATAATTAAGTTAAAGCTCATTATGCATTAGGAATTTCTTGTATTTGAACAATATTCAAATTATATTCACAAATATCTTAGGAAAACTAAAGATTAAAGAGGAAGAAAAGTATGACTATATCAAAACTCTAATTTACTCAAATTTCGAACTATCTAATAATAATATTCATCATTTTATTTATACATCAAACATCCACTAATGTCTAATTAAATGGCACTAAAAATCATTGCTTCCAAATATTTAATATCCTTCTAACTCATGTATTGACTTCTTATGCTAATGAGTATAAAAAGTTAAACTGTAATTATTTTTCTTAGCATGTTAATATTTGCTCTTAAACAGAAAACTGAGTATCTCATGGCTAATTTATCATAAAGGCTTTATGTTTAGCTCAGGTAGTCGTTCTAAATAAGTACCATTTTCCCTTTTAGTTTTACTATGCATTTTCAAAACATTATGGTCAGTAGATGAAATGTTACAAGTTTCATCCTAAATCCACTTGTCTATGCATATTTTGGATTCATCATACTACTAATCTCACAGAAATGACATGTCTCATATATACAAATCCATAGAAAGTATATATTTCTAATATACTTTAAGACTAGCTACACAGACTGCTGTCAAATGCAGGTTTTATCTTTAAAAAATACTCTGTATAATACGATTTACCTGGAAGAAGAAAAATGTACACTAAACATACTGCATTAAATGTTTATAATAATCGAATGTAGGTACTACCAGTTAAAATGCATTAACTAGGTACCTAAGATGAAGCCAAGATCATGTCTTCCCTCCCAAGTGAGTGTATGTATCATAAGCTTAACTTTTAAACAGTAAAGATCAATCTCAGCATATAGTTAGGAAAAATCATATAGATACCAGAGACATATTTATATAATTTTCAAAGTTTAGGTTTCTTCCAGTTTTAGATAGCATGTGCCTTAGCCTCAAAATTTCACAACTCAGTACAGTCAGTTCAAGCTCTATATGCTGGAATCCGTTGCTCTCATGTTTCTTACAAACCATATTCCATACTATAAACTGCTTAGCCATGGAATATATTGTGCTCACTAAGATGGAAAACAACAAGATGCACAGCAATATTATACTACTTTTCTCAAAGATGGTAGGAAAGCAACTATACATCAATTAAATTTTTTTTTAAAAGGTGATAGCAGTAGGGAATAGGGAATAAGAATCTACTATTTGTATGTGCTTAATATACCACATTAAAATATGTTCATATTTTCTTATAGACATTCTAGAAGGATACACACAATCTAATAAAATGATAGAAGAAGTAAGGATCTGGGCTGAGAGGGAACAAGGATAAATTAAAGAGATATTTTGCTATTTAAAGATTTCTAGTTTTTACAATGTGATTTCCAACTAAGGTCCATCCAGTCAAGGCTATAGTTTTTCCTGTGGTCATGTATGGATGTGAGAGTTGGACTGTGAAGAAGGCTGAGCGCCAAAGAATTGATGCTTTTGAACTGTGGTGTTGGAGAAGACTCTTGAGAGTCCCTTGGACTGCAAGGAGATCCAACCAGTCCATTCTGAAGATCAGCCCTGGGATTTCTTTGGAAGGAATGATGCTAAAGCTGAAACTCTAGTACTTTGGCCACCTCATGTGAAGAGTTGACTCATTGGAAGACTCTGATGCTGGGAGGGATTGAGGACAGGAGGAGAAGGGGACGACCGAGGATGAGATGGCTGGATGGCATCACCGACTCGATGGACGTGAGTCTGAGTGAACTCTGGGAGTTTGCGATGGACAGGGAGGCCTGGCGTGCTGCAACTCATGGGGTCGCAAAGAGTTGGACACGACTGAGTGACTGAACTGAACTGAACTGAATATTTACAGAAGAAAAAAAAGATAACAGAAAAACTAAAGATAGGTCTGATTAAGTTGTGATGCCTAAATGAGCTCTGAAGTATTGCAAAAATATTTCATATTAAAAAGTTCTTCTCACTAGTCCTAGAGTTTTACCCTACAGAGAGAAAAAGGAAAACTGAAGGACTTCCCTGATGATCCAGTGATAAAGACTCTGTGCTCCCAATGCAGGGGACATGGGTTTGCTCCTTGGTTGGGAAATTAAGATCCCACATTCTGTGCAGCATGGCCAAAATTTTTTTTTTAATTTTAAAATAAAGTTAAATTGAATTAAACTCCTGAAGTTTCTTTAAATTAAGTCCTATGTCCCTCCTCTCATTGTCTTCCTCAACATTCTCTTTTTTGGTCTTAATATGCTGAATTCCTCAAAGGCTTTTCTCTATCACAAGTTTAGGAATAGAAGAAACAGCAGATTCTCTTCCTACAGTATCTAATACTTACACCATTAGACCAGGGACCTCACCCAAGATGCTATGGTTTCATCAAAAGTCCAGATCTATTATTATACACAAAGCCTAAATTACACCCTGCTGTTATCTCAAATGTACCCTCCCACTTGGTCATCATGCACTCAACTCTGCCTAACAAGTGCCAAGCTATCAGGGCTTATATTCTGTCTTGAAGAGCTAAAGTTGGAGCAGGTGAACCTAGGCCACCAGGAGTTTGTTACTTAGGCTCCAACCAGCTGGATGGCATCAGCGACTCGATGGACGTGAGTTTGAGTGAACTCCGGAAGTTGGTGATGGACAGGGAGGCCTGACGTGCTGCAATTCATGGGGTCGCAAAGAGTCGGACACAACTGAGCAACTGAACTGAACCGATAGCTCTACTACCACACACCTTCACACCACAACCTTTAAAGACCTGGCACACTGCTTCACTGCTGACCCCAAACTGATGATCTGCGGCAAGATCTGTAGATGTGTATGTTACAAAGCAAAACCTAAAGTGTTATTTTTAATACTCTTGAGTTATAGATAAATCCAGAAGATAATAAATTCCTTATTATTTAAATTGGCAGGTAAATTATTCACTAGCTCATTTAATGATAACAGTACCAGTTAGCTAGCATTTCTATTGAGCACATACTGCATATAAGGCTTTGCTTTATATGCTTTAAGGGGATTATTTCTCTCAGTATCCAAAGAAAACCCATGAAGTAGGTCTTTCTTTACCATCCTTATTTTAAAGATAGGGAAACTGGGCATGGAGAAATTGAAGACTGTGCCCTAGGACAAACGGCCAAGAAGTAGCAAAGCAAAGACTGGAACAAGCTCAGATTTTAAAGTCCAAGTTAAAAACTTATAAAGTTTACTGATATCATTGTTTTTTACACTTTTATTCCCTATAATGATCTTTTTTAACCAAGTATAAGTTAATTTTATAAAAATAAAAATATATGTAGATATAAAATATAAAAATATAAAGTCACAAAAACATTGACCATACTAATAAATAAAGGCAAAATACAGTAAGAATGCTTTTTAATCTGGGTGTTTAAGACTTTTGAAACTGGATTATTCTTGTAATTTTTATGTCTTCATATACATTGCTTTTAA
This sequence comes from Ovis aries, assembly GCF_016772045.2. Lineage (NCBI taxonomy): Eukaryota > Metazoa > Chordata > Mammalia > Artiodactyla > Bovidae > Ovis > Ovis aries. The sequence goes on along the minus strand of NC_056061.1, from coordinate 36,456,635 downwards.
ATGATCATTGCTTTTAAATCATACACGTTGCTTTTAAATGATCAACAGAGAAATCTGCATATCATTTAGCCTAAAAATTCCACTTTCAAAAAATTTACCTAAATTAACTACCTGAACAAGAATGCCAGATTAAGCTCAAAGATATCTGCTAAAGTATTATTTATAATTTAAAAAAAGCTAATACAATTTGAATGTACATAAACTGGAGACAAGCAATTCATGATGCATTCTTTATGAATTACAGTAGTTATATAGGATGCTGCTGTTTAGTCGCTAAGCTGTGTCTGACTCTTGCAATTCCATGTAGCCTGCCAGCTTCCTCTGCCCATGGGACTTCCCAAGCAGGATTACTGGAGTGGGTTGCCATTTCCATCTCCAGGTGATCTTCCCGACCCAGGATTGAACCTGCATCTCCTGCTTGGCAGGTAGACTGTTTGCCACTGAGCCACTTGGGAAACCCTGAATAGGATGAGGAAGATATATATTCTTACCAACAAACACACCTAAAAGGGGAAAACAAAATATGCCACAGAACAGTAACATAATTAATTAAATAGAAACTGTTATACAAAAAACTGTGAAATGATATATATCAAACCGTGTCACTAGATCTGGGGTTATAAAGGAATTTTACCTTCTGTTTTATAAATTTAGATATTACATTTTAGATATTATTTTTTATAGAACAGATTTTATAATCAGATCCACAAAAATGCTTTTCTCTGTACATAAAAAAAATATCTTGAGGAAAAACAAAAAGGGAAGATTTAGTCTATGTTGTCTTAATGTATTAAAAATAGTAATAATTTCTTTCTTAACAGATATAAACACCTTCAACTGCAAGGAGATCCAACCAGTCCATCCTAAAGGAGAGGAGTCCTGGGTGTTCATTGGAAGGACTGATGTTGAAGCTTAAACTCCAATACTTTGGCCACCTAATGCGAAGAGCTGACTCATTGGAAAAGACCCTGATGCTGGGAAAGATTGAGGGCAGGAGGAGAAGGGGACAACAGAGGATGAGATGGTTGGATGGCATCACCGACTCAATGGACATGGGTTTGGGTGGACTCTGGGAGTTGGTGATGGACAGGAAGGCCTGGTGTGCTACGGTTCATGGGGTCACAAAGAGTCGGACACGACTGAGTGACTGAACTGAACTAAACTGATAAATACTTAATGTTTTATATTAATAAAAAGTAACTGATTCACTCTGTTTTAAATTATGTCATATGAAGATTTCTGTATCTTTACCAAAACCCAGATTTCCAATTTGTACTCCTACTTGAAAACACATTGAAAAATTAATGAGTGCTATTAATTAAGATATAAGGGGTAAAAAGAAAAAAAGAGATAAGAAAGACAGTGTTAAAAAAAAAAGAAAGACAATGTATGGTCTTTATTAGTTACTCTTTACTGGAGAATTATATGTTTTAATGTTTTATGATATTAAATCATTTTGAACCAGGCAATCTGGGTAGAGGAAATTAAGTCTTAGCAACAAAAGACCTCAGGAGAGTAATCTTCTATTAAATCTTTGAAGGAAATGAGATTATAAGATTTTGTGAAAATCAAGTAAGTCAGTCATTGTCTAATAAGAAACTGAGCCAATTTTCACATACAAAAAAGGAGTAAGAAATCACAATGCATAATTCATAATCCTCTCATATTATTTAAAGGAATGCATTTACATCATTTAAAAGAGTAACCAAAAATACTACATATGCCCTGAAGTATCAATTTCTAAAAATTCTCTCATCCTGAAGATAGTCCATTTGACAACAACCCAAAAAACCCAATTAAATAACCAGATGGATCTTCTAAATACACTGAACTCCCTGATGACAAAATGATAAATAAGTAGCTATTACTGGCCTTGTAGAGAAAAATACAAGGAAAGAAAAACGAATAATAGCAACACTAGCACCTTTAATTGAGAACGTAAGGCATAATGGGTGTTAGGAAAAAGGAGCACTATCCTCTTCTTGGAAGGGGAAGGTATCCTCCTTACTTCCAGGTTTGAGCTAAGGCTTAACTACTGAGAAAAACTGAAGAAAAAAATCTCAAGAGGAAATTTTAAAAGACAAAACTCTGTCTGCACAATAACGAATTCCACTGATAAATCATCACGATTGCACATGTGGGTTTCTACCAGCACAGTCAGCAGGTCAGATGTCCTTCCAAAACACCTTCACCAATGTGCTGCGGCAAGAGTCACATTCCCAATGCACAAAAGGACAGTAAAAGGGAACTCTCTGGCAGTTCAGTGGTTAAGATTCTGCACTCCGAGTTCAAGGGGCATGGGTTAGATTTCTGGTTGGGGAACTAAGATCGCACAGGCCACACAACAGGGCCAAAAAAAAACAAAACAAAAACAAAAACACGGTGGAACCTCAGTTTTGAGTCTGAGTTGGCTAGGTTTGGCTTGCTTCTCTAGAATAAACAAGGGCTAGATTCACAAACCAGTATTATAATTACATATACAAACTTTAGATGCTTAAAGCAGAAGTAAAATTAGAGGCAAAGAATAAGGCATTTTCTACTAAGCAAATAAATTATTTTCATAAGGGAGATGAATTTATCCTGACATTATATATTGTAAATAGCCCTCCAGGATATCACTATTTTTAAGTGTTAGATCTTAAAAATGTAAGACACTATTATTTAATTGGTATCACAGTCTTTTTGTCCAGAATTGTGGGGCCAGCCTCCTAATAAACAGCCATACTTCTAACCATGGCAATACAACAGAAGATTCTCTGTCCAATTCGGTGGAGTCCCACAAAGAAAATGTCATTTTCAGTTTCTTGGCTGGTATTTATAGTAATAGCCAATTTTAGCTCTGACCTTAACTTTTAAATTACTTTCATTAGCTTGCTTGAAATCTTTAAAGCAGGTGAAGTATTTAGGCACTTAATGTGGTCAAGTTCACAAAAATGTTATATTTATTAAATTACAGGCAATTTCTTCATTTAAAATTTAAAATGTTTTTACAGTATGAATGACTTTAAACTTTTCAAAACTAATTAAATAAATCAAGGATGTCATTTTAAATATATAATCCTTAAACAAGAAAATGTAATATTAAGAGAATCCTCATAAAATGAAGGGTTTTGAAGGATATGGCTTCTCTTGTGGCTCAGCTGGTAAAGAATGTGCCTGCAATGCAGGAGACCTGGGTTCGATCCCTGGGTTGGGAAGATCCCCTGGAGAAGGAAAAGGCTACCCACACTCCAGTATTCTGGCCTGGAGAATTCCATGGACTACATGGTCCATGGGTTTGCAAAGAGTCGGACAGGACTGAGTGACTTTCACTTCACTTTGAAGGATAATGGACTATTTTCACTAACTAACCTTACAGTATTTGAATAACTTATTATGATGTCAAGTCAAGAATCCATCTAATATAGAATAAAAACAATATAGCAAAAACCCATTATATAAATGAAAGTATTAATGACTTATTTAGGATAGTTCGATATACAAATGTGCACACACGTGTGTATTCAAATACTCCACTGCTTAACAACACACTTGGCATTGACTTTCTTCTCAACCCTTGAGATCTTCATTTATTTGCTAAGGTGGGGAATAGTAATCTGGACATTTCTTAGCAGTCTTCCAAGTGATTATTGAGAACAAGCAAGACTGAGAACTTTTCCTACCTACACCGAACATAGTGATTAAGGTTTTCTCAGTCATCTAGTTTTTTCTTAAGTTAACACAACCTACTCCAGGAAGATTAAAGTACATTTTACTCAGAAAAACTTTGGTTTAAACATGTAACAAATTAGAAGGGAGAAGTTAGGTAAGGGGACCCCCACCCCCCACCATATGACAAATGCTTTACTTGAACTTCTTGTGTAGTATGTAAAGATTTAAAGGATAAGCAAAACATTTAAAGTAAGAAATTATGAAAGTTATACAATAAAGCATGTCCATTTCTTCATAATTGATTTCCGCTGATATATTCAAAATTACCCAAATTACTTAATTACTGGGGTTTCCCTCATGTCTCAGATGATAAAGAATTCACCTGCAATGCAGGAGACCTGGGATTGATCCATGGGTTGGAAAGATCCCTGGAGAAGGGAATGACAACCCACTCCAGTATTCTTGCCTGGAGAATTCCATGGACAGAGGAAGCTCGCAGGCTATAGTCCACGGGGTTGCAAAGAGTTGGACATGACTGAGCAACTAACACTTTCAAATTACATATTTATTATTTTCATACAACTCTACAATTTATCAAGAATGTAAGAGTTTGGACAGAATAAAAAAAGCAAGGTAACCCTATGGTTATTTAGCCACTGCTTGATATTTGCACCATTCAATCCAACTGAAGCTTGTCCTTTCTAAAAGCTCTTGCTTTCAGGGTTTATACAAGAGGATGAAGTTAAATAATGTGATACAATGTGCCTTAAAAAAATGTACAGTATTAACTAAAAAAATGCAAGTTCCTTCCCTTTACCTTTATCAATTTAAAGCCATTTTCTATATTACTTCAATATTCATCTTTGCTGTGTGCTGTACTATGCTCAGTCATGTCTGACTCTTTGTGATCCCATGGACTGTAGCCCAGCCAGGCTCCTCTGCCCATGGGATTTCCCAGGCAAGAATAATTGCCATTTCCTCCTCCAGGGGATCTTTCCAACCCAGGGATCGAACCTGCATCTCCTGTGACTCCTGCATTGCAGGGGGATTCTTTACTGCTAAGCCACTGGGGAAGCCCCAGTATTCATCTTTGAGGAATTTTAATGTTACTGATACCAAAATAATTTCACCTTTCCATATGTCTTAACAGAAAGATTCAAAGTATGCCCTGAACCTTGTCAGCATTGTAATACCACACTGCAATTTGGGTAGCTCATCTTTCAAAATATATCACAGATACTGCTACACATTTTCTGTGTGCTGACTCATATAATCTTCTCAGAATAAACAGACTGATAAGGAAACTGAAACTTAGAGGTGTTATGTAACCTGATCCACGTCATAAAACGTGCAAATGGTAAAGCTGAGAATCCCCATAAATTCTAACTGCCTAATGGGATAGTAAGTTCCTCAAATGCACAGTCGTAATTCCAAACCTTTTGATACCCACCGCAGCACAGTGACTTGCATCAATCAAAACTCAAGAAATGATTCCTGATGACAGATAGCCAATTCACATATATTTTCAAAGACAAATAATGAAACCCTAGAGTAGTAATACAATCCTACCCAATATTTTTGTCTATTTGTGATAGGCCTGCGTAACTACAACACAGAGATAAGTTGGAAAATATGGACAAAGTTCACTTCTAAAGCAACTTGAAATTCCCACATTACAAGTCAAATGCATGTACATTTCAGACTTTTGAAATCATCTGAGTTCTAACATTATCATTCTGGGGAAGCTCAATATGCCACTATGCCTTTAATCTTCTCTCTTCTAATTTTCCTCCCCATAAAATCAATAAAGTATACGTTGTAAAGAAAGTTATTTTGTTCAATTACTCCTAGCTAGAGACAGATGTTAGTTATAACTCTCTTTAGCAGGTATTTTTCAAGCAGCTGGTGCCCTTTTCCTAGTTAGTTGTCTGCAGCATTCCCAGTATACTTTATGGTATAATCCTACAAAAGTTCAGGGCATACAGACAAAATTCTCTTTTAGAAAAGAAAATATAGATTCACTCCTTCAAATCAGACTTAGCTATTTCATATATTTGAACTATAATGTACTTTCCTAGCAAGTAAATATTACTTTTTAATCATATAAATGCTTGCTGAGAGTCAAAACATATAAGCATTTCTTATGGGAAAGCTTATCTCATGGAACAAATTTTTATATACTGCACATTTATTGACCCCTAAAACATAAAACCCCTAAAATCCTTCTGTTTTGTTTAGTTGCTAAGTCGTGCCCAAACAGAGAACCCAGTCCAGCCCAACCAAATCAGACCTCCAGAACGCTGAGATAAAAAATGGATGTTTTAAGTCACTAATATCTTGGTAATTTCTTATACAACAACAGAAAGTTAATACAAAGTCATGGCATAATCAAACTGCCTAAAAACAGTGAGGAAAAGAAAATCTAAAAATCAACCAGAAAAAAAAAAGACTTATTATATAGAGAGGAAGATAAAGAATGAGGACAAGTTTCTTATCAGACACAATATAAGCAAGATTACATCTGTAAGCTGCAAGAAGCAGCTACATCTGTAAGTACTAGGGAAAAAGCCCATTAACCTAAAATTTCACAGCAAATGAATTATTTTTCAAGAACAAAATAAAGATTATTTTTTTTTAGACATACAAAACTGAAAGAATTTATCACCAGCAGACCTGCACTAGAAAAAAGGAATACCAGATGGAAATCTGAATCTCCCTACACAAAGGCATAAAAGAGCAGATAGATGCACAAGTATAAGGACGTTTCCTGGTTATCATTCAGACATCTTAATATCTTAAAAAGATTGTTAACAGCAAAAAGAATAACAACGTGTTGTGGGGTTTACAACAGATGCAGAAGGTGTCTATATTTACATGTTTGTTTGTTCATCTGTTTTCATTTGGTGGTCATAAGTATTGAAAAATCTGACAAATATAATAGCAAATATTATCAGAATACTCATGTTTCTTTGATTGCCCGGTGAGGTGAGACAGGTATCAAGGGAAATTATAATTTGGTTAAATGATCAGAAATTTCATATTTGTCACATTGTTTCCTTCCTGGTGAAATTTATGAAATCTTCTTCGCTAAGATCTCTATCAGTATGAAAAAGACTGTAAGCTCACTTTTCAGTTTTGAACTTTAGATTTTGTTATTATTTCTTGATACCACCTCTAAAAAAAGCAGTGAGGAATTCAAGGTCATGGTGCTGATGAAACTGATAATATACTTGACAGTGTAATAAGCAGCCTATGGGATACTTCAGGAAAAGGCTTTTTATTTGGTTGTATGTCCAGGTTTTAGTAACATTTTTTCCTGTTCAAATTGATCTCATAAAAATGATTCACATTCTGAAGTGTTTTTCTGGATGCCTCTTTAGCTTTCTGGCTTTTGTAATTTGATTGAATCAAACTGTGTCAATAAACTCTTTCAGCTTTAGGATCCCTTCAGGCTCAGAGAACACAGTAAAACCACAAGAAAAGTAACGGTTTTTTATACTCATTCTACTTCCCTTTTCCCAAACTCTTAGTCTTGAGATAACCACAAATGTCAATAAGTACAATGACAGGTTTCTTTATTTTCTATCAATTAACTGGAAACTACCCTATGTCTTCATAGAGTGACTATGTACTTGTAATGAAAGGATATCTGAAGAGCATAAATGAACATAGAAGTAATGTATTTAATAAATATAATTTCCAGAGAAACAATAAGTGTTTTCATGTTATCCATACTCAGACTGATCTCACCAGTTGTCAGTTTACATTTATCATTTTAAGCTAACATTCTATCTAAAATGTCTTAAGTACTCATAATTCTTCCAAGTGTTTTACATATATTAACTCATTTGATGACAGAGGATGAGATGGTTGGACATGGACATGAGTTTGAGTAAACTGCGGGAGTTGGTGACAGACAGGGAGGCCTGGTGGGCTGCAGTCCATGGGGTGGCAAAGAGTCAGACGTGACTGAGCGACTGAACTGAACTGAACTGATTTGATCCTCACAATAAAATGATGAGGTAGGTACTATCATCCCAACTGTACAAGTGAAACACTGGATCTCAGAGAGTAACTTGGCCCCATTCTTTCAACTAGAACATGGGGAGCCAAGATTCAAGCTCAACCGCCTGGATTCATAGCCTCACTCTTCACCAACACGTGACCTCCTGGACGTAACACACATACTCTGTTCCTCTTCTCCTGTTTCTCATCTTAATAAATGACACCAGCACTCACCCATGCTGCCCTGGATATCATTTCAGTTTCTTCTCTCTGCTTCATCCCCTGTCATTTAACCTGTCATCAGATGTTATACAACTTCTAAACTAACATTTACTAACATTTAACTAGCAGCTATCTATTCTTCATTGTCCCACTTTCTACATAGGCTCCACTTTCTTCATTCAGGCACACAGCACTTCTCCCTTGAACTATTGCAGCAGTTCTACTCTCAACCATCAGTTGTTTTTTTTTTTTTTTTTTACTGCAACCAGAGTAATCTCTGTAAGTGAAAAAAAATCTGATCATTTACTTTTATTTTTAACAAGTAGCATTTCCCACAACATTGAATTTAAACTTACTATGTATGGTTTTCAAAGTCCTTCATGTGCACTAGTAAGTCTCTTTTCAGACTAATTTGCTGTCACGCTACATATGTAGCTTGCATACTACTAATACTGAAATACATGTTTACAAAAGGTCACATACTGTTTCATGGAGCATCCTTTGCCTATGATACACCCCCCAACCACGTCCTTTGTCTATCTGGCAAAATCCTATGCCCTGCATTGACCTCCATGAAGACTTCTGTGAACTTGCTAATCTGCTTTCTCTGTGCTGCCATAGACATCTGCACAACATACCCCTACTGTATTAATCACTTCCATAGAAATGGTGTGGGTCAGATATGCTACATGGAGTAACTTAAGATCAGCTCCTTTTTAAGGAAAACAGCTTCATCTTCCCTTTGGGAAACTCCTCCTTGACTCTTGATGGCTTACAGAGGGCCAAGGGTGAGGAAACTCAAGTGAGCAGCTGCTGCTGCTAAGTCGCTTCAGTCATGTCCGACTCTGTGCAGCAACTCTCTGATCTTAAGTTACCTCTGTTTATAATTTCCCCCAGGACCTAGCCTGTAAACATGGGATTCAATAATCTGGGGTCACAAAAATCCTCAAACTCTCTACATTCAGATTTTATAGGACTCAACTTCCTTAACTTCTCAAATGAAACATTATACGTATCTTTTACATTACTTTTCCAAACTAAACAGTATATTTGGATCAGTATTCCGAGCCAAATAACATTCTATTGACTATTGAAAAACTGTAACTCCCACCTGTGGAAACAGATAGCACTCAACTGATTTAACACCAACAAAAATGCAGAATCAAAGATACAGTTCTGTCTGCTAGGCATCTTTCATATGCTCCTTTTTAAGGATAACAGCCTCATCTTCCCTTTGGGAAACTCCTCCTTGACTCCTGATGGCTCACAGAGGGCCAAGGGTGAGGAAACTCAAGTGAGCTGCTGCTGCTAAGTCGCTTCTGTCGTGTCTGACTCTGTGCGACCCCATGGACGGCAGCCCACCAGGCTCCCCCATCCCTGGGATTCTCCAGGCAAGAACACTGGAGTGGGTTGCCATTTCCTTCTCCAATGCATGAAAGTGACAAGTCAAAGTGAAGTCGCTCAGTCATGTCCGACTCTTAGCGACCCCACGGACTGCAGCCTACCAGGCTCCTCTGTCCATGGGATTTTCCAGGCGAGAGTACTGGAGTGCTGGAGTACTGGTGCCATTGCCTTCTCTGACTCAAGTGAGCAGGCATACTCAATTAAGAATCCCACACTCCTACCGACCCACTCCAGTGTTCTTGCCTGGAGAATCCCAGGGATGAGGGAGCCTGGTGGGCTGCCATCTATGGGGCAAGTGACTTAGCAGCAGTAGCAACAGCAACACTCCTATCGTGGGGAACATAGTTCAGAAATGAACTGGTGACACAAGTCAAGAAGATAAGAGTTCATCCCAGGAGTTTTTTTTTTTTTTTTTCAGTGGGGAAAACCCTCTTGCTTTTAGGATATGGGGAGAGGAAAGCTTGGAGTTGCTGTCTTATGTTCTTCCCTGATTACATGTAAAAAGTATGTATCTGAGAGTCAGGATAAAAAGAACCAGAGAAATAAAAGGAGGGGAATAGAGGGTAAGAGAGATGGAGGAGAAGATAAGGGAGAAGGGAAAGAGAAAGAAATAAAGAAAGACAGAAATAAAGAGAGAGAGAGAGAAAGAGATGAAGACCGAGGAAAAGATCTGATGACATCATGTGAACTTACATATCCACCTGAATGCACAGGCAGCTTTATTCCCAGATATTTTGGTTAGAAAAGCCAACAGTCTGTATTCATTGCTAAAACTTATTTTGAGTTTCATTTCTCTACCTTCCAAATGAGTGAGTTCTATCTAATACAGAAGCCCATCTAATGATTTTTTGGGGGTTTTTTTTTTGGATTATTCCCTCTCCAAGAAAGTACAAAACCCATTTAAGAGCATTAACAGCAATTTTGCACATCATTTTAGAATTTTTAAATTATCCTTATCTTTTTAATCAAATTACAGAAGTATTTTAAGAAGACAAGAAAGACAGGACAAATTTCTCTGATGCGACAGTCAGTCAGTGAGAGGACATAAAAGCATTTTATCTATTGTTCCACAGGACTGTCAGGAGCAGAATCCAATTATGATCTCAGTGAAAAGAGAAAGATAACATCTTCAAGAGCATTTCTCCTGATACATAAAGATCCTGCCTTTTAAAAAAAAGATCCAAACTAACAGATGCATCTAACTAAACTAACAGTCTGTTAACATCTATATTTTTTCCTGAGCTCTATATTAATATCCACAGTAACAGCATCTAGTTGGGATCATTATCTACATTGTTAAGACATCAAAGAGTTTACTTATGTACTTATGACACACTGCATTTGAATGTAGTATTCCCCAATTATTGCTCCTTATGAAAGTGCACACTTAAACCACAAGAAGGAAAATACAAGTACTATATAAAAATATGAATTAAAATGGCTAAAATAAAAATTAAAAAGTGATACCCACCAAATGCTGGTGAATATGTGGAGAAACTAGATCACACTGGATTACTGTTGGTATATAAAATGATACTTTGGAAAAAAAATTATGGTAGTTTCTTAGAAAACTAAACAAGTAATTATAATATAACTGAGTAATTGCATTCTTGGATATTTATCCCAGAGAAATAAAAACTTACATTCACACAAAAACCTGTACACCAATATCTGGAGCAGTTATTTCCACATTATGGATGCAATTATGTATTCCAAAGTTTCATAAACTAAAGCCCTAACTCCTAAAGTGACCATATTTGGATACAGAACCTTTAGGGTTCTGAGGTCATCTGAATGAGATCCTAATCCAGTAGGCCTGGTGTCCTTATAAGAAGCAGAAAAGACACAAGAGGTCTCTAGACACAGGGAAGAAGCCATATGAGTTTGTGAGGACACAGAGAGAAGACAAGGGGCTGCAATCCAGGAAAAGAGTCCCTATCAGAAAACAAAACTGTCAGCACCTTGGCCTGGGACTTCCAGCCTCCAGGACTGTGAAAAAACAAATGTCTGTTCTTTAAGCCACCTAGTCTGTGCTTAGGGCAGCTCAAATAGATTCACAGAATTCATAACAGCCAAAAACTGTAAACAACACAGATGTCCGTCAACAGGTGAATAGCTAAATTGTGGTCATCCACATCTCGCGTGGTAGAGAGGATAATGATCCCCAATGATGGCCACATCCTAACCCAGGGAACCTGTAAGTGTGTTAGGCTACATGGCAAAGAGACATTAAGCTTGCAGATAGAAAGAACCCATTCAGAAATCTCTTCTACTCCTGTATTCGACATTAAAGTGAACGAAGTATTTATTTGGAAACAAGTATGAGAGAAAAAGAAGCCTGGTCCATTCATTGTAAAGACAATGAATGTCAACAATGCTCTTATATGAAAAAAAGTTAGTATTTATTATACAAAACTAAATAAATCTTCATGATGATAATCCTTATAATGATTGGTAGGGTTTAAAAAGAATTATATATATAACTATTTAATTCTATAAGCTCTCAGCCTTGCCTGCATTTCAGAATCACCTATAGAGCTCTAAAAATCATCTTCAAAAATAGATATTATGGGTCCCACCCAAGAGATTATGATTTAATAGGGATCAAAGCATTTGGATCTTAAAAAAATTCTACAGTAATTTTGATCCAAAGGCTGAAACCCACTAATATAAGTTTTAATGACAATTTCAGTCTACTATAAAAACTTGTAGGAAACTTAAAATTCTAACAATAAGAAATTGGTGTAAAAGTAATGAAGACATAAGTTGGAATACCATATAGTGATTTAAAATAATGTCGTAAAAATATGTCTATTGACATAGAAAGATGTAAGTATATATATATATATATATATATATATATAAACAGAAAAAAAGTATGTATGGATATAATTCTATTTTTGTAAAATCAAAACACACATACACCCATATGTATAGAATGGAGCTACTTTTGGTTGGCTATAGTTACTCCGTATGCTGTTCCTTTTGTATGCCTATATTATTTGATATTTCTGAATGACTTCATATGACTTACATATATATAAAAATAAAGCAACTTCACTTTGGTGATGAAAAGGCTAACCTTAAATAATATATGTACTTTAAATGAAGAATTATTTCATTCTGAGATAAAGCAATTATAGCAAAGTTTTAACTAATGGTAAATCAAAACAGAAGGGAATTACTATTTATGTATCTTTTCCATAGGGCTACAAGTATTCAAAATTTAAAAAGTTGAGGGAAAGTTGATTAGTTTAGAATTTGGTCCTATACTCAATTTGATATGTCAATATATGAATCCTTTAAAACAACTTACTTGAGTCAGCTTACATAAGGTAAATCAAATATGAGCTAAAATAGCTAAAATAAACATATAATTATAGAAATATACACAAAATATATGTAAAAATGTTCAATGTATAAAGAAATACATGTATATATATATTTTAATTCAAACTCCCCTATTTCATTAGTAACCAACTGATTGTATCTCTTTACTGTATTAACCAACTTTTAAAAATTATTTTTCCAACACAAATGCATTCAAAATCATACCAAGCATCAAAACTATCAACTTTATAAAATGAAAATCTTACCTCATCTAAGTCTTGGATATAAACTGGTTTTTCCTCAAAGCCAATTGGCATTGGTTCACTATAAGGAATCTTTACTTCTTCATATATCTTGTTGTTCTCTCTTTGGATTCCTTCTGGTAAAATCATCTATAAACATCAAAAATTAAAAATCCAAGAATAATACAAGATAGAATAATGTCTCTGATAAAGATTCTTTAATTAAAGAGAGAGGGAAAAACGCTATTGGTTTCACGACACTGCACTAGCAAATAAACGTAGCTAAAGGAAAACAAAAACAAAAAAAACCACACATACATATACAAAAAGCATTCATGAATCAGATATCTCATAAAACACACAAACCGTATTACACTGATGAATTTTAAGCACACAGTAATTACATGGTATTCCTGAAGATAAATGTAGTTATGCAGCCAGGGAAAACGTGCGATACACAGTGTAAGGTTTAGTTCAAAAGTGGTACAACTGCTAAAACTCAAAAATGTAAGTTGCAGAGATAATGAAAGGGAGGATAACAAACATGCTTTGAATACCTACTATGTGCTAAGAACGTCACATAAACTGTACTACCTCATTTTCTTCAATATTCAAATATACAATTTAGCACAGTAAAAAGAAACGGAAAAATCTATGTGGCATTTCTTCTAGAACAGACATGATATCCAAAAGTGGTCATATACCAATGACATACCTTTGCACCAGCAATGAATGCTGATGTTCTCATGGCTTCAGCCTGGGAATCATAAACATGGGGATAACGTATTTTTTCAACATCTGTGTCTCTCTGCCTGCTCAGAATTGGAACATTTCTAGCATTCATGAGTGCCTGCTCTCTGTAAATACAAAAATAATAGGCTAAATCTGTCATTTTTATCTCACAATAGAAAGCATATACTAAAACAAAGTGACTATAATAACTATTTCATGTAGTGTTCAAATACAAAAGAGAAGAAATTAAACAACACAAAGTTATTAGCAAGCCTGAAATTTTCCGTGTAATCACATAAGTATCAACACATATTCAGGTACTATTTTTAGATAACATTATCTGATAAGTTTGACTTAATGTTTTTTATTATAATTTTCTTTTTCACAATCCAAAGATATTTAACAAAGTATGAATAAGTTCCTTTCTTAAATTGCGTTTCAATATTTAAATACCATGTATTCATTTGCCTCCTTTCTACTTCTCAACACGGGGAAAAGCATTCATTAAGGTAGGAAAGAAAAAGGTCTCAAAATAAATTTGTGTACACTTCATAAAGCAGAGCACCTAAATCTCTCACCTCTGTGGATGCAACCAGGAATATTCTAATTAAGCAGATCACTGCTTTCTTATCCTAGAAAATTAGGTTTTCATACAACAAAATTCTCTTCTTGTAAGAAAACGTGTCTAGGAGAATCATCCAAGTTGTTAAAACTAAACTAAAATTATGATACATAAAAGCAACAGCTACAACACAAGCATTTTTCAGCTTCTGGCTTTTATTACCGGTGTATCCGCAGTTCCTTAGGGTCAAAGCACAGGAGTCCTTCTGCAGCTTCTCCATCTTCCCCAGCCTTTTTCTCTCGTCTGGCCATTCTTTTTTCTTCCCGGCGATACTGTTTCATTAACTGCTTCTCTTGTTCAGACTGAATAGTGACTTGACAACCATAATTAGGTTTAGCATTTTCTCCCAAAATTTTTTTGCAATTGTCTGCAAAGCAAATTTAAGATCCATATTTTTACAAGTTTAACCTTTATGAAAACCAATTTTCCTCTTTACCAAAACATAAGCTACACAATCCTCTAAGAATTCATTTTTTTAAAGTGGCATATTTAATTACATGTTCTAAGGAGAGTTTTCCTAAGTCACAATTTCTAAATGATATAATATCCTGGCTTAGAAAAAGTCAGCAGATATTGTCTTGCTATAGACTAATATAAATTCTTAGATATAACGTCAGGAAACTAAAAATTATATTTCATAATTATGAAAAAATCTAAATTATTTCAAAATAATTAACAATACTAATCAGCATTTACTGTTAGCATAATAAAATAAAGATATTCTTTACATATAAGATTTAACTTTTTCCAATATAATAGGTCTCACTATGTTAAATTGTCTACATGTCACTACTAATTTATACATGAAATAAATTAAAATAAAAATAAAATACAGCTCAGGATATATTTAGAAGATGACTAAAGCAAATTAAATATGATCTCCCTTTTCATGGAAATACAGGGTTTTTTAACCATTTTTTAAACTGAAGTATAGTTAATTTATAATGTGTTAATTTCAGATGTACAGCAAAGTGATTCAGATGTGTGTGTATACAGATATATATATGCTTTTCTAGATTCTTTTCCATTATAGGTTATTACAAATATTAAATACAGTTCTCTGTGCTATACAGTAGGTCTTTGGAATTTTATATACAATACTATATATATATATTTATATACAGTATATGTTTATATACAGTATATATATGTTTATATGTATGTTTATAGTTATGTTTACAGATATGTTTATATACAGTATATGTTTATATACAGTAGGTCCTTGTTTTGAATTTTATATACAGTACTATGTATATGTATATGTTAATTCCAAACTCCTAATTTTATCTATCCCCCATCCCCTCTGGTAATCATAAATTTGTTTCTATGTCTATGAGGCTACTTCTGCTTTGTAAATAAGCTCCCTTGTATCCTGTTTATATTCCACAGATAAGATATCATATGATATTTGTCTTTGTCTGATTTATTTCACTTAATATGATAATCTCTAGGTACATCCATGTTGCTGTAAATGGCATTATATCATTCATTTTTATGGCAGAGTAATAGTCCATTGTATACATATAACACATCTCTATCCATTCATTTGTCAGTGGGACACTTAGGTTGGTTCCATGTCTTGCCTGTTGTAAACAGTGCAGCTATGAACACTGGGGTGCATATATCTTTTCAAATTAGAGTTTTATCCAGATATATGCCCAGGAGTAGGATTACAGGACCATATGGTAAATCTATTTTTATTTATTTATTTTTGGTGGTGGGAGGGCACACCACATGGCTTGAGGGATCTAGTTCCCCAACCGGGGATCAAACTTGTGCCCCCTGAAGTAGAAGCACCTAACCACTGAACTGCCAGGGAATTCCCTATTTTCAGCTTTTTAAGGAACCCCCATACAGTACTCCATAGGAGCTACACCAGTTTATATTTCCACCAACAAGGTAGGAGGGCTCCCTTTCCAGCATTTATTATTTGTCAACTGGTAAATGATGGTCATTTTGACTGGTGTAAGGTGATACCTTCTTGTAGTTTTGATTTGGGAAATACAGCTTCTTTAAAAAATGGAAGAAGTCTAGAACCACTTAAGAGGAATCAGGTCAATCAAAGCTCAGTGTTCATAAGGGAGAATTAAACCTGTGGTTGGTCAACTCAATATTCAGTAAAAATGTTCTAACAGGATTACCTTCTGTGTTTAATTAAATCTTTCTAAGAAATAGTATCTTGGCTCACTGCAGCCCTAAAGGAATGGACAGGAATGTCACTGAAAGCAATCCAAGTCAATACAAGCTTACTGTTTTAAGGACCTACTGGGTCCCAGGCACTGCTGCTAGGCTAGAAAAACAATTAAGAATTAAGAATGAAACTGGTCCACACTCTGAAGATGCACAGTGCAAGTTATTTTATCAAGTTCTAAGACCTAATACAAAACAAGGAAGGATTTAAACACAGCATCAAGAGGGGGAAATTAGCTTTCTAATTCACTGTATTCACAATTCTCAGGCATGTGTCATTATCTCATTACATGATTTTGAATAAGTCATTTTAACTCTCAACCACATGAAATAACCCATGTGTATAATGGCACCGCAAGTCTCAAAAAGCAAAGTGAGAAATAAAAGTTACATCTGAAAATTATGAAATAAGACATAATCTTACCTATATTGGAACTACATTTTATGGTTCTGAGAAAAGTATTTTTCTAAGTCTTACATATTTTGCTTTGTAAGTAAATCTTATTTATCTATTATAATGATTGAATTTATAACCAAGAAACTTGTGTTAGAGAAAGAAAGCAGCATAATGCCAGTTTTCAAATGTACTCTGAAATATGAAAAAAAAGAAATAACCTATGTGCAAAGTCACATGCTCAGAAACAGAGATGTTAAGCAGATTTATTAAAAATGTGAATAATGCCACAAACTTATTACTATGAATGAGTGTTAAAGGTTGTGTATGTGAAACTAAATTCTTTGGGTATTGTTCAGTCACTAAGTTGTGTCTGATTCTTTGCAATCCCATGGATTGCAGCAGGCCAGGCTCCTCTGTCCTCCACTATTTTCCTGGAGTTGCTCAAATTCATGTCCATTGAGTCAGTGATGGTATCTAATCATCTCATCTTCTGCCTTCCCCTTCTCCTCCCACCTTCAATCTTTCCTGGCATCAGGGTCTTTTCCAATGAGTCGGTTCATCGCATTAGGTGGCCAAAGTATTGGAGCTTCAGCATCAGTTCTTTCAATGAATATTCAGGGTTGATTTCCTTTAGGATTGACAGGTTTGATCTCCTTGCAGTCCGGGGGACTCACAAGGGTCTTTTCCAGCACCACAGTTAGAAAGCATCGGTTCTTCAGGGCTCAGTCTTTGTGGTACAACTCTCACATTCACACATGACTACTGGAAAAACCACAGCTTTGACTGTACGGACCTTTGTTGGCAAAGTGATGTCTCTGCTTTTGAAGGGGTCTTTGGGTAACATACTATATTTTATGCTAACGTCATTAATATTTTAAACAAATGTGACAGGTACAAAATACTATTGGACACATCTGTGATCATCAAAATAAGAAAGTTAAAATTATAAGAAGGAACTATATTTACCTTACTAATAGCTTTAAAAGGCCTCAGTCAGAATATACTGAAATCCCATAAGATTGAACATAAGTGACTTTTAAAATCAAGTTATTAAGCACAAATGCTTAAGTGTATTATTCTCTTTGATGAGTCAGCTAACTTAGAGACTGACAAGCAGAAATGAAATGAATAAGTTTAACAGCAACTCTAATACAGAACTTAATTGAAAAACATGTAGAGCTTGTATCCTTTTAAATGTTACTACGACAGACAAAGTTTCCTATAACTACTCAAAAGAGTGTCATTTGACAGCATAAGCTAACTTAATCTTTATTTTTTTTTTATAGTACACCCTATACTAAACATGAACTCCAGGAGTTGGTGATGGTCAGGGAGGCCTGGCATGCTGCGATTCATGGGGTCACAAAGAGTCGGACATAACTGAGTGACTGAATTGAACTGAACTGATACTAAACATTCGCCATGACAGCCCCCAAAACAGAATTCAATTTATAACTATCAACTTAGCAGTTAGTACACTATTCTCACTCACTTCTAGCCTACCTTATATTTCCTGGTTATAAGAACAGAGATAAAGCAGGCTGTGTGTGTATGTGTGTGTGTGTGTGTATGTGTGTATGTATATATGTGTGTGTGTATATATATACACATACATATGTATACATATATATACATACATATATACACATATATATATACACACATATACACACACACATACATACATAAAGATTCAAAGAAAATCAGTATAAAAGATAGAAAACACTAAATGGCAAAAGGCTACTGCTCTCTGAAAGCGAAAAGTCACTCAGTCGTGTCTGACTCTTTGCAATCCCATGGGCTATAGCCCGCCAGGCTCCTCTGTCCATGGGAGTCTCCAGGCAAGAATACTGGAGTGGGTGGCCATTCGGGATCTTCCCAACCCAGGGATAGAATCCGCGTCTCCTGCATTACAGGCAGATTCTTTACCATCTGAGCCCATCAGACTGCTATCTAAGACCATGATTTTCTGGAACAGAGAAAAGAATAGGACGTGACTATCTTACTAAGGTAACTTAATAAAGAATGGAACAATTTGGTAGTTTTAAGAGAATTCTGAAGGATCATTAATACAAAATTATATCAAAATAAATAAATGGATGAGAACAGAGATAAAGTAACGAGTCAAATGATTCTTTTCTTCAAGAGTATTTCCTTTCCCCATTCCTCACAAAAAGAAATTAAGGAGAATCATTTTTAATGCAATTATACAAAAACTCTATTTAAAAAATGTTTAATATATGCTCATTGTCAGTTTCTTTCACCATAGTCCTTAGAAGAAATTAGTCTGTTTAAATGTCCCAAATTTTTTATGGTTATAATTATATTCTTCAATAATAGCAACATTAATAACAACCTAGCACAGACTAAAAGAGTAAATGCTGATTGGGAAGAGTAGAAAATATTTCAGGGCAAACTGAAGGCTCAAAAAATTTTTAATAATTCAAATTTAATATGTGGTTTTAGATTAAAAAGTGTGCTGCTTCTAAAAGTTATCCGAGTATAATAAAGTTTGTGTTATACAAAAATGACCATAATGAAACTGAAAAACAACATTCACTCATCACCTACAGCTTTCTTAAAAAAATACATAGGCTGAACATATTTTGAACTTTTGTTAATAAATTAGAACTAATGAAAGGTGGGATCAGTAAGAATCAGCACTTTAAAAACTGAAAAAATGCCATCTTCCATGCAAGACAGGGAAAGAGACATAGATGTGTATAATGGACTTTTGGACTCAGAGGGAGAGGGAGAGGGTGGGATGATTTGGGAGAATGACATTCTAACATGTATACTATCATGTGAATTGAATCGCCAGTCTATGTCTGACGCAGGATGCAGCATGCTTGGGGCCGGTGCATGGGGATGACCCAGAGAGATGTTATGGGGAGGGAGGTGGGAGGGGGGTTCATGTTTGGGAATGCATGTAAGAATTAAAGATTTTAAAATTAAAAATAAATTAAAAAAAAAAAAAGAAGAGGAAGAAGAGGAAAGAATGTGTCAGACATTTCAGGAAGTATATTTGTAGTTTGTAAAAGTAAACAATATTATAATATTTTATATCTGACCACAGTAACTAAAGCTTCATGAATGTATTTTGGCTAATGGGAATATGTAAACATAGCAATGATTTACAAATGAAGCATGATAATTTTATGTTTATTAAAAAGGGGGTTATAGATTTGAAACAAGTAAGAAAACATTCCTTTAGGAAATTGTTCAGTATTATAAACTTTATGTCCTAGATATATGTTATACTATTCCATTTACTATTGTTATTACTTTTCAATTTTATAAATAAACTAAAATGTACTTGAAAAAAAAATAAAAATAAAAATAAAAACTGAAAAAATGAATACCAAATTCTCAGAAATTACATTGCAAGACTGGATATTTAAATTCATTCCTTTTCTTCTGGCAGATACCCATTTTAAACAGTTCTGCTGGCTTACTCGGAGAAGGCAATGGCGCCCCACTCCAGTGCTCTTGCCTGGAAAATCCCATGGACAGAGAAGACTGGTAGGCTGCCGTCCATGGGGTCGCTAAGAGTTGGATACGACTGAGCGACTTCCCTTTCACTTTTCACTTGCATGCACTGGAGAAGGAAATGGCAACCCACTCCAGTGTTCTTGCCTGGAGAATCCCAGGGACGGGGGAGCCTGGTGGGCTGCCGTCTATGGGGTCGCACAGAGTCGGACACGACTGAAGTGACTTAGCAGCAGCAGCTGGCTTATTGCAGTGTCTGCTTAAGCATGGTTTAACAGGTGAGAGTCCTTTTAGAGCAAGCTTGTTTATAAGTATTCAATATACTTAAAGAACCAAAACACTTTTAGAAAGACAAAGTGGCTAAATTCCAACCTTTAAAGTTTCTAGAAATCTCAAAGCAACTCCAAAGCAACTACCAGTAATCAAAGTGTAGTATAAAGAACCCTTAAGAAATTTTGGATTTAAATCAAGGCTGGTTTTGTAATTTCCTTTCAGTGCCACACTCATAAATGTAAGAAAAAAGTGATATCACTTACTAAACAAAGAGTAAATGTTGACTGCTTTGAAGAGGGGTATCCAATTTCTTATGCTCATGCACTTTCTAAAACTGCCAAACTATTTACAAGGCTGGCAAAGAAATTTGGGTAACGGTAAGAAACAGTTTTCCTATCAATACTTACCACCTAAAACCTGAGTTTGGCATTAGTTGTCTCAGTGTAAGTCAGGCTTTTTTTTTTTTTTTTTTAATAATTTTAGCTTCCTTGACAACTCTAATTCTTCTGGGGGTCTTCAAATACATGTAATACATGACTACACAAATGTTCAACTTGCTGGCTGTGATAACTGTACTACAGGTTAAGTAAGAGACTTTGTATGTTGAAGATTTTATATCTAAAATATTATGATGTGTGCAACTTCCTATTGTTTAGCAAAAATTTTAACTCTGAACATGTATGAGCTCATTTATGCATACACCTGCACATGTGTGTTTGTGTGTGTATTTGTGTGTGTTTGTGTGAGTGTGTGAGAAAGATAAGGGGTGGGTATGGAAGCAAAATGTTAATGACTGGTAAATCTACATGAAGAGTATGTGAGTAGTTATTATGCTATCCTTGCACCATTACTGAGGTCTGAAATTTTTCAAAATAAAAAATGTGGTTATAAATTGTAACACTATTTGACCCTAAGCATTATATGTAGTTGCTTTAATTCTTTTTTTGTCTATCCAAATCTTCTGCCATACTTAAACATAGATAGACTCTCTGACATAAAACCCTATTTAGGACATTGATAATTGTTTCATAATCTGCCATATCTAAAATTTACTTGAGAGAATGTTATCAGTAAGTTATATAACCAAAGAATATTAAAAGTATAATTGTATTTAAAAATTGCTAAACAATGAGCTTTTCCTTTAAAGTAAAATTACCACTGATTACTTTCTCACCTTGAAGAGCCTGCAACTTGTGATCATTTGAAGAATTAAGAAATCTGTCCACAATTGTAATTCTGTTCTGGAGGAGTTTCTCAATAAGTTCAAGTCCATCAGGTCCCAGCAGCTCAAACAGCTTATAAGAAGAAGAAAATCAAAACAAACTGTTACCTCAAAATCAACATTTTCAAGTTATTAACATCTATTCAACAGAGCGATGAAGCTAAATTAACACAGAAGAACCTAAAAAATATTTAGAAAAGAATTGTAAAAAATAATAACTTAGGAAAGAAAGAAAAAACTCTTCATATTGCTAAGGAGCTTTCAGTTTTATAAAGCTATCTGCAATTATATGGGATTTCCCAGGCAAGAATATTGGAGTGGGTTTCCACTTCCTTCTCCAGGGGATCTTCCAAACCCAGAGATCAAACCCTGGTCTCCAGTATCGCAGGTGGATCTTTATCACTGAGTCACCAGAGAAGCCCTATATAATTAAACAGCATGATCCAACTGTTAAAATAATTAAGATTCATATATAAAACTCTAAATCACAGACCAAAAGTTTCTTACAATTGGTTTCTCTTGGGATAACCAAGGCCATGAAGTTGAATCCAAAGAGCTATCTCAAAAACAGCATAATTGTGGTAAACCACAATTAGAAGATTCACAGATTCAACAACCAAGTTGCCGAAGAGAACTGAGAAAAGACACAATTGGGAGGACCCCTCTTGGGGTGAGAATAAATATCAACACTAACCTTTGGAATTAGTCCTTCAAAGTGGCCATAAATTTATTGATTAGTTCATGGAACCATTTAGGGCCCAGGGCATTTTTGCAAACAACAGAATGGTCAGCTGGTAATCAGTAAAGATTAATGGCTGAGTGGGGTCAGGGAAAGTGGGAAAAAGGGTTCGGCTAACACTACCTTTGTCCCAAAGTGACTTCACGTAAACTCACAGATGTGTCTCCACAAGGAATACCATCAGAAACTAAACACTGTGGAGTGAGACAGAAATGTCTACACTGAAATAATCCAGCTGGCCACTAAACCAACACGCAAATAACAATAACAAGCCTTGTAGGTGGAACTAGAAGAAATGGACAACTTGCTAGAAAGACAGACTACCAAAACTAAGTCAAGACAGTCTGAATAAGATCGAAAACAAGTGAAAACTGAATTAGTAATCAAAAACTACCCACAAAGAAAAACCCAGGTCCAGATAGCTTCAATGGTGAATTCTACAAAGCATTTAAAAAGTTAAAACCAATTCCTCACAAACACTTCCAAAAAACAGAAGAGGAGAGAATACTTCACAATTCATTTTATGAGGTCGGTACTACTCTGACCCCACAACCAGACAAATACATCAAAAGAAAACTACAGATGAGTATTTCTTAGCAATATAGACACAAAAGCCTCGGAAATACAAGCAACCCAGATCAGATCTAGCAATTTATGAAAAATGTATATACCATGACAATGTGAGATTTATTTCAGGAATATAAGGTTAGTTCAAGATAAGAAAATCATTTATATATTATATCATAGCAATAGAATAAAAAAGCAAGAATCACATGGTTAGCTCAACAGATGCAGAAAAACCATTTGATAAAATCCAACATCCTTTTGTGATAAAAACAATCAATGAGCTAAGACCAGAAAGGAACTTCCGTAACCTGATAAGGAACATCTATAAAAATCCCACAGTTAACATCATACTTAATGGTGAAACACTGGATTACTTTCCCAGTAAGAATAGAAACAAGACAAAAGAGCATTTGTGACTTCTACTGAACATTGTATTGGAGGTTCAAGTCAGGGCAATTAGGTAAGAAAAAGAAGCAGAAAACACGCAGATTGAAAATGAAAAGGTATTACTATTTCTATTTGTAGAAATAGTTGGAAAATAGAAAATACTAAATTTTCTCTATGTGGAAAATACTAAAGAACATACTAAAATAGTATTAGAACTAATAAATAAGTGAAGTTTTCAAAAAGCACACCAAGACTGTTCAGTGAGGAAAGATCAGTCTTTTCAACAAACGATGGGGCAGCTGGCTAGCCCCATATGAAATAAATTGAAGTTGGACTCTTATACCACACATGAAAATTAAATTGAAATGGATCAGTTATCTACTTTAACATACAAACTTATGAACTCTTTACTGAAGTAAATCTTAATGGGTTCAGATTTGGTAAGGGATTCTTATACATGACACCAAAAGCATGAGAAACACAAGAAAACACAGATAATCTGGACTTCCTAAAACTAAGAATCTTCTGCTTAAAGGACACCATCAAGAAAGTGAATAAAACAACTCACGGGATGGGATAAAATATTTGCCAATCATATATCTGTGAAAGGACTTGTATCCAGAATACATAAACAGTTCTTACTACTAATAAAAAGGTAACCAATGAAAAAATGAGCCAAGGATCTGAATTTATCCAAGGAAAATCGATAAATGACCAACAAGCACATGAAAAGATACTCAACATCATTAGTCACTAAAGAAATGCAAAGAAGATCCACTGGAAAGAATAATTTTTTAATGGAAAATAATGTGTTGGCAAGGATGTAGAGAAAACTAGAATTCTCATACTTTGAAGGAATACAAAGTTGTGTAACCACTGTGAAAAACAGTTTTCTGGTTCCACAGTAAGTTAAACATACAATTACAATATGACTCAGCAATTCCATCCCTAAGTATATACCCAAAAGAATTTAAAACTTATCCAAACAAAAGCTTGCACATAAATAGGGCTATTAATATAGCCAAAAGGTAGGAATAACCCAAATGTCCATCAACTCATGCATGGATAAACAAAAAGCAGTGTATTCACACAACGGAAAATACTAAGGCATAAAAAGGAATGTAGTAGTATACAACATGGATGAACCTTCAGAACACTTTGCTAAGTGAAATAAGCTAGTCATAAAAGCTCACATATTATGATTCCATTAATATGATATGTCTTAAATAGGGAAATCTCTACTAGACAGTAAGCTAGTGGTTGTTCAGGACTTGGGGGTTGGGGCAAGGGGGCGGGGTCAGGAGGGAGTAGAGAAAATAAATAGCTAAAGGTTCAGGATTTCTTTCTGAGGTTTTGTAAATGCTTTAAAGTTGACCATGGTGACGGTAGTATGAATATACTAAAAATTACTGATTTATATACTTTAAGTGAGAGAACTGTATGGTATGTGTACTATAATCGAAGAAGCTTTTTAAAATTATGAAACAAAATGACTTATAATACTAAAAGTAACCAATAAACTGCTTCAGTTCAGTTCAGTTCAGTCGCTCAGTCGTGTCCGACTCTTCGTGACCCCATGAATCGCAGCACGCCAGGCTTCCCTGTCCATCACCATCTCCCGGAGTTCACTCAGACTCACATTCATCGAGTCAGTGATGCCATCCAGCCATCTCATCCTCTGTCGTCCCCTTCTCCTCCTGCCCCCAACCCTTCCCAGCATCAGAGTCGTTTCCAACGAGTCAACTCTTCGCATGAGGTGGCCAAAGTAATGGAGTTTCAGCTTTAGAATCATTCCTTCCAAAGAAATCCCAGGGTTGATCTCCTTCAGAATGGACTGGTTGGATCTCCTTGCAGTCCAAGGGACTCTCAAGAGTCTTCTCCAACACCACAGTTCAAAAGTATCAATTCTTTGGCGCTCAGCCTTCTTCACAGTCCAACTCTCACATCCATACATGACCATAGGAAAAACTATAGCCTTGACTAGATGGACCTTAGTTGGCAAAGTAATGTCTCTGCTTTTCAATATGCTATCTAGCTTGGTCATAACTTTTCTTCCAAGGAGTAAGCATCTTTTAATTTCATGGCTGCAGTCACCATCTGCAGTGATTTTGGAGCCCCCCAAAATAAAGTCTGACACTGTTTCTACTGTTTCCCCATCTATTTCCCATGAACTGGTGGGACCAGATGCCATGATCTTAGTTTTCTGAATGTTGAGCTTTAAGCCAACTTTTTCGCTTTCCTCTCAGTTTCATCAAGAGGCTTTTTAGTTCCTCTTCACTTTCTGCCATAAGGGTGGTGTCATCTGCATATCTGAGGTTATTGATATTTCTCCCAGCAATCTTGATTCCAGCTTGTGTTTCTTCAGTCCAGCATTTCTCATGATGTACTCTGCATATACGTTAAATAAGCAGGGTGACACTATCCAGCCTTGATGTACTCCTTTTCCTATTTGGAACCAGTCTGTTGTTCCATGTCCAGTTCTAACTGTTGCTTCCTGACCTGCATACAGATTTCTCAAGAGGCAGGTGGTCTGGTATTCCCATCTCTTTCAGAATTTTCCACAGTTTATTGTGATCACAGTCAAAGGCTTTGGCATAGTCAATAAAGTAGAAACAGATGTTTTTCTGGAACTCTCTTGCTTTTTTGATGATCCAGTGGATGTTGGCAATTTGATCTCTGGTTCCTCTGCCTTTTCTAAAACCAGCTTGAACATCAGGGAGTTCACGGTTCACGTATTGCTAAAGCCTGCCTTGGAGAATTTGAGCATTACTTTACTAGCATGTGAGATGAGTACAATTGTGCGGTAGTTTGAGTTGGAAATATTAAAGATAAAGATTAAATATAAATTTCCTGATAAGCATTTTAAGTAGGTTTTGACTGGCTGTTAAGACACAAGCCAACCTCATGCTTAAGGTAAGAGTGATATTAAAAAATAAGAAATTCAAAAACCATAAATGTAACACATACCTACAGAGTTAATTTCCCCTGGTACTCCAAACAAATTGTATCAGGAAATGCTCTCTACAGACACCATGAAATGTCTTTATATCCTACCAACTTTCAGAGACTGTGTTAATTCTTAAATTGAGACCATTTCCCCATAAGAATGTGATTTACTGGAGCAGTTACTCTGACATATATTCCCAGCTACTCAAGGTTATTTAATTTGAAATATAATGTTGACATATGAAAAATTAGATTCAGAAATTTTTAGTCCAACATAATTTTAGGAAACCACCAGTGTAATTGGAAGGTAACTTCTAGACAAAATATCTCAGGTATAAAATCACAGCACATAGAACATGTTATTAATATTTCTTAAAAATAACATATCTGTAGATCTACCAAAAAGACAAGAAAGCTGTTTTGCTCTGAATAGCAGGACTTCCCTAACCCACAATGAAGAATCCCCAGCAGAATTTTGAGATCAGCTGCCATCAGATTTAAAGCAATCCCAAATTCTGCTTTTCCTAACATTTGCCATTTTCATCTACACTGAGAGCAGGTGCAGTTCTCATTCAAGATTTGCACTACAAACTAATCTGGCACTGAGACTAGCTGTTTATAAAGGTACAGCTGTCTGGATCATTGCAAGCAAGTTCCAGAAGCTATCAAATTGAAAAAAAAAAAAAAAAGGCAGGGGAGTAGGAAAAGTTAGCTATGAGTAGAGAAGAAGGCATCAACTACAGAGTTTTAAAAAAAAATACAGCTCTCAAACAATAAAAAGACAAGTTTTACTACTCTGGCTGTAAGTTAAAGATATGAGATTTAAAGGAACAGACATAATAGGAACAGACAAGTAATATCCTATTCCTGGTAGGTTCTGCTAAAGCCAACATTATCTATTAAATAATTTATCAATAGATAAAAGTGTTCAGAGATCTCACTGTTATCATAATTCCTTTTTTATTAAATTAGATGACCAAATTAAAGTACCTCCTCATTAGACTAAAATAATGGAAACAATAAGAAAAATTAACCAACACACTACATTCCTGAAAAGTCAAAAGTAAATTTCAGAACATGTACAGACTAACTTTAAAGCAGCATTACTTCTTTGTTCCTTACACTTTTAACAGATGAATGTAGTTTGTGAATCTCTCAGGAAAGGCAATTCTCACCTTCCACCACATTCTGACTTATATCATTTTTGTTCCAACAGGAACAAAGCTATAGTGGATGCTATATCCCCAACACAGTATCAAATAAATCAGAAACATTATATTATCATGAAAGCAAAACATAAAGTCATGAAAATCTTTAAATAATATACCATGGAAAATTATACTACAAATCTTAGGAAAACTGGTAAGAAAAAAAGTTATCATGGGGCTAAATAAGAACTATAAATCTGTTCAAGAACTAGGATATGCGGAGATATGCTGAGGGTTTGTGAAACCCCAGAATAAACATGATAAACATACTTGCCTTATGGGTTTACTGAAAGATTTTCATGCAAAACATTATTTCCAAGTAAAAGGTTCTGGTCATGTTAATGTCCTGTTTAAATCCTATTTCTCAGGTTAGTCAAAAAATATTAGACAAAGTATTTAATCACTAAAACAGCTTTAAAGCAAATAAAACTCAGGTTTTTAAAAGGTTTGTCAGTTCCATTCTGTTTCCATCTAGTCAATATTAAGGAATTCATTAAAAGTCAAAAATAAGTCTATCTGAAGTTCCCCAAAAAAATCACTTTCAAAATAAAGACAAATCAGTCTCCCTTCTCCCAGTGAAGAAATGACTCATTGGAAAAGACTCTGATGCTGGGAAAGATTGAAGGCAGGAGGAGAAGGGGATGGCAGAGGAGATGCTTGGATGGATCACCACCTCGGTGGACATGAGTTTGAGCAACTTCCGGGAGTTGGTGAAGGACAGGGAAGCCTGGAGTACTGCAGTTCACGGGGTCGCAAAGAGTTGGACAAGACTGAGTGAACTGAACTGATTCGCCCTATCAAATAGTCAATGGGCATTCTGAGAAACAGCTAGTGATGCACATTAGGCATAATGTATTCACGTGAATGAGGTACAACAATACAGCTAAGTGGATTACGGAATTAACCACAATCTGCAGTCTACCCTCTAAAGCTGTTCTTCAAAAATTGGCCATGGTGATAGACAGGTACACACTGCTATATTCAAAATGGATAACCTGGCTTCCCTAGTGGTCCAGTGCATAAGAATCTGCCCTTGCAATGCAAGGGTTTGATGCCTGGTCCAAGAAAATCCCACTTGCCTCAGAGCAACTAAGTCTTTGCACTACAACTATGGAGCCCGTGCTCTACAGCCTGGGAGCTGCAACTCCTGAGCCCACACTCTAGAGCCCATGCTCCGCAACAAGAGAAGGCACGGCCAGCTAAAAAAGCCCTTGCAAAACAACAAAGCACCACAGCCCAAAAATTAAATCAATCAATCAATCTTAAAAAATAGATAACCAATAAGAACCTATGGCTTAGCGCAGGGAACCTCTGCTCAATGTTCTGTGAAAGCCTGGATGGGAGGGAATTTGGGGGAGAAGGGATATGTGTACATGTATGATTGAGTCCCTTTGCTATCCACCTGAAACTATCACAACCTTGTTAATTGGCTATACACCAATACAAAATTTACAAGTTTAATATAAAAAAAAGAAAATTTAAAAAAGAAGATTGACCATGGCTTTGTCCTGCTCAAAATTTTAGGATATATAAACTAGAAGACATATTAAATCAAATTTACTCAAGTATTAATACAGCTCATGATAGAATCAATATTTTGAGATTTTCTAAATAGTCTGATATAATCTGCCAGACCAAAGGAAAAGTAACAGAGTTAAATATAAAACTCCACAATTATAGAACCCACATGTAAAATCAACAACAATAAATATTCAAATAGAAAAACCTCCTGCGTGCTTCTACAAGATGAAGAAATATCATCCCACAAATAAATTCCCAAGAAAAATCCAGAAAAGACTGTGTGTGTGTGTGTGTGTGTGTGTGTGCGTTTGTGTGTGTGTTAGTTGCTCAGTGGTGTCCAACTCTGCAACCCCATGGACTGTAGCCAGGGAGGTTGGTTATTTACCAAGTCAACATGGATTTTTTTAAACGCAATGAAGGCTAGGGGAAAATTTACTGTAGTAACTGGAATATTGTATCTCAAAAACCCCATTTAGCATCTCAAAGGATACTACATTAACTGAATCATATTTAGAAGGCTGAGTTCAATTTTAATCTATACATTTTCAAACACACACAAAAAGAGTAGAACAAGAAAAAGAAAGTAAAAATAAGATATATCTATGCAAATGTTTTCAACTGCAGATCTCTTATCTATTATTATCCATTCTGTTCAAAGGATCCTCATTCATAGATTTGACAAAGACAATGAATATTATTTTGGGTCCATCCTCCTTGATCTTTCTCCATATATCATTCCTTATCCTTCTTGAAACACACTTTTCCTTTGATATCCTTGACACACCATTCTTTTGATATGTATCCTATCACTCTGACTGTTACATTCCTATCTTCTCTTCAGGTTCACTTTGACTATTACACATTGGAGCTCCTTAAGGTTCAATCCCAGGCTTTCTCTTACTTCCACTCCTTGTTCTTTCCTTAACTGCTCACATACGAGCCTTACACTCCCATTAGCACGCATACACTGATAACTCATAAATTTACACATCCTTCCCAGATCTCTATGCTGAACTTCATGTATCTAATCGCCCAGTTGTCCTCTCCCACTTGGAAGTCTTAAGACCTCCCACAATTCTATCTCTCAAATTTCCACATACTTCACTGTTTTATACTTGCTCTTATTTCCACGAATGGACTGCCATCCTTCCAGTTACACAAGTCAAAAGCTGAAATGCATTCTTACCACCTCTTTACCCCATCACACCCAACTCTAACCCTATCATCCAATCCACTCTCAAGTTCTTTCAATTACTAAACAGATTTCAACCCTTTCTCCTTGTCTGTCTTAAACTCCCAGTTATTGCCTATACCACTCAAAAGGCTTCCTAAATGGTTTTTGCACATGTATCCAAATGACACAGAGCACAGAACAATGACAATTTTATGAAACATAGGTCTGATCAACGTTCACGGTCTTCTATCCATCCCTTGACAACAAATTTTCAATTGCCCTCCACTGTTCTCAAGATAAAGTACTGAATCGAACTGAACATAGAACCAGAACCTCAAAACATCACAAAGTGCTAAATGAAGAGTCAGTAACACTGATACTGAGGTATATTCAATTGCACTGCTCTGACTAGGAAGAATTTTAATATCAATAGTAAAGTTAAATACTCTTCAAAACGGCATCCTTTTTAATTCTCCTCAGTCACATTAACCACATGTCAAGAGACGAGGCCAGTGACTACTGCATTAAAAAGCAAATAGAATACTTCAATCAGCACAAAAAGACAGCACTGGGCTAGAAGATATTTTGATTCTATTGTAAAACACTCTGCTAAGATCTAGATAGAATATTTTTATACAGCAAAATTTATCTGTCTAGTTGTATCACAATGACTACCAAATTAGATTTTCTTTAAAGCTCATAGTTTTACATAGAGTTTATTTACTTTTTGTGTTGTATATTCTACAAGTTTTGGCAAATGTATGATGCCTACATGTACCCATCATTATACTATCATAACAGAGGAGTCCACTGCCCTAAAAACCCCCTGTGCCCCATCCCTTTGTTCTTCCTCCCCAAACCCTGGTAACTACTTATCTTTTGACCGTATCCAGAGTTTTGCCTTTTCCGGAATGTCACTTAGTTGGAATCATACAGTGCGCACCCTTTTCTGATTGACTTCTTTCACTTAGCACTAATCATGGCTTGCAGGCTCATTTTCTTTAATCACTGAATGCTATTCCATCATAGGGATATACCACAGTTTATTCATCTATTTCCCTACTGAAGGATATCTAGTTTGCTTTTGACAATTGTCTTTATTTTTTATTTCATTAAATTCTGTTTTTTTACACAAATTATCTCATCCATAAAAATATGCAAGCAAGTCCTATTGAGAGAAATGCTGAAAGAATATCACTAAATTGCACATTTTTCATTTTTGTCTTTTCCAAATCTTCTACAATAATAAACATATATTACCTAATCAGATGAAGTTTTATTTTTAGATAATACAAACCAAATTCTGGTTTAACCATTGTTTTTTAACTTTTTGTCCATTAAGGGTACAAAGAATCACTAACAATAAATAAAATAGGTTTTCACAAATTGCCATTATTTGGAATGAACACAAGAAATTATATAAACCAAAAAACCCCTTATCATGTTGACAAATCAGGTGATAACTAATGGTACAAGGACCAAGGAATAAACTTTTTTCCTCTACCAAATCTTATTTTTCAAATGAAAGACCTTTTCTTTTCTAATCAAGTACAGTGTAACCACATAGGAATCAGACTAACACAGCATTTTCTAAAAAATCTGACCACTGAAAAACTATTTCAGAACCTTTAACAACATTATAATTATCAGTTTGAATGGCAATAAATGTTTAACAATTTAATCATTTGAGTTAATAAGTAAATCTATTATCCTAATATCTAACTGGAGAGGTATAGAGATGCAGAAAGTGTGGAAAATACGTTATATTCTAAGTATTAACAGAAGAGACATGATGGCACTTTGAACTAAGCTAGTTAGAGAAAGGAACAGCAGCTTGCAAACAGAAATTAAAATTTTGCTTGAGCATTTAAATGACTAGATTTACAAAATGGAGCAAGTGAATAAAGTATTACTCTCCAAGTAAGCTTATTTAATTGTATATTAAAAGCAATTTAACATTTTCACAGAAAGCAATACCTGTAACTCCTCAAATATTCATTTAACGTTGGTATGAGACTTATTTATTATGTTTCATGGTAATACACAGGGAATAATGTTCAGCCTCTTTCCTTACTGGCAGAGACAAGGAAAATCACAGCACTTATTAGAGGAACTTTCTATCTGGAGGATTTGTAAGACACTAAACTCTCTACACAGAAATTGAGTCCCCAGGAATATTATAGAACACATCACTTTTCCTTGGTATTAGTTAATATATAAAATGCATAAGCAATAAAGTTATGAGAACAAAGTACCCATACAAACAAGACACAGGGTTAAAAGTACCAAAATAGGGCTTCCTTGCTGGCTCAGCGGTAAAGAGCCTACCTGCCGATGCAGGAGACACAGATTTGATCCCTGGTCCAGGAAGATCCCACATGCCTAGAAGCAACTAAGCTCATGTACCAGCTACTGAGCTTGTGGTCTAGCGCCCGCATGCCACAATTACTGAAGCCACAGAGCCCTAAAGCCTGCGCTCTGCAACAAGAGAACTCACCAAAACGAGAAACCCGTGCACTGCAACGAGGAGCTACTGCTGCCAGCAACTACAGAAAAGCCCCCGCAGCAACGAAGACACAGCACAGCCAAAAGTAGAGAAATAAATTCTTTTAAAATAACAAAATAAAGCTAAATAATAATGTCCCTGGCGAAGGGAATGGCAACCCACTCCGGTATTCTTGCCTGGGAAAGAAATCCCATGAACAGAGGAGCCTGGTGGGTTACAGTCCATGGGGTCGCAAAGAGTCAGACACAACCTAGTGACTTAGCCACTACACAACAATAAAAATAATAAAGTAAGTCACAATGAGTTCCTGGGAATGTTTTGTTAAAATTATCAAAATACTTGTAAAGGCTACAAGTATTAGTTATTCTTATTAAAACAACAAAACCATCACGATTAATTTTACATTGTCTTATGCAAACTTAAGATTTCCATTTTAACCCTAAGTAGAAAGAACAGCTGAAAAAGTGTTTATTGGTCATGGATTCTGACAGTACAACTGACTTTCTATATATTGAATTTAGTCTACTATTTTCAAATTGTAGAATGCTTATAAATTAAAAAAAAACCCTTAGTTTGTCACAATAAATAATAATGATGATCTTAAAGGATAACCACAGTCATTTCTCTTTTTTAAAAAATACAATGTTTTACATTTAAATTTCTTCTTAAAATTATTTTGAAAAAAATCTCCCTTTTACACTTAACACAGGAAGGAGGCTGCCTTCTGATAACAAGTATTAGCAATTAAGATGAAAAAGAAAGTATGGCACAAAATTCACACTTGAATGTACCTTCTCTGGCAAGACAGAAAAAGGGAAAAACCTAAAAGATACCTCAAACTTAAAAAAAGAAAACTATCTCTCTGGACCATAAATCGAGCAAAAAAAAGTAAAGCACTGAGTAGGGTAAAAGTGACAAGCTGAGCTTCAGTTTTGGACAGCAAGGCCAGGAGCCTGGCTCCTGGGAGATAATCTAGATGAAAAATGCTGCAAACAATGTGGGAAGCAGAGCCAGGGGACTTAGGTGAAGCCAGAGCATGGGCACAGAGTTCCCCTGTTCATGAGAAGAGCCTGAAAAGAACTACCATCAAGATGAGACTTGGGGCCACACCTTCTACAGCAATCTAAGATGGGGAGGAAGGGGAATGTAGAGGGAAGATCCTACAAATCAACATCAGCGTAAGAATTAAAATTTTAAAACATATGAACAAACCTTAAACTAAAAATGACAGTCAACAAAATCAACACAGGAACTTAAGTTTACTCAGAAGTAGGTAATACAGAACAACGTGATAAAGACTTTCAGTTCAGTTCAGTTCACTTCAGTCGCTCAGTCGTGTCCAACTCTTTGCAACCCCATGAATCGCAGCACGCCAGGCCTCCCTGTCCATCACCAACTCCCGGAGTTCACTCAGACTCACGTCTATCAAGTCAGTGATGCCATCCAGCCATCTCATCCTCGGTCGTCCCCTTTTCCTCCTGCCCCCAATCCCTCCCAGCATCAGAGTTTTTTCCAGTGAGTCAACTCTTCGCATGAGGTGACCAAAGTACTGGAGTTTCAGCTTTAGCATCATTCCTTCCAAAGAAACCCCAGGGCTGATCTCCTTCAGAATGGACTGGCTGGATCTCCTTGAAGTCCAAGGGACTCTCAAGAGTCTTCTCCAACACCACAGTTCAAAAGCATCAATTCTTCGGTGCTCAGCTTTGTTCACAGTCAAACTCTCACATCCATACATGACTATTGGAAAAACCATAGCCTTGACTAGATAGACCTTTGTTGGGAAAGTAATGTCTCTGCTTTTGAATATGTTATCTAGGATGGTCATAACTTTCCTTCCGAGGAGTACACAGAATGCACAGAAAAACTATACAAAAAAGATCTTTACGACCAAGATAATCATGATGGTGTGATAACTCACCTAGAGCCAGACATCCTGGAATGTGAAGTCAAGTGGGCCTTAGAAAGTATCACTACAAACAAAGCTAGTGGAGGTGATGGAATCCAGTGGAGCTATTTCATATCCTCAAAGATGATGCTGTGAAAGTGCTGCACTCAATATGCCAACAAATTTGGAAAACCCAGCAGTGGCCATAGGACTGGAAAAGGTCAGTTTTCATTCCAATGCCAAAGAAAGGCAATGCCAAAGAATCCTCAAACTACCGCACAATTGTACTCATCTCACATGCTAGTAAAGTAATGCTCAAAATTCTCCAAGCCAGGCTTCAGCAATACATGAACTGTGACCTTCTAGATGTTCAAGCTGGTTTTGGGAAAGGCAGAGGATCCAGAGATCAAATTGCCAACATCCGCTGGATCCTTGAAAAAGCAAGAGAGTTCCAGAAAAACATCTATTTCTGCTTTATTGACTATGCCAAAGCCTTTGACTGTGTGGATCACAATAAACTGTGGAAAATTCTGAAAAGAGATGGGAATACCAGACCACCTGACCTGCCTCTTGAGAAACCTATATGCAGGTCAGGAAGCAACACTTAGAACTAGACATGGAACAACAGACTGGTTCCAAATAAGAAAAGGAGTACGTCAAGGCTGGATATTGTCACCCTGCTTACTTAAAGTATATGCAGAGTACATCACGAGAAACACTGGGCTGGAGGAAGCACAAGCTGGAATCAAGATTGCTGGGAGAAATATCAATAACCTCAGGTATGCAGATGACACCACCCTTATGGCAGAAAGTGAAGAGGAGCTAAAAGCCTCTTGATGAAAGTGAAAGAGGAGAGTGAAAAAGTTGGCTTAAAGCTCAACATTCAAAAAACGAAGATCATGATATCTGGTCCCATCCGTTCATGGGAAATAGATGGGAAACAGTGGAAAAAGTGTCAGACTTTATTTTTTTGGGCTCCAAAATCACTGCAGATGGTGACTGCAGCCATGAAATTAAAAAAGACTTTCAAGTAAGCACCGAATTTCTAGGAGATAATAAAGCAGTTGTTTTCTATTAAAAGGATTTACGAAACAGAACAAAAGAAGGTATACTGAAACATTCTATCCTTTTTGCTCAATTTTTCTGTAAACAATGCTGCTATTTAAAAAGTTTATTAATTTAAAAAATGATGATAACTGATTAAAGGAAAAATAACTTTTAAAGCTTTATCAATCAAGGTGATTCTCCTACTGCTGATAAATATTTGTAAAGTTAAAGGACCATACACTTGTGGTTTAAATAAAAACTACCTAGTAAAATGCCTTACATGTAAAGAAAAAAAAGATGCTTAACCAATCTTTGTGAAGAAAATGAGTAATGAAAAGAGGAAATTAATGGCCAATATGATGTCATTTTCAAACCGCACTAGTTACCACGTCATAAAATATACATATCTTTTAATATTCTCTTTGGGATCTATTTTATTTTGCAGATACAATAAATGTCCTTGATGTCATTTTAAATTTTCAGAGTATTTCAAATGCTATCATGATTATTATCGATAGCACTTAAAACCAAGTAGTCATAAACAGGTTAAAAATTTCAAAGAAGAAACCCATTTCCACTGTGAAACAATTATATCTGTTATAACTGGATGTAACTAGAAGGACATCAGGCTTGTCTCAAACCCTTTGTATCTAAAGATGGGAAACTACCAGATGTCTTATTATTTAAAATGGATACCTGCTATATGAATAAAAGCCAAAACTTATGTGAGAAAAAATAAAGACCAGCAAAATTAAAACCTGATTATTTGAAAGCAAACACCTTGTATCAAAAATGAGAAAGTACAGACAAAAAGACTAGGGCAACATAACTAAAAGTTGGTCTAAAAAAATTTTTTTTAATAAGAAGACATTTATGAATAACTTTAGAGCAAAAAGCTTGAATATGTGGCTAATGAAATGGCTAATTTCATAGAAAAATATAATTGTCAAAGGATTTAAGAATAGAAAATCTGAATAAACCAACCAGAAAATATGAATTGCTAACTATAAAAGACACCAGTTGAGATAAGTTTATTAGCATACTAATGTCAAACTTTCATGAAAGAAATAATTGCTTTAAGAAACCTTTTAAAAAATAAAGAAACCTCCATAAGTTTACTTTATGAAGTCAGAATAACCTTAGGCATTAGTATAAAATGGGCTTCCCTAGCGGCTCAGATGGTAAAGAATCCACCTGCAACGTAGGAGACCTGGAGTTGATCCCTGGGTCAGGACGATCCCCTGGAGAAGGGAATGGCAACCCACTTCAGTATCCTTGCCTGGAGAATGGACAAGAGGAGCCTGGCAGGCTACAGTCCATGGGGTCACGAGGAGTCAGACATGACTGAGCAACTAGCACATTAGTACTAAAACAGGGTAATTTACAAATTATCTGCTTAGGTTGGCATTCTAAGCATAGCAGGAGGACTAGAATATCATGTGACTATCCAATAAAGCCCCATGGCAAAGAGGAGGCATTCTGATTTTCATAAATTTAACTAAGGCAAATCCATGTATTTCCATTTTTAGTTACAAAATTTTAAAACGTAACAGTTGTACCTACACCTTTGCTGTATGTAATAAACAGCATACACCATACACTATAGAAAATGTGGTATCCAGAGAAAAATGATAGTCAATTTAGGGAATGTCTTCCTTTGAGACAATAAGCAACTTTAGCTAGATTTACACATAAAATGAAAAAGATGTGCATACTGAAAACAAAGAATAATATAGTATGATAAAAGAAAATGCTGAGTAATTCTGAAAAGTTTTGAATTAATAGTCCATGTGGAACTCAGTATCAGAATAATTATATAAAGCAGAGCATGATATTTATAACACTGTAAATTATTCTTAGTTTGATTTGTGGGCATAAAAAATTATTAAATATTCATACATTCCAAAATAAAGTCTTAAACAACAAAAGAAAATGACCATGAAAATTAGGACAGTATTTATTTAACATTTATTTTTCTCTCAAGAAAAATGTGCTATGCAAATTGTTGCTGCATTGCAGAGAATTAGATAAATTACATTTTCAGAAAACCTTACTCATTTTTTACAGGTACTTAATCTAACATAACAATTTAACAAAGCTAAAACCAAGGTCACTTACAACTTAATTAAAACTACTTGGAATGTAAATCTATTTATTCCTCACATACTATAATTA
Source organism: Ovis aries (assembly GCF_016772045.2). Taxonomy (NCBI): domain Eukaryota; kingdom Metazoa; phylum Chordata; class Mammalia; order Artiodactyla; family Bovidae; genus Ovis; species Ovis aries. The sequence goes on along the minus strand of NC_056061.1, from coordinate 36,418,701 downwards.
ATTAGATGTATAAGTTAAGGTTAAAGTTAAGTATCATTGTATATTTAAAAGTTTACTTTACAATTGCATGCACATGGCAAATTTATAGTGTACTAGATTATTAAAAAGAAATTATGCTGATTTTTAAATGCCTTAGTGAAAACAAATTTATAGCTATCATATGCATGTATGAGTGGATGCATATTATGCATATATATATATAAAGCTGACAAATATTAAATTTTAACTTTAAATAAATGCTTACAGCAATTTCTAAATGTAATCGCCATACTTATGTATGCCTATAAACTGACAACTAAAACATTATTCAGAATGTTTTTTTATTCATTTCAAATACTTTTAAAACACAGAAATTTATTCTTTATTCTCATATATTTCTTTCCTGTATCAAAACATTACAGATATTTCTCAATATATATTTAGAAAATCCATATGCTCTTCCAAATCAGTCATAACAACATTCATTATATCAAACATAATTTTCTTGCCCATTCTCCTTTTAAATATATGTGTGAAAGTTCCAAGAGGAAGAGACTTAAGAAAGCAAGATAATGGGAATGGGAGGACTGAACTCTGTTATATTACCTTTTTGTCTCCCAAAACCCAAGAGTACTTGACACACAGTAGAGAATGAATGAAGGAGTGAATAAACAGTACCAGACAGAGAAGAATAAAACTAAATGCATGAAATTTGGCAAAATGTCTTACTCTTTGAACAATCATTCCAACCTAGGGCAAAATAGTCTGAAATCTGTTATTGCCATAAATTGGAAGCAAGTGAGTATTTTTAAGTCCTCATTGTGAGGTTAACATATTAATAATATCTTTCCCTCCATGTCTACAAGATGACACAAGGCCTTGAGGACTTTTGGGGATGAAAGGTATCTTAAAAGTCATGTAATTCAACCCTCCACAAATTTCAACAAATCATTGAGCATACATGTCTACCTTTCCAATAAAAGATCTCATTATTTGCCAAAAGAGCACCTTATATTTAAAGGATTCAGAAAATGTTTGCCTGAGCTGAGATCTGTCTTCATGTACCTTCCACCCAGAGCACTAGCTAAAATTTTGGGCCATCCTTCTTCCACATACAGATCTTCAAATATTAGGCCCATCCTCCTATCCCACCATAGATTTCTCTCAACAAGAATAACCAGTTAGAGGTTTTTCAAGTGTTCATCACAAAACATTAATCCTACTTCCTTCACTGACCTCATCACTCTCTTCGTTATGACTTTTGTAGGACTGTAACTCCCTTAAAAAAAAGTATGGTGGCCAGGTGCGGCCTAAAGAGCACAAAAAAGAGCTGAACTGTCATTACCCATGTATAAAATTGTACTTTTTTAATATTAAAATTGTATTGTCAGCTAGCTACATAAGACTGCTTACAAAAATAATACATACGGAATACTTAGCATCTGCTAGGCACTATTTTAAGTGCTTCAAGTGCTTTACATCGTATCTTCACAGCAACCTATATGATAAGCCTATCACTTTCTCCACATAACAATTACAAAAGCTGAACCTTGGAGAAGTGACTTGGCCAAAGTCAGTTATCAGCAGGAGAGCTAGGATTCATACATGTGTCTGCCCTAAAGCCCTTTCTCTCTCTTTTTTTTTTTCCATTCTCTCTTAGACACTTGAATTCACAGGTCCCACGGCTAACTCACACTAAATTTAGTTTATTCAAATGCTGCTGCTGAACTAGACCTTCCTATCTAAAATTAACAGTGTTCCTTGTTACAAGTATATGAACTTATATTTATCTGTTTTATGTCATAGTCAGCCTACTGTTCTAACAATTTGAACCATAAAGAAGATAAAAGCAACATTCAACGAAGATTATTTATATATATATATATATATATATATGGCTAGTGCTTTCCCAATATAGACTGTAAAACTTAAGAGACCTGCTACAGCAGGTAAAACACTTCAACTGTCTTGACCTTTCCTAATTTTTACATTCAGATAAAGTAGAACATGAATTTTCCTCATAAAAATTTTATCTCTTATAAAGTAAGAGTAGGAATGAATAATCCGCAGTGGCAGACAATGTGGAAGTAACAAGAACCTTGGGGAGAAAATGGCTATATCACTTCAGAGCACGTAACATGAATATATTCATATATGTACCTACAAATTAAATACAAAGATATATCTGACCCAAATAACATTCTGACTAAACCCAGTGAGACTGAAAAAAAAGTTCATAAAAGAGAGGTTCAATCACATCCTGAGGACTGCCTTTCTAAGCAGAACACCAAAAAAAAAAGAGAAGATTCCTAAATGAAAAGATGAATAGACTTGCCTATTTATATACCCAAAACATCTACAAAAAAAATTGCAATCTCATTATAAATTATCTTATTAATTAAGAAAAAGTAACTTAACTTCATCAAATGAAAAATTCGCAATTCTCATAAGAAAGCAGTAAGTGGCCTATAAATATATGAGGAAAAAAATCTTTACCTCAGTAGTAATAAAAATGTAATTAAAACAGTGAGATATCATTTTCTTCCTAATAAACTGGGCTGGCCAAGAATGTAAGTTCAAGGATATTCTTATATACTACAGGCAGAAATGTACACTGGTGGATTCTTCCAGGAAAGAATTCTGTCAGTACTTCTGGATGCAAAATTTTAAGTACTAGGAATATATTAAAGGGGAAAATGTGTGTGAGCAAATATTTAGCATAAGAGTTTTATCATAGAGAAAGGCCAGATTTAACTTAAATCTTCAGTAGCAGAATAAACTAGGATATGATGAAAAATGTATACTGTGCAGCCACTAAAAAGTATTCTACATTAACCAAATCACCATGATATATACATGAAACTAATATCACATTGTAAGTCAAGTATACTTCAATTTTAAAAATGTATACAATAGATAATGTATTGCAGATTTTATTGTCATAAAAATGTTTTACTGTCTCACATAGAATTGTTAAGTAACAAAAAAGCAATTCATAGACCATATAATCCACTTTTAAATTATTCATATTTTTAAAATATATATGCTAAAATAGTTGCTATGACCATGACCAGATATAGTGAGAATGCAGATGATTTTGTTTCTACATGTTATATATAAGTGTGCTCTAAATTTTCTACAATGATACATTTTTTTTAATTAGAAAAATAAAGTTGTGTAAAGAACAGTCAACATTAAAAAAATGAAATGACACAAAAGGCTAGAATTTCCAGTACAGTCTTCAAAATCAATAATAAGGGGGAAAAATGGATTCTATAAAACACTATCGCTAGGCAGTAACCATAAACTAAAAAAAAAACAAAAAAACAAAAAAAAGAAACTAGAGGGACATGAGAAAAAGTATGGTAGCAAATCACAATAAAAACTAACATAATTATACATATATGCCTTTAAAACATAGTATTGTAGTATCTATAAAGTTAAATCTCTAAGAATATCTTGGCACATAAAAATGAGAGAAATAACAAGGAGACTTTCTTTACTAAGTTTGAAGCAAGGAAATAAAACCAAGACATATGTTCCTCCATGAGGAAGATAAGAGAAGTCCATTCTCACTTCTTCTACAGGAAACATTAGCTTAAGACAGGAAAGAGCAGAATAGATACCATAAAGACTGAATGCTACCTATAGGGAACTACTGAGCTTTATCTTATGGAGAAAGCAGCAAGGAATCACTTAACTTCTTCAAATAAATAACTTCAGGTGTTCAGACCCTGATGTATCATATCCCAAGGTTCAAAAACTACTTACAGATTTGAGGCCAGAGTCTTTGCTATCTCTGAGGAATAATAAAGGAAAACAAGTGCCAGATGAAGGCAAAATTCCCCAATTCAAAAAATAAATGATATAAAAAAATGGATTGTGAAAATTACTTAATATCAATACATGGAAATGTAACAGAACAAAGAACAGAATTCATAAGTAAAATCATGGCAAAATAGTCTTCTTTTTCCTATGAGATTGTTAGGTTAGTTGCTCTTAGATTGGAAAAGCAACTGAAAGTTTGATACCTTTGAAGATGAGATGATGAAAGCATTCTACACATCAGTAGTGTTAGATCTATAGAGGACTGAACAGCTGCATCCAAACTGTGTTGATAATGGATTAATGCTAACAGAGGAAAACTGGGAGAGTTTTACACTTTAAAAAAAGAAAAGACCAAAGAAAAGAAAAATATAACTGCCATCACATGTCTAAAACACAATCATATAAAAGAGGAGACATCTATAACTTTACTTCCCCATGTATAGATATAAGACTAAATGGCAGATGTAATAGGAGCAGTTTGTCAGTTTAATAAATAAGTTAGACGAGGGCTACTCAAGAAAGGGGTAAAATGCCTTTTGAAAAAAAAAAAAGAAACTCATCAGAATAAGTAGATCTTATTATATGGGCATCACTTGAATAGAATGTTAGACACACCCATAATATACTTTTGGGCAGGGTGGGGGGAATGCTATGATTCTAAATATTCTCTAAGTATAACTTTACCCAATGGCAGCTCTCTACTCAGACTTGGGGCAGGGGCAGGGCTCTTCTGATTATTTGGTGAAATGACTATAGAAAAAGCAACACATAATTGGTCCTCACAGTTGAAGATATATTATCTTAATTTCAACCTCAATAATGTTGGCATCCTTATATAATATGAAGACTTTTCATAAGCATTCATGTCAGTCATTCAGCTCAATAATATTTTAAATTTCCTACTCTGGGTAACAAAATCATCACTATAGCCTCCTTGCCAAGCTGTAGTATATATATATTAAGTCAGTAACTTTCAATGTGTGGTCTAGAATCTCTGAGACCCTTTCAGGAGATCCATGAACCAAAATTATTTCTGTAGTAACAGTCAAATGTTATTTGCCTCCTTCATCCTCATTCTCCCATGAGTATAAAGTGAGTGGAGTTTTAAGAGGCTACATGTGTGATATATGAACAGACTGCATGCAGAAGCACATATGGGAATCTAGTTGTCTTACATTAAGCTACACATTGAAAAGACTTGAAAAAATGCCATATAATCCCATTCTTCATATTTTATATTCTATTTTGGAAAAGTTATTTTTTATAAAAATGTTACTTATATTAACAGATTTAGTGTTATTAGCATTAATAGATTTAGCTATTTACACTAATGTATTATTTTAAATGATTTTTTATTTAATAAAACACTGTTTAATAACATATTAAAAACTTTGTTTCAATTTTTAACATAATATTCCATTCAGTTCAGTCACTCAGTCATGTCTGACCCTAGCAGAACATTATGATAATCAACATAAAGAAAACTCTATGAGATCCTCCATAATGTTAAAGAATGTAAAGTTTGGGAGCCACTTTATTAAGCCATGCTAATTATTCTATATTAAAATTTCAAAGGATGCTGGAATCATTTATAGTGCAAATGAGTATTTAAAAAAATAGTCTTTCCTCAAAAGACATTCTAACCAAATAAGTCCTAATTTTTAAAATCAGGTACATATCTGGAACAGGACTGGGTTCAGAAATGAACTTTCATGGGTTAAATAATACCATCTGCATAGAGTCGATAATGCTAATGGTGAATGTAAAATTTAAAAAGCTATAAAGAATGAACCTCAGTTGCACAACTGCAAACTATGATAATATCAATATAACTCAAAATTCACTTTTCCTAAGAACTTGTTACACATAACTCATCAATATTTACATCAATATTAATAACTCTGCAAATAGCATTTAATCCTGAAATAATACCAAGATATGTATACTCCATTTCCAATATTCTCAAGTGATTTTCTATTAATTTCTTTTCTATTTTATCAAAGATTTTAAAATCAGAACTCACTACAAAAACTGAATTTAAGACTTTTAGAATAGTGAGACTTACAAAAGCAAAAGAGGAAAATAAAAGCAGTAAAAATAATAATTCTCTGAATTAAGAACTACCCTCTGCTGCTGCTGCTAAGTCACTTCAGTCGTGTCTGACTCTGTGCGACCCCATAGACGATAGACAGTAGCCCACCAGGCTCCCCTGTCCCTGGGATTCTCCAGGCAAGAACACTGGAGTGGGTTGCCATTTCCTTCTCCAATGCATGAAAGTGAAAAGTGAAAGTGAAGTTGCTCAGTCGTATCCGACTCGACTCTTAGCGACCCCATGGACTGCAGCCCACCAGGCTCCTCCATCCATGGGATTTTCCAGGCAAAAGTACTGGAGTGGGGTGTCACTGCCTTCTAAGCATCATTTAATTAACTACTTGAAACATCTATATATAACAAGGCATAGATAAAATTTATTTACTGATCTGTAAGGTATCCACTCTAATAAAACTTTGCATATGTGGAAATATATAATCCTTATTAATGTGGAAGGCAAGAATCTAACATTCGAGAACCTACAGTTTGTGAAACATTATGGTAGGTAGGTACTTCGTATGTAGTATCTCATAAATCCTTACAGCGGCATTGCGAAACAAAGGTTCACAAGAGTTTAGTAACCTGCCCACAGTCAACAACAGGAAAGTGCACAGAGGCATAATTTCCTTCAGAGCCTTGTAAGTTAGTGTCCTTCTCTTCAAAGAATCCAGTGATATACCAGAGAGGAACAGCAGGCCTGTGCTGGTGATTAAAACAAAAGGCCCAGAATACCTACCAGTCTTGCTTTGTGACTTTAGGAAACAAACTGGGACACTGGTTTGGGGTTTTTTTTTGTTTGTTTGTTTGTTTGTTATCTTTATACATAGTATACCATCCTTACCTTGCAGAACTATGAAGAAACTGGTTATGTCAAGTGAGACAGTTTGGTCTAACTCTATATATAACAGGCATTCAAAACATGGGAGTTTTGCCGTTATTAAAACTACTACTTTCTTGGGGAAAAGTTTCTGTTGAAAGTTCATTTTGACTATGTGATCCTATTAGGACTAAACCTATTGCTACAATTCTGGTTACAGAAAAGCAGCAGCCAAGAAGATGTCTGTACCAATCAAGGATGAGTCCTGATTAAGAAAATAATCTGAAATGTTTATATCTTATCTTCTTCTGGGTAGTTAAAATGTACTAACTTTAACAAGTATTTTTAGAAGTAAGTAAGTCTCAAGAGTATAAAGACTAAAGAGTCTAGCCCAACCAAATTCTTAGGCTTAATCATAGTAACTATGGCGTTGACAAAGAAATTACAGGGAGTCAGAGTTTAAACTTAAAGATGCAAAGTAGGAAAGGAAAAGAAGATTGTACTCAGAAACCTAAGTTGGCTGTTTTATTAGTTCAACATTCACAGAAACACAGAATTACTTTAAATGCAATTCCCCACAGAAATTTTAAAACTCATCTTTAACAAGTTCTCAACATTTCATCCTTTCTCTTATTTCAGCCAATTCTGTATTTGGAATTCTGTATAAGGAACAGATATTGTTTCTGAAGAAATTGTAAATCAGAGTAAATGCCAAAGAATTCTAACCATACTTAAACTGCTTGATGTTTCAAAGCATCAGAACTAAGGAAATATACAGAGCTATTTCTTGGCAAAGAAAGCACACACTGGAGCCAGGTATGTCTGAGTTTAAATCCTGGATTCACTCTTTATCCTGCAACCTTGGACAAATTTCCCAGCACCTCTATAAAACATGTATCTCCAGTGAGCAATAATCCATGAGGCCACCAAAACATTTCCTTCAAGTACCAGCAAAACAGGGGTACCAAAAAATGAGAAAAACCTTTTTTTTTAAGAATTTGATGTTTGAAAAGGACATCAATTCAGCCATAATGGTAAAAATAAAATAAAATTTTATTAGACTTTCTTATATTTGCTGTAGCATGCTTTTAATTTTTACGAAAAGTCTATGGGAAGGGAGAAGAAATGCCTCAGCATTTAACATTTTCAGTGCTTAAGGTCTCTAACAGTTTTTAGTCCAGTACATGAAATATCCACTTACATGCTAAACTGTCCATAAAATCCTGGTTGAAAATCAATAAGCAAGATCAAGCAGGGTGTATCTACAGCTTTTAGAGTGGCTTACAATATACCTGAACAAAGCGTATAAGGCTTTACCTTATTTGGCCCTTACCTCCCTGCTCATCCTTGTCTCTGACCACACCTACTTTGCATATCTTGCGTCTTCACTACAGCCCTCAAAACACACCTTGCTTTTTCTCACACTTAAAATATGTTCCTTACCTTTCGGATCCACTTGAAGAAGTTAAATCTAGTTGTATTTTAAGGTTTGGCTAATGCTCACCCTCCTCTATGAATACTTTTCCTACCATTCTAACTCCCCTATGAAATTTATGACTGACTCATCTATGCCCCACTTTTCTTTGCATATAGTATCATCATAACTAGGTATCTGGGTGCACTTACTTACTGGCATGCCTCCTCTGACTAAACAACAAATTCCCTAAGAGCAAGGCTGCTGTCTAATTCATCCTTTTACGCTTAGTATGTAGCACTGTACCTAGTGCCACAACATATGAATGGATGCAAGCATGAATTCACTCTGACCCTGCAGTTAGGCACATTATGAAAACAATCTTGAGAATAAGAAAATGTTCTTCCAACAACCAGTTTCAGTTATATACTTAAGAATTGTGGTGGGAAACTAAGAAATACAAACTTCACTCTAGATACTCTAAAATAAAAAGAATAGTTTTATGGCTCACTCAGACAAAATTTACATTAGTTTGATGTTTGTAAGTTTCAGTTTACAATAATCACAGCAAAATTGCTATGTATTCAATTATAGCAAGCAGATAGTAAAATTGTCTTTATATCACAATTTTTAAAACAGTGTTACTTTTCAGAATGTCAGAGAACCACTTATGAATGTGGACCATATCTGATAAATAAACTAAGTGTAAAACATTAAGGTAAACAAGACTGATCAAAGAATTAATAGCATGTTAACTTACTTTGAAACTACAGTTAATGAGTATAATATCTAACTACCACAGGTTTAGTCCTCCAATACCTATTTCTCCTATTCCCCAAATTTTTCTCCCCCTTCTGGGAAAAAAAAATACTACCGAGATTTTTTTCTACATTTCTGATACTCTGTGTGATTTTAAAATTCTTCATTTCAATAACAACAGCAAAAATAATCACAGCTGCCATGCAGTATTTACAAATGCTACTTATCATTTCCCTCTAGTCAAGGCTATGGTTTTTCCTGTGGTCATGGATGGATGTGAGAGTTGGACTGTGAAGAAAGCTGAGCACCGAAGAATTGATGCTTTTGAACTGTGGTGCTGGAGAAGACTCTTGAGAGTCCCTTGGACTGCAAGGAGATCCAACCAGTCCATTCTGAAGGAGATCAGCCCTGGGATTTCTTTGGAAGGAATGATGCTAAAGCTGAAACTCCAGTACTCTGGCCACCTCATGCCAAGAGTTGACTCACTGGAAAAGACTCTGATGCTGGGAGAGATTGGGGGCAGGAGGAGAAAGGGACGACAGAGGATGAGATGGCTGGATGGCATCACTGACTCGATGGACATGAGTTTGAGTGAACTCCGGGAGTTGGTGATGGACAGGGAGGCCTGGCGTGCTGCGATTCATGGGATCGCAGAGTCGGACACAACTGAGCGACTGAAATGAACTGAACTTATCATTTTACATATGGTATCCCATTTAAGACTTATACCAACTCCATAATCAATGTATTCTGAGACAGTCCAACCAGAAAACAGGCTCCAGGAGATTCAACTACCTAAAGTCTCACTACCAATAAGTGGGAAAGGAAGGACTTCTGATTTCAAAGCCTCTGCTCTTTCTATTATTACAACAATATGCCACCTCTCTTCATCCTCATCAAATATATTACTCGTCCAGGATTAAAACTGGGTTGACATTATTTGACATTTATATCAGAAAATGAATATAACGCCATGATTGAAAGCAATCGAAACCCTTCAAGATAAACTTTTCATGTGATAGTAAGAGTAATTCACCATTTTTTGAGTAACATCACCAAATGGTGGCATAGAAAGGAATTAAAATAATGTTTCCTTTGTGTGATATAAAAAAACTTACAAACACACAATTCTTTATTGAACAAGTAATATAAAATATTATTTATATTATTTATTATTATTTCCAGATCAGTTTGTTTTTGCAAGTTTATTCTTTCAATCATAGAAACTAACCAAAAATAGTTTGTAAATCAGTAAGTCATTCAACAGATAAAATTTCTGTTTTGAAACTTATTTTCATCAGATATTACTAGATTAACCATGTAATTTATCATTCAAACCTATATACTTTTTGAAGAAGGGACACTTCTAATTATTACAATGTAACAACAGGTTTAACCAGAATTGTCCCAGTAACCAGGACATGTGGACACCCTCACTATTCCCCTATTCATTACACTCACAGCCCTCCTACAACACAGTGGAGAAATTTCCATGGCCACCATGTAAAACCATCTGGCTACATATTTGATCACTGCAGCACAATATTAAAGACATACTTTCTTTGCTAGACACCCATATTTTAAAAGGCTATTCCATTAAGGTAATGCACATTAAGATAAAACTGCAATAACTTCAACTGTACCTCATCCTGAAGTTCATCACCACTTTTAACAGAAGCAAGCATATCATATAAAGTACAGCAAAGATCTTCTATTCTTGTTGCTTCAGCCATTTCGTTTAAAGTTGCATTTAAGTACTTCTCAACTTCACACCACAAAAATGAGTCGTTTGTTTTTTCCACAGGCTTGCAGTTCAGAGTGGAATGCTCCTGAAGGTGGTCAGTCAGAAACTTCTTATAATCCAAGCTTATAGTTTTCTGGGACTCACCATTTATTGGCAGTTCATCAAAGTGGTCCAAATCATGCATGTCAAATGAAAATGCTAAATTTTTACCAAATAAAACTCGATCACCATATTCATCGGTTGTCATCTGGACAAGAGCAGTAAGACTGTCTTTACAAAAATGAGAAGTAATTCGATTAGTAGCATCACAAGCTGCAGTGGCAGATGATGATGGAAAGGGACCAAACATCTGTTTGATAGCCTTTGTTTCCTGGTGGCCAACACAGTCCTTCAAGTGAAATGTCTTGAAGAGAAACGCGGCTGCACTTTCAATGGCTTCTTTCCCATTATCTGTTCCAACTATTCAGACAAAAGAAACAGTATTAGCTTAAATGCATCATGGTTCAAGCTTCCATTTACCAAAAAAAACTACTACAAATATTCCTCTGAGCAAATTCAACAGTGAAAATATAATGATATTTAGATATAGTGAGACAGATGAAGATAACCAATTCAGGAACAGGAAAATCCCTTTAAGGCCATCCCCAAATTCCCAAAGAATGGCATTAGGTAAATAACCCATTAACAGTATTATACGTAAGTTAGAAACTACCCATAATAATCCCTTACCTTTTTCTAAAAACAATTTGAGGCATTAGGTAAGACTTATTTTATTTATTTTTATTTTTTGGTAAGACTTATTTTAAAACCAAGTTTTAAAACTTGATTTGATGACCTAGTTAAATAAATAAGATGCAAAAAAAAATCTGAATTATAGACTTCTGGCGCTGGAAGGAAGGCAGCTCCCACAAGTTACAAATCCATAACCTTCTTTCCACATACCGTACATCTGAGATGGCAAGAACAGATTTATAGTTTTCATTCAAAAATATGTATTACTACATAAATCAACTACACTTCAATAAAAAAGTTTTGAAAATATTTAATACTATCAAGGATATACATGAAAAGAATCTTTTAAAATAAACTCAGTCACACTATAAAAGTTTTTTTTTAATTCTGCTATTGAGAAGAGGCCAAAAGTAAATTCTTATGGAAATAAGAGAAAGTTAAAAGGAGCAGCCCCTAATTTCTTTAAGGCATTAGTATCTCATATCTGATTCTCTCAAAAGGAAGAAGAGTCTATAATTATGTCATAGAATTCAAAGAATATTCTTAGAATAAAAAACAAATTCTATCTGAGAAGGCCTGAAAAGTCAGTAAGACTTCCTAAAGTAATATTTGTAATGTTAGTAATAATACAATTAATACCATCATCTTCTTGAAACCATAGCTCCAATTACATCATTAATCACAAATCTTGAACAGCTTATGAGTTCAATGCCTGCATGTGTGCTAAGTTGCTTCAGTTGTGTAGGACTCTTTGTGACTCTATGTACTACAGTCCACCACACTTCTCTGTTCACCAGATTCTCTAGGCAAGAACACTGGAGTGGGTTGCCATGCCCTCCTCCAGGGGATCTTTCCAACCCAGGGATCCAAACCAGGTCTCTATGTCTCCTGCACTGGCAGGCATGTTCTTTACCACTAGCGCCGCCTGGGAAGCCCCATAAAACTCAGTTATTCAACCTAAACTCCTATACTTTATTTTCAAGTCATGCCTGATGCTGATCCATTCTATTTTACCAGCTTTACTCACTACTATACATTTCCTACTCTAGCCAACAAGAATTTCTTAACATCCAAAACTCAGGTCCTGTTCTTGTTGTTCAGTCACTAAGTCGTGTCCAACTCTTTCCAATTCCATGGAGTGAAGCATGCTAGGACTCCCAGTCCTTAACTCTCTCCCAGAGTTTGCTCAAACTCATGTCTGTTGAGTCGCTGATGCCATCCTACCATCTCATGCTCTGTCGTCCCCTTGTCCTCCTGCCTTCCTCCTGCTGGGTAAGCCCAGCATCAATGAGAAATGCTGATGCTGAGTCAGCTCTTTGAATCAGGGGGCCAAAGTACTTCAGTCCTTCCAATGAATATTTCAGGGTTTATTTCCTTTAGGATTCACTGGTTTGATCTCCTTGCTGTCCAAGGGACTCTCAAGAGTCTTCTCCAGCACTCACCATTCTTTATGATACAACCCTCACGTGTGTACATGACTACTGGAAAAAACCATAGCTTTAACGATATGGACCTTTGTCGGCAAAGTGATGTCTCTGCTTTTAGTGAGATCTCTGCTTCTTCGGGCAATGACTGAAGCCATGAAATTAAAAGATGCTTGTTCCTTGGAAGAAAATCTATGACAAATCCATACAGTGTATTTAAAAAGCAGAGACATCACTTTGCCGACAAAGGTCCATATAGTAAAAATTGTGATTTTTCCAGAAGTCATACATGCAAATGACAGCTGGGTCATAAAGAAGGCTGAGCACTAAGGAATTGATACTTTTAAACTGTGGTGCTGAAGAAGACTCTTATGAGTCCCTCTGACTGCAAGGAGATCAAACCAGTCAATTCTAAAGGAAGTCAACCCTGAAGATTCATTGGAAGGACTGATGCTAAAGCTCCAATACTTTGGCCACCTGATGTGAAGAGCGGACATACTGGAAAAGACCCTGCTCCTGGGAAAGACGGATGGCAGGAGGAGAAGGGGCCAACAGAGGATGAGATGATTGTATGGCATCACCGACTCAATGGACATGAGTTTGAGCAAACTCCAGGAGACAGGACAGGGAAGCCTGGCGTACTGCTGTCCATGAGAATGCAGAGTCAGACACCACTTAGCAACTGAACAACAACTAGGTTTGTCACAGTTCTTCTTCCGAGGAGCAAGCATCTTTTAATTTTGTGACTGAAGTTACCATCCGCAGTGATTTTGGAGCCCAAGAAAATAAAATCTGTCACTGTTTCTACTTTTTCGCTATCTATTTGCCATGAAGGGATGGGACCAAAGGCTTTGATATTAGTATTTCAAACGTTGAGTTTTAAGCCAGCTTTTGCACCCTCATCAAGAGACTCTTTAGTTACTCTTGGTGTTCTCCCTGTTTCTTTTTTTAAGATTTGAAGTCCTTAAAAATTTTTATTATTATTATTATTTATTTGGCTGTACTAGGTCTTAGCTGCAGCATATGTGATCTTTAATTGCTGCATTCAAACTCCTGGTTGCGGCATGTGGGATCTAGTTCCCTGACCAGGGATTTTAACCTTGGTAACAGCAGGTCCTGTTCTACTCTATGCCTATTTCCATGCCTTTATTAAATCTTCCCCAAGGCCTGATCTGCTTCTTGAGAAACCTGTATGCAGGTCAGGAAGCAACAGTTAGAAATGGACATGGAACAACAGACTGGTTCCAAATAGGAAAAGGAGTACGTCAAGGCTGGATATTGTCACCCTGCTTATTAATTTATATGTAGAGTACATCATGAGAAATGCTAGGCTGGAGGAAGCACAAGCTGGAATCAAGATTGCTGAGAGAAATATCAATAACTTCAGATATGCAGAAGATACCACTCTTATGGCAGAACGTGAAGAAGAACTAAAGAACCTTGTGATGAAAGTGAATGAGGAGAGTAAAAAGCTGGCTTACAGCTCAACATTCAGAACACTAAGATCATGGCATCTGGTCCCATCACTTCATGGGAAATAGACAGGGAAACAGTGGAAACAATGGCTGACTTTATTTTTCTGGGCTCCAAAATCACTGCAGATGGTGGTTGCAGCCATGATATTTAAAGACACTTCCTCCTTGGAAGGAAAGTCATGACCAACCTAGACAGCATATTAAAGAGCAGAGATATTACTTTGTCAACAAAGGTCCATCTAGTCAAGGCTATGGTTTTTCCAGTGGCCATGTATGGATGTGAGAGTTAGACTATAAAGAAAGCTGAGTGCCAAAGAATTGATGCTTTTGAACTGTGGTGTTGGAGAAGACTCTTGCAAGTCCCTTGGATTGCAAGGAGATCCAACTAGTCCATCCTAAAGGAAATCAGTCCTGGGTGTTCATTGGAAAGACTGATGTTGAACCTGAAACCCCAATACTTTGGCCACCTGATGCAAAGAGCTGACTCATTTGAAGAGACCCTGATGCTGGAAAAGATTGAAGGCAGGAGGAGAAGGGGATGACAGAGGATGAGATAGTTGGATGGCATTACCAACGCAATGGACATGGGTTTGGGTGGACTCTGGGAGTTAGTGATGGACAGAGAGCCCTGGCGTGCTGTGGTTCATGGGGTTGCAAAGAGTTGGACATGACTGAGCGCCTGAACTGAACTGAACTGAACTGAACTGAACAAGGCCTCTAATTTGTCAAATCCTACCCATGTTTCATAGTCCAGCTGAAATGCCTCTCTCAAGGCAAGTAAAATACTATGTGCATTGTTTTATTCCCTGTTACCTAGCCAAAATAAGTGTCTCAATAGATTTAAACCGTTGAATTCTGGGGACTTTCCTGATGGCCTGTGGCTAAGACTCCACTCCCAATGCAGGGGGCCCGGGCTCCATCCCTAGTCAGGGAACTAGATCCCACATGCCACAACTACGAATTTGCATGTAGCAATTAAAGATCCCACATGATGCAACTAAAACCTAGTGCAGCCAAATAAATAATTAAAAAAAAAAAAAAAAACTACAAACCTTAAAAAAAAAAAAAAAAGAAAGAAGAAAAAGAAACTGCTGAATTATCTGAACCCAGGCCTCAAAGACACCAGACTACTGTTTTTACATTATACCACCTGGTTAGGTACTTTCTGTTGTATCTGATATTTACACATGTGTGTAGAAGACTAACAATTTATGCAAGTGAAGTTAAGCACAAAATATAAGTCCATTATTTAATCTTCAAGTATAAAGTCTATAAAATCTTCCATTATTATAAAGAATTCATAAAACACCATCTGACATATGCTTTCAGTACTTAGGAAAATACATAACAAATATCTTCTAGAGATTAAATAATACCTTTAATTAATTAAACAGCATTTGTGTACATTTTAGTTATTCAGTCTATATATGAGGTTCGGAGAACTTAGGTTTTGGATAAGTTATGGATTGTGATAATTCTATAGACAATTCAACAGGACTGGGACTAAAGAAGTCTGACCAAAAATGGAATTCACATTTGCAAACTCATTCTGTACCTAACATTATAAATGTGCCCTTCAGTAAAGATATTATTTTGCATCTTGGCATTTTCCTTACACAACTTACTAAGAACTTTTAAATTAAGTTATCTCAAGTCTTCTTAACAAAATTATCTCTATTTTATAGATACTACAAGAGACTTTAGATTAAATTTGTGAGAGATCAAATAGCTATTTAGTTAATGAGCAAGATTCAAAGAAGTCTTCTAACTCCTAAATAAACTTTTCTACTATACTACACTTCTAGAAAGTAGATTTATCTCCTAGTCATTTGTTTTTTTTTTAAGTCACTTTTGTGACCCCATGGACTGCAGCCAGCCAGGCTCCTCTGTCCATGGGATTTTCTAGGCAAGAATACTGGAGTGGACTGCCATTTCCCTGTCGCCTGCATTGACAGTCAGATTCTTTACCATCGGGCTTACTAGGGAAGCCCAGATTTACCTCTAATTCTCATTAGAAGTCACTCAGTCCTGTCCGACTCTTTGCTACCCCGCGTACTGTAGCCCACCAGGCTCCTCTGTCCATGGGATTTTCCAGGCAAGAATACTGGAGTGGGTTGCCATCTCCTTTTCCAGTGGATCTTTCCAACCCAGGGATCCAATGCGAGAATAGTCAATTTATTACCAAAAGTGGAATTAACTTAAATGGCTATTATTAGGTCATTGGTTAAATTACATTACAGCCATATATTATATACATTAAACATAACGTGTGTCGCATCTGACTCTTTGCGACATGGAGTAGCCGCCAGGCTCGTCTGTCTAGGGGATTTTCCAGGCAAGAATACGGGAGTGTGTCGCCGTGCCCTCCTCCGGGGGATCGAGAGCCTAGTGGCCTTGTCTCTCCAGTCTCTTATTATCTCCTGTATTGGCAGGTGGTTTCTTTACCACCAAAGCGATCTGCAAAACCCAAACATAATGCAGAGCTCCATGTATCTTGCTATAAAATAATCTCCACAATGTATTAAGTGAGGGGGGAAAAAGTAGGTTATCAGTTCACTTTTGAAGAAAAAACAAACTGCAGATTCATTAGGAACACCTACAAAGATCTAAACACAATTTTCTCAAGGTTTCAAATTTTTAATTTGAGCCTTTTTGTACATCTATAACAATTTTTAGGCAACATACAGATACTTTTAAACTTAGTTCATAATGGTGCTTCACACATATTATTAATAATAGCCTTGCCTAATTACTAATTCTTCTGGATAACCTGCTGTGTGTTGCGCTTTGTGACCCTATGGACTGTAGCCCGCCAGGCTCTTCTGTCCATGGGGGTTCTCCAGGAAAGAATACTGGAGTGGGTTGCCATGCCCTCCTCTAGGGTATCTTGCCAACTCAGGGATCGAACCCAGGTCTCCCACATTGCAGGCGGATTCTTTACCGTCTGAGCCACCAGGGAAGTCCTACTTTACCGCATCTCTAAGGTAGACTGCTAAGAATGAACACAGTTCTACAGCACAAAGGGGTTTCCCAAAATTTAAACTCTGCACCGTGCTATTCAAGAGTCTGGGAGCTGCAATTTTTGAGAAGTATTTGAAAACAGCATTCTTAGCACTACTGACTCTCCAAGAAACAGACGATCACATTTTGAAACTAATGCACTTCCCCGCGGCACTAACGCATAATGAAGACGTGGATCAAGCCGCGTTCAAGTGACTGCACGCACATGCGTGTCTTCCAGCCTGGGGCGGAGACGTGAGTCACTGCGCCCGGTCCGCATGTGATGACGTATCACCACAGGGGGACTGGCTGTTAGAGAACCCCCGATAAGAAGGCAGCTCAGGATTGGAGCAGAGAACTGTGTGCCCAAGGAGGGCAGCAACAAGGGTGCCACCCCAACTTGCTAGTAAAGGCCGCCACGCCCCCCACCTCCCCAGCGATCTTTTAGTGACAGCTAAATGAAGAGTGTCTCTGTAAACAGAGAAAAGATCTGAAGAGAATGAACGCAATCAGGTGTCTGACTTGTCAAAGGTCTGGCAGGTCCCACCCTCCTCTCAACAAAATGCAATTAAAAGGGAAACCTACAGTAACGGAAAGGCTTTTCTGGTTTCTCTAGGAGCCACTTGAACCAGCACACTAGTAATTGGCCACATCGAAAGGCCTGGGAAGGCCTGGGAAAACGCGCGCGGTACACTTCCAGAGCAGAAATCTGTAATAAGTAGCTGTGTCTCGTTTTCTTACACACTATATCCAAAGATGGAACTTTGTTAGATTAACCATGAGGATCTTGTTCACAAATAACCTTCCATTTTTCTCCCATTTCCCTTTATATTTTAAGTACAATTTATAACATGTAATATTTTAAATGATTATTAGGCTGAAACTCTTCGGTCAATTACACCTCTGCCTGTGCTATCTTTGAGCAGAATAGGCATTTTAGGAAACTTAGTTTTGTCCTCAAGATAAAGTCTCAGGAAACAATAAAATATACTCTCAATAATCAATAGACTAAAGTTTGAATGAAACTTAAGATCCCCAATCTTTAAGGAAACCAGTTACCTACCACTTTAACATTTAATCTTCTATGCACAAAACACTAGGACTGTAACCCAGAAAACTGGCTCTATGCACCTAGCAATTTAATTGCAATACATTTAAAGAAACATGCTTAAAAGGTCACTAGGATATTTTAAACTAATAATACTTTCCCTGCCTGCTTGAGTTATATTGACAGAAAATGAGATGTGAAATGCAAAAGTATAAAGATATAATAAGTAACTGATGACTGTAAACATTACAGAACAAATTTTTAAAATTAGAATTTAGTGATTACTACAATCTTAAATCATCCTCAACATACAATTTACTTACATATTTTCCTTTTGAATGCAAAATATTAAGAGTTAAAAGGTTGAAACTTACAGCTTTTTAAACTGCCTACCTAAATAATTAAAAAGGATGAGTAGGAAATTTTAATTGAAAATGAATAAAAAATCTCTATCAACTGTTTACATCGTTAATTGCTAAATATTCAATTTAGAAATTGTCAACAAATGAGTTCCCTGACCAGTTAAACCTTTAATGTATGGGAGAAAGTATTTTACAAATTTTTTGTTTCACATTATGGCCAAACTTTAAACGTCCATTTTACCCCTGACACTTGATAAACTGTAAATACCAAAATATTACAACCCTGCATCACAGAGTTAACTTAAGCTCATTTCACTTGTTAAAAATACCAGCAAGGTAGGAAAGAGGCTATAAACATTTTATATTTGTATAGAAATTAGCTAACTGATAATTATCATTAAATTTACTTTATAAATATGGAAAATACTTGTACCAGCAACTTTCCAAGAACATTATATATAAAAAACACAAGTGATTTAACTTAACAAATTTATGATGTAATAGAGGTAAACAACTATCCATATGGGTTTTGGGGGAATAAACTGAACAATTTACGTGATGCAAATTTTAAATTGCCAAAGTAATGTAGTAATAATGAGTTTCATTATTTTAGAGAAATTATAACTCTGTGCATGAAAGTACTTCATCAAAATCTTGCGTTGAGTTGGTAAAGTATTCAAGAAATGTTCAATGTATTAATTTGAATGAAGTGTTTAAATATTAAGATTATTTCTAGATTTATATAGAAATTACTGCCTTCAGGGTGAGCAAATAATTAAATGAAACAAAATGAATAGAGAAACATATTCGGTACAAAAAAAGGGAGTAGTAACTAACACAAGAGATTAAAAATAGACCAAAACATGCCCCCATGATTTAAAGTCAACTATTTAATTTTACATATACATTTACATATGTGAATACTCATCTTACATGGCAGACTTTTAAGTCAGCATCCAGTCTCTTTATTATCATTTCTACTAAAAATTCTGCATCAAATTACAACCTGACTTCTCAAGCAACCAAATGGCTAACATAAAAGTTTTGATGTTATATAAAAGCTTTTTATAACAAAACCGTATTTTGAACATCACTAAGCAACATCCAGAAAACTAAGATCATGGCATCTGGTCCCATCACTTCATGGGAAATAGATGGGGAAACAGTGGAAACAGTGGCTGACTTTATTTTCGGGGGGCTCCAAAATCACTGCAGATAGTGATTGCAGCCATGAAATTAAAAGACGCTTACTCCTTGGAACGAAAGTTATGACCAACCTAGATAGCATATTCAAAAGCAGAGACATTACTTTGCCAACTAAGGTCCGTCTAGTCAAGGCTATGATTTTTCCAGTGGTCATGTATGGATGTGAGAGTTGGACTGTGAAGAAAGCTGAACGCCGAAGAATTGATGCTTTTGAACCGTGGTGTTGGAGAAGACTCTTGAGAGTCCCTTGAACTGCAAGGAGATCCAACCAGTCCATTCTGAAGGAGATCGGTCCTGGGTGTTCACTGGAAGGACTGATGCTAAAGCTGAAATGCCAACACTTTGGCCACCTGATGCGAAGAGTTGACTCATTGGAAAAGACTCTGATGCTGGGAGAGATTCGGGGCAGGAGGAGAAGGGGATGACAGAGGATGAGATGGCTGGATGGCATCACTGACTCGATGGACATGAGTTTGAGTGAACTCCGGGAGTTGGTGATGGACAGGGAGGCCTGGCGTGCTGTGATTCATGGGATCGCAAAGAGTCGGACACGACTGAGCAACTGAACTGAAGGAAATAGAAACTCTATCCTTGAACAAATCTTATAGCTCACTGAGAATTAACTGACATTTTTTAATTTTTTGAATTCTAAGGGGGGAAAATGTTTTAAATATACACTTGAGCGCTGCATCCATTTATCAGGCACCTAGTAATATTATACTTGGTAATACTATACAGAAAATTAACTGGAAACTTTCAAAAATACCTCTACCAGAGGGCAGTATAAATGGCCTTATACTTAAAGGAGTCGTAATCATTTGTAAATGAAGAATATACTGATAAGCTAGAGCAAATTGTGAAGAGTTGATCCTATTTCCAACTCCTGCCATTGCTACAACAGCCATTTCACTTTCAGCTGTTTTGCCGTATTGCCAAGTAATCTGGACTGCCTGTTTATACATTTGTAAAGTCATCTATGATTTTCATTAAGTTATTCAGCTCTTTCATGTTGCAATTTCTCTTGTGAAAGAGACATAAATATAACACACCTCTGTCCCTTAGCATTCAAAACACAATCTAACTCTGTCCCAAGTTTCCCTCTTTAAGAATTCCTTCCTGATTTACCCTAGGAAGTTCCTGACCTGTTGGCACCACATCACTGGGCATATACATCTATCATAACATTTAACCACTCAGAGCACTATTTGTTTACCAATGGCTACTGGTACATCTAGGTTATAATAAAAGTATTCATTGACAATCATTTACCAGGCTTTAAGGCACTTTGTAGTACTTCTTCACATCACTACAACTACACATAAGAATTACTACTCTCTTCACATTATATAAGAGGAAACAGATTTAGGGATATTAATTAGCTCTCTTATGGCTCAGTGGATAAAGAATGTGCCTGCCAGTGCAGAAGACAGAGATGCAGGTTTGATCCCTGGGTCAGGAAGATCCCCTGGAGGAAGAAATGGGAACCCACTCCAGTATTTTCGCCTGGAAAATCCCATGAATGGAGGAGCCTGGCAGGCTATAGTCCATGAGGTTGCAAAGAGAAGAACACGACAGAACAACTAAGCACAACACACACACACACACACACACACACACACACACACACACACACACACACACACACACAAATTAGCCACCCATTAGTAAATGACAGAACTGAATTTGTACCACATATGTTAACTGATAACTTGAAATTATCTAGGCTAAAAGAAAATATGAAAACTGAAAACGAAACAAAAAGATGGTACAAAAATACAGCTGCAATATCCTAAACAAAATACTACCTTACTAGTGAAGTGAAGTAAAGTGAAGTCACTCAGTCGTGTCCAACTCTTTGCGACCCCGTGGACTGTCACCCACCAGGCTCCTCCGTCCATGGGATTCCCTAGGCAAGAGTACTGGAGTGGGTTGCCGTTTCCTTCTCCAGGGGATGTTCCCGACCCAGGGATTGAACCCAGGTCTCCCACATTGCAGGCAGATGCTTTAACCTCTGAGCCACTAGGGAAGCCCAACATACTAGAGTCATCCATATTTCTAAAAATAAACTATAAGCAAGTAGAGTTTATTCCAGGAATGCAGAGATGATTCAACTATCAGAAATCCTAGCAAAATAATCTACTCTCAAAAAATTAAGAGAGACTCTAATGCTAAGATACGACAGCCAGAAGTAGAGCAGACATGGTGAACAAAAGGCAACAAGTACAAAGAAAAGGACAAGCCATTACAGCCTTAACCCCTAACATTACCAAGCTGAACTCTGCAGAGGGAGGGTGTCAGAGGAAAACAAATAAACCTACTTGCTCCCTGTCACTTTAGTAGGTTTTGATATTTGAGTTGCATACATTCCTAAAACATATATTTATGAATATATAAATGTCATAAAAACATAAATAGGCATGAAACTGATAAATACCAATTTTTAATTATATTTATATCAGTTACCAGAGACTGAGCAAGGTATATAAACAGTTGACCACGTCAGTAAGATTTTATTTTTTAAAAAAAGAAAACTGGAAGGAAAGACAGTCAAGTGTTAAGCTGAAAGGTGAATATACAGGTATTTGCTATATGCATTTAAAATTTTATCAGTCTGAAATATTTCATGGAAACTGATAATATGAAAAGCACAATTTTTATGTTTTTGAATATAATAAGATATATACAATACAAACACAACTCAAAGAATTATCACAAATTGAACACATCTATATAACTTGGGCAACTACTTCTAGAAACAGAATATTATAAGCTCCCTAATAACTTCTCCCACATTCATTCCCAATCACTACTGTCCTGACTTCAGAAAGCTGACATTAGTAATGTCTAGTTTCCAATTTCGTATAAACAGAATCATATGATCTATTCTTCTGTTCAGCTTCCTTAAGTCAACATTACATTCATGAGTTTACAAAGTTACACATAGCTATGATTTATCATTGCTATAAGGTAATCTATATATCATGATTTATCCATGCCACTACTTAACAGTGAATTGGGCTGTTTCCATCATTAGACTATTATAAATAATGTAGCCATGAACACACATGTCTCTGCATATACACTTACATTGGAAACTTATGTACATATTACTTTGTATCAAGATTTAAATTTCACTTGTCCAACCACAGTGGAGCCTATCAAAGTTATTCAAAGCAGTCATACCAATGTAAACTCTAATAGAGGTGGATGAAAATTCTAGTTTCATATTCTTGCGCCTGACCAACAATCAGTACGTCAGTCTTTTTAATTTTAACCATTTTGATGGGTATGTAGTGGCATCTCCCTGATTACTATCAAGGTTGGACACCTTTTCATATTTATTAGCTATTCCATTATCTTCTGCAAAGTGTTCAAGACTCTTGCTCATTTTTATTTACACACAATTATCTGTCCTTTTCTTATTGATTTATAGGACTCATTGTAGACACAAGATATCTTTTTGGTCATATGTTGAAGATATATTCTCCCACTCTATAACCTGCCTTTTTACACTGAAAAAATAAAATGCATCAATTTTAATGTAGTCCAATTTACCAATCATTCCCTTTATGAAAGCTGTTTTTTGTTTAAAAAATTATTCTATATCCAAAGATCATGAAGATATTCTTCTATATTATCTTTCAGATTTACTGTTCTGACCTTCAGTTTCATTTTATAAGTTGCTCTGAATTATTTGCATTGGTACATTTTTTTGTCATATGTACATCTAGTTGACCCAACACCATATACTGAACAATCAGTCATGGCTCACACTTGAAGTCCTTCATGATAAATCAAGTATTCTAATATCCATGGGCTAGTTTCTGGACTCTCTTCCATCTGGTCTGTATGTCTATCCTTGGATCAATACCTCACTGTCTAAATTACTGATCTTTATAATAAATCAATATTATTATATCCAAAGAGTAAGCTCTCCCTCTTTGTTTTTCAAGGTTGACTTGGCTGCTCTTCACCTTTAATTTCCATTTAACTTTCAGATTATCTTGTCAATTTCCATGTGCACACAACTCACAAACACAAACCTGCCTAGATCTTGATTAGATCACACTGAATCTGCAGATCAACTTGGATAAAGATGATAACTTTATTGTTGTGTTTCCATCTTTTGTATATCCCCTTATTGATTTAGGCCATCTTTAATTTCTCTCAATAATATTTTAGTTTTTCATGAAGAAGTCCTATTCATCGTTTGTTAAATTTACTTCAGGTATCTGATAATTTTTAGTACTTTTGTAAATGGTGTTTTTACAAATTTGCTTCTCGTAAAGAGAAATTAAACTGATTTTTACACCGACCCTGATAAATTAATTTTCTAATGACACAGCTATGCCTACGATGAGTAATTAAATAAATTAATATTAAGGGCCAAAAACACTATTTTAAAATAATTTATAGTATTTTCTTCCTCAAGCTAAGTTTTATTATTAAAACATTCTTGAAGGGAGAATAAAACTGTAAAAAAGACACGGGAATGTATCAAATGTAAATCTGAGAGGTAAGAAAGTACTTTAAAATTATACAATTCTTTAAAAGCTGTTACTTGAAAGACACTATCAGCATCACAGGTAGTAAAGACCACAGTTGACTTTTAGTTGGGTTCTCAATATTTCATTTCCTTATTGAACATCTACTATATCCCTCATAACGCATTAGGCACTGGAGTACAAAGACTGTGATTCCTGGAGTTCCTGTATCATTAAGGCATTCACAGTCCATCAGCGAAGCGACTGAGGTAAATATCAAACAATGAGAAAGTACTCTTAAAAAGGTATAGAAGAGATGGCCATTCTAATGGAACACCGTCTATTAACATTAAAAAGAATAACAACATTAGAAGAAGACATGGATGAAGCCTAAGCCATTTCTTCAGAGATGAGACGCATTTTACCAGATGAACACAACAGGGAAAGTTATTCTAACACATAATTACAAAGAGAAAAAACAATGAGCACTGCTCAGCAAAGTATTATAGTAAATATGACATGTTAGGAATAAAGGTTACATGTGACAGAATGGCAAGAAGATTAAATTATTTCAATTCATAAAGGAGTTTTTCTTTTCCCATTCTAAGGAATCTGGTTTAAAAAGTTAATAAAGAAAGAAAGAAAGTGAAGTCACTCAGTCATATCCGATTCTTTGTGACCCCATGGATTGTATAGCCTGCGAGGCTCCTCTGTCCATGGAATTTTCCAGGCAAGGGTACTGGAGTGGCTTGCCATTTTCTTCTCCAGGGGATCTTCCCGACCTGGGTCTCCCACATTGCAGGCAGACCCTTTACCAGCTGAGCCACCAAACTGGGGCTAAAATGAGCTTTGCTTTTTATAAAGATCAGTCTAGTGACAGTAAAGAAGTTGAATAAGAAAGGACGTTTGAGACAATAGGCTACTGCAGTGGTTCAGACCCAATATGGTAAAAGCCTGAACTGGGGCAAGAGCGAATATGTACAGCAAGTCAATTTGAGAACAGCTGTAAAGAAGACTTGACAGAACCTGACCTCTGACCACAAGGAAAGAACCTAGAATTCCATCACGTTTCCATGTCAAACTTTGGGTCCAAGCCTAGAAGTGCCACAACTCAATCACAGGATTCACTGAACTTTGGACCTGTTTCTTCACATACAAAATGATGGGACTGGACAAGATGTTCCCTGATGTCCCCTTGAGCCGAAATACCCATTACTCTGACTCGTCAATATACATGGTCTTAAGTACCTCATACCAACCACTACGCTCAACTGAAATATAAGTAATTTTCTTTTTCTTTATTCTCTTGCTCCACCTTTTTAACACAATTACACAAAAATTACCTGTGTTAAAGGAATGATATAAGAGAAAACACACAGACATTTTTTCCGTAAGACTAATCCTCTTAATGCTGCTAGCTTTAATAAAATTTCCAGTATCACCAGTATTTTTCATTCAGACTAGATGACTACTAGTCAACTACTAATTTCATTAAAGCTAATAGTTATTTAACTTAAACACACCATTAAAAAGAGCACCCACCTAAATCCAACCCCAAGATTTCATCTGTCACAAAAATGTTAAACTTTTGAGATTTTACATCTCAAAATATTCAATTCTTTAAATACATCAGTCAATAGATTAGTCCCTGAGTTTGAATCAGATGTTTTGCTAACAGGCAAAACTCCTAGGATTATATTTAATAGATAATATAAATATATTTAAAGTTATTATATTTTAAATGGCTTTTAAAACAATAATTTTTGACTTGTCAGAGATATTTGCAGAAAGTAATAACAGAAAACTTTTTTAAAATTGTAACTTTCATATCATTTAATAAAGAATTCATTCAGTCATGGTACTGAATTAGCTTAATATATTATACTGCCTTTGCTAGGTATTCTGAAGTATTTTTATAAATTAAAGAAGAGGAATGACATTACAGTTTTTGAAAACTATCTGAGTCAGACACCCCAACCCAAAATCATTCTAACACCTTACAAATGAAGACAGTGAAGCCCAGAAGGGTTAAGATCCTATTCAAGGTAATTTAGTTAGATTGGAGACTTTGCATTTTCACCATGATTTTCCAGTGAACCCAATTGCCACAATATTCTTAAAATATAAAGTATGACTGCATGCCAAATGCTATCACAAATCACATCAGTGTGCTCTATTTTCCCCAGACTTAATAAGCAAACTCAAGTCTTACCAAAATCCTTGAATTTCAAAACATTATCTCACTGCAAAAACATATATGACATTCATTTTATATTTTCACAACATAAAACTATGAGGTCATTAAATTTAACATCATACTATATTGCAAACCAATGATAATTGAATGATACATCAAAGTCAAATTATCTGAATAATAAATTCAAAGATTTGATGATCATAAATGAAAATTCTTCATGTATATGAGATAAAATGGAAACAGCTTCCAAAATTGGTGAAAGGAAGAAAACTGTCAACCAGCATATGGTGAAGTAAGAATCTAAATTCTCCTTCTACCAAGAAATCACCTGAAAAAAATTTTCATTTATTTGTCAAGTGAACTTTCATTAAGACTCTAAAATACACCAAGCACATAAGCACCGGGGATGGCGTGTGTTGAACAAGAAGAATAAGATCCTGTTCCAAACAAAACAAAGGCAATAAATAAGCAAAATATCAGATAATAATAAATGTTGTGGAGAAAATGTTACCAAGGGTTACAAGATAAAGAATGGGTAATCATTTGAGATTAGATGATCAATGAGAGTCTCATTAAAGGAATAACTTCAAAAGTAACAAGAAAGGATCTACCCACTCTAAGACTAGGACAAAAGAACATTCTCAGCACAGGGAAGAGCATGTACAAAGAACTCCAAACAGGCACCAACCTGGTGGGCTTGGTTAAGTGAGAAAGGCTGTATGTCTGTGAAGCAGTTAGGAAAAGCAAGGATGACTCCTGATCAGAGAGAAAGATGAAGGCCAGATCGCACAGAGCCACAGTTATCAGTCTCAAGCTTTTGTATGTAAAAACCTGAATTTGAAGTTAGAAGTATGCTAGTGTTAAAGTATGCTTTTTAGTTATCAGAGTCTGGAATGCAACAATGAATTTCAATGAATAAACTCAGATGCTTTACCAAAGAGTCATTTGTTTTGTTTTGCTCTCTTCCATCTTGGCAAAGTAGCCTGAGTAAAAGCTACATGGCTTTTAAGTTTCCTTTCAGCCATGGGACAATTTTAATTTACCCTATCCTTATTTCAGTAAAGACAGTGGTTTAAAACTCTAAATAGATTTCTATAGATCCTTCAAATTTAATTTTATTATACTAATTAGCTTACTTCTGCATCCCTGAATCCTAAGCTCTTTGATAGATAAGACTATCTTATAATTATGACTACTTTTCTGGAAATTTTAGTATATAGTTTAAAAAGAATCTATTTTTTGAACTTTAGTGGTTGAAAAAAAAAAACAAAAACAAGACTATACCTATTTGTTTTGCAGCCTGTAATATAGCTTTTAAGTCTTCATTTACTCTTTGCATTTCACTCTTCTCCAGTTTTTCATTCAAAAATTTTACAATCTTCATCCATGTCAGGTCCGAGCCTACAATTTGTTCATGAAGTTTAGATCGCTTCATCTGAAACAGATAGCATAATACAGAAACATACTGGTTAAAAGTTTTCTTGAATCTATCATTTATCACATATATTTTTCATTAATCATACAACTTGGCACCTTCTACAAGAATGCAAAATTGTTATCTACTTACATCCAAATTTACAGCTCCCAGAAGGAGCTTTATTTAAATGTGATTTAAAAGGACCTCATTTATTCAAAGATATGTTTTTAAAAGCTTCTTTTTCTATAGTTTAATCACAATGAATACTCATTATGAAATAATTTTCATATGGCAAAGTAAAAAGCAAAAAGTCCAACATCCAGATAACAATTGGTAACATACCACAAACCTCTTTTCATTTTCCTGCTTGTTTTCTACATAGCTTAGACCATACTGTATATAAGAGCTTTATGTCATGCTTTTTGATGAAAGGTATTTAAAGAAAATGGAGAAGGAGGTGGCAAAGTATAAGACAGTTAGAAAGCATCACTGCCCCAACTGACATGAATATGAGCAAACTCCAGGAGATGGTGAAGGATGGGGGAAGCCTGCGTGCTAAAGTCCATGGGGATCACAAACAGTCAGACATGACTCAGGGACCGAACGACAGCAACAAATGATGGGTTCAATATATTCAAATCAGTATTGCTTTCCTAAGGTAGATCCTACAACAGGTTAGGAATCCAGGAGATTCTTATCTGTACATACTCTTTCCATGAGACTATAAATCTTTCCAGTCTCAAGAACTGACACAGAAAGCTGTAAATATTTTACTTCATATCACTGAACTTGATCCCTGGATTAAACTTCGTGACATCCTCTGACCAAATGAAAAGCAGTGAGTCAGATGTTATTCCTGTCATTTAGCTGCTAAGTCATGTCCAGCTCTTTAATTTTACCCTTGGTTGTACTGATGATTTTGGACCCAAGAAAAAAATCATGGATTTACCAAATGAATGTTACCAATTGTTTTCTTGGGCTCCAGAATCACTGCAAATGGTGACTGCAGCCATGAACTTAAAAGACATTTGCTTCTTGGAAGAAAAGCTATGACAAACCTAGACAGCATATTAAAAAGCAAAGATATTACTTTATCAACAAAGGTGTGTACAAAGCTATGGTTTTCCTGATAGTCATGTATGGATGTGAGACTTGGAAAATGAAGAAAGCTGAGCACCAAAGAATTGATGCTTCTGAACTGTGGTGCTGGAGAAGACTCTTGAGAGTCCCTTGCACTGCAAGGAGATCCAACCAGTCCACCCTAAAGGAAATCAGTCCTGAATATTCACTGGAAGGACGGATGTTAAAGCCGAAACTCTAATACTTTGGCTACCTGATGCGAAGAACTGACTCACTGGAAAAGACCTTGATACTGGAAAAGATTGAAGGCGGGAGGAGAAGGACTGAGCGACTGAACAGAACTGAAAGTAAAATTTACCATTTTTTAAAATGCACACGGAATTGAGAAAAGGAATGCCAAATATCTGCCCATATTTTATATTTATAATCATTTTATCTAAAACAATGTACCTGTAAGTCAGCCACTTCTTCATTATAATTATCTTGCTTGGTGACATTTGAAAAGGAGCGCAAGGCTCCTGTGAGTCGAGGTAAAGCCATCTATTATTCAATCAGTGATCCATACAACGAGAAACTTGAAACTGAAACAAAACAAGATGATATTTAACTGTAGAGAGGTGGTGGGAGAGATAATCACATTCAACAAATTAGCCTGTATTTAAAATAAAAAAAAAAAACACTTAAGCAATTGCTACCAATGCTGAAAAGTTCTCTTGACACATTTTCTACCCACGTAGTTCTTTTATAACACATTGTCTTATAGGTGGGGGAAAAAAAAAAAAACAGACAAAAAAAACACCAACAACACTTGTTTGTGGGTACTACTATAACATTCCTTCAAATGAACTGTACAGATTTCCAAGTATGACAACTACTAACAATGACAGAGATAGAAGCATTTGCCCATCTTTTCTCCAATTTCATTTTATGGTCATTGATTTCATCTCACATAATCTCTTATTTTTTGTCTCACTGGCTTTTTCCAGTTACATGCATTTGTATTACTTGGGAGTGCTCTTCTGATGTTCATACAATTGCCTCCTTAAACAAAGTTCTTGGCTTAAAAAGACCACTCAATCACAGACAGGGCAGCTACCCAGCTACTGTCTATCATAGTACAAAACTCCTATTCTCTTTACAGGCACTAATTAATATTTGATAGTCTCTTATTTACTTATTTGTGGAGAAGGAAATGGCAACCCACTCCAGTACTCTTGCCTGGAAAATTCCATGGATTGAGGAGCCTGATAGGCTACAGTCCATGGGGTCTCAAAGAGGCAGACACGACTGAGCACTTATTTATATATTGTCTCACCCGACAAAGAGTAAGCTTTGTGACCAAAAAAAAAAAAAAAAGACCTTCATTTCACTCATCTCCGCTAGCAAACACAACAGTAAAGCAATATGTGTGGCAGTCAATAATGTCTTGGTTGGACCTCCCTGGTGGCTCAGTTGTAAAGAATCTGCCAATGCAGATGTGGGCTCAATCCTGGGGTTGGGAAGATCCCCTGGAGAAGGAAATGGCAACTCATTCCAATATTCTTGCCTGGGAAATCCCATGGACAGAGGGGCCTGGTGGGCTATAGTCCATGGGGTCGCAAAGAGTCAGACATAACTTAGCAACTAAACAACAATTATGTGGTTAATAATAGAAGGACGAAAAACTGAGAAAAAGTAATCATGGTAATATGAAGACCAAAGAACCAGAAAACAATCAGAGCAGCTGAAGAAGGGGAGAATTCCCAGGCAAAGAAAAAAGTCAGATGATCTGATCTAATCTCCTTATCTATATGCTAACAACTAAACAACTAGTCTTCTGGCAGATAGACTATTTATTATGAAGCGAGTCCTCACCTTTGGATTACTCTTAGAGGGCTATCTTGGTTTAAGATACTTATCATAATAAAACTATAATATATACATTTATAAGGCAAGGCTCCCTGGAGAATGTCACATAAGCTATGTGTGTGTGTCCTCAGTTGTGTCTGACTCAGCAACCCCATGGCCCCTCTGTCCATGGGATTTCCCAGGCATGAATATTGGAGTGGATTATCAAGCCCTTCTTCAGGGGATCTTCCCAACCCAGCGACTGAACCAGCATCTTGTATCTCCTGCATTGGCAGGTGGGTTCTTTACCACTAGTGCTACCAGGGAAGCCCAAGCTATGAAAGTTGTCAAACAGAAATAATTCTGCCCCACTTGGGACATTTGGCAGTATCTGGTGACACTTTGGGTCACTGGGGAGTTGGGTGGGTACAACTGTCTTCTGGTGGGTAGGGCCTATTGACACTGCTAAACACACTATAAAGCACAGGACAGGCTCCTCACAATAAAGAAGTATCTAGCCCCAAATGTCAATGGGGCAGAGCTTATTAGGATTTCCACTCCAGACTCTAAAAATAGAGATGTTTTGTAACCCAAGCACTCCTCAATGTGTGAAAAGACCTATACACCTCAATTAAGAGACCTCACTAATTATTCTAAACCAAAGAGTATCTGTCGATTAATGGGACTGGAATAGCAACGAGGACACCATACAGGATGCCTCAGACCACTCCCTGTTTCTGCTCTTCTTGACTGCATACATCCTTGAAGTTATTATAAAATTTTATTTTCAGTAAAATCTCCAGTTCCTACATTAATCAGATATTAAAAAATTATATGAAATGTTTAACAAAATAAGAGAATTTTTAAAAAATGAAGAACAGTAAAATGACTAGGCAAATTGGAAAATATAACTTTTAGAAATAAAACTACATATTTAAATTTAAAAAAAAACAATAATGAGTTAAATAATAGATTAGATACAGTGGAAACAAAAGTGGTGATCTGCACGAGAGAGAGATCTGAATAACCTAGTATATTGTTACAACTAGACCAAGTATAAATTAAGTAGATCAAAGAGAAAGAAGCCCAAATATATCAATACCCACAATAAATGCAAACAAATTAATCTTAACACCCAAAAGACTGACAGCCTGAATTACTAAACAGCAATCAAGTAAACACTAGAGCTATACCTAAACCAGGACAGAGAAAGGTTGAAAGTTAAAAGATGGAATAAGATCCTTCTGTAAATGATGACCAAAAGTAGCTAGTGGCTACATCAATAGCATCAGATCAGATAAAACAGACTTTAAAACAAAAGGTATTATTAAGGATAGGGAAAAAAAAAACCCTCTCTACACAATATTAGAAGTTATAATTACTAAGGTATAAAAATTTTGAATTTGCATGCCTCAATAAAAATTAAACCTCAACATGCCTCAATGTTAATTAAAACAGACTTCCAGAAAAAAGTAACAAGTCCAACATCAAAGTGAACGTTTAATAATTGATCACTTATTGATAGGTCAAATCAACATCAACAAAGAAATGGAAGTTGAGCAGTGAAATTAGTAAATTTAACCTAAAATAAATGAAAATATATATTCATTTCAAGTACATTTGTAACAATTTTAAATGGCCTATGTATCAGTTCAGTTCAGTAGCTCAGTTGTGTCCAACTCTTTGCAACCCCATGAATCGCAGCACGCCAGGCCTTCCTATCCATCACCAACTCCCAGAGTTTACTCAAACTCACGTCCATCGAGTCAGTGATGCCATCCAGCCATCTCATCCTCGGTCGTCCCCTTCTCCTCCTGCCCCCAATCCCTCCCAGCATCAGGGTCTTTTCCAGTGAATCAACTCTTCACATGAGGTGGCCAAAGTACTAGAGTTTCAGCTTCAGCATCATTCCCTCCAAATAAATCCCAGGGCTGATCTCCTTCAGAATGGACTGGTTGGAATTCCTTGCAGTCCAAGGGACTCTCAAGAGTCTTCTTCAACACCACAGTTCAAAAGCATCAATTCTTCAGCACGCAGCTTTCTTCACAGTCCAACTCTCGCATCCATACATGACTGCTAGAAAAACCATAGCCTTGACTAGATGGACCTTTGTTGGCAAAGTAATGTCTCTGCTTATCAATATGCTATCTAGCTTGGTCATAACTTTCCTTCCAAGGAGTAAGTAAGTGTCTTTTAATTTCACGGCTGCAATCACTATCTGCAGTGATTTTGGAGCCAAAAAAATAAAGTCAGCCACTGTTTCCACTGTTTCCCCATCATCTATTTCCCATGAAGTGATGGCACCAGATGCCATGATCTTAATTTTCTGAATGTTGAGCTTTAAGCCAACTTTTTCCACGCTCCTCTTTCACTTTCATCAAGAGGCTTTTTAGTTTCTCTTCACTTTCTGCCATAAGGGTGGTGTTATCTGCATAACTGAGGTTACTGATATTTCTCCCAGCAATCTTGATTCCAGCTTGTGCTTCTTCCAGTCCAGCGTTTCTCATGATGTTCTCCGCATAGAAGTTAAATAAGCAGGGTGACAATATCCAGCCTTGACATACTCCTTTTCTTATTTGGAACCAGTCTGTTGTTCCATGTCTAGTTCTAACTATTGCTTCCTGACCTACATATAGGTTTCTCAAGAGGCAGGCCAGGTGGTCTGGTATTCCCATCTCTAGTAAATCTCAACAAATATCAGAAAGTTAAGTATCGTACAGACTCCGGACAACAAAATTTGCAGAAAAAGAGCAAATGTTTTAGGTGTGGCAGGGAGCCTCTGCTGTATATTCTTTTTTAAAAAAAATCATTCTTGGGCTCAGGGTAACCAAATTAATCTGCTGACTCCAGATATAGTTCACATTTTCTGAATAAAATACAATTAGATTAGAAATCAGAAACACAAAAGATTAAAAAACACAGTTGTTTGCATTGCAAATCTGTAAGTAAAGGCTATGATTCGGGTGAGGTAAAAACCAGCTGGATTCTCCACATCACAATAAAGAATTTCAGTCAGAAAAGCAAAATGATCCAATGTGCAAATAAACTCCCTCACTGGCTGACTTTAAATTTCAGCTACCCACTGGGAATGAATTTAGGAGAACATTTCTGGAAATAAGATGATTCAAAGAATCACACTGGGATTTTTCTAACATGACATAACATACTTTCTGGAGCATCTGGAAGAATAAATGAAAGCAAGAGTCAGTGGACACAGCATTGAGGTTGTGAGACTTTAGTGTAAACTACAATCACCCGGAGGGCTTCTCAAACTGCTGAGCTTCACCTCGCTACTTTTCACCCCCAATCTTCTATTCAGGAGACCAGATGGCATTGAGATGGGACACAAGGATCTTATCTTCCCAGCAAGTTCTCCAGTGGTGCAGCAAGTCTAGTACCACACTTGTAGAACCACTGTTTCAGAGGCGTTATCTTTTATTCTGAAGTCACCATCTCAGTCCTGTCTCAAACCAACAGTAACCACGAAGTTTCCACCTATGTTAAGAACTCAGCAGCTTAAGTTAGGTGCACAATCTGTTTCCCAGCAGTCCTTCTCAAAGAGGATCTGTGAGAGAAGTCTTACTGAAAGTGAAATGAGTGACTTTTTTCTCAATTCTCCTACAGATGGAACATAGTTAATATCATCCATTGAGTAGTAAAGCATAAAATGTATGCCTTAGGGCACTGGAGTTTAAATTCTCTACCTAGACTGAGAGAATTCTATTCAAAGATAAGAACTCTATTCATGACTGACAAGTCAGAAGTCTTTAAAGAAAGGTCTTGACACTAAACTGAACAGTATTCTGCCTCAGAACCTACCTTTTAACCATACATGTTGCTGCTGCTAAGTCACTTCAGTCGTGTCTGACTCTGTGCGACCCCATAGACGGCAGCCCACCAGGCTCCCCCATCCCTGGTGCTTTCAAAATATAGTATCAGAATAAGAGACACGTGATACATGGGATATTCTACCTCAGGCAAGGTCTTAAGAATTAACGGAGTTTGGTATCACTACTTTCATTATTTTGACCTATCTCACAGTAATCTGAATGTCCTGTCCCTCTCTTTAAAAAGCAAGGAGTAATAGACTTCATTGATTTTTATTCTAATTCACCAATCCAACAAATCCTAACAAAACAACAAACTGCTCACACCCAAACTCTAAGAAGAGATCTAACAGTAGGGCCTGGTAATGAGGTCACACTGTTAGACTCTACACTAACAAGAAACTTTAAAGCTCCCCGAGGGATCATCAAAATAATCAGTATGAATTATACTTCTCAAAAAATGAAATAAAGCACATTCCTTGATTTTTGTTTATTTGGTTTTATCTATTTTATTCCTCAAGTTAAATGACTAAGACTGTAAAATATAATAGTTCACTTCTTCATGCTGCTGCTACTAAGTCACTTCAGTCGTGTCCAACTCTGTGCGAACCCATAATGGCAGCCCACCAGGCTCCCCCGTCTCTGGGATTCTCCAGGCATGAACACTGGAGTGAGTTGCCATTTCCTTCTCCAATGCATGAAAGTGAAAAGTCAAAGTGAAGTCGCTCAGTCGTATCAACTCTTAGCAACCCCATGGACTGCAGCCTACCAGGCTCCTCTGTCCATGGGATTTTCCAGGCAAGAGTACTGGAGTAGGGTGCCATAGCTACCTATAAATCATTTATTCACAAATATTTTAGTATCTCCTATCTAGCAGGAACTATGTTAAGCACTGGGTATAAATAAGGCTTACACAACTCTGTTCTTCAAAACCCATTGTATCCTATACCAGTAAAAAATCACCAAACATTTAAGGGTACCGGAAATGCATAAAGGTCAAATGGAGAAAATAAATTTTAAATCTTATGGTTATTCATTTAATCAGCAAATATCTACAGATCACCCACAATGTATTAGATACACTGCAAGGATCTAGAGATTAAAAAAAGGAGAAAAAAGAAAAAACAGTTCAGGTATGACTGCCTCTTGCCCTAGATAACAAGTATACAATACAGTTGAAAAGAAAGAAAAACAGCCGCAATAATTATGCAGCTATAACTGCAGGAAGACAAGGGAGAAACACCTAAGAGGGTGGAAACGAAAGTAGGTAAGAAGGAAGGAAACTGAAATTTAAAGGACTTGAGTGAGTTGGTCTGATTGGGGAAAAAAGGTTATTCCAAGGTAAATATATAAAGAGGAAAACTAAACCAACAGATTATTGCTTAAAAAACCCTATAAAATAGTGCATTTGGAGACTCATGAAATTAAAGATGTAAACAGAGACCCAACAGCATGGCTCAATTTAAGCACTTTTTATCCTACTAAAAAATGCAACATATTATAGAAAAATGACTCAGATATAAGTGTAGTGAACAGATTAAAGGTGAGGTCAAATTGGAGACAAGCAAACTATTTGGAAATTTATTTCAATAAACTAGGTGAAAGACAGAGGATACAAGTGAAGCAAGAAAGGACAGAAAAGGATGGATTTGAGAAATGTTTCTATTTGGGAGACAGAATAAATTCACGGACAGGATGTGAAGATAAAGGTCGAAGAGGCAGGACACCCACCTCTCTAGCTCAGGAAAGGCAGAACTGCAGAGGGTATGCAGAGAAAGCATACTGGAAGAGGAAAAATGATTAGTTCTGCTTTGGAAAATTTTGATCATGGGCCATCAAGTGGGATATACGGTTTAGGGTTTCCTATCAGAGGTCTGCAGCTAGAAGGACAGAATTTAGTGTTATCCTTTCAATGTAGTTAAAAGCATGGTTGAACATACTCGTTTATGTCAAATTATTTATATAGACCTGCAGACTCTCTTCCTAAGAAAACAGACATACACACATATAAACATTTTGTAATTCATCTCAGAGGATGCATGAAAGCCATGAACCCATCCATGTATCCTGAAAAAACCTCTTGAGAGCAGACAGTAGAGGGCCAAGGATCAACAAAGAGCTGTCATATGAAAAAAGTGGTATCACAAGAGAAGGTTTCAAATGTTATGCTACATAGTCCAGTGCACTCAGCCACCGAAGTCTTAGATGACTTTAGTACACACATTTTCAAAAAGAATGGTGGAAGAAAGCACATTTCAGTAGGTGAAACATAAATGGAAAGGAGGAAAATGGGTACTATTCCCTATTCCTTGAAGTACCCCTCTATGGTTATCTGAATGAGCCTTTAGACTGTCAATTAGATATATTGACAGATACACAGAAACAGATAAACAGAAACTGTTCTGAAGTTAACCGCCCTTTTTAACATTCAAATAGGGAAGAAAAATATCTGACAGGAATGTATTTTCCTTTGTGAAATAATATTAATCAATAATTGGTAAGCTAGAATTCTAGTACACATTATTCTGAAGTAGCATATTAAAAATTATAAGATTTATTTTTCACATTCCAAACCCATGTTTCTCAACTCTAAAAAGGGTCCAACTGCTTGATAGCAACTTTAGGAAAATACAGTTACAATATTTTTAATTACAAATAAATAACAAAAGCTCAAGAAGGAACAAACTATATTTCCTAATAAGTATAAAGTCAAGCAATTGCTTGTTGGTGATCATGAATACCAGGTAATTATTAGGAGGGGAAAAAAAAAAAGTAAAAGAGATATAATGTAGGTAAAGGATAAAAACACTGAAAAGATGGATGAGGCTGTGAATGGAGCAAAAATTAGAATTTAAGATTTCAATAGCTAAAACAGAATTATATGCCCACATACAATACCTTTTAGAAAAAATAAGCTGAAATATTTATATTTTAATTCACCTATTTAAAAAAATCAAGTTGTAATATAGATATATTAACACTGTTAAAATCAGAATTCAGAAAAATAAGCCTTAATAGATATTTTATATATATATATATATATATATATATATATATACACACACATATATATAAAATCCTCTATTATACCATTTCAAAAGGGGGTGATTTTTTTCTCATGGTAAATCCTAAAGAAAAATTTTAGTTACTTGTACTGAACTTGTATTCCTTACTTGTCTTGTACCTTATGTCACCAATAGGTTAATGTGAAGTCACATCTTAGGTATATTTAATTATTAAACAATGGAGACCAAATACAAGGTATAGACAGATACAAACAATAATGCTAGAGATTCTGTCCACTATTTCACATACTCAATACATGCTCTTGAGTGAACGGGGGTGAGCAACAAGAATATGATGCTCCCTTAAGTCTGTTTCAATAACAACATTCATATCCAACTGAGAATCCTGCTGTACTGCAGGACTCCAAGATTTAAACCCAAGTTCCCTTTTTAAAAAAATATACAACATGGCCATTAAACACAAGCCAACTTTTTCATCTTGTTCATCCTCAGAAACTACAATATGTCCCAAGTTTGGAGGAAAAATGTGGCTGTATATGACATATTGAGAGACAGTAGGTTTTGACAACCTGGTGTCTTCCTAAAGGACTTTCAAGGGAAATTTGTAACTATTCATAACCTTCACCAAACAAGTTCACTTTAGATCTTAACTCATTGATTCTTGAATAGTTTCCAATCAAATTAGGAAACACACCTGGAACATGGAGCACTGAGAAAGCACAGCAAAGATAAATAAGTACATACATATACATTTCTTTTTATGAATCAAAATCTAAAAGATGATGCTGTTAGTGCTACACTCAATATGCCAACAAGTTTGGAAAACTCAGCAGTGGAAAAGGTCACTTTTCATTCCAATCCCGAAGAAAGGCAATGCCAGAGAATGTTCAAACTACCATACAATTGTATTCATTTCACATGCTAGCAATGTAATCCTCAAAATCCTTCAAGCAAGGCTTCAACAGCATGTGAACAGAGAAATCCCAGATGTACAAGCCAGATTTAGAAAAGGCAG
Source organism: Ovis aries (assembly GCF_016772045.2). Lineage (NCBI taxonomy): Eukaryota > Metazoa > Chordata > Mammalia > Artiodactyla > Bovidae > Ovis > Ovis aries. The sequence continues at coordinate 36,379,949 of NC_056061.1, read as the reverse complement.
AGGAACCAGAGATCAAATTGCCAACATCCACTGGATCACAGAAAAAGCAAAGGAATTAAAAAAAAAAAAAAAAAAGTGCTTCATTGACTACGCTAAAGCCTTTGACTATGTGAATCACAACAAACTGTGGAAAATTCTGAAAGAGATGGGAATACCAGACCACCTAACCTGCCTCATCAAGGTATCTGTATGAAGGTCAATAAGCAACAGTTAGAACTGGACATGGGATAACAGACTGGTTCCAAATTGGGAAAGGAGTACATCAAGGCTGTATATTGTCATCCTGCTTATTTAACTTATATGCAGAGTACATCATGAGAAACGCTGGACTGGAAGAAGCACAAGCTGGAATCAAGATTGCCAGAAGAAATATGAACAACCTCAGATATGCAAATGATACCACTGTAATGGCAGAAAGTGAAGAGGAACTAAAGAGCCTCTTGATGCACGTGAAAGAGGAGAGTGAAAAAGCTGGCTTAAAACTCAACATTCAAAAAACTGAGATCATGGCATCTGGTCCCATCACGTCATGTCAAATAGATGGGGGAAACGTGGAAACAGTGATAGACTTTATTTTCCTGGACTCCAAAATCACTGCAGATGGTGACTGCAGCCACGAAATTAAAAGATGTTTGCTCCTTGGAAGAAATCCTATGACAAACTTAGCGTATTAAAAAGCAGAGACATTATTTTGCCAAAAAAAGGTCCATACAGACAAAGCCATGGTTTTTCCAGTAGTCAGGTATGGATGTGAGAGTTGGACCATAAAGAAAGGTAAGCACCGAAGAGTTGATGCTTTTGAAGTGCGGTGTTGAAGAAGACTCTTGAGATTCCCTTCAATAGCAAAGAGATCAAACCAGTCAGTCTTACAGGAAATCAACTCTGAATATTCATTGGAAGGACTGATGCTGAAGCTCAAATACTCTGGCCACCTGATGAAAAGACTCAACTCACCAGAAAAGACCCTGATGCTAGGAAAGATTAAGGACAGGAAGAAAAGGGGGCAACGGAGGATGAGGTGGCAAGAATACACAGAAGAACTGTACAAAAAGATCTTCACGACCCAGATAATCATCTAGAGCCAGACATCTTGGTATGTGAAGTCAAATGGGCCTTAGAAAGCATCACTACGAACAAAGCTAGTGGAGGTGATGGAATTCCAGTGGAGCTATTTCAAATCCTGAAAGATGATGCTGTGAAAGTGCTGCACTCAATATGCCAGCAAATTTGGAAAACTCAGCAGTGGTCACAGGACTGGAAAAGGTCAGTTTTCATTCCAATGCCAAAGAAAGGCAATGCCAAAAAATGCTCAGACTATCTCCCAATTGCACTCGTCTCACACGCTAGTAAAGTAATGCTCAAAATTCTCCAAGCCAGGCTTCAGCAATATGTGAACTGTGAACTTCCAGATGTTCAAGCTGGTTTTAGAAAAGGCAGAGGAACCAGAGATCAAATTGCCAACATCCGCTGGATCATCAAAAAGCAAGAGAGTTCCAGAAAAACATCTATTTCTGCTTTATTGACTATGCCAAAGCCTTTGACTATGTGGATCACAATAAACTGTGGAAAATTCTGAGAGAGATGGGAATACCAGACCACCTGACCTGTCTCTTGAGAAACCTATATGCAGGTCAGGAAGCAACAGTTAGAACTGGACATGGAACAACAGACTGGCTCTAAATAGGAAAAGGAGTACGTCAAGGCTGGATATTGTCAACCTCCTTATTTAACTTCTGTGCGGAGTACATCATGAGAAATGCTGGACTGGAAGAAGCACAAGCTGGAATCAAGATTGCCGGGAGAAGTATCAATAACCTCAGATATGCAGATGACACCACCCTTATGGCAGAAAGTGAAGAGGAACTAAAAAGCCTCTTAATGAAAGTGAAAGAGGAGAGTAAAGTTGGCTTAAAGCTCAACATTCAGAAAACGAAGATCATGGCATCTGCCCTCATCACTTCATGGCAAATAGATGGGGAAACAGTGTCAGACTTTATCCTGGGGGGCTCCAAAATCACTGCAGATGGTGACTGCAGCCATGAAATTAAAAGACACTCCTTGGAAGAAAAGTTATGACTAACCTAGATAGCACATTGAAAAGCAGAGACATTACTTTGTCAACAAAGGTCCATCTAGTCAAGGCTATGATTTTTCCAGTCGTCATGTATAGATGTGAGAGTTGGACTGTGAAGAAAGCTGAGCACCGAAGAATCGATGGTTTTGAAGTGTGGTGTTGGAGAAGACTTTTGAGAGTCCCTTGGACTGCAAGGAGATCCAACCAGTCCATTCTGAAGGAGATCAGCCCTGGGATTTCTTTGGAAGGAATGATGCTAAAGCTGAAACTCCAGTACTTTGGCCACCTCATGCAGAGTTGACTTATTGGAAAAGACCCTGATGCTGGAAGGGATTGGGGGCAGGAAGAGAAGGGGACAAACAGAGGATGAGATGGCTGGATGGCATCACTGACTGGATAGACCTGAGTCTGAGTGAACTCTAGGAGTTGGCTATGGACAGGGAGGCCTGGCGTGCTGTGATTCATGGGGTCTCAAAGAGTTGAACACGACTGAGCAACTGAACTGAACTAAACTAAACTAAAGATTGCTAGTTAACCATTTTTACAGTAGATACCAGGAAAATCATGGTAGTCATTGATTGATTAATAAAAATGACATCTGTATAGGTTGAACATCGTTATTTTTCAGTGATTTATAAAAATCTCCACCTAAGTATAAATAACAAAGTATCTGGGTCACTAAGTACTAGCTGTTGATTCCTGATCTTAACAGTACTTTTAATAAAATTATCTGTACTGTCTAATGTCAATGAGTTTTCAAAGTAGTCTTTTCCATATAAGTGACTTCTAGATATAAACCTGTCATCTTACTTTAAATGTTCTCTTCACCAAGGTAATCAGTACCATTTCTTTCCACCAATACCCCTCATTAAGCCTTGGCTTATATCCTGTCACAGAGAAATATGTAGAAACATGCATGAGAACTTTATACACCAACTTCAAGGCAATGGATTGAGAAGCAGCAGAGAAGTGACAAAAGAGAAAAAAAAAAATTAGCAACACTTTCCACGAGAAGAATTGCACCACCTAAGGCGAAAATTACTCCTTGTTAAATCTGCATGGCAATGTGTGTTACATTATTTTCTGAACATTTTCCATATTCTGGAAATATATCAAAATTAAAGTTTTAACTAAGTTTCCTTATTTATTTTTAACTGAAGGATAACTGTTTTACAATACTGTGTTGGTTTCTGCCATACATCCACATGAATCAGCCATAGGTATATGTATGTCCCACTTGAAACTCCCTCCCTAATTAAGTTTTAAATAAACACAGAAGCCTAACAAGAAACAGAAGAGTTGTGAAAGCATCAAACTGAATGTCTAGCAAATCACAGGTTCTGAAAGCATTACTGAAAATGCTCTGGCCTATGAGACTTAACATTGAACACCTGGGCACTCTTTTAATATTGCCACCCATAATGTACTTCAATTCCATTTAACCAAATTACTTCTGCCATTTTTAATCCAGAGTCCATTCTCCATTCTCCTTAGCATAAAAGAGGGAAGAGGATTTAGCAGTTAATTAAACCTATTTTCTCTTTTAACATCCTAGTAATTGCCCCAAGAAATACACTGCTAAATGTAGCTTAAAAACTGTTTTCACTATCCTCAGTGTTTCTTCAAGGATACACATCACAGATTCTACAAATTCACTTTTCTTTAATTCATTCTTAGTTTGTGTACTCTTTCTGCATTGTTCAACTTATATTTTTAAAAAATACTCAGGCACAGCATCAGTTTCTTGAGACACCTCTCTCTACTTGATCATTGGAGTTAATGCATGATTAAGATCAGGATTACATTTTCAAGAGACCCAATCTACCTTTGTGTCTATCCTCTCAGACTAAGAATCACACAAATTTTTTTGTAAGTTACAGTTGCCAGATAAAAATATAAAATGCAGGGTTAAATGTGAATTTCAGGCTGTTTAACAAATCATTCTTTTAGTATAATATGTCCTATGCACTAGTTGAGACATACTTAAACGGGATATAGTTATACTAAAAAAAAAAAAAAAAAAAAAAGCTGTTGCTTACCTGAAATCCAAATTTAACTCTGCATCCTGTACTTAGAAACACTACTCTGAATATTCAAATATCTGTCTTCCCTAACTCTTCTGGTAAATACTGTATCTTCTTAAGAGTGAGAGTTAATAAGAGATCTCCAGATTTTTTAAATAGGTATCAACTATTTAAAAGTTTAAATGAGAAGAATGAACACAAAGTAAAAGATGAGACAAGTCTGTAGTGGTGACACACCTTAACTGACCATCTATGAGGGCAGCTGCTATGACCTGAGAAGCACCAGGTGCCCAAGGGTGAACAAGTAAACTTCAAGAGGGTAATCTCACAATCTGGTGCACAAGACAACCCAATTAAATAAGCTATCTCAATACAGAATAAGACTGCTGGCTCTCAAAGAGGGCAGTAATGAGTGTTTTCGGGACACAAAGCAGGTGTATCCAGCCTAGCAGAAAAGGAAACTGGGAAGAAAAAGTACCTTTCCTTACTTGAGACAACAGGGATGAGGAGTCAGTCAGGTACACATACTCCTGATGAGTGACGAGAACATTCCACATTCAAAGAACTAAAGATGACTGAAGGATGGTGGTCAAGGAATATGTAATGTGGCAGGAGATGGGGCTGGAGAGACAGGTGGGAACGAGGTCATCAGGGCCTTGTAAGTCATGTTGTTTGGAAACTCTTTTAATAGTAAAAGAAATCTCCAAAAGAATTACTGACTTGAGTTGTGTTTAACAAGGATTACTTGCCTGGAGAATCCCATGGACAGAGGAGCCTGGCAGGCCATGGTACTTAGGGTAGCACAGAGTTGGACACGACTGAAGCCACAGCACGCACACACGCAGTATGACTGTGGAGAAAAAAATGCACCACAGGAAGGCAAGACCTGAAGCAGAAAGACTCTATGAGGTTGTTAGAGTAATCCAGAAGAGGAGATGAGAGTTCCTGAAGTGTAATGGTAGTGAGCATACTGAAAGGCAGAGACATTACTTTGCCAACTAAGGTCCATTTAGTCAAGGCTATGGTTTTTCCAGTAGTCATGTATGGATGTGAGAGTTGGACTGTGAAGAAAGCTGAGCACCGAAGAACTGATGCTTCTGAACTGTGGTGTTGGAGAAGACTCTTGAGAGTCCCTTGGACTGCAAGGAGATCCAACCAGTCCATTCTGAAGGAGATCAACCCTGGGATTTCTTTGGAAGGAATGATGCTAAAGCTGAAGCTCCAGTACTTTGGCCACCTCATGCGAAGAGTTGACTCATTGCAAAAGACTCTGATGCTGGAAGGGATTGGGGGCAGGAGGAGAAGGGAACGACAGAGGATGAGATGGCTGGATGACATCACCGACTCGATGGATGTGAGTTTAAGTGAACTCCAGGAGATGGTGATGGACAGGGAGGCCTGGCGTGCTGCGATTCACGGGGTCACAAAGAGTTGGACAGGACTGAGCGACTGAACTGAACTGAACTGAACTGAATGGTAGTGAATTAGAGGAAAGTGGAGGAATCCAATCAAATCTATTTGGCTTAGTCTGATTATTTTTATCTGTGGTGGGGAAGGAGGTAAGTACCACAGTTGACTTCCACATTGATAATCAGGTGATGATATAATTCACAAAACTAGACCAGAATATCATATGAGTTCAATCTGAAACAGGGTGAGTCTAAGATATCCATATGACATTCAAGTAGAAACGGCCACCAGGGACTGAATATTCAGGTGTGAGGTTCAGGAGAGGAGTCTGAATACAAACATGAGAATCATAAGGAATACCACGGGAACAGATGAAAATTATCCAAGGATTTACGTGAAGACTAAAGAAGACAAGACAGCAGGAGGTGGAGATACACATGTCTTTACAGAAAAAATAGGGGGTGGGGGTGGGGTAAGTCTATAAAGGAGATTCTGAACAGCAGAAGGTAAAGTAAGGCCAGACTGGGGTTAGGATAAGTGAAGGATAAGTTTTAAACAAGCGATATGGTCAACTATGCCAAATGCTGTCAAAAAATGTAGTAAAATGTCCTTGGATTTAGAATTTCAGCTGTGTTCTCCCAGTGTTCTGTTTCTAATAAATACAAAGAGAAGAGTTCTAGAGTTCTCAAAGCTTGTGTTAAGTCAAGCAACCTAAAATCTCTCTAAAACCCACTCAGTTTTCTTTCTGAGCTGATTGCCGAAATCTATGACTTAGGATAACAGCTTTTTCACCTTTTTAATCAACGACAGGGCCTCTACTTTTCTAACTTCAGATGACCAGGAGAGCAGTCAGGGGCCATGCATTAGTATTTGTCCTTGCCTTAAGGAATTACATTGAACAGTCCCACAGAGCCAACATCTTGACTATAATCTCCAAGAGGGCATAAGTAATGTATATCTTCTTCTCTTTGGTACCTGGCAAAGTTCGTGGCCTATGCCAAGGAACTCAATAAATATCTGTTTAATGATGTGTACTCAGAGTATTACTGTGAAGTCTTCCGGAAATGATTGTTAGGTTATTCCTTTACTACTCCAGTCCCCAGAGTAAAAGCATTGCTAATATTTTTGCAAAGCTTCCTTCACTCCTTAAAGAATGCTCAAAAAGAATGTTTAATGGGCCCCCTTGGTGACAAAGGTACTACTTAAAGCAGGAGCCACCCCACGCCTGAGGTCAGGGGCCGTGGCTGAGAGGAACTACCCAACGTCCAAGGTAAGGAGCAGCAACTGCACTTTATTGGAGCAGCTGCAAAGAGATATCGCACATCCAAGGTAAGAGAAACCCAAGTAAGACGGTAGGTGGACAGGGAGGCCTGGCGTGCTGCGGTTCATGGGGTTGCAAAGAGTCAAACACGACTGAGCGACTGAACTGAACTGAACATTTTAGAAAAGGCATGTGCACTAGGAAAAGGTGCACCGAAATCATTTTTGCAAATTGTGACCTGCCCTTAACATTAATTTCTTCTTATATTTATGTAGAATTTTACAATTAAATCTCTTAAATCAAGATGAAGCTGTATCTATTTGTATTTATAAATAAGAGTAGAATTTATCATTTTTATATTGTTACATTTGATTAGCCTGTTGAACATTTTATGCACTTTCAAGAATTTTTTGGCAAACCCAAATTATCTCATAAGTAAACAAGAATTTCCTCCCTTGAAATGGAATGTAGTTTTCCTTTTATCAAATTCATATGCCACGTTTCTTAGCTACACACAACTGAGGAACTTGGTAGTCACTCACTTCATTTGAAATTAACCTAGCAAGTCTTTGAAAATGCTGGAAAACATTATCAACTGCCTCTCTAACTACTCCACAATCCTAAGAAAAATTACCTTCCTTCTTTTGAAGTTCTGGTTTAATAGATATTATCCATAATTAAGAGGCTCTTGAATTCACATGCTTTAACATGAAGTCCTTCAACAACACGAACTGGTTGCACTGTAATCATTGGGAATTCACTTGAAAACAGACATTTCCAGACACCACTTCCCAAAATTATGATTTAGTAGTTTGACAATCTTTGGTTTAGTCATTAAATAAGTGCTGTGAACTTTTTCTTCTTCAAATATAAATAGTTGTTCCCAATTATCTTATTAAAACATATCCCAAGAATCTTATTACCTGAAAATTTCTTACATATTACATTTTTAAATTATGCATCTTTCCAAATTCCCACCCTTATTTTCCATGTCAGTTCAAACCTTTGATAACAAATGCAATTCCTATGAATTCTCCTTGAAGAGGAAATCACAGAAGTGGTGGAAAACTAACCCAGATTCCAACACCAGGAAGACAGAATGGGAATCTAATTTACAAAGGTCCCCAAGGGTTATTCTACTCAAATAACAATTTCTTAGAGGTAGAATGCAGTGGGAAGAAACAGAATAAAAATAGAGGTAAATTAGTTCAGAGTCCAACTTGTCTGATGGCAGAAAACCAGCTAACTTCTCAAGGTATCAATTTTCTGATCAATAAAATAGAGAGGGTTACAAAATGATTTTTTAATGCCCCCTTCAGGCCGAATAATCTGATTAAACCAGAATACTCAAACAAGTTTAACTGCACTAGCTCTGAAACACAGAGAGTTTCAGAAATATAAATGTCTATAAGACATTATTATAAGCCAGCACAAGCAGGAAAATGAACAAACAGTAGACAAACTCACTCAAAAATATTCATTTGCTCCTCTAACCACAAAATACTCAAATGAGACGGTACATACTGAATGAATGAACATTTACATGGGTCTGTCAACCATGTGCCAGATATTACACCAGGCAAAAGAAATAAGTAACTATTTTAAGTAACTTTAGAGTATAATGTAGGAGATAAGACACATAAAGTCTGCCTTTGGATAATTATTAAACACATACTCCCAGGTAGCTCAATGGTAGAGAATCTGCCTGCCAATACAGAAGACACGGGTTCAATCCCTGGGTAGGGAAGATCCCCTGGTGAAAGAAATGGCAACCTACTCCAGTATTCTTGCCTAGAAAATTCCATGGACACAGGAGCCTGGTAGACAACATTGCATGGGGGTCACAAAGAGTAGAACACAACTGAGCAAACACAAATAGTTTATTCTCTCCTCCTTGGTAATTAAGTACTTTTTCTTTCCATAAATGTGTTTGCTAAAATTTCAGTTTCGGGTAGACATCTGTTCAAAGTTGAAAACTGTGCCACATTACATCAAGACAGGGAAGTCTGACATGCTGCAGTCCACGGGGTCACAAAAGAATGGTAAACAACTTAGTGACTGAACAAAAACAACACCTCGAGACTATTCTGTACTAAAAGGGCTTATGTTAACTACTTCCCCATGGAAGGTATTATTGGACAATAAATTCACTTCAGCCAACAAGTATTATACATATTTCTGATGAAAATGCTCTGTGCATAGAACTACTATGAATTACTCTAATGAATTACAAGTTATTAAGACATAGACCAACAGACCAACATAGAAACTGGAAAAATTATTTTAAAAACATTTTTAATGTTTATGTATTATTTTTCAGGTAGAAACTGACTTCTAATTCTTAATTATATAACTAAGCCAACTTGTCCAAAAGAAAACTTACTCCTCTTAACCAGCAAAACACAGGCATGCATATTATCTTTTTGATCAAAAACAAAACAAGTCATGCTGTTCAAGTAAAATGATCTGCTCCTCTTTTCAATGCCACTTTATATATAAACACTGACAGTAACTTTTTCTTGCAAAAAGCCTTGCTTTTGTCAACTAGATATCCGTGGCATGAGGAGGAACCCTAATCAAGATTCTCTATTAGAAGGAGGCAGAACTCTACAAAGTTTCCTAAGTACAGACATCCTGTCTCTCTTGACTGCCTAGGCCTAGCATAGTGCCTGGCACATAGAAAGACATAAATAAGTGAATGATGAATGAAAGAAAACTAAAACTATACAGCAGGGATCACAATGAGAAGCCATGAAAAATTAAAGAAAGAAAAAAGTGAAGTTGCTTAGTTGTGTCCGACTCTTTGCCACCCCATGGACTGTAGCCCACCAGGCCACCAGGCTCCTCCATCCATGGAATTTTCCAGGCAAGAGTACTGGAGTGGGTTGCCATTTCATTCTCCAGGGGATCTTCCCAACGCAGGGATCGAACCCAGGTCTCTCACATTGCAGGCAGATGCTTTACCGCCTGAGCCACCAGGGAAGCCCCAAGTCACTCTAATATTAGCTTACACTTAACTGGCATCTCTAAGGAGCATTTTTCTTATGCAAGAATATTATTATAACCACCATTAAAAATAAAAGATATATGAACAGGAGCACAATCCAGACTGGAATCAAAAGCTGAATCCTCAACTTTTAAGAACTTTTTTTTTTTTTTAAGAACATTTTGAAAAGTCGGAAAGATGATTTCAGTCTATGAAACATGAAATGTGGTGATGGAGATAACAGCTACTCAAAGTCTAATTTTACTTAGTGAAAGAAAGAAAATATGATTACTAGTTTGAACTGCACATGTGATGCCATTCGTATTAAACTTTTAGCTACCGCTAAAATGACGTTTCTTTTAAACCAAAGAGCAAAATACATGAGCACACTGCAATCAGTGAACAAGTTAGTGTGTGATAAGAAGCCTATTTAAAATAAAAAAAACTGCCCACGTACCCACGACATCGCAGCATGCTCGCACATACAACAAACTTTCTTCAAAATAACATTCTAGATTCCTCGATTGCTAAATTCACCCACAATTCACCATGGTCCACTCCCTATCCAGTTTATTTACTGTTCAGTGTTAAAGTAAAAAATACTGGGAAGTTGATTTCTCTCCAAAGTCCACGTGAAGAAAATGAAAGTTATTACATTTTTGTAAAGAAACAAAGAAAATTAATGAAAACAAACTACTCACGCACAGGGGAAAAAAGCACGCATCTGGTCATCACCTTGTGGCCTTAACCCCTTGGCAACATGTGGCTGTGTCCATGTTTTGATCCCCACCCCCCACCCTACAAATTTCATGAGCAGGACGAGACTATCGTAGACCACGGAAAAGTCTCAGGCCCAGAGAGGAATGACAGGTCCGGGCTCGCCTCCGGTACCGACAGACAAGCGCACCTGGGGCGCCCTTGGCCCCGCCTCCCGCCGGCTTCCCCGGGCCGCAGGCTGCCCTTCTCCTCCCACGTCCCCCTCCTCACCTTCGGCCCCGCTTCAAGCGCTCCCCATCACTCCGCCAGCTCCGGCTTCCCTCCCTTTCGGTTTGATCTTTACTTCCCACGCCGGGAGGGGGACGGAGGGCAGGGCAGAGAAGGCCAGAGGACAACTTCCCCGCCGCGTCCTCGTCCGCACCCCACGCGGGCCTAGCCGGATCCCTCCCAGTCCTGGGGCAGGGTCCACGAAGACTGCTCGACCGCGGCACAGACTCACAGACCCGGCAAGCAGGGAGGGGGCGGAGCAGGCGCGGGCCTACACGTCACCCGCCCGCAGCGGCGCCAACGTCGCACGTCGGCTCCTTCGGTTCCACCCCGCCCGCGAGCGCGCGCCGCCGCCCCGCCTCCTGCCGGAGCTCGGATCGGGACCCGGCCAGCTGCGGGGGCGGGCTCTCGGGCGGGCGCGCGTGCGCGCGATCCTGGGATTCCGGGTGTGTAGGTCAATGGCAGGAGAAATCAATGGCGCCCCACTCCAGTACTCTTGCCTGGAAAATCCCTTGGGCGGAGGCGCCTGGTGGGCTGCAGTCCTTGGGGTCGCGAAGAGTCGGACACGACTGAGCGACTTCACTTTCACTTTTCACTTTCGTGCATTGGAGAAGGAAATGGCAACCCACTCCAGTGTTCTTGCCTGGAGAATCCAGGGACGGGGGAGCCTGGTGGGCTGCCGTCTATGGGGTCGCACAGAGTCGGACACGACCGAAGTGACTTAGCAGCAGTAGCAGCAGCAGTTCAATGGCAACCCACTCCACTACTCTTGCCTGGAAAATCCCATGGACGGAGGAGCATGGTAGGCTGCAGTCCATGGGGTCGCTAAGAGTCGGACACGACTGAGCGACTTCACTTTCACTTTCATGCATTGGAGAAGGAAATGGCCACCCACTCCATTGTTCTTGCCTGGAGAATCCCAGGGACGGGGTAGCCTGGTGGACTGCCGTCTATAGGGTCACACAGAGTCGGACACGACTGAAGCGACTTAGCAGCAGCAGCAGGTTACCGTCACCATGCCGCTCTTGCCACCTCCAAATTGCCTGAGCGTCTTTTTTCTGCAGTTATTATAGTTGGATCGGCCTTATCTTCTCCTCGCCCATTTCTAAGGCCAAGACCTGGAGGCTCAGTTCAGTCGCTCAGTTGTGTCCGACGAAGACGTGGAGGAAGTAATGCTTATTACAAATAAATGAGAGAGGAGCCCTGAGTATGAGCAAAGAACCAAGTTAATTGCCATTGTCATCGCCAGCCAGAAACCCTGGCCACTGGTCACTTTATGCATGATTCCTTGCTCTCAAGTTCCTCCTTCCTTAAGCTTTCTGCTTCTCAATTTAGTTTCCTCAAAGGTATGTCTTCTAGTTGGTCCTTTTGTCTGACAAACCCCACCAAAAACAAAACGCCTGGAGATTACCTGGCTCCGTTGCAAATCAGGAAGAGCTTAAGAAAAACTAACTTCAAGTATGTGTGTACAGTTCAGGTCAGTTCAGTAGCTTAGTCGTGTCCGACTATTTAATGTCGCCATGAACCGCAGCACGCCAGGCATCCCTGTCCATCACCAACTCCCGGAGTTTACTCAAACTCATGTCCATTGAGTCAGTGATGCCATCCAACCATCTCATCCTCTGTCATTGCCTTCTCCTCCTGCCCTCAATCTTTCCCATCATCAGGGTCTTTTCAAGTGAGTCAGCTCTTCGCAGGTGTGTAGAATTCTAGACTAAAAGCCAAGTGTGCAAAGGTGGTATGAGTTAATAATGTGTTGTGGCTCCTTCTTTCTCTTCCATACATACTCTTGTAAGGAATGTGTCTTGATGCCTCATCAGTTCAGTTCAGTCACTCAGTCATGCCCGACTCTTTGCGACCCCATGAATTGCAGCACGCCAGGCCTCCCTGTCCATCACCAACTCCCGGAGTTCACTCAAACTCATGTCCATCGAATCGGTGATGCCATCCAGCCATCTCATCCTCTGTCGTCCCCTTCTCTTCCTGCCCCCAATCCCTCCCAGCATCAGAGTCTTTTCCGGTGAGTCAACTCTTCGCATGAGGTAGCCAAAGTATTGGAGTTTCAGCTTTAGCATCATTCCTTCCAAAGAACACACCAGGACTGATCTCCTTTACTGTGTTTTATAGAGGCTGCCAGTAGTGATCCAATTATACATTTCACTGGCCCAACTATTACTTCTGGGGTTCTGCCCTTCAGTTCTAGATCAAATACTTCAAGAAGACATCAAAAATGCTGGAACTATTTCAAAGAAGAGCAAAATGATGACGAGTTCTCAAAAGCATGACAAATTAAGTACTGTCTGAACTTGGAAAGATTCTCATAGAAGAACAAAAGCTACTGGGACTGTCTCCAAATATGTAAAAACTCATCATGTGACATAGATTTGTTCCATGTGGTCTCAAGAGATGCAGAGTTGAGAGAAACAGATTTCAGATCCTGAGAAGAAGATCCCCTTCTAGCACTCACCAGAGAAGGTGTCTGCTTTAGGTTACATGGTTGCCTTGACCACTGGATTTGACTTTTAAGTAGACTGTGAAGGTTTACTTAACAGGACCCAGGTGCAGGAGAGCCAGGCATCAAGAGAAGAATTAGTTGATGGTTTTGTTAAAGGTGTTTACAGCCTGGAAAGTCAATCAGTTCATGGTTCCCGCCTTAGAATTTACAAGTTAGCTGCGAGACAAATGCATCAAAAGGTTAAAAAAAAAAAAAAATGCAAGGAAGACCAGATGATAAAGAGAGGTGGTAGCAATAAGTTTTAGGAGTTCACATGACAGATTGTTCTCATCACAGTTTCAGAGACTTAAAGGATAAGAAGGAAATTGAAAATAGACTGTGTTTAGAATTTCCCTGTCCAGTAGGTAGCCACTAGCCAAAATAAATTCTTATACTTGTAATGTGCTTTCCCGGTAGCTCAGGCGTAAAAGAATCGCCTGTAATGCAGGAGACCCCAGTTCAATTCCTGGGGCAAGAAGATCCCCTGAAGAAGGGATAGGCTACCCACTCTAGTATTCTTGGGCTTTCCTGATGACTTAGTTGGTAAAGACTCCACTTGCAATGCGGGAGACCTGGGTTTGATCCCTGGGTTGGGAAGATCCCCTGGAGAAGAGAACAGCTTCCCACTCCAGCATTCTGGCCTGGAGAATTCCATGGATTGTATAGTCCATGGGTTAGCAAAAAGTGGGACAGGACTGAGCGACTTTCACTTTCATACTTGTAGCAAGTCCAATTTCAGAAATGCAGTAAGTGTGAAATACACACCAGATTTTAAAGACTTAGTACAAAGAAAAAACATAAAATAGCGTAATTCTTTCATTAATGATGTGTTGAAATAATATTTGGTAGATAATTGAGTTAAATTTCACTTGTTTAGTTTTACTTTTGCTTGCTAGAAAAATTTTAAATTACAAGAGTCACTTGCATCTTTTACTTGCATCTTATTCTATTAGATAGTCCTCATCTAGAAGAAAATATACTTCATTGAACTTTAAGAACTGTCTTTGTATTCTTATAGTCCCTGGGGGAATTTTCTGAAACATTAATGGAAAGACAGTCTGATGACAAAGATTCCTGATGAAGAGAAGGAACACTGTCCATAAAATATACCTTGAGCAAAGGTAAGGAAACAAGAGTGCAGACGCATTCTTTGGTAAGTAAAATGTTTGTCCATGATAGAAGGTTCTTATTAGAAGATAGTGGCAAATAAAGTCAGAACTAGCTAGAAAACTGTCTATAAAGAGAGAGACTCAATTTTGAATTTAAGGATTTAGTTCCACTGGCAATCAGGATTTGGCAGTTTCAAAATGGGATTGTAAGATTATCTTGGCAATATTGAGTACAGTGGGTTGAAATTAATGGGTGATTGGGCAACCAATTATACAGAGTGAAGTAAGCCAGAAAGAAAAACACCAATATAGTATACTAACACATATATATGGAATTTAGAAAGATGGTAATGATAACCCTGTATGTGAGACAGCAAAAGAGACACAGATGTATAGAACGGACTTTTGGACTCTGAGGGAGAGGGAGAGGGTAGGATGATTTGGGAGAATGGCACTGAAACATGTATACTATCATGTAAGAAACGAATCGCCAGTCTATGTTTGATACAGGATACAGGATGCTTGGGGCTGGTGCACGGGGATGATCCAGAGAGATGATATGGGGTAGGAGGTGGGAGGGGGGTTCAGGATTGGGAACCCATGTATACCCGTGGCGGATTCATGTCAATGTATGGCAAAACCAATACAGTATTTTAAAGTAAAATAAAGTAAAAAACAAAAAACAAACTCTTTGTACTTAAAAATGTATCATACCAAAAAATGTTCAGTAGAGGGTTGATTTAAATAAATTATGGCACATCTATAAATAAAGTGAAATCTGTATTGTTTGATATGGAAACATATTACTATGTACAGCTGAGTAAATAGTTTTCAAAACAATATATGTACAATATGAACCCATATGGGGCCTTCCCTGCTAGCTCAACAGTAGATAATCCAACTGCCAATGCAGGAGACATGGGTTTGATCCCTGGATCAGGGAAAATCCCCTGGAGAAGTAAATGGCAACCCAGGCCAGCATTCTTTCCTGGAGAATCCCGTGGACAGAGGAGCCTGGCAGGCCCCAGTCCATGGCGTTGCAAAAGAGTCAGACACAACTTATCGACTAAACAGCAACAATACGATGAACCCATGTATGTAAAATTATAAATGTGATGTATGTAATTATGTCATTTGACCAAAATTACCTTAATTATTCCAAAAGTGTCTTAAAAGTAAAATCCCAGGGTGGGATGTTTCCAACATATTTTTAGTAGCTCAACAAAGTCATCCATGTTTTTGGCCCTCTCATGTCTGTGTTCCATCATATTAGCCTTTCATTCTCAGCCTTGTCACCTCCTGGGTTGTTGGGATAGGTTAATAAGCTGCAGACTCATTTTCAGCCCGTCAGTCTCTTACTATCTCAATATGTAAGACCAGTAAGTCTGTTCGGCTCACCAGTGTCCCACAGCCTTACCTTATATGCCTTAATTGGTTTTACCTATTCTCAGTCCAGTGTCCAGCTGTCTTCCTTACTCCAGTTTGTAACAATGGATCTTAAAATTCCATCTGTGTTGGACCCCAGTGCAGCTCCCTACCTGGAGCTGACACCTAACTGCTGGGCAATACTGATTAATAAAAGACTCAATTCTAAAATAAGCCTCTCTAAACTTTTTAATGAGCTATGTTGGGAAGGAAAAATGGATCACTACCATGGCAGACTATTGGTTGCCTACGTAGACACCATTTTTATCCTCTTTCTTACTTAATAAAATGAATTTGTTAGCGTTCCAAAACTAAAGAAATGTGAGCTCCTCCCAATACCCTGGTAGTAATTCTATTTCCCTTTGAATAAGAATGTTGTAGGGGGCTTCCCTGGTGGTTCAGCAGTTAACAGTCCACCTGCCAATGCAGGAGACATGAGTTCGATCCCTAATTTGGGAAGATCCCACATGAATCAGAGCAACTAAGCCCGTGAGCCACAACTATTCAGCCTGTGCCCTAGAGCCTGGAAACTCCAACTACTGAGCTCAAGTGCCGCAACTACTGAAGTCTGCGTGCCCTAGAGCCCCTGCTCCTCAACGAGAAAAGCCACTGCAGTGAGAAGCCCAAGCCCTGCAACTAGAGAGTAGCCCCCACTCTCTGCAACTAGAGAAAAGCCCCCACAGCATCAAAGACCAAACAGCCAAAAATAAATAAATAAATACTTTTTTTTTTTTAAAAAACAGAATGTTGTAGAGGTGGTCCTGTGATCAAGCTAGGGAGGATTCTGCAATATGTTTTACCCAAATGGCAAAATAGGTGCTTATAAAATATAGAGTTATTCTTGGGTTTCTGTTCAAGATGATTGACTTGGCATATAATCTGCTAGCTAGTCTATCCTAGACATTACTGAAATAAAAATGTAGAAGTAGAAAAAACAAAGAATAAAGATATGTGTTTGTATGTATGTGCTTAAGTTAGCAGAGGACAGTAGGTAGCAAAGGGGAGAAAAGTGAATGAAATTTCAACAGCTTCCTGAATCACAGAGCTAATAGTAGTGCTTTGACTAGTAATAACACCCAAAGCCATTTCCTAACAAAATGTGGTGAAGAAGCTACAGAAGAGTTGGTTGGAGGCATGGCAAAGGGCAGAAGTGAGAATACGGGCTGAAAATGAATATAACCTTCTAAATATGGTACAACTGAATCGACACTACACACATTTCCTTCTCTCATCCATGCACACAGAGAGCAGGCAAAGACACATCTACCAGCAGACAAACAGAACAAACCAAAAGACCCCAAAGTCTCCTTCGAATTAATTGTACAAATCATAGGGAAGATGTGAGGACTTTCACGTTAACAACTCAGAGCAAAACCACTGTCGTTCTGGCATTCAGGGCCACCGTCCAGAAAACCAGTTACTTGCCTCGCCATCAGAAAGTGAAGCCTGATATCTGGCATCCCTGGCCCTTCCCTATTCAACCTTGCCAATTATTCAGAATTTCCACACGAGAGAGAGAACTAGAAGAAATCCTACTTCCTAAAAGCAAAGGAAAACCACATCGATGACCAGCTCTTTGTATATAGGAATATACAATGAAGAATCAACAGGCAAATCAGGAAAATCAACACTGTGAAAGAGAAAGACAAAGAAAAACAGATAGTAACTAATACCTAAGGAAGCAGTTAAAGTTCAGGAAATAAAAAAAAAAGAAGTTTTTTTTTTTTTAAAGCACTCCAGTTTATGTACCCCAGTTTCAGAATATATTGGACCTGTGAGATACAAAGTACTCTGAAAAAAAAGAGCAACCAAAGAATGAAATAGAGTTCTGAAATACTAAAAGTACGACTACTTAAATAAGAAAATTCATTGAAAGTATTAGAGATGAAAATCAAGGAAATCTAGAATATAAGATATAAAGACATAAACGGAAAATATGAGAAAAATCAAAGAGTTGTGGAGAGCCAATCCAACTAACACTGACTCAGTAGAAGAGAAAGAGTTTTTAAGTGAGGAAAAAAATCAAGAATAGAAACTAGGAGAGACTTCCCTGGTAGCCTAGTGCTTAAGAATCTGCCTTCCGATGCAGAGGATGTGGGTCTGATCCCTGCTCTGGCACCTAAGATCCCACATGCCATACAGCAACTAAGCCCGTGCACTGCAACTACGACCTGACGTGGTCAAAAATAAATGAGAAAATAGGATCTTTTAAAAAAAAAAAAAGAGGGGAAAAAATAAAAACTAGGAATACTAATAATAAACCTGCAAAATTTCTAAACATAAAAGACATTTTACTAACAAAGGAATAAAGATGAGATCTCTTCCGCAGCATTGGATCTAAAAGACAAAATTTAAATGGTAGATATTTTTCAGTCTAGAGCTCTGTACACATTCAAATTATTAATGAACTATAAGGGCAAAAGTAATTTTCAAATCAGCAAGGATACTTTCCCCCCGTGTGATCTTTTAGAAAGTTATCTCCCATATATTCCAGCACAATAAAGGCAAAAACCAAGAGGAAACCATGGAATTCTGGAAAAAATGTATCAATCCTAGACAAAGGCAAAGAAAAAATCACGGAAGAGGGCTGTGCATCAAGCCTAGAGAGAAAACAGTGTAGATGGGATCAAGAAGAAGGGTTCAAGGAGCAAGGTCTGAGTGGAGAAAATGCTGGGGCGGGGGAGGAGTGCTAGACGGGGCATTCAATAGAACAGATGATGCATGTGTACCAAGTCACTTCAGTCGTGTCCGACTCTTTGCGACCCAATGGACTGACTGTAGCCTGCCAGGCTCCTCTGTCCATTGCATTCTCCAGGCAAGAATACTGGAGTGTGTTGCCATGCCCTCCTCCAGGGGATCTTCCCAACCCAGGGACTGAACCCATATCTCTTACATCTCCTACATTGGTAAGATAAGGGATTTGAAAATAAATGAAGGTGTAGTAAATGAAATGGTGCCATGATAAAATGTAGACAGGGGTAGTTCCTTAAAGGAAATTCAGAAAAATTATTATCAGCAAAAGGGTCATTTCAGAAAGTATCCATTATACAGGGAGAAGAGAGCTAGCAAAGAAGAGTGGTCAAAGAGATGAGTGATAAGCAAAAACATATAAAATTATTATTTTTAAAAAGTCTTCAACAAGGTTAATTCCTGCTCCAAAGTCAAGGAGAGTAGACACTGAGTAAATGTCTGTGGAGATTCGGGTGACTGATGAATTGAAAACATTTTTAGTAAAAAGATGGAATCATATAGCAAATGTAAGTGAGAAAATGAAAACTTTGATGATAATCATTTTTGTCCTAAAAAGTCAACACAATACATGAAGAAATATTAGAGTCTGAGAAAGACTTTTGTCTGTGTGTGTGTTTAAGATAGAAGAGTAGAGGCAAGGATTGATGGAGGGAAAGAACCTCCAAGAAAGAGATAAGCAAAGAAGGAAATAAATAGGTGAAGGCAGACAAAGATGCCCTGAAGACCATGGGGGAGGTTATACTTAATTTTGGTAGAAGGACATTTTTCTGTGAGATAGAACAGAACTAGAAGATCCTGGAATATATAGGAATACATTTAAGGTATTGAGATATGTGGACTTCCCAGGTGGCCCTAGTGGTAAAGAACCTGCCTACCAATTCAGGAGACAAACGAGACATGATTTCAGTCCCTGGGTTGGGAAGATGCCCTGGAGGAGGGCATGGCAACTCACTCCAGAATTGTTGCCTGGAGAATGCCGTGGACAGAGGAGCCTGGCAGGCTACAGTCCATAGGGTCACAAAGAGCTGGACATGACTGAAGCAACTGAGAACACAGGTGCACTGAGATATGTATAGCTATAGAAATTTCAAACTTGAATATACAAAGTGAAAGTTATTCATCTTTTGGCAGCCTTAAAATTATGAATTCTTTGGTGGATGAATAAATTTAATTGCTTTATAATAACATACATTAAATTTTCATAAAATATTACTAAATGCCAGGTTAATACCATTTCAAGGATGTAGTCAAGGTTAGATATTAAAAAGCAACACTATTCAAAGTCACTATAAAAATATGTAATGAGAACTACTATTCACACAGTTCTTATTGGCTACTTTAACTTGATATCCCCCATGAACAGAGTGAGCTCCAAAACTGTGTGATAGCAGCTAGGTCAGTGATCCATTTTGGGGCTGAAGCACAAAGCACTGCTGTGCCAACTGTTACCATTCTATGATTACTCCCATTGATAAGGTAGGAACACAGCCACCTGCAATGCAGGAGACCCCAGGAGATGAGACAAGGGTTGGTAGATTCAACTGGCAGGAGACATGGGTTTGATTCCTGGGTCAGGAAGATCCCCTGGAGAAGGAAATGGCAACCAACTCCAGTATTCTTGCCTGGGAAATACCAGGGACAGAGGAGCCTGGTGGGCTACAGTTCATAGGGTCACAAAGAGTCAGACATGACTTAGGACTAAACAACAATAAACAATAGACACCTCATGTACAGAATGCATGAGTGATCCTAAATTGTTGAGCAAGCTTTCTTTCTCAGTTTTTGTCCAGGGATGCAGGCACCTTCTCATCACTCTGCCCTTGCTAGGGTGTTGTCCTCATTTAATAGAGCAAGATGACTCCTATTCATATTCCAAGTAGCAGTCCAAAGGAAGAGAAGGAACCCAATGACATCCCTTTGGGAACTGAAAGTATACTTGTCATTCACAGTCACATGACCTACTTAGTTGCAAGGGAAGCTGTAAAATGTAGTTTTTATTTCAGGTGACTTGGTCCTAAATTGAATAATCAGGAGGTAAGAAATATTTGGAGAAAAATGTTTCACCCAGAATGCTCTGCCTTCTCAATTAAAGCAAATATACTGGTATCAAACAGATAAGAGTAACCTGTCTTCCCTTATCAGAACTGAGCCACAGAGAACAGAATAGAATGTCAGGAATAACTTTTATCTGTTTCTAGCACTTAAAAAGTGAGCTAGTGAAAAAAAAATGGGAAAATGACATCCTGACTAGTGACTACTTTAAGGATCAGTTTTTCCTGAAGTTCAAACTATTCTTCAGTTCAGTTCAGTTCAGTCGCTCAGTCATGTCCGACTCTTTGCGACCCCATGAATCACAGCACCCTGGCGTCCCTGTCCATCACCATCTCCCAGAGTGCACCTAAACTCATGTGTATCAAGTTGATGATGCCTCCAGCCATCTCATCATCTGTTGTCCCCTTCTCCTCCTGCCCCCAAACCCTCCCAGCATCAGGGTCTTTTCCAATGAGTCAACTCTTTGCATGAGGTGGCCAAAGTATTAGAGTTTCAGTCTCGGCATCAGTCCTCCAATGAACACCCAGGATTGCTCTCCTTTAGTTTGGACTGGTTGGATCTCCTTGCAGTCCAAAGGACTCTCAAGAGTCTTCTCCAACACCACAGTTCAAAAGCATCAATTCTTCGGTGCTCAGCTCTCTTCACAGTCCAACTCTCACATCCATACATGACTACTGGAAAAACCATAACCTTGACTAGATGGACATTTGTTGGCAAGGAAATAGCTCTGCTTTTTAATATGCTATCTAGGTTGGTCATAACTTTTCTTTAAAGGAGTAAGCGTCTTTTAATTTCATGGCTGCAATCACTATCAGCAGTGATTTTGGAGCCCCCCCAAAATAAAGTCTGACATTGTTTCCATTTTTTCCCCATCTATTTCCCATGAAGTGATGGGACCAGATGCCATGATCTTAGTTTTCTGAATGTTGAGCTTTAAGCCAACTTTTTCACTCTCATTGTTCACTTTAAAGAGGCTTTTTAGTTCGTCTTCACTTTCTGCCATGTGGTGTCATCTGCATCTCTGAGGTTATTGATACTTCTCCTGGCAATCTTGATTCCAGCTTGTGCTTCCTCCAGCCCAGAGTTTCTTATGATGTACTCTGCATAGAAGTTAAATAAGCAGGGTGACAATATACAGCCTTGATGTACTCCTTTTCTTATTTGGAACCAGTCTGTTGTTCCAGTCCAGTTCTAACTGTTGCTTCTTGGTCTGCATACAGATTTCTCAAGAGACAGGTCAGGTAGTCTGGTAGTCCCATCTCTCTCAGAATCTTCCACAGTTTATTGTGATCCACACAGTCAAAGGCTTTGGCATAGTCAATAAAGCAGAAATAGATGTTTTTCTGGAACTCTCTTGCTTTTTCTATGATCCAGCGGATGTTGGCAATTTGATCTCTGGTTTCTCTGCCTTTTCTAAAACCAGCTTGAACATCTGAAGTTCACAGTTCACGTATTGCTGAAGCCTGGCTTGGAGAATTTTGAGCATTACTTTACTAGCAAGTGAGATGAGTGCAATTGTGCGGTAGTTTGAGCATTCTTTGGCATTGCCTTTCTTTGGGACTGGAATGAAAACTGACCTTTTCCAGTCCTGTAGCCACTGCTGAGTTTTCCAAATTTGCTGGCATATTGAGTGCAGCACTTTCACAGCATCATCTTTCAGGATCTGAAATAGCTCCACTGGAATTCCATCACCTCCACTAGCTTTGTTTGTAGTGATGCTTTCTAAGGCCCACTTGACTTCACATTCCAGGATGTCTGGCTCTAGGTGAGGGATCACACCATCGTGGTTATCTTGGTTGTGAAGATCTTTTTAGTACAGTTCCTCTGTATCTTCTTGCCACCTCTTAATATCTTCTGCTTCTGTTAGGTCCATATCATTTCTGTCCTTTATCGAGCCCATCTTTGCATGAAATGTTCCCTTGGTATCTCTAATTTTCTTGAAGAGATCTCTAGTCTTTCCCATTCTGTTGTTTTCCTCTATTTCTTTGCATTGATTGCTGAAGAAGGCTTTCTTATCTCTTCTTGCTATTCTTTGGAACTCTGCATTCAGATGCTTGTATCTTTCCTTTTCTCCTTTGCTTTTCACCTCTCTTCTTTTCACAGCTATTTGTAAGGCCTCCCCAGACAGCCATTTTGCTTTTTTTGCATTTCTTTTCCATGGGGATGGTCTTGATCTCTGTCTCCTATACAATGTCACAAACCTCTATCCATAGTTCATCAGGCAATCTGTCTATCAGATCTAGGCCCTTAAATCTAGTTCTCACTTCCTCTGTATAATCACAGCCTTGTCTAACTCAATGAAACTAAGCCATACCCTGTGGGGCCACCCAAGATGGTTGGGTCATGGTGGAGAAGTCTGACAGAATGTGGTCCACTGGAGAAGGGAATGGCAAACCACTTCAGCATTCTTGCCTTGAGAACCCCATGAACAGTAGGAAAAGGCAAAATGATAGGATACTGAAAGAGGAACTCCCCAGGTCACTAGGAGCCCAATATGCTACTGGAGATCAGTGGAGAAATAACTCCAGAAAGAATGAAGGGAAGGAGCCAAAGCAAAAATAATGCCCAGTTGTGGATGTGACTGGTGATAGAAGCAAGATCCGATGCTGTAAAGAGCATATTGCATAGGAACCTGGAATGTCAGGTCCATGATTCGAGGCAAATTGGAAGTGGTCAGACAGGAGATGGCAAGAGTGAATGTGGACATTCTAGGAATCAATGAACTAAAATGGACTGGAATGGGTGAATTTAACTCAGATGACCATTATATCTACTACTGTGGGCAAGAATCCCTCAGAAGAAATGGAGCAGCCATCATGGTCAACAAAAGAGTCCTAAGTGCAGTACTTGGATGCAGTCTCAAAAACGACAGTATGATCTCTGTTTGTTCCAAGGCAAACCGTTCAATATCACAGTTAACCAAGTCTATGCCCCAACCAATAATGCTGAACAAGCTGAAGTTGAATGGTTCTATGAAGACCTACAAGACCTTTAAGAACTAACACCCAAAAAAGATGTCCTTTTCATTATAGGGGACTGGAATGCAAAAGTAGGAAGTCAAGAAACATCTGGAGTAACAGGCAAATTTGGCCTTGGAATGTGGAGTGAAGCAGGGCAAAGACTAATAGAGTTTTGCCAAGAAAATGCACTGGTCATAGCAAACACCCTCATCCAACAACACAAGAGAAGACTCTACACATGGACATCACCAGATGGTCAACACCAAAATCAGTTTGATTATATTCTTTGCAGCCAAAGATGAAGCTCTATACAGTCAACAAAAACAAGACCGGGAGCTGACTTGGCTCAGATCATGAGCTCCTTATTACCAAATTCAGACTGAAATTGAAGAAAGTAGGGAAAACCACTAGACCATTCAGGTATGACCTAAATCAAACTATTCTTAAGCATGTTCAATATGGTCAAAGTGGCGTTTTCATTCATTCTACCCACAAGTACTTCTAACTTGTTGAAGTACAAGTTCATTCTACTTCTGCTTTATTGACTATGCCAAAGCCTTTGACTGTGTGGACCACAACAAACTCTGGAAAATTCTGAAGGAGATGGGACTACCAGACCACCTGACCTGCCCCTTGAGAAACCTATGTGCAGGTCAGGAAGCAACAGTTAGAACTGGACATGGAACAACAGACTGGTTCCAAATAGGAAAAGGATTACGTCAAGGCTGTATATTGTCACCCTGCTTATTTAATTTCTATGCAGAGTACATCGTGAAAAACTCTGGGCTGGAGGAAGCACAAGCTGGAATCAAGATTGCCAGGAGAAGTATCAATAACCTCAGAGGTACAGATGACACCACCCTTACGGCAGAAAGTGAAGAACTAAAAGCCTCTTGATGAAAGTGAGAGGAGAGTGAAAAAGTTGGATTAAAACTCAGCATTCAGAAAACTAAGATCATTGCATCTGGTCGCATCACTTTATGGCAAATAGATGGGGAAACAGTGGAAATAGTGTCAGACTTTATTTTGGGGGACTCCAAAATCACTGCAGATGATGACTGCAGCCAGGAAATAAAAAGAAGCTTCCTCCTGGAAGAAAAGCTATGACCAATCTAGACAACATATTAAAAAGCAGAGACATTACTTTGCCAATGAAGTTCTGTCTGGTTGGAGCTATAGTTTTTCCAGTAGACATGTATGGATGTAACTGTTGGACTATAAAGAAAGCTGAACACCAAAGAACTGATGCTTTTGAACTATGATGTAGGGAGTCTAGAGAGTCCCTTGGACTGCAAGGAGATCCAGCCAGTCCATCCTAAAGGAAATCAGTCCTGAATATTCATTGGAAGTACTGAAGCTAAAGCTGAAACTCCAATACTTTGGCCACCTGATGCGAAGAGCTGACTGATTTGAAAAGACCTTGATGCTGGGAAAGATTGAAGGCAGGAGGAGAAGGGAACAACAGAGGATGAGATGGTTGGATGACATCACCAACTCAATGGATATGAGTTGAGTAGACTCCAGGAGTTGGTGATGGACAGGGAGGCCCAGCGTGCTGCAGTCTATGGGGTAGCAAAGAGTTGGACACATCTGAGCGACTGAACTGAACTGAGCTGAACCCACAAGTAAATAAGCGTATATCACAAAACCCATACTTCACTGAGCAGTGTGAAACATCCCAAAGAAAAAATGTGATAATGATCTCTAGTCTCAAGGAACTTAGAAGAATTTACAGTTTGGGTAGAAGACGAATTTAATAGTTAAGACTATTCAGAAACAATTAAGACCTGAGTTGTATGATACTTACTTTATGAGTACAAAAGGAATTTAAAGTAAAGCTAGGCCATTCCTGGCTGCAGAACATTTTTGTTCTGCACAAAACCTTGTGGAAATAGTGAAAATTGAACTAGGCATATAAGAATAGCTGTAATTTATTTATAAAACCGTTTCATATGCAAAATCATAAAAGGTTAATTTGTAGGGTTAATCCTGGGAAAAAAAGACATGTTGAATTTAAAGTCCAAGTTGTTGCTAATAGTAGCATAAAGTCTAAAAATGACTAACTGGGTCATTTATAAACAAGTATAGTTTCTGGTTTTTGCTTTATGATGTATCCACAAGTAAT
Organism: Ovis aries; assembly: GCF_016772045.2. Classification (NCBI taxonomy): domain Eukaryota; kingdom Metazoa; phylum Chordata; class Mammalia; order Artiodactyla; family Bovidae; genus Ovis; species Ovis aries. The sequence continues at coordinate 36,354,294 of NC_056061.1, read as the reverse complement.
AACAGAATACCTGACACAGAGATCTCAAGTATCTGTTAAATAAATACAATTTTCCTTTTACCCTCAGTGTTTCTTTTATTATATAACTAAGGACTTAACATTTTTCTATTGAGGTATAGCTTTTTTAAAAATTGAAATGTACTAAAGTGTGCAGATCTTAATTGTACAGTGCTATATACCACCTCATGTAACTACTTCCCAAATCAAGTTATAGAACATTCCTAACTCTCCAAAATACTCTATGACCCTCCCAGTCAACATTCAGTTCAGCTCATCCCACACCAGCCACCCAAAGTAGCCACTATTCTGATTCCTATCAATATAGATTATCTTCCTAGTTTTGAAATTCATATAAACAAAATAATATGTCACTCAACATTTTTTCAAGTTGTTACTTCCCTGGTCTTAATCTGTGTAGCTTGTTGATACTTGAGAGAGATATTTCCACCCTCTATTTTAAAGTCTTTTCTTATGGGAAAACCCTATAAAAGTATAGGAAAGATGTTTATTAAGTAATAATTTGCTTTAGAGTTGTCATTAGTGTTTACACTTCAAAGACAGGTTGTGTTTACTCTAAGGGCAGGCACAGCCAGTGTAACTGGTACTTCCACGATGATAGTTAAGTTAACTTGCTGTGACATTTTTACTCAGACAAATCTGGAAATCCCATATGAGAAGTTTAGGTCAATTACAAAGTTAGAGGTACAAGGCACAGGGAGGAAGGATGAAGGGGAGGGATAGTGAGGGAGTTGGGGATGGACATGTACACACTGCTGTATTTAAAATGGATAATAACTAGCAAGGTCCAGCTATATTGCACATGAAACTCTGCTCAATATTATGTGGGAGCCTGGATGGGAGGGGAATTTGGGGGAGAATGAATACGTGTATATGTATGGCTGAGTCCCCTTGCTGTGTACCTGAAACTATCACAACATTGTTAATTGGCTATACCCCAATATAAAAAAAAAGTTAAAAAAATTTAGAGGCACAGTTCTTATACAAAACCACCCTCACTTCTGACATCAACTGCAAGTTTGCAAGGGTTTGAGTGGGACCCCAAACTACCTCAGGTTCAATAATTTGCTAGAAAGACTCGTAAAACTCACTGAAAGCTGCCACCCTCATGATTATGGTTTATTAAAGGGAAAGGAATGATGCTGAAGCTGAAACTCCAGTACTTTGGCCACCTCATGTGAAGAGTTGACTCATTGGAAAAGACTCTGATGCTGGGAGGGATTGGGGGCAGGAGGAAAGGGAACGACAGAGGATGAGATGGCTGGATGGCATCATCGACTCGATGGATGTGAGTTTGAGTGAACTCTGGGAGTTGGTGATGGACAGGGTAGCCTGGCATGCTGCGATTCACGGGGTCGCAAAGAGTCGTACACGACTAAGTGACTGAACTGAACTGAACTGAACTAAAAGGGAAAGAATACAGATTAAGGTTAGTCAAAAGAAGACATGGTAGAGCAGAGTCCAGGAGGGGGGTCACATGCAGAGTTTTAGTTGTCTTCTAGCCATGGAGTCAGGACACGGTTCTCTCCCAACACTGATGTGTGACAGCATGTACAGAGTCCTGCCAGGCTGCCGGCCAGGAGGACTCACCTGAGGTTAGTGTCCAGAGCTGGTTTTTGTTGTTGTTGTTGGCAGGGGACAGGGTGTGGGGGGAGTGGGGGGCTCTCTTACCTTTTGGCTGTGCTACACGGTATGTGGGATCTTACTTAGCTCCTTGACTAGAGGTGGAACCTGCACCCCCTGCTTTGGAAGCACAAGCAAGGAGTCTTAACCACTAGACCACCAGGGAAGTCCCTGGGGGAGTTTTATTATGTAGACATGATTGATTGGTTGTCGCCTTATTTAACCCCAGTTTCCAGGTCCATGGATACTTTGTGACCCCAAACCCCTACCCTAAGTCACACAATTGGACCTGTGACAGGGCCAGCCCCCAACCTAAGATTGTATGGGTGTGGCCAGACCCCACCCTAAATCATATTGCTAGACAACCCACTAGGATCCACAACCCTCTGGCAAACAGCAGATACTGTATGGCTGAGGGCAGAAGCCAAGCCTTCTCTTTGGGCAAGCCCTAATTCTTTACCACATACCCCCAAATCTTCACCTCCCTGACAGGAGAATTTGTTTTCTCCAAAAATTAAATTGTTTCTTTGAAAATTTTTTTCTCAATGATTAATTTCACAAGTTTGTGTTTCTAAGGATTCTGAATTATTATGAAGCATCTCAACATGTTGGACAAGAAGTTAAGATTGAAGAAGGAATACTAACATTTTCTTTCTCCCCTAATTGTCCAATATATATAAATACAAGGATTCTACCAAGATTACTGACTTGTACTTCTGAAAGTTAGTTCTTTTGAGAGTTTTCCAGGAGCTCTTAATACCAGTACTGGCAATACTAAAAAACAAGGTGAATTAGCAACAATTCAGTGATTTTGAGGCTTGGGGACTGAGTAAGATTCCCCCAGAAAGAGTGTTAACTCCCAAAAACCTCCATAAGGAAGGGTGAAATTGGTGAAATTGTCTAAAATCATTTCTATATTTTGAATATTTTTTTCTTTAAATGAATGTGTTGAGAAATCATCTTTGAGGAATTAACACCATCATGGCTTAAAATGAAATTAAAAATATGAAGGGTTATGAGGCCAATTATTATTTATGTCAAATTTCTGTTTAAAATCATTTTTATTATTATTTCGATAGGGTTAGCTCTCTTCCAAGTTTAAAATGAGTTGTGATTTTGTTGTTGCTATTGTTGTTAAAATATAGTAAGATACGAGACTTAAGCTGAAACAGGTTGGAAACTGAAACACCATCTTAGCCACCTTAGCAGGATCAGAATGATTAAAGTCAATCAAATCACAGTCAAGGAGGCAGATATTATAGAGTCACTGGTCAGGAAGGCCAGGGTTCAAGTCAGGCATAAGATTCTGAATTCAAGGGCTCAAAAGTCTCAGACTAAAAGCTATGTTTAGCTAACTCCGTAGGTGGATTTGAAGGCTCATCCAGCCTTTCATTTAACTGATATACTGTATATTGAATACCTACTATGGGTCAGCAGGCACAGTAGCAGAGAGGACAAACACTATTGGCTTTTAGGGATGGCAGCTAACGTTCATTGCCCATCTATCTGCTGTTTGCTAGCCACTGTGCTAAATACTTCTTCTGGAACTCTATTATTCACACTTTTATTATCTAGATTTCATAGGTAAGGAAATTGAATCTCTAAGACATTGACAATCTCACTGAAAGAGTGTGTCTAAATGCCTCTTGGCCCATCTTCCAAAGCTGAACTTTCTTGCTAGCAAAAGGCCATTGCTGGCTGTAATGAACATAAATCCTTGTTATCTGAAAAAGTGGGCTTCCCTGGTGGCTCAGCAGTAAAGAAACTGCCTGCAATGCAGGAGACATGAGTTTGATCACTGGGTTGAGAAGATCTCCTGGAGGAAGAATTGGCAACCCACTCCAGTATTCTTGCCTGGAGAATTCCATGGACACAGGAGCCTGATGGGCTGCAGTCCATGTGGTCACAAGAGATAAGATATGACAGAGATTATGCAACAGCAATCTGAAAAATTATCCTCCATCACTTTCAGTTTCTGTGTTGGATACAAGAGCCCCATCTTTTGCCAAGATGTGGAATTTCAAATAGGAGGACTTGACCTGGGGACTGGTGACAAAGGTGTCAAGGGTTCCCTCATTCCCTTCTTTATTGTATGGTTTATCATCTAGAATTCTGGTATTTTCTAGACTGGAAGAAAGGACTCACTTCGGTTGCAACTCTGTCATTTGATGTTTATGTTGCTATTATGCAGAAGAAAGAGAAATAAAGACAGATAATTCATTTCAGTATGTTAGTACTTAAAATATGTATCCAAGGTTGCTTAAAAATAAGTTCTTCCTTATGATGTGGATTTCATCAATGCATCATTTTAAAATTTAAAATCGAGGTACAATCAATGTACAATGATAAAAATTATCCTTGCTTGAACATAAAGCCTCAGATTATACAACTCTGACGAGACTTAGTTATCTAACAACTACTAACGTGAATTTTACAAAATATGTTTTGACATATATACTCTGTGGGAGAATTTCTCCTTTCAAGCCTTTGCAAAGACACAAGAAATTGTGAATATATACATATGCAACCCCATGAACAGTATTAAAAGGCAAAGAAGTATGACACTGACATATGAACTTTCCAGGTCGGTAGGTGCCCAATATTCTACTGGAGAAGAATGGAGAAATAACTCCAGAAAAAAATGAAGAGACAGAACCAAAGCAAAAACAACACCAGTTGTGGATATGACTGGTGACGGAAGTAAAGTCTGATGCTGTGAAGAGCAATATTGCATAGGAACCTGGAATATTAGGTCCATGAATCAAGGCATATTAGAAGTGGTCAAACAGGAGATGGCAAGAATGAATGTCGACATTTTAGGAATCAGTGAACTAAAATGGACTGGAATGGGTGAGTTTATCTCAGATGGCCGTTATATCTACTACTGCAGGCAAGAATCCCTTATAAGAAATGGAGTAGCCATGATAGTCAACAAAAGAGTCCAGAATAAAGTACTAGGATGCAATCTCCAAAAATGACAGAATGATCTCTGTTTGTTTCCAAGGCAAACCATTCAATATCACAGTAATCCAAGTCTATGACCCAACCAGTAATGCTGAAGAAGCTGAAGTTGAATGGTTCTAAGAAGACCTACAAGACCTTTTAGAACTAACACCCAAAAAAGATGTCCTCTTCATTATAGGGGACTGGAATGCACAAGTAGGAAGTCAAGAGCTACCTGGAGAAACAGGCAAATTTGGCCTAGGAGCATAAAATGAAGAAGAGCAAAGGCTAACAGTGTTTTGCCAAGAGAACGCACTGGTCATAGCAAACACCGTCTTCCAACAACACAAGAGAAGACTCTACACATGGACGTCATGAGATGATCAATTACAAAATCAGAATGATTATATTCTTTGCAGCCAAAGATGGAGAAGCTCTATACAGTCAGCCAAAACAAGACTGGGACCTGACTGTGGTTCAGATCATGAACTCCTTATTGCCAAATTCAGACTTAAATTGAAGCAAGTCGGGAAAACCACTAGACCATTCAGGTATAACCTAAATCAAATCCCTTATGATTATACAGTGGAAGTGACTAATAGGTTCAAGGAATTAGATCTGATAGACAGAGTGCTTGAAGAACTATAGACGGAGGCTCATGATATTGTACAGGATACAGTGATGAAGACCACCCCCAAGAAAAAGAAAAGCAAAGAAGCAAAATGGTTGTCTGATGAGGCCTTACAAATAGCTGAGAAAAGAGAAGCTAAGACAAAGGAGAAAAGGAAAGATATACCCATTCGAATGCAGAGTTCCAAAGAACAGCAAGGAAAGATAAGAAAGCCTTCCTCAGTGATCAGTGCAAAGAAATAGAGGAAAACAATGGGAAAGACTAGAGATCTCTTCAAGAAAATTAGAGCTACCAAGGGAACATTTCATGCAAAGATGAGCTCTATAAAAGACAGAAATGGTATGGACCTAACAGAAGCAGAAGATATTAAGAAGAGATAGCAACAATACACAGAAGAACTATACAAAAAAGATCTTCACGACCCAGATAACCACACTGCTGTGATCACTCACCTAGAGCCAGACATCCTGGAATGCAAAGTCAAGTGGGCCTTAGGAAACATCACTATAAACAAAGCTAATGGAGGTGATGGAATTCTAGTTGAGCTATTTTAAATCCTAAAAGATAATGCTGTGAAAGTGCTGCACTCAATATGCCAGCAAATTTGGAAAACTCAGCAGTGGCCACAGGACTGGAAAAGGTCAGTTTTCATTCCAATCCCAAAGAAAGGCAATGCCAAAGAATGTTCAAACTACCGCACAATTGCACTTATCTCACACGCTAGCAAAGTAATGCTCAAAATTCTTCAAGCCAGGCTTCAACAGTATGTGAACTATGAAATTCCAGATTTTATGCTGGATTTAGAAAAGGCAGAGGAACCAGAGATCAAATTGCCAATATCTGTTGGATCATCAAAAAAAGGAAGAGAGTTTCAAAAAAATATCTACTTTTGCTTTATTAACTATGCCAAAACCTTTAACTGTGTGGATCACAACAAACTGTGGAAAATTTTTCAAGAGATGGGAATACCAGACCACCTGACCTGTCTCCTGAGAAATCTGTATGCAGACCAAGAAGCAGCAGTTAGAACTGGACATGGAACAACAGACTGGTTCCAAATAGGGAAAGGAGTACATCAAGGCTGTATATTGTCATCCTGATTATTTAACTTATATGTAGAGTACACCATGCAAAATGCTGGACTGGATGAAGCACAAGCTGCAATCAAGATTGCCAGGAGAAATATCAATAACCTCAGATATGCTGATGACACCATCTTTATGGCAGAAAGCAAAGAAGAACTAAAGAGCTTCTTGATGAAAGAGAAAGAGGAGAGTGAAAAAGTTGGCTTAAAACTCAACGTTCAGAAAACTAAGATCATAGTATTCAGTCCCAACACTTCATGGCAAATAGATGAGAAACAATGGAAACAGTGAGAAACTTTATTTTTGGGGGCTCCAAAATCACTGCAGATGGTGACTGCAGCCATGAAAGTAAAAGACGCTTGCTCCTTGGAAGAAAAGCTATGATCAACCTAGACAGCATATTGAAAAGCAGAGACATTACGTTGCCAGCAATGGTCCATCTAGTCAAAGCTATGGTTTTTTCCAGTAGTCATGTATGGATGTGAGTTGGACTATAAAGAAAGCTGAGCACCGAAGAATTTATGTTTTGAACTGTGGTGTTGGAGAAGACTCTTGAGAGTCCCTTGGACTTCAAGGAGATCCAACCAGTCAATCCTAAAGGAAACCAGTGCTGAATATTCATTGGAAGAAATGATGCTGAAGCTGAAGCTTCAATACTTTGGCCACCTGATGCAAAGAACTGACTCATTTGAAATGACCCTGATGATAGGAAAGATTGAAGGCCAGAGGAGAAAGGGTGGACAGAGGATAAGATGGTTGGATGGCCTCACCAATGCGATGGACACGAGTTTAAGTAAGCTCTTATAGTTGGTAATGGACAGGGAGGCCTGGCTTGCTATAGTCCATGGGGTAGCAAGGCGTAGGACACAACTTAGTAACTGAACAACAACAACAAATAAAAATTTCACTTATATATTTTGCAGATAAAATATATATAAACTTCAATATTCAGGCAATTCAATCCATTCTCAGAAGCACTTTGCAAGAAGACAGACTTCTTTGCCCACATCCCCCAAAGATGCTTTTGTTTATATTCCTGAAGGTGAAATCTCAAAATCTCTGCAAAGAGTGAAGAGATAATTAGCAGGGAACTTCTCCAGAATGTGGTGCTTCATCACAGAGGTGCAGCACGAATGATGCTTTAGACGAGTGTGCATGGAGCATGGTGAGAGGATCCTGCAGCCCAGCGGGATGGCCCCACCTGCCACACATGGCCAGCATGGCCTTCCGGCCCCTTCCTTCTGTTCACAGTCTGAAGTGGGCATCACTCCTGGAGGGTTGGGCTCTGGAAGGGCATCTGTCACTTTACTGGATTCTTGGCCTGTGGGGTTACAAGGAATATTTACTAAAATGTTTTTTAATGACTAACATATTAATGTGATCTGCATACTGGAGCAAACATAGCTTTTAACATAACCAGAATGAAACCTTTTTTCTCTCACAGTTCTTTAGCGATTGTTGGAATGTTTTACTTGTTTCCAGATGAAAACTCATGAGATCATAGTTTCATTGCTGTTGTTTACTTTTAAATAATGTAGCTTTCCATTGTCATTTTAGATCACAATTGCTACTGTGATTCAGTGATTAGACTATTTAATACTATTCACTAGAGTATAATAATAAAAATGAAAAACTGGATTCAGTGTTAACTCTTCTGTCCACCAGCTTAATTAAGCCTGAAAGTGTGAAAGTGTTAGTCGCTCAGTCGTTTCTGACTCTTTGCATCCCCTGGACTGTAGCCCACCAGGCTCCTCTGTGCATGGAATTCTGCAGGCAAGAATATTGGAGTGGGTAGCCATTTCCTTCAGATGTAGTGTTAATTCTTCTCCCTTCCACCAGCTTAATTAAGCTGACTTAAAGCCAAAGGCCTGAACCCAAGTTGTGGGATGAGCCTTTTCTCTCCTTTCCGCATATCATAGCATACTCCCACCCCATTATCACTGTTGTTTCCAAGGCTACACACATTCCTTTTTGTGTTTGAAAGGAAGTTTCAAACCTCTTGGGGTTTGGAAGGAAGTCAGGAGATGGAGGAAATTTCTTACTTAGCTGCAAAGCCTGGTGTTTTCCCTCTCTAAGTCTAAAGGCAGGGACCCTTGCAGATCCTGACTACAGGTTAAATGATTAAAGCAAACTCTTTATCTTGGGGACTCTTCTAAGGTTCTCAACCAGACCCTCCCAACTCTTTCAGTCCCCTGACACATGCATCTTTCCTTTCTCAGGCCCTGGTAAGTCTGCTGTGCACCTACACTTTCTTTTCAAGGGGAACCTCTTCTTCTTCCAGATGGCTTTATTAGAAAGACCCCCAAGATGACTCACTCCAGCTCTCTTCTTCCTGGCTTACACCCCTTGCTCTGATGTGTTCTGGAATGAAGACCAGTCTTAAAGTGATGGCACTCTTTTGGCTCCACATCACGTTGGCCGTCATGCTCTTAGACTCTGGAGTGAAGTAGGGTCATATCTCAGTCTACAGTCCATTTAAGCTTTTTGGGGCATCAGCATCAGCACACTAGATCTTTGCATATTCTAGGTGCAGAAGGCCCATTTCAAAACTCTGCTATGATCCCCTGGAAGTACCCCACTTGAATTGAGATTGGAAGGTCATACTCACCTACATCTATTCTCTGCAGGGGGTCGGTACCGACAACACAGTAGCAGTGCTCTGAGGAAGTTTACTTCTATGACACTTGTTTATATCCTAAATCTAACTGAAGGCCCAGAGAATCATGTAACAGTTTTTTGAACACATTTCCTTTGCAAACCTGCCTATGGAGAAGAGAATGTATCTCATACTCTCTTGGGTATCCTATCATCTGTTGGTGCTTCAACAGAAACTATGCCAAGAAGAAACTCCTTTTGGGATCCTGTTAGAAATTGAAGCATAGAGACTTCCCTGGTGTTCCAGTGGCTAAGACTCTTCACTCCCCATCCACGGGGCCTGGCTTCCATTCCTTGTTACAGAACTAGATTCCACACGTCACAACAATCCAGAGCTAAATAAATGAAAGAAAGGGAAAATAGTCATTTCACGTTCCTGTCCGGAACAACTTCAGGTAAAAGCTTGCAGTTGTGTGGACCACTTATGTCTGAAACTAAGATGTTTCCTCCTTAACAAGTTGAAAATAGTTTCAATCAAAATCTTTTTTAAAAAAGAAGAGAAATTTAATCATAAAGAATCAAGACATGTTATAGAACCTAGGTATGAGCATCATTAGCACACATCAGACGAGGATCTGAGTATTTCTTAAAGTTGTGTCGTTTTTCCCCCCATCTCTGTTACCACCACCTTTGTTCAAAACTTCACTAATCTCTTACCTGTACCGTGGCAGTCACTTGTCTCTGCCTTGGGTTTTACCCCTGTCAAATCTGTTCTTCATAATACTATCACGTAGTTTGACCTAAAATGCAAATATTACCTTGTCCCTGATGTGTGTTAAATCTTTCAAAATCTTCCAATTACCTTGTCCTAAAAGCATGCTTCTCAAATATTAGAATGCATACAAATGACCCATGGATCTTGTTAAAATGCAGATTCTAATTGAATAGGTTTGGAATGTGGCCCCCACTTATACATTTTCAAGAGGTTCTGAGTAACGCTGCCTCTGACACTCTAAAAACTACACTTTGAATACCAAGGGCTTAGAGTTTTGGCTCCTTAGTTGTACCATTCAAAGACCTAACTGACCACGCCCAATTTCATTTATCTTTCCATATGGCCCACCATTTATATTTTTTGGAAAAAATTTTATTGTTTCCTGTCTGATGGCTTTCTTCTAAATTGATGTTTTACATATAGTTAAACTGGAACCTCAGATATGCACTTGACACCACCCTTATGGCAGAAAGTGAAGAAGAACTAAAGAGCCTGTTGATGAAAGTGAAAGAGGAGAGTGAAAAAGTTGGCTTAAAGCTCAACATTCAGAAAACGAAGGTCATGGCATCAGTGTCATCACTTCATGGAAATAGATGGGAAACAGTGGAAACAGTGTCAGACTTTATTGTTTTGGGCTCCAAAATCACTGCAGATGGTGACTGCAGCCATGAAATTAAAAGACACTTACTCCTTGGAAGGAAAGTTATGACCAACCTAGATAGCATATTCAAAAGCAGAGACATTACTTTGCTGACTAAGGTCCGTCTAGTCAAGGCTATGGCTTTTCCTGTGGTCATGTGTGGATGTGAGAGTTGGACTATAAAGAAAAAAATAAAGCTGAGAGCAGAGGAATTGATGCTTTTGAACTGTGGTGTTGGAGCAGACTCTTGAGAGTCCCTTGGACAGCAAGGAGATCCAACCAGTCCATTCTAAAGGAGATCAGTCCTGGGTGTTCATTGGAAGGACTGATGTTGAAGCTGAAACTCCAATACTTTGGCCACCTCATGCAAAGAGCTGACTCATTTGAAAAGACAGTGATGCTGTGAAAGATTGAGGGCCGGAGGAGAAGGGGATGGCAGAGGATGAGATGATTGGATGGCATCACTGACTCAGTGGACATGGGTTTGGGTAGACTCCGGGAGTTGGTGATGGACAGGCCTGGCGTGCTGCAGTTCATGGGGTCACAAAGAGTCGAACACGACTGAGTGACTGAACTGAACTGAACTGAACTGAAATGGGACTCTTTTTTCCTCCTTTTAGATTAGTTCAGCTTCCAAAAGCACTTTCTACATTTGCAAATTGGGCAAAATGTTTTGTATTAGTTTTCCTGTGGCTGATAAATTACCACGAACTGGATCACTTAAAATAACAGATAGGGACTTCCCTGGTGGCCCAGTGGCTAAGATTCTGCACTCCTCATGCAAACAGCTCCAAATCCCTGGTTGGGGAACTAGGTCCCACATGCTGCAACTAAGAGTTCAGATGTAACAGCTAAAGATTCCACATGGCTCAATGAAGATCAAAGATCCCACATGCCACAACAAAGACCTGGTACATTATATAATACTAATATTATTATATTATAGTAAATAAAATAAAATTAAAATATATATATATATATATATATACATATATTTTGTCTCGCAGGTCTAGGGGCCAGAAATCTAAAACCAAGGTGTCAACAGGACTGTGTTCCCTCTACTGGCTTTGAGGAAAAATCTGTTCTTTGTCTATTCCATCTGCTGGTGGCTCCAAGAGTTCCTTAACTTGCAGCCTGATGGCTCCAATCTCATTGCCTTTCCCTCCTAGCTCTCAAAACTCTTTCTGCCTCACACCTATAAGAATGCATGTGATTTTATTTAGGGCTCATGCAGCTATTTCAGAATAAACTCATCCTCTCAAAATCCTTACTTTAATCACATCTTTTCCTGTATAAAGCAATATCCCCAGGTTCTGAGGATTAGGATGTGGACATGCCTTTTTGGGAAATCTCTGTTCAACCTACTGCATACCTCTTTTTAGAGCATTTGACATCCCATGAGTAATAGCTAGCATTTATTGGAGGCTTGTTGTGTGTTAGTCTAGTAGCCTTTTACTTATGCAACAAAAATATGACTGTACCCTTTGAGCAGCCTCTTCTCTTGCACCCAGCCCACTCTGAGAACAGACTCAACACTTCTTCTGGCATTCCCTGCAAAAGCAAGTCCAACTTCAAAAACATTGGCTAGTAATGTAAATGTTATGAAGTGTTCTTAATGTACCTTGCACACAACAGAAAAAACTTTAAGCAATCCTCTTAATTCAATACTGCTGTTCATCTCTTTCATAATCTCACACTTCATCTACAGACTCTACATCTTGTCTCCAATTTTCCTTTTGCCTACACCGAGTCCCTTTATTGTAATGGGCCATTTTGTTACAGCACTTTTCAGTAAAACAAAATTATTAAAGCTCTAAGGTTTAGTTCATGTCTTTAGACTTAATTTCCTTTATTTGTTATAATCATCAACAACCCTAGGAAGTAAGATTTTATAGAGATAGCAACTTATCCAATGTCATATAGTAGTAGTAAGTAGTAGTAGTAGATTCAAATCCAGATCTTTTGGTGCTGAAGTCTATGATTTTAACCATTATTAAAATAATGACTAATTGTGACATCATATTAAAATATAGATTCTATGCTTGTCTTCTAGACAAATGTTCCCAAAGAAATCTCTCACTTGGGATCCTGTGGAAGAACTAATGAATCGGAACATTTGGGAACTGGGCCAGGTCTCACATCTTTAACAACCTCTTGGGAAGTTCCTTATTTCAAGAATAAAACCTGTGGTTGATTCCTCCTTGTGGTTAGTTATCTCGTCATCAGTAACGAGTAACGTGCATAATGCAAGTATAAAAGTAAATGTGTTGAGTTAAACCAAATTGACTTAGGATCTAACACTCTTCAGTATCTGTGATGGAAATGAACTTTCAAGTGAAGATTAAGTGCATTAGTCTGTACTATTTTGAAGGAATCAGAACAGAAAACTTCAGATTATGAGGTACTTAGAAGTCTAGCAATGTGTTGTGCTTTTGTGGAATTAAATCTGAGCAAAACTTCAGTTAACCTCAGAGTTTGGACCTCTAGCCTATTGATACTTACATTTTTGAATGGCCTTCATCCCAAAAGAGAATTTATCCAAAGAACACTCACTTTCTTTTTCCATACTTTCTTCGTTAACAAATTAACCTCCAGGAGGTAAGTTTGTAGAAAAACTCTGCTCACAGGCTCTGGGTAAGGAAACAATTGCTGTTGTTTAGTCACTGAGTTGTGGCTGACTCTTTTTGCAACTGCATGGACTGTAGCCTGCTAGGCTAATACTTTTTGCTAATTACCACCTTCATAGGAGAAAAATCAGTACTAAATTGACAGTGTGAGGTCTCCTAAATTTTGGACTGTAGTCATAATTCAAGAAATAACACATTTCACAAGAACCTGATGAAACAGGGCTGAGTGAAACAACACAGGTTCTAGCTCTTCCTTCCTCCACCAACCTGAAAACCAGATCTAATCGTATTTCTTCCTTCAGGGTTCAGAAAGAATATGGGAAGACCATCAGACCTTCCCATAAAATCATATGCCATTTTTAGTTCTTTATTTTGATTCATTATTTTGCTACAAAAGATAAATCTCTAAGTAAATTTTACTAATAAGGTACACGGGTGTCATATTTTCTGAACCCTTGACTATCTAAGATGTTTTCTAGTTGCTTTCAAATGAAAGACAACATTTCCAGGTTTTAAAGTCTTTGATATGAAAAAACAAAAAGGTTTGTTTACTCAAAACTTGAAATGTTTTCACTGTTTACTAATATTTATTGTTTAGTAGAGGAAACTGGAACAATCCAATTATTCCTCTCATGCAAGGCATCTTCCTTATATGATGTTTATCTAGGAATTTTCCTTTAATACATTATTTCTGTAATAAATCTATATGAAAAGTTATTTTGGCTTTTTCCTAGGAAAGCTCTGAGCATTTCTCATCTGTGTATGCACATCTTTACTTAAGGGAATCTTTCTTTAGCTATGTCTTAATTATTTTGCAAATTATTTTAATTTATTAACTAAAAACATGTAAAGTTCTTATGTTGCATTTTTTAAATTCTGTCTTTCATATTTATCAACTTCTGGCGTTTTTTTTTTTTTTAAAAACTATCTATATATTTATACATATGTATATACATATGTATCTGGAGAAGGGAATGGCTACCCATTCCAGTATTCTTGCCTGGAGAATCCCGTGGACAGAAGAGCCTGGCGGGCTATGGTCCATGGGGTTGCAGAGTCAGACTTGACTGAGCCACTAACACTTCATGTACATATGTTTCAGGGGAGTTTGTAATTTCCTTGGTTCTGTCTTGTCGCAACAAAAATTTGAAGTGACGGACAGACCAGTGTTACAGACCCGTGTAATTTCCTCAGATGGACCAGCATTACAGGTCTGTGTTACAGCTCAGTTTTATTTAGAAAGTATAGGAAAATACATCCTTGAGGCGTGAGGGAGGGCTGATCCAAAAGACGAGAAGAGAAGCCCCCAGTCCAGTTCTGGCTCCTCTTTTTATATGTTTTTTCTCCTCCCACTGAGCCTGCCCTATGTAAATCAGGCCCTATGTTTTACCTGAGGTTCTCACTCAGGTCCTCCTTTGTTCTATTTTCGTGGGCTTTTGCCTTCCTTGTCTTTTAGCTACCACCATTTTAGACTCCTTTTTCCTATTCTAACTACCTAACATTCCCCCCTCAAGAGATGGGAGGCCCAATTCTTTGGGAATAGGGACATTGAGGTCTTTCTGGCTATTTCCTGCTGAACTGGGATGGCGAGGGGCATTGGGTTTCCCCCTCTTGCTAGTCTCAAACCTCAGAGTCCTTATAGCAGTGTCCGTCTAACAGTGAGTGATATTTTCCATGGTCAGCTGTAGATTAATTCATCCTTGTTGAACTGGCAGTGCATGTTATAGCTTTTTGACCTGGGCAGAGACAAAACTGGTTAAAGGATTAATAATACATGGAACAATCATAAGCAGCATCAATATGGTGATAACAGGGATTAGTAGGGGCATGAGCCAACTCCAAATTCCCCCTCACCAGGAGAAGGATCCCCCAAAGAGAGACTGTAGCCACCCCAAGAACTCTCCAGATCATTCTTTGAGATCCTGTAGGGTCTGAATGTTTTTCTTGAGGACTGTGAGACTTTCTTTAACTTAGCTGGAGGTATTCCCACAGAAACAACATGACTCATTCAAGATGGCTCAAGTCACTCCTTGTTCAGGGATCAGGAGATCTAACTCCTGTCTATTTTGAAGTACAACCTCTGTGAAGCTATGTTGGCTCTTTAGAGCTATCCTGAAAAATCTTATCCCCAGAAACTTAATTTTGGGGGTGTTCATTAGAATGGCACTCATTTGTAGTTTTGAATAGGTATCTGAGATCTCCCAGGGGCTCACAGGTGTATTGAGTATTCTCTTCTGTTTTCTTCCATGACTTGACTCGTGAGTAGTGAATCCAGGAGTTGTGTCCTGGTACCTTGACTGCTGTGGGGGTGGAAAGTATTACAGGATAGGGGCCCTTCCACTGGAGTTGAGCCTTTGGTGACCCATCTTTCCAGACTTTAATTAGGACTTGAGTCCCTGGAGCATATAGTGGTGACTCTTTAGAATCTTTTGGGTCCTGGTTGACACCCCACAAGCATATATCTTGTTGGAATTGTCCAATGGCCATGGTATAAGACCAGAGGGACTGAGCCTCTGGATCAAGGAAGAGGTCACTGACGTAAACAAAAGGTCTCGCGTATAGCATCTCATAAGGACTGAGACCAACCTGTTCCTTAGGGCCAGTATGGATGCGGAGGAGAGCTATTGGTAAAGCCTCCTTCCATCCCAGGGAGGTCTCCTGGGTTATCTTTTTTTATCGTTGATTTTAAGAATTGGTTGGCTTTTCTACTTTTCCTGAAGACTGAGGCCTCCAGGCACAATGGAGATAATAAGTAATGCCCAATGCTTTAGAGACCCCTTGGGTGACCTTAGAAGTAAATGATGTCCCATTGTCACTTTGTAACGACCTGAGCAGACCAAATCTCAGAATGATTTTATGGAGAAGTTTTTTTTTTTTTTTTTTTTTAACCACCTCCTCAGCCTTCTCAGTCCAGGTGGAAAAGCCTTCAATCCATCCTATGAATGTATCTATCATGACTAATAGGTATTTATACTCTTGAGAAACTGGCATCTGGGTGAAGTCCATCTGCCAGTACTCTCCTGGGTAGGTCCTATGTCGTTGGACGGGCTAGGACAGCTGGGGTCTTTGAGCTCCTTGGGAGTTGTTTAACTGGCAAGTGGGACAAGAGGAGACCACTTGCCTTATAGTCATCTGGAGGCCTATTCCTCTGAAGGACCTTTCTAGTAATCACCACTCCCCTAAATGAGTGGTGGCATGTAAGGAGTTTACCAACTTCCATTGGAGTTTCCCAGGCAGAAAAAGGAGTCCTCTTTGAACCACCCCATATGATCTTCTTGGAAGCATTCACTCTTAGCTTCAAGTGTCTCACCATCAGCATGTGAAAGAGTTTCTGGTGAATTAGTCTGTGGAACTAAGGTGGCAACCCCTATTAGGTCATTGTTCTGTAATGCTGCTCTCTTAGCCACCTGATCAGCTGCTTGGTTTCCTTGTGCCACTTCCGTGCTCCCTTTGTGGTGTCCTTTACAGTGGGCAGATGAACTCCCTCTAAGAGCCTACCCGTATTTGACTGGGGACCCTTGGGTGGTCAAGTGGCTTCTTTCTTTCCAAGTAGCAGCATGTGGATGTAGCACGGGAAAGGCATACTTGGAGTCAGTGTAAATGGTTACTTTTTCCCCTTTTCCCAGCTTTAAAGCTGGAGTCAGGGCTATGAGCTCAGCTAGTGGGGCTGAAGTACCTGGTGGCAAAGGTTTAGGCTCTATGGTCTCAAAATTGGAAACTACTGCATATCTGGCTCTTCTTTTTCCATCCAAGACAAAGTTGCTTCCATCAGTGTACCAGATTTCCTCAGGATTGATCAGAGCATCTTCTGACAATCCCTCTCATGGTTTTGTCCAATGGTCCAAAGTTCCTAGGCAACAGTGAAAGGGGAGAGAGTCCTCAGGAATAGGCAGGAGAATGGCAGGGTTAAGAACCTCACAAGGGAATATAATCAGGCCTGGATTTTTCATCAGCACTACTTGATATCTGAGGATTCTTTGATCAGACATCCGTAAGTGGCCTTTCCCATTCAGGAGTTGTTTCACTTGGTGGCTGGTAAAAATAGTTAGCTTGCCCCCCAAAGAGAGTTTTAATGCATCTTCTATCAGTACATCAATATGCAAGATTTTGAAGGTGGGGAGAGATCTTTTTCTAATAAGGGAGTAGGACACTCAGGGACCAACAGAAACTGGTGGGAAAATATTTGTCCATCCCAGCAACAAAGAAGTGCTCGGGTGAGTATTTTTGTAATTGTTTTTCCTGTAGCACCCAAAATGGTACAGATCTAGGGGGAGAAGGTTCTGGAGCAGGAGGTCAAGACAGAGTAGGTAGTCCCTGTGTCAACCAAGAAATTCTTGGAACTACCTGCCACATCCAGTTGCACCCTTGGCTCCAGCCCTGTGATGGTTATCTGTGACAGGTGGGTTGGCTGGAGTGGGCTGCTTCAGTCCTGCTGAACAATTGTGAGGGAAGACTTGGCACTTGACCTTGAGGCTCTTGAGCCTGAGGACAGAGTGCTGCCCAATGTCCCAATTGATGGCATTTGTAGCAAGGAGACTTGTCACAGTTTGGACACACTTTGGCCCAATGTCCTGCCTATCGACAGATTAGGCATTTGCCTCCTACCTTGTCCTTTAAAGACTCAGGGTTTGACATAGAGCTTCCCTGGAGGGCAGCCAGCATCTGGGCATGGCTAGTCCCTTTCCTGGGCCTTGGTCTCTCTCTCTTGTTCTCTGTTATAAAAGGTATTGGTGGTTGACTGGACCATCTCATCTAAAGAGGAAGCAGGGTCCTGCTGCTGTAGCTGTTGTAACTTTATCCTGATGTCTGATGCATGTTGGGACAGCAATTTGTCCTTTAAAATCACCCATCCCTCATAAGAGTCTAAATCACGATTGGTAAACTTCTGGAGGGCTTCTTTTAGCTTTTCCAGAAAGACAATGGAATTCTCATTGGACTCCTGAGTTATTGCTGACGTTGGGCATAGTCCCACAGCTTCCTTCTATTTCCATGGGTGGACTTCTTAGGAGTGAGGCTTTTTGAAGCTTATCCTACCCAGTACTATTGCAACCTGAGAGCCGGGCATCCCCAGGTCAGGGTGCAGATCCCGGGGCAGGCTGAGGCATGACAGCCTCTTGGAGATTAAATCCCTGGGCAGGTCGAGGCAGGGTGGCATCCTGAGAACTGGGTCCCTGGGGAGGTCAAGGCATGTTGACCTCCTGGGATACCCAGACTGGTGGATTCTGAGCAGGCTGAGGTGTGACAACCTTTCAAGGACTGGATCCCTAGGCAGGTTGAGGCAGGTTGGCCTCCTGGGACCCCAAGACTGGGGTTGGGCATCCCCAAGGTCTCCAGCATGACCAGTGCTGGGTAGGACTGAGGGGTTGTAATCTTAACTCACTGCCAGTTTGCTCATCACAGATGGGAATAGATATCATGATGTAAAGCAATCCAAGCCTGTGCCCTGAGACTGGGAAACTGGTGAAGCAGCCATAAGCCTTATCCTCTTATTGCTCTGAGGAAATGTAAGTCACTGATTTCCTCCCCTATGGGCTTGATAAAGGACAGAAATGGTATGGACCTAACAGAAGCAGAAGATATTAAGAAGAGGTGGCAAGAATACACAGAAGAACTGTACAAAAAAGATCTTCATGACCCAGATAATCATGATGATGTGATCACTAATCTAGAGCCAGACATCTTGGAATGTGAAGTCAAGTGGGCCTTAGAAAGCATTACTACAAACAAAGCTAGTGGAGGTGATGGAATTCCAGTTGAGCTGTTTCAAATCCCGAAAGATGATGCTGTGAAAGTGCTGCATTCAATATGCCAGCAAATTTGGAAAACTCAGCAGTGGTCACAGGACTGGAAAAGGTCAGTTTTCATTCCAATGCCAAAGAAAGGCAATGCAAAAGAATGCTCAAACTGCTGCACAATTGCACTCATCTCACATGCTAGTAAAGTAATGCTCAAAATTCTCCAAGGCAGGCTTCAGCAATACATGAACCGTGACCTTCTAGATGTTCAAGCTGGTTTTGGGAAAGGCAGAGGATCCAGAGATCAAATTGCCAACATCCTTTGGATCCTTGAAAAAGCAAGAGAGTTCCAGAAAACATCTATTTCTGCTTTATTGACTATGGCAAAGCCTTTGACTATGTGGATCACAATAAACTGTGGAAAATTCTGGAAGAGATGGGAATACCAGACCACCTAACCTGCCTCTTGAGAAATCTGTATGCAGGTCAGGAAGCAACAGTGAGAACTGGACATGGAACAACAGACTGGTTCCAAATAGGAAAAGGAGTGCGTCAAGGCTGTATATTGTCACCCTGCTTATTTAACTTCTATGCAGAGTACATCATGAGAAACGCTGGACTGGAAGTAACACAGGCTGGAATCAAGATTGCCAGGAGAAATATCAATAACCTCAGATATGCAGATGACACCACCCTTATGGCAGAAAGTGAAGAGGAACTAAAAAGCCTCTTGATGAAAGTGAAAGAGGAGACCGAAAAAGTTGGCTTAAAGCTCGGCATTCAGAAAATGAAGATCATGGCAACCGGTCCCATCACTTCATGGGAAATAGATGGGGAAACAGTAGAAACAGTGTCAGACTTTATTTTTTGGGGCTCCAAAATCACTGCAGATGGTGACTGCAGCCATGAAATTAAAAGACACTTACTCCTTGGAAGAAAAGTTATGACCAACCTAGATAATATTTTCAAAAGCAGAGACATTACTTTGCCGACTAAGGTCCATCTAGTCAAGGCTATGGTTTTCCTGTGGTCATGTATGGATGTGAGAGTTGGACTGTGAAGAAGGCTGAGTGCCGAAGAATTGATGCTTTTGAACTGTGGTGTTGGAGAAGACTCTTGAGAGTCCGTTGGACTGCAAGGAGATCCAACCAGTCCATTCTGAAGGAGATGAACCCTGGGATTTCTTTGGAAGGAATGATGCTAAAGCTGAAGCTCCAGTACTTTGGCCACCTCATGCAAAGAGTTGACTCACTGGAAAAGACTCTGATGCTGGGAGGGATTGGAGGCAGGAGGAGAAGGGGACGACCGAGGATGAGATGGCTGGATGGCATCACGGACTCGATGGACATGAGTCTGAGTGAACTCCGGGAGTTGGTGGTGGACAGGGAGGCCTGGCGTGCTGCGATTCATGGGGTCACAAAGAGTCGGACATGACTGAGCGACTGAACTGAACTGAACTGAGTCTTCCATAAGAGCCGCTTAGGGTGCCTCCAATGGTAAACATTTCATTGTCATGGACCAACTTTAGGTAATAGGAGAAGTAATGACAAGGGAGTGGGTTATCTGCTCCTGTTAGAAGTATTAAGAATACTTTAATAATAAGCAGGATGAAGCAATGTTGCCTACAAGGGGGCAGGGTCCTTGTTGTAGGAGTTAGAAAGTAACTTAAGAACAAATTGATAAGAGGCAACAGACCAGATGTTTCATAAAAGTAGAGTGGAGATTTGATCCAGGGGTATGTTTGTAACTTTAGGAGAAGGGTGGTAAAGATTGGGCCCAAACAGCCTGCAGAGCTAACTCCCAAAGTGGCAAACATTATCCCTGGAAGCCCCATTGCCCTTGAAGCGATGTCAGCAGATGGACTCCACCAGGCATTGTGTGCCTGTCACCCACTTATGAGGTTCACTGAGAGATGCTGTTGTTGCACACATTGTAGGAAACATGGAAAATGAAGGCCTGAATATCTAGAGGGATTGGATATTATACAGCATTTCCCTCCCAAGGACCAGCTATTTTTTGGTTGTTCCTCCAGAAGACTGTAGAGGCAACATTGTGGGCCCAGACAGGGCTCAGGAAAAAGAGCATGAAACAGGAGGGAAGGGGGCAGGGCACAACTTTTGAAAGAATGACATAGCCCAAGGGCATAACATAAACTGATTAAAATCAAATGGGTCCAAGAAGATCAACTAAACCTTGATCCTCAATCTACAAGCTAAATGATACACCCAGAGGCACCAGGACAGTTCCAAGGCACAGTCAAAAGACCTAGGAGTGGGTGATTCCCTAATTGTTGGAATGAACCTCCCGCTCATTAGCATATGAAATCACCCAGCTCACAGAAACTAACCACAACACATTCCATGGCCACTGCACTCTCCTCTGTGATGGCCCACACTCTGGAGTGTGCTTCCCTCTGAATCGGAGCAAATTCACCTCTTACCTAACTCTGTGAGCCGCGTGAGCTTTCTGCTGAGTTTATTTTTTGCTGTCCCGGTTTCCAGCACGCTGGGCTTCATGTCCCTTCCGCTGCGGTGGGTTTTCTTTTTGTTCCATTTCCACGGTGGGGAGCTTTCGCTGAGTTGGGCTTCTGCTGTGCTTGGCCTCTGCCTCGCAGGGGCTGAGCCAAGGTTGTTTCAGCCGGGTTAAATTTGAGTCACAGCACCATAGATATGGGGGAGTTTGTAATTTCCTTGGTTCTGTCTCATTGCAACAAAAATTTGAAGTGACAGACCTACCAGTGTTACAGCCCTCAGAAGGACCAGTGTTACAGCCCCATGTAATTTCCTCAGACAGGTCTGTTAGGGGAAGCACACTGATTGAAACCACCCACACTGGCCAGGCACCATAGTAACCATTTGCATGAGTTGTTTTATGACAGGAGATCCTGATAAGGAATACGGAACTAATAAGCCACCACCAACTGAAAAGAGTTCAGGGAAGGTCTAAAGGAGACACCGTGTGTCCGTCCACTTCCCAGAACCCCTCTTGCTAGCATCTGTCTTGGCTGAGTGATGCGTGCGCCACCAGAAAAGACTCTGAATTAGAATGATTGGCCAGAGACTAGCTGGAAACTAATCCCATCACCATAAAACCCGAGACTGCAAGCCACGCGGCAGAGCAGTTCTCCTGGGTTCCCTTACCCTACTGCTCTCCACCTGGGTGCCCTTTCCCAATAAAATCTCTTGCTTTGTCAGCACCTGTGTCTCCTCGGACAATTCATTTCTGAGTGTTAAACAAGAGCCCAGTTTCTAATAAGAGACTTGTATCCAGAATAATGAACTCTTACAGCTAAATAATATAAAGATATATATAATCTAATTAAAATGGATAAAGGATCTGAATAGACATTTCTCAAGAAAAGATGCACAAATGGTCAATAAACACAAAAAAGTCATTAACTACTAGGGAAATGTAAATCAAGATGACAATGAGATGTCATTTCTTGTCCACTAGAATGGCCACAACAAAAAAGTAGGATAGTAACAAATGTCGGAGAAGGCAATGGCACCCTACTCCAGTACTCTTGCATGGAAAATCCCATGGATGGAGGAGCCTGGTAGGCTGCAGTCCATGGGGTCGCTAAGAGTCGGACACGACTGAGTGACTTCAATTTCACTTTTCACTTTCATGCATTGGAGGAGGAACTGGCAACCCACTCCAGTGTTCTTGCCTGGAGAATCCCAGGGATGGGGGAGCCTGGTGGGTTGCCATCTATGGGGTCGCGCAGAGTTGGACATGACTGAAGTGACTTAGCAGCAGCAGCAGCAACAAATATTGGAAGACATGGATAAATTGGAACCTTCATACACTGCTTGGGAATATAAAATGGTGTAGCTGCTTTGAAAACAGTTTGGCAAGTCCTCAAAAAGTTAAGCATTGAGTCAACATGTCATCCAACATTTCTGCTTTTAGATATCTACCTAAGAGAAATGAAAAGTAAAAATGTCCACATAAAGACTTGTACATGAGTGTTTACAACAGCATTATTCACAATAGCTCCCACCCCCAAAATGGAAGGAAATCAGATGTTCATCAACTGACAAATGTGTAAGCAAAATGCAATGGAATGCTCTTCAGTAGTAAAGGCAATAAAAAGAAGAAACATGAGCTGATATATGATACCATCAGGGCTGGGGGGCAGGTGGGTGGGGATGGGAAATCACTGTATATGCCTGTCATTTTTAAAAAAAAATAATAGAAATCTTCTAAAATTAGATTGTAGTGATGGTTGTATATGTAAACATAAGATATTTATTCATTTAATTATTTCAGTCAATGACTTTTATGATATATAGGTTGTATTTTAACAAAACTATTAAAATTATCTGTTCTTTTGTATACAGTAAATAATTTTCAATGATCCACTGTTTGTTCAATTTAATGTTTTTTCTATTTCCTGAAGTCTCTCTCATAAATGCTATGGTGTTTTTTTACCTTCATCTTTAAACAAAGAGAGTTCTAATCAAAGGACTAGACAATAAATGACGTCCATTCAGTTTTTCAAGCCCCAAATTTTGAAGTCATCCTCAACTCCCTGAAAGCCCACAACAAATCCATCTGTATAAATGTTTAGTCCTGTTAGTTGACTCTACCTTAAAGATACATTTATAATAGACAAAGATTTCTGAGAAGTTCCATATGAAAGATGCCTAAAGAGACATGACAACTGAATGTAACACTGGATCCTATATTGGAAAGGAACAAAGCTATAAAGGACATTACTAGGTCAATGTGCTAGGACAAGATTGGAATGTGAATGGTGAATTAGATAAAATTAGATGCTCCATCAATGTTTTAGTTCATTGTTGATGTTGAATTTGTACAAGGGTTAGGTAAGTGATGATCCCTATTCATCGGAAATGCACAGTGAAGAATTTAGCAGTAAAGGGCCATGGGGACTTCCCTGGCAGTCCAGTGGCTAAGACTGTGGTTCCAGCGCATTGGGTTCAACTTCAATCCCTGGTTGGGGAACCAGGATCCCACATGCTACAGAGCATGACCAAACAACAACAATAAAAGCAAGCAAACAAAACTATTTGTTGAATAATTGAATAAATAATCAGAGCATTCTTTCAAAAAAAAAAAAAAAGTAAAGGGCTATGATGTATGATGAATCTAAATTACCCTCAAATAGTTCAGAGAGAGGGTAATGAGGCTTGAGAAAGAGAGAGGAAGAAGGGGATAAAGCAAATGAACTTAATATTAGCGACAGGTGAACCTGGTAAAGGATATATTTGTAGGTTTCTTTATCTCCAGAATCTAAGCATACCTTACCACCCAATGCAAAACAACCTATCTCAAAGCCACCATCTTCATTCCTCTAATTCTAATCTTGCTGGTTTTACAGTCTGCTCACCACAGGACAGCCTGAGTGAGCCTTTAAAAACGTAAATAAGGTCATGTCATTATCCAGTTCAACGAAATGGCTTCTTAATGATATCTGAAGACCTAGATAGCCCAATGTCTTGCCCTCTGGTTATCTTTTGTGCTGTTACCTTCTTCATTGATCCTCTTCTTCCCTCTCTTTATTTCACTCATCCTGCCTCCTTGCTATTATTGAATACGCTTAAGCAAGTTCCTGCCTCTGAATCACCACTCCAAGTTTATATTCATTAATACTCAGATTTTGTATAGTAAGTTGATATAAAATCTTCGATGTTATTTGAAAGAAGCTTTCAATATTTTTTATTTTGCTGTAAGATTTTAAAAATAAAGCAGATGAAAAAATATAAACAAGTGAAAACTAGGTCATAGCTAGCAGCTGAAACAATATAGTGGCAATGAATCTGAAGATATAAACAATAAAAAATAACTAATTTCATGTTAGAATCTTATTTCAGTTTAAACTGCCACAAATTTCAATACTATTATAAAAATTCATTTTACTTCATCTTTCTAGAACTGATGTTTAAGAAGTTCTTAAGGGAAAAGACCATATTTTTAATATTTCCTCATAATGAAAAAGGTCTATCCATGTATTCAATCTTAAGTTATTGTATTTTATTGAAGTTACTTGTTGGAAGAATAAACGATTTCTCAAAGGAAACAAATTATGTATTATGAATAGTAAAATAATCATATCTCAATGCTTCTACTGCATGTGTATTAATTTAATAAAATTGCACATGTAAGCAGGCCTTTATCAGCCTGCTACTATAATCTCAGGGGAAGGAAAACTACATTTAAGGAATAAAAGGTAAAGTGAATGCATAATCAGAATTTAATTTTGTGCAGGATTTAGGTATATTCAAATTAGAAACCAAAAATGGCATATCAGAAAGCAGAGGAAGGGCAACAAGTCTTTTGGCATTCTAAATGAGAACACTGAGGATTAGAGAAAAATTTCAAATTATAAATGAAAATTGCAGGACGATGGGGAGGGAGAGGGTTAGGGGATAGAGGTGGGTGGGAGGTGACAGCTAGAAATTTTCCTGGAGCATACTCTGTTCTGATCTGTACTGAGTGACACCTTCCTTTCACATGCTTATTGTGCAAGACTTTTGCTTTTGTTTTAGATACAGGATGTTACAGCTCCATTTCCCAAAGATTATAGATTCTTTAAAGTGCTTTATTTCAGACCAATCACAATGGGACAACTGAACATTTTTTAGGGCAGTGGCTCTGTGAAACTGTCATGGGAGCTCATGCATTCATCTCAATTAAAGTTAAATTAAAAAAAAAGTATAGGTGAGGGTTATATATTTCTTATTCATTTTAAGAAATATGATCAACTGCCCAAGTAATATAATAACACCAAAAAAGTAAAATATAATTCATCACTAGTCTTTCTTTCTGCCTCTTTTTGAAATTATATTTTTGATTTTCAACATTATTAACATTTTTGCCCATTTTATAGTTATAATACAAAAAATATAAAAATTTTTACCTCTTTGTAGTTAAGTATACAGTACTTCATTTTTTAAGTGTAAGCATTAGTGCACTTGGCTTTTTAGCATTCTAAACTATCATTTTAGTCAGTGCACAATATTTCATCAAGTGAATGCATAATAATTAACTTAATCCTTTCATCACTGGTGAATATTTAGGAGGCATGTATACTTTTCACTATTATTGTAGGGTAGAGATTTTTTTTAAAAGAACATTAATCTGTGCAGTTAGAATTCATTACAGTTTTCATTCTGGTGAATAAAGAGTTGGGTAAAGCAGGGTTAGGAATTCTACAGAGCGTTGTTGGCCCAAAGAGGAGAAAGGAATCAATTAG
Source organism: Ovis aries (assembly GCF_016772045.2). NCBI lineage: Eukaryota > Metazoa > Chordata > Mammalia > Artiodactyla > Bovidae > Ovis > Ovis aries. Next base: position 36,328,400 of record NC_056061.1, on the reverse strand, counting down.
GCATTATATTTTTCATAATAGAAATGCAAAATACTCAGTTATTTAAAAAATTCAGAACAAGAAAAGTGAGCATTATTTAATAGTTAAGAAAAATATTCCAAGGAGAACTTTGGTTCCATAAAGCCTTTGAACAGTGAGGAGCAAGGAATAAAGGGAGGCAGGCAAGAGTGAAAAAGAGAAACGTATGTAAGGAATTAGGTGCTCTCGAAGAGAGAGATTCATACAGATGACTATGATCTCTGCTTGCTTTTCCTCTCTCTTCTTACCTGGAAGGTTATATCTACCATTCATAGCTTTCAACCTATGTAACTGTTTGAAACATTTCTGCCCTTGAGAAGGAACAATGGGAGGGCCCCAATCATGTCACCTGCTGTCGCTGTAACTTTGTAGCCTACTTTTTGCCCCTGGTATTTTGCTGGTTCCCATGCCTGAGTCTTAGCCTTGTGTTTCTAAGATGGGTATACTAACTTCCATGAAGCTGAGCTTTCTTCCCTGTTTTCTTTTTTTGCTCACTTCAGTTCCACCCCCGAGAGTAGATTTCTATTGTTATCTTCAGGATCTTTTAGATGATGGGTAGATCGTTGGATCTTTTGTTAATACATTCTGTACATGTACCGAAGCTCCCATCCATTGTTCAATTCTCCAATACTGTAACTGACAATAACCTTCCCCAAACCATGCTGGGCTGCTCAGTTCTAGCCATTCACCTGCCTTGCCTGTGGGTGGATATTTATTCTGTCTTCAGATGCAAGTCATCTCAGTCTGTCTGTCTCACTGCTGGTCAAAACTGAGGGATGGATCAACAAAGTTCAGTAAAGAGTGAGGCTTAAAATCATCTTGTCTGTTTTAAACATTTAAAGTATTAAAATTAAAAAAATTAAAGATTAGGTTTTAAATGTTTAAAATGTGTTTTAACACATTTGCCTTTTGCAAACTTTTGCAACCCTTTTTAACAGTGGTTTGCATACTTTATATTATTCAGTGGGAAGTTAGCTGCAAAAGCTCCAGGACTAGACAGGATAGTTCAATAACTCATGTTAAATGATTCTCAAAAGGTTTTCGTACAAGTGCTGAGTGAAGGGAAGATGAGGGTAAGTCATATATGAGAAAAGGACACAGGGTTTAAAATCTGAAGGAGTCCTTCCTTGTTCACTACGACAGCGGGCTTGATACTTACCAACTCTGAGCCTCAGTTTGCTCATTGCCAAATTGGTGATGATAGCCATCTAAACATCCGATGGAGGATTAAGTTATTAATAAATAATGTATCAGGTGTTTGATAGTTAATATGTATAACTAAGGTTTTTTTTTTGGTTTTTTTTTGTTTGTTTGTTTTTCCTATGTACAAGCCCTGTGAAAAGGTCCTAAGCATACCAGAGGCACATTCTGAATCTGCAGGCTGTGCCACAGGAAGCCATTCATTTATGCATTAAGTGTTTTTTAGTTTTTCAGAAATATACTCCCCATAGTCAAGTGGCTTACCACCTAGTGAACCTGGGTTGGAGAAAATCCTTATAAATTGGATGAGAAGTCTAGGACGAACCAACCCCCCAAATGATGTTACTTGTAAATGCTTAGAGTATTGTTTTGGATCTGATAACAAATTAGATTCAAAAAGTTGATATTACCTATGTGGTTTATTTGCTCTGGGGATTAAATTATGCAGAAATGTAAAAAGGAAGGAAGAAAGAAAGATCCAAGCTGTCAGGTATTGATTCCTCTGATTGTAGAGTGAAAAAGGACTGCTGAAAGGAGCAATTTTCTGCACCTAATTTGGAAACCTAAAGGCCAAAGAGATACCTCTTTCTCTGTCTTTATTCACTCAGCAAATATTTCTGAATCCCTATTATCTGCTCTGTTTTGTGTCAGGTTCCAGGAGTTCAGAAGTGTAGTTTCGGCCTTCTTGTGTCTGCCTGGGAGGGACATACAGAAATGATCACAGTATGAAGTACTAATCAAGGTATGTGCAAATTCTATGAAAGCATAGAAGGAAAGCAGTCAGTTTTATTTACTGCAGTCATGAAGGCTATTTGGGGTCTTAAAAAATAATCTAGATGTCACCAGAAATCTAAGGATTTTCCAGGAGGCTGAGACCTAAACAAAAACATGGGATGTGAAGAAATTATGTATGTAACATATACAGAAACAGTGCAAGATATGGGAGGGGGAGGAGGGAAGGTTTGGAGTCAGAGATACAATTTGAAGTTGTCTAAGTGAGTGGTTGGGGTTCCCTGGCAGATCTGCTGGTAAAGAATCCACATGCAATGCAAGAGGCCTTGGTTTGATTCCTGGGTGGGGAAGATCCCCCGGAGAACGGATAGGCTACCCACTCCAGTATTCTTGGGCTTTCCTGGGGGCTCAGTCGGGAAAGAATCTGCCTGCAATGTGGGAGACCTGGTTCGATCCCTGGGTTGGAAAGATCCTCTCGAGGAGGGCACGGCAACCCACTCCAGTGTTCTTGCCTGGAGAATTCCCGTGGAGAGAGGAAGCCTGGTGGGTTGCAGTCCATGGGGTTGCAAAGAGTCAGACACGACTGAGAGACTAAGCACAGCACAAGTGAGTGATTAGCAAATTATGGCCCTTGGGCTGGCCCACCACTTGTTTTAGTACTTAGAGTTTTATTGTAACACAGCCACACTGTATATGATACTTTAGGTATCATTTATAGCTGCTTTCAAGCTGTAACAATAGAATTGAGTAGCTGTGAAAGAGGAGAAGGTGATGGCACCCCACTCCAGTACTCTTGCCTGGAAAATCCCATGGACAGAGGAGCCTGGTAGGCTGCAGTCCATGGGGTTGCGAAGAGATGGACACGGCTGAGCGACTTCACTTTGACTTTTCACTTTCATGCATTGGAGAAGGAAATGGCAACCCACTCCAGTATTCTTGCCTGGAGAATCCCAGGGAAGGGGGAGCCTGATAGGCTGCCGTCTATGGGATCACACAGAGTCAGACACGACTGAAGCGACTTAGCAGCAGCAGTGGCTGTGAAAGAGACCACATAGTCTGCATGCATAAAATATTTACTGTATGGCCAGTAACAGGAAAAGTTTGCTGGTTTAGGTAATAAATGGTAAAGGACTAAGCTTAGGAAGCAGCATGCAATGGAGAGAAAAAGACAGATTTGTGAAGCATTTTAGAGAGTTTTTTTAAAATAAAGAATATATTTATTTTTATTGCTCTTTTTGCTTTTTATTACTACATAGTCCTATAAATGTAATAGATATTCAGTATAAACAATTTAAATAATACAGTGTGTATAAAATAGATAGTAAAAAAATTCAAACAATAGCAAACTGTGAAGAGAAAGTGAATGTCCTTAGGGCAACAAATGTTAACAGTTTGAAGTATTAATACATTTTTTTTTCCAAGACTGTTTCATGCCTATATATATATATATTCATATTCATTTGTTTGCTTTTATAAGCGGGATCATTTTATACAGACTGTGCTAAAGCCTGCTTTTATCACTTAACAGTATACCACAGACCTCTTTCCGTGTTGTGATATATACATCTGTCTCATGTCCATTAACAATTTTATATTTTAAACATTCTTCTGTAGAGAAGTTCAGTTGAATTATTAATTCATTCTAAAGGTATCTATTGAGAAATGTAGTGTATATCTGTGCAATTGTCTACCTAGAACTTGCGTCCACATGTCTTCTGAGGACTACTCCCTCTGTCCTCTGTTTCTGCACGATGATGGCCTTCGTACTAGTAGTAGTTAATCCGGTTTCTTGGCCTCCATTCTTCCATTCAAGTATGGGCATTTAACGCAAGTCAGCTATTGCAGAAATTGCTGCTGCTGCTGCTGCTAAGTCACTTCAGTCGTGTCCGACTCTGTGCGACCCCATAGATGGCAGCCCACCAGGCTCCCCCGTCCCTGGGATTCTCCAGGCAAGAACACTGGAGTGGGTTGCCATTTCCTTCTCCAATGCATGAAAGTGAAAAGTGAAAGTGAAGTTGCTCAGTCGTGTCCAACTCTTAGCGACCCCATGGACTGCAGCCTATCAGGCTCTTCCATCCATGGGAGTTTCCAGGCAAGAACACTGGAGTGGGTTGCCGTTGCCTTCTCCAGCAGAAATAGCTAATCACCAATAAAATTTGGGTTTCCATTTCCACAATACAGTTGAAGAAACTGAACCACAGCTCAGATAATGTCCAGATACTAGAATGTGTGCCTTCAGAGAATACCAGCAGTCCACCAAAAGCTGTTCTCCCATTCTTACTGGGTATATATAGGTAGAGTTCATTTCCTAGACTCTCTTGTTTCTATGTGATTGTAGTAACTAAATGAAATGTGAGTGAAAGAAATACACTTAATTATGCTAGTTATGTGAAGCTGTGAAACAATTTATAGTTTAAAAGAACAGTAAACATTTCATAAGGGAAAATATGCTGTTGCGTGAACACTGTTGTCTCTGGTGGCAGATACTTTAGCTTATTCACATTAACACTGACTCTCGCCAACAGCCTGCAGGCACCAGTGCTGGGATGTCTTGAAAGTGTTAGTAGCTCAGCGACCCCATGGACTGTAGCCGGCCAGGTTCTTCTCCATGGAATTCATTGGTAATAATTCCCTTCTCCAAGGGATCCCAGGTCTCCTGCATTGCAGGCAGATTCTTTACCATCTGAGCCATCAGTGAAGCCCCTGGGATGTCTTAGGCGAGACAACTAACTGTTCCACCTATCAGCAGTCAGGCTGCCTAAAGACTAAAGAGCCCACACCTCCCTCTGGACACGCCCCTAAACAGCTCTGCCCACCTGAGGGCCAAGACCCAGCCCCACCTCCCAGTCGGCAGGCACTTGTTCCTCCCACCAGGAAACCTCCAGACCAGCCTTACCACCAGAGGGCAGACAAAGGCCAGACCCTACCCCAGGGCCAGCTGGGCCCTGACCTTGCCCACTAGCAGGACAGTGCAACATTAGGGACACTCCAGACCCCATACCAATTGTGTCAGGAACTGGTCCCTTCCCTCTGACAATATGAAATGAGCTTTGGGATCCCTGGGCCCTGCAGCTAAACTCCACAAACCAGCTCTGCTGTTAGTCATCCAGCACTAACACCAGGATCTGGCTTCACCTGCCAGCAGATGAGCAACAGACAAGAGTCTTAAGGACCCTGACTCCACTCAACAGTGAGTCAGCAACCAGCCACCTCGTGACTAGGCCCTGCTAGCCAGCAACGGGGAAGCATCCACCCAAGTCTGGACCTAGCAACCCACCAGACTAGAGGTCAACCAAGCCCACCAGACTGCCCACGTGGTCAGCTCACCACTATAGAAGAAGCCATGCAGCCCGCTCTGGGGAAAACCACAGAGTATACAGGTTGGGTGATGAGAGAGAGGGGAGTGCACCTCTGGGACACATAGAACCTCCTGCAGAAGGTCGCTTCTCCAAGGCCGAGAAAAGTAAGTAACCTACCACATCCATAAAAATATAAATGGCAATTTAGATCTTTAGCCCGCCAGGCTCCTCTGTCCATAGGATTCTCCAGGCAAGATTACTGGAGTGGGTTGCCATACCCTCTTCCAGGGGAATCTTCTTAACCCAGGAATCGCCCCTGTGTCTCTTGCATTCAGGCAGATTCTTTATCTCTGAGCCACTGGGGAAGCCCCCAAACCTTTGACAGTTTCTGCTTTAAAAATTAAGAGCAACAATATGCTGATACATGAGAAAACTTAGATGAACAGATTCCTTTAAAGACGCAAACCACCAGGCTCATTAAGAAAGAAATAAGCAAATGAAATTAGACTTTTATAATTTGCAGTTCACATTCCTGCTGTGAAAACTTTAGTCTCAGATGGCTTGACTAGTGAATTCTTCCAAACATTTAAGAAGGAAATAATACTAGTTTTCAACAAACTCTTCTAGAAAATGAAAAAAGAGTTGCCTTTTCCCAATTCAATGAGGCAAAATTTATTGATACCATAACAAAAAAATTGCCAAAAATAAAATTACAGAAAACTATTTCTCATAAACATAGATGAAACACTTTAAATAAAACATTTTGCAATTATAATAAAAATATGTGAAAAGGACAATGCAGGAACACCTTGTTTTATTGTGGTTCTTTGTTAAAATTGTGATTTACATGTATTATATTTTTATAAAATACTATTTTTATACTTAAAAATATTATATTTTCTATAAAATATACCTTTGTGACAATCTTGCATCAAACAAGTCCATCAGCACCATTTTTCCAGCAGCATTTGAACACTTTGTATCTTTGTGTCATATTTTGATAATTCTCACAATATTACAGACTTTTTCATTATTATATTTGTTGTGGTAATCTGTGGTCAGTGAGGTTTAATGTTACTACTATGTCTCACTGAAGGCTCAGGTGATGGTTACTGTTTTTCAGCAATGAAGTATTTTTCAATTAAACTATGTATACATTTTTTAGACATAATGTTATTGTACACTTAATAGATTACAGTATGTGCTAAGTTGCTTCAATTATGTCTGACTCTTTGCGACACTATGGACCATAGCCTGCCAGTCTCTTCTGTCCATGGGATTCTCCAGGCAAGAAGACTGAAGTGGGTTGCCATGGCCTCCTCCAGGTGATCTTCCTGACCCAGGGATCAAACCCACATCTCTTATGTTTCCTGCATTGGCAGGCAGGTTCCTTACCACTAGAGTCACCTAGGAAGTACGGTGTAAACAATTTTCTATGCACTGGGAAACCAAAATATCCATGTGACTTCCTTTATTGATATACTTGCTTTCTTGCAGTGGTGGTCTGGAACTGAACACATAATATCTCTGAAGTATGCCTGTATGTCATGATCATATGGGGCTTATTCCAGAAATACAGAATTGATTTAACATTTGAGAACCAGGCAATGTAATTCACCATAACAACAAACTAAACAAGAAAAATTATATGGATTATCTCAGTAGACACAGAAAAGCATAGTAGAGAACAGTGGGTTATGTGATATTTTCTTAGTGAAGATACCAAAAACACCATCCATTAAGAAAACTGAAAAACTGTTCATCAAAATTAACCATTCTTGCTCTGCAAGAGATATATCTTGGAGAGTGAAGGATGAAACATGGACTGAATAGAAAATATTTGTAAATCATAAGTTTGATAAATGACTTATAGCCAGTATATACAAATAACTTTCAATATTTAGTAGTAAGACAACAAGCAGTCCACAAAAATGAGCAAAAGCATTTGAACAGACACATTATTGAAGATTTATAAATGGAAAATAAGCACATGAAAAATTCTCAACATCATTAGTAATTAAGGAAATGCATTTGAAACTACTACATACCTACTAGAATGGCTAAAATTAAAAAGATTGATTTTGGTGAAGATGTTTAGAAAATACAATTGTCATACACTCACTGTTCATGGGAATATAAAATGGTATGACCATTTTTAACAACAGCTTGCCAGTTCTTAAGAAAGTAAACACACTTTCCTCAGGATCCAATGATTTCATTTCTAGGAATTTACCAAAATAAATTAAAACAGGTGTCTATATAAAGACATGTACAGAAGTGTTCATAGCAATATTATTTGCAATAGTTAAAACCTGGATGTTGCTCAAATGTGCTATTGAAAAGTGAATGAATAAATTATGGAATATCTTACAGTAGAATATTCCTCAGCAATACACTTGGAATTATACTTGGTAATATCTGCTTCTCCAGCAGGGGGAAAACATAGAAGACAGTTGGGTAGAAGACATTTCAAACAAAACCAAAAACAACAACAAAACCTTTTGACAGCAGCTTATGTCAAAAAAGGTTGTTAGCAGTCATCAGTTCAGTTCAGTTGCTCAGTCATGTCTGACTCTTTGCAACCCCATGAATCACAGCACGCCAGGCCTCCCTGTCCATCACCAACTCCCGGAGTTTACTCAAACTCATGTCCATCGAGTCAGTGATGCTATCCAGCCATCTCATCCTCTGTCATCCCCTTCTCCTCCTGCCCCCAATCCCTCCCAGCATCACGGTCTTTTCCAAAGAGTCAACTCTTCTCATGAGATGGCCAAAGTATTGGAGTTTCAGCTTTAGCATCAGTCCTTCCAATGAACACCCAGGACTGATCTCCTTCAGAATGGACTGGTTGGATCTCCTTGCAGTCCAACGGACTCTCAAGAGTCTTCTCCAACACCACACTTCAAAAGCATCAATTCTTCGGCGCTCAGCTTTCTTCACAGTCCAACTCTCACATCCATACATGACCACTGGAAAAACCATAGCCTTGACTAGAAGGACCTTTGTTGGCAAAGTAGTGTCTCTGCAGTCATAGGAGAATAATTACTTCAGTAGAAAATGTCGGTGCAAGGCTGTGTAACTGAGGCTTGGAAATGGCCTCTAGCATATTTTCACACAACCTATGTGACAATGAGATGCGCTCACCTGGGAGCATTTGATCTACTGATGTGTCTGTTTAATATTATCTCTGTTCTGGGCTTTCCTTTAATTTTAATAATAACCTCATGTTTCTATATTGTGTCCATTTAACTTAGATATGAAGAATTGGTGGGGAGTTGAGGGGTGTAACAGACTGCTGCCCTTTGTAAGTAATTCGAGTCTTCTCTGGTGGAAGTGAGTTGGAAATAACCTTTTGTCACATTCTACTATTTACTTGAGCTATGGGATTTTAAGTAAATGATTGAATATTATCTCTGCCCTTTGAAATGTTGAGTATCTAATTAACCACTGTTAGCCATGCTTCAACTGATCTAATCTTTAAATCTCAAAAATAAAGCTCCATTCTGAATGGGGTATCCTAGCATCAAATACCAGAACAATTTTGGATGTAGAGCGTTTCCACTCAGATAGTATCAAATCAGATGCAGAATTTGACTTATAGTGCCATAGTTTCCTTACCTTGAGTAGGAGAATGGTGTTTATAAAATAAATTCCTTGACAGAGTGTTTCATGTAACATTTTTTGGTTTCTTCCTGTCAAACCAGTTACATACTTTTCTTCTAAATACAAAAGATAAGAAAAACTTGAGGCAGCCTAGACTTGCCTCATATTGATCGCATTCAATGATTTTGCTATTAACTTTCTACAAAGTTAGGAAATAAGAACAAGAAATTGGCATAATAACTGTATCCTGTAGTATTCCTGGTACTTCTTTGTCAGTATTTGTGCTCGATTTTTGACCATCTGCCTTCTTGCTGGCTTTCTGTTTGTGTTCCTAAGACCTGTTATTTGGTATAGTCTAATGTCATCTCTTGGTCTCAGGTAAAAAAACAAAACAAAACAAAAAACCCTAGGTACTGGCCATAATTCTATTGATAATTCAGAGACCTCTCTTTAAGGTTAGGAGGAAAACAAAGAAAGCAGAGGAAAAAAATTGTGGGCAAACATTTTGAAAGTATATACTATTAGTCACAGAGAGTATGTGGAGAGGCTGCAAGTAGTCTTTGTAAAACTATCAGCACAAAAGGAAAGCAGATAAAACTAATGTCCTACTAAGTTTAGATCCACTGACCTCTTCCTGACAGGAAATTCAAAGGCAACTCCAGGAGCCTTCAGCAACAGATTATATTACCCTGTGTGCAGTGAAAACTTATATATTGAATTCAGATATTAGCACTTCTGAGCAAGTAAATTGAAAGAAAAATGTGCTGAGCATCTGCCATAAGAAAGGACCTGGAGAGGTAAAAGCAATATATACATATATCTATATCTATATATGTGGTATCTGTTTCATGTACAGTGAGATGAAAAAACTATTATCAGCTGGATTTTATTGAGGAAATGCTTAGATTTTTTTTTTAAAAAAGTGAATTTGATAGGAAACACCAAACCTGTGTCTTTAAGGGTGGTCCTAATATCTGCCATTTCTCCCCATAATGCTTTTTTTCTTTTTTTTTTCTTTAATTTGCTATCTTGGTTTGGGGGCAGAGAGTTTCACCTTTCGGCTATTTTTTTTTTTTTTTTAAACCATGATAGCTTTTATTACACAGGCAAGGAAGCAGTATTGGCATTCTGCCAACTACTAAGGCTGTCTATTTCAGTTACACATTTGAGGATGAGGGAATGGTCATGGAGGGCTCCATGGGCATGGGATACCCAGTATGAGTTAAACTTAATCTGGAAAGCCAGATCTCCAGGTTTCAGTGTCAACTTGGACCCTGCACCCCAAACCTCAGCATGCTTGAGTATTCCCCTTTCCCCAGTGGACAGAGTTATGTGAGCAAATGGCCACAGGTTTCTTTGGAAAAGGACGGAGGAAGTCATGACCATGTATCCTCTTCCCACTGCTGCTGGATCATTCTTTGTGGGGACCTGACTCCTCCCTCAGGCAAGAGATTCTGGGGTAAAAACTTGGCCCATGCCTGGGTCCTGGGCAATGGATTGAGGTCCTGATTGGGATTCTGTCTTTAGCCACCTTCATCCATCCTTGACTTATTTTGACTGTAAGGATTGAGCAATACCTTTTGGGGCTGCTATCTATCTTACCCCTAAGGGCTCTGTTCTCAAAGGAAAAAAATATCAGTTTACCTGAAACCCTAAGGATATGGATTATCAGAAGTCTAACATAGGGAAAAGCTTAACATCTGTTTATGATAAACAAGAAATTGAGGAAAGGGAGAAGAGACAACTGAGAGGGAGAGAAAACAGTCTGTGTATTTTAAAAGCAGAGATGTCTAATATTCATTATTCTGAAATGTGGACACTCAATCTCCCAAAATCCTCAGTAAAGTTTAGAGTCTTTCTTACAAGTTGAGAGAAGGGACTGATTTCCTCAATTGGATTTGTATTAATTTCTCATTGCTACTATGATGGATTAACATAAGTTTAGTGGCTTAAAATAACATAACTGTGTTGTAGTTCTGGAGATAAGAAGTCCAAAAATTGGTCCCACAGGGACCAAATGAAGGTGCCAGCAGGCTAGCTACTTCTGGTGCGTGCATGCTAAGCCACTTAGTCGTGTCCGACTCTTTGTGACCCTATGGACTGTAGCCCGCTAGGCTCCTCTGTCCATGGGATTTTCCAGGCAAGAATAGTGGAGTGGGTTGCCCCAGGGGATCTTCCTGACCTAGGGGTCAAACCTGTGTCTCTTACGTCTCCTGCATTGGCAAGAAGATTCTTTATCAATAGTGCCACCTGGGAAGCCTGTTTTTTCCTGGAAGCTCTAGGGAAAATCTCTTCCTGTCTTTTGTGAGGCTTTCCACATTCTCTGGCTTGCAGTCCTCTCTCCACCTTCCAAGATAACAGCATCACATCTTCAGATTTTTCTGTCTGATCCTGGCCTCTGTTGTCACCTCTTCTCTGACTGATTCTTGCTTTCTTTTTTCCCTAATAGGACCCTTGTGATCACATTGGCCCCCACCTACCTAATCCAGGCTTATTTTTCTATCTCAAGATTCTTAATCACAACTGCAAAGCCACTTTGGCCATGCAAGGTAATGTATTCACAGGTTCTAGGGATTAGGACGTGGGCATTTTGAGGGGGTGTCCATTACTCTGCCCTGTGGGGAAGCACAGAAAGTGAACGTAGAACAGTGTCATGGTTTGTAAAATGCACCAATTCAGTGGAAGCAAGGGTCTCGACACCAGAGAGACTCCTGAGAACGTGTCTTTTGCAGTTTTTGAGCAGGGCCACTAACATGACTGTAGTATCTGTGCTTTAAGAAGATAGTTTTGTGCCAGAGTAAAAGATGGACTGTAGCATCCAGATAAATAACAAAATAGTAAGTAACAGTTTAAGAGAACAACAGATTTGTCACAAAGCAGTGCATGATTAATTATTGAGAAGATTCTACAGACAATAATTGCTATTGGAATTTTTAAAACATAAATTTGGATAATGATGATTTGTGAAACAGTTCTAATAAGGCCAAGGACATGAATTTGATTTTTTTTTTTTTTTTGTGGGTCAGAGTGTTCTATGGCTGAGTTAAGCACTTTATGACGACCAACCATCTTCCAGCTGGGAGTTGGGAAAAGCATAAAGAGAAATCAAGTGAGAAAGCCAAGTAGAGTAGGACCAACATTTCATTTCTACTGAGAAAAATCCCAGTCTTCCTGTCCTTCTGATGATAGGCTTGTACTTTATATACTGAAGACAGTATATTATTCATATAATTAAAAAAATTGGTTTTGTAAGATCCATACCTCTGTAAATTTAAGTATATTTAATTTTTTGATCATAGACATGCTTCTAAAGATTTAAGTAAAACTTCTATAAATTCCCCAACAGTTCAAATATATTTCTTACATGAATTTTATGAAAAATCACTATGCAACTTTTTCCCTGTAGTGAAAGTTATATAAGAATAAATATTATGAAGTTTTCTTGATGAACTTAAAGATAGAGCAAATTAGGGAAGGCTAGTGGTTTAAAGTACAGAGTATGGGCTTTGAACTCTAACATTGGATCTTTTGATTAGTTGAATAGTTTTATACAGTTTAACTTCTCTGAGTCTCTAGTTCTGTTTTATAAAACAGAGATAATAATGCCTATTTTTAGGATTGATTTTAGGATTTGAGATAATTACACATAATAGAAGGTATTTTTATCAGCTATTATCTCGATTCAGATGCACATTGGTAACCTGATCTAGCCATCTCCATAACGAGGACACACCTCTATTGGGTCCAGATGGTTTACGTTTAAAATATGACTTCAATTTCATGATTGCCTCTTCTCTCTGAAAATATTCCTCTGTTTTCTATCTTTGGTTGTTGCTGCTGTCAGCTGTCTGTCCAATTGTCTTTCCTTTGCTGATAAGGGTAGATTACAAATGTTACATGGGTAATGTGAACAGTTAAAAGTGTCGTGGTTTTAGCATGGTGAAGATGAACCAGTCACTGGTAAAAGTACATAAAGCGCTTGCTGACACTAGAGAGTATTTTTCCTTTGAGAACTGTAGACAAGCACACAGTGAACAAAAATCCCCAGTATTTACTCCCCTGGCCTCCCTCCCTACTGGCTCAATCGGTAAAGAATCTGCCTGCAAAGCAGGAGACCTGGGTTCGATTCCTGGGTTGGGAAGACCCCCTGGAGAAGGGAATGGCAACCCACTCCAGTATTCTTTCCTGGAAAATCCCATGGATAGAGGAGCCTGGTGGGCTATAGTCTCTGGGGGTCGCAAGAGTCGGACACAACTTACTGACTAAATCACAATTACCTTAAAATAGACTCACCTCCTCCATCACTATGCTCCCTTATTCTCGTGCAATTTTTTTTATAGGACCGATGACTTTTTAACACTGATGGGGGATGGAAGCAGAGAGCACAATTCAGTACATAACATGGAGAAAGGGAGTCTCATTGGCTTAGCTGAGGTTCATGATCACAAAAGTCGAAACAGTGAAAAAGAGGAATCAATACCCAGCAGAAGATAGGAGAAAAAGCTATTTATTTAGTATTGCATACTTTGGAGACTTTTCTCCATTGTCTTCTTTCATCCAGTGTTGCTATTGAAAAATCTAAAGTCAGTCTAATTCTTATTCCTTTATGTATTCTCTGTTCTCTCTCTTTGTAAGGTTTTAAAATGTTCTCTTTTGTCTTTGATGTTCAGAAACATCACTCTGGTGTGTTTCAAGGTGGATGTTCTCTGTTTCTTCACTTTGGCACTTTATGGACTTTTAAAATTTGAAATATTTCACTTTTAAAAGAATTCTGGAAAGTATAGGCTTCATTATTTTTTCAGAGATTTCCTCCTAGGCAAAAGCTTTGAGAAGCAGCCAAGTAAACACTGAGAATCCAATTGATCTGCGCTCTTGGAATATTTTATTTACAAAGTTCAATTTTGTAGATTATATTTCTTTTCCTTCTAAATTCAAAAATAGAATGTGATTCTGTAATGAATGATCATGGAAATAATTTCTGTTGGTTTTCAGTTTCAGAATGGACATATAGACAAAGTGAAGGAATTTATGTTTGTTAGAAAATAAGATGCAAATTCTATAACAGTAAAATAATGGTATATCTGAATTTAGGAGAAATAGAATGAACTACAGAATAATATTTTTCATATTTCAGTGAGATGACATATAAATTAAAGAATGACACATTTAAGCAGATTACTTAAAATTCTCAAGTAAACTTACTAAAACAAAAATGTAATAAAGACTATTGAATGGGAAGGGGGAAGGTGTGGAAAGCCTGAGCTAATGTCTCAGTTTTTTCTGCTAGAGACAACCTTGATAAAAGGTATAGCGGTATCAGTAATATTGTTACATGCTTATATAGATAACCTGTAGAAGACAACCTAGAATGTAGATAATCCTTGTTAATTAGGAGATAACAAAGGTAACCTATAAAAGAACTAAAACCAGAAAGTGTATAAAAAAAAATTGTCATCTATGGGGAATGCAATTGGAAACGGGAGGCAGGAAGAAAGACTTGCTTTTCAGTTTAAAATCCTCTATATTTTTAAAATTTTTGTTTCTGCATGCATCTATTACTCATAATAGGAGTAAAATAAAAGAGTTTTTACTTGGAAAGGAATAGCTGCCATTCTGAGAAAAGATAAACATTATCTAGAGAATATTTGCCACTTTGTATTTTTATGGTCACATTTTTAAACAAAGAATTATCAGATTGTCTTCAGATTATCCCATCTCCTGATCATGACAGAAGGCCTATTGCTTTATTATTTTAAAAAGATGAATGCTAGAATTCATTTTCTCAATTAAGTTAGGGATTTATGGACATTTGTGCTTTCTGTCTAACCTGCGGTTCTCAATTTAAATTTTCCATCTGAATTGTCCTGGACGGTTACCATGGGGACAGTTATAGAAGTTCAGAAATAAAACTTAATAGATCTTTATATTTTGAAACCTCTGATATTAGTTAGGGAGGATTTATTTTCAAGTGCCTTCTGTTAGGCTATTTACTTGTACCTTGGCTTCTTTTGCAATTTATCTTTTTTCGTAGTTACTATTCAGTGCATTTATTTCTCATCTCAGCACTCATCTAGACATATTCAGAACTAATTGCCTGAATCTGGAGGTGAACAGTTTTTCTATTCTATTTGTCCTTGTTCCAGGGAATGAATGTTAGATTTGCCGTTTTTTAAGATAATCCCTAGTCAGCAGGTTAATGTGCTTAGGATACTACTTACTGATCCATGTGTTTTCTTGGATTGATAATAAAATAGAATACATTTTTCAAATGCGTTTTTGTCATTAAAAGCTTAAGCAAGCTATGTAAAGAAAGAGAATAACACTGGATTGTCAAATACAAATGACTAATCATATGTATGCATAGTTACTTCCTTTTTAATCCTGGATTTCATTCCTTATTGTTTCATGATAGTGTTTACAATGATTTATGTTCACTCTTATATTTAGGGCTAAGGCACTTAAATCACTGCAGAAAGAGAATAAACATTTGAAGAAGTCTATTGCCATCATATCTCAAATCCCAAATTATCCTGGTGCTATAAGTCAAATGCACTCAAGTCTTTGAGTTATCAAAAGCCTACCCTGTGTCCAGGATTGTGCAAAGTACTATGGAGAGTGAAAAGAGAAATAACAGTTCTTGTCCTTGCAATGTTAGCCATTTAGCTGTGGAGATGGAATTTAGATAAATGAAACAAATGCAAGGTAAGAACTTGCAGTATAATAGCTATCCTTTAGGGTTACAAATATAAACATTCAAACAATTCAGGAATGTCATATATGAAGGAGAGCCACAGTAGTAAAATCTAGTGATGGCAAAAGCATTTTAATCTCAGCTTTAAAGGTATTTAAGATTTAGATGAATCATTGACACGGCAATCTAAAACAAAATAAATCTCTGGACATTTGTGAAGAGTGTGGCTTATTTGCTCACTAGAGTACACAGTGGTGTAGGGAAACTAGAATTGTTTGTTTAACAGCCCTCTCTTCCCTCCAACCCCCTTTTTGTGGTATGAATTCATTGACTTTACTTTTGCATGATTTACTCAAATGATGGCTATGGGAGGTTGTGGATTCCTCTAAGTTTCCTTTCTGTTATCCCTGATCCTCAATAAAGATGTGCCATAAATTTCAATTTCCCGTGTAATGAGGGCTTGATGGTGTGCTATGGGGAATTAAAGAGAAGACCTGGTCAACATTTATGACAAAGTAGACAATGAATCAGCAGAATTCTTTCTCTGAGACCAGATGATAGTAGTGGACAGTCATTGTATGAGGGTAGTTATAGTCAATGGTAAAGCAGTTTTAGGAGTGTGATCAGCGTTAAAGTAACAGTGCTGACCTGAGGAAGAAGTGGACGACCTGAGACATGAGCCTTGAGACATGAGAGCACATGAGAGGTAGCACACTGGAGGACTGTCGGAAACAACTCAGACACAGTTTGAAAGAGAGATGGTTTCTAGTAATAAAACTAGCAGAAGTTCATCTGACACATTTTGGGCCACATTTGTGACCATCATTTATTATTATACAGGTTGCCTTCGCATCCCTTCATGTCTGTTTACCACAACAAAGAGAAAAGCTAACAGATGTCTAAAGTGTCAGTGAAATCCTGAGTACTGGTATGCACTTTTTTTAAGACTTTATTTTATATTGGAATACAGTTGACTAGCAATGTTGTGACAGTCGCAGATGTACAGGAAAATGGTTCAGTAATACATATACATGTATTTTTCCCATTTAAGTTGTTACGTAATATGGGATAAAAAATAGTAACTAGCTAGCATTGGAGAAGGAAATGGCAACCCACTCCAGTGTTCTTGCCTGGAGAATCCCAAGGACGGGAGAGCCTGGTGGGCTGCCGTCTATAGGGTCGCACAGAGTCGGACACGACTGAAGTGACTTAGCAGCAGCAGCAGCATTAGTAGATTTTTAGGCATAGGGATAGTAGGAACTTCTCAGATGCTCCATCTGCAAAGTGAGAAGATTGAATAAAGCAACCTCTAATTTTGTAAAAAATAAAAATCCACTAATCATGAGCCATACATTTTCCATCTATCCCCCAGTGTCAAAGGAAAGAGCATCGATTCACTGCGTCTTCTGTGCTCTACTCTTAAACACGGTCTTTAAAATGTATTCCCATAAAACTTTGGAAACTGTCCCTTAATTTAGTTTTCTTGAAGAAC
Source organism: Ovis aries (assembly GCF_016772045.2). Classification (NCBI taxonomy): domain Eukaryota; kingdom Metazoa; phylum Chordata; class Mammalia; order Artiodactyla; family Bovidae; genus Ovis; species Ovis aries. Next base: position 36,311,365 of record NC_056061.1, on the reverse strand, counting down.
ATTCTGATTGAGCTTGTTATTCTTAATCTGTGTTTTAAAAAGATTAAGACAAAGAAGGATCTATATTGCAGCTTTACTATCTCCTGTGATAAATCAGTACCTGAAAGCCATCACTTGAATGATTGCTCTACAACCTAAGTGAGAGAAAACAATCTGATTTTCCGTATAAAGGAAATACATATTTATTATAGAGAACACTGAAAATATAAAGAAGACAAAAGTTATCCACAATCTAAAAAAAGAAGTCCAGAAACCTATGTGTTACAAATGACAAGAGCTAACATTTTCTGCCTTTCAGTGCAGATGGTTTCCTATGCTGGCTGTATCTTTGACTAGTAATTTCCTTAGTTTATCTACACAAAAGAGAATATATGGGCCAAAATAATGAGCATAGTTAGGGCTCTAGAATAGAGAGCATCAGAATTTCCCCAGGAAGAGTTTTACCAGCCTACATGCCTACAAAAGTATGAATATTTGTCCTCACGTTTTCTTGTAAGTATAGAACAAGTAATCTGTCATTTTGATAGGTGAAAATACTATTTTATTATAATTGTATCCTGAGCTTTTTTGGCTATGGTGTTATGTATTATGTTTATGTTTTGCCTCTTTTAAAAAACTGGGTTGCTTTTTAAAATTAAGTTTTGAGAGTTCCTTATATATTCGGAATACAGATCCTTTATCAAATATGTTATTTACTGAAGAGCTAATATTAAGAGCCATTTGTGACTTAAAATAACCTCTTCAAAAGTCTTATACTCTGGGCCTTCCAAATTACAAGACTTTCTACCTATTTCTGCATCACTGCTCTGGGATAATCCCTTAGCATTCTGCTGCAAACCCACGGGACTCATCAGAGACTAAGTGCTCATTTCAGCCTTTTCCTGGACCCATATCTTCCTATCTAAGGGACAGCAGCCAAGCAAGTAGAACACTATACTGACCTGGTTTCAGGGTCTTTCTTCAATGCGATGGTATCTCATGCTGTATAATATTTACTATTGCTGAAAATAGATGACATTATGCAGCAAGCAGGCTTACTTCCTTTGAAATTTTATCACTTTTCCCCACATTGTATCCATCATTGTAGTATTTTAAATTGTATTAATCTTTACTATCCAGAAAGGGAACCCAATGATTATCTAGAGTCTGTTTAAGAACTGACTATGCTTTGAACGGACTAGCTATAAACATCCCTAGAAAATCCTGGTTTAGTATTGTTTGTTGATGAGTCAGCTCTTCTGAAACTAGGAAATATTAGGCAAGATATGCCATGGAAGATCTCAATTCACTTCTGGGATATGACCCTTTATCAGAAGTAAATTTAGCCCATATGGTCAATTTTTTTTTGTTCTTGCCAGAGCTTGCCAATTGATAAGAGACAAGAGTTAATATACACGCATAGCAGGTAGGTTATTGGAATGGCCCATGATTTTGGAATGCTGCAGAAACAAAGGGAACTTTTTAAAAATTATGGGTATGCATATATAAAGACACATACATATTTAATAGTCCATTTGGACTTCTATAACAAAAATTCCATAGACTGGGTGGCTTAAGCAACAAACATTTATTTCTCATAGTTCTGGAGGTGGGGAAGTCCAAGATCAAGGCATCTACAACCATCACGATAATCTGTTGCAGAACTTTTTCATCGTCCCAAACAGAAATTATAATATATCCCCATTTAAAAGTAACTCCTCATTGCCCACTTTCCTCAGCCTTAATAACATCTATTCTACTTTCTTTCTATATGAATTTTCCTATTCTAGGTACCTCATATGAGCAGAATCATGTAATGCTTTTTCTTTTGTGTCTGGCTTACCTCACATAGCATAATATAACATTAAGGTTAATATATTAATATAAAGTATTTTCCACAATAACTGCAACACTTTACATTCCTGCCAGTAATGCACGAGGGTTCCAATTTCTTCACATCCTTGCTAACACTTGTTATTTTCCATATTTTTAATAGCTATCCTAAAGAGTGTAAAGTAGTAACAATGAAGATTTTTCATCTTAGAGGTTAACTCAGTTAAAAATAACTGATCAAGTAACTTTTAAATGCTGCAGTACTCCTAAGGAGTTGGCTGTCTTAAAGGTTGAAGCCATGAAAAAACAGCATGGAGGCCAAAAAATCCTAGATAATCAATATGGCAGGCATTCTCCTTGGCTCCCATGATAGTCCTAGAAGCCAATTCTTTTGAGAGGTTGAAGGAAGCTTTTATGGAATGGCAGTGATTAACTCTAGAATATGAAGAATACTGGAAAAATTCCAGTTGTAAAATATGTGAAGATAATCTCTGACACTTCAAAGGGGATACTCCATGACACTAGCGCATGTTAACCGGAACCTTGCCAAAATTTTCATATGAAATGATCTACCATAAGAAGGACAAATTGACTGCTATAGTCAATACATATTGATGAAGAAAATTTTATTAAAATTGTGGGTATGTGTAAAGATGGGACATGGACGAGCCCCAAGGCTTCTAGGACCATATGAAGTTCAAATAACTGCCTCCTCCTATGGGTTTTTTAAAATTTGTATTGTAGTTGATTTGGGCTTCCCAGGTGGCTCAGTGGTTAAGAGTCTGCTTGTCCACGCAGGAAACACAAGAGATGTGGGTTCAGTCCCTGGGTTGGGAAGATCCCCTGGAGGAATAAATAGCAACCCATTCCAGTATTCTTGCCTGGAAAATCCCATGAACAGAGGAACCTGGTGGGCTACAGTCCATGGGGTTGCAAAGAGTTGGGCCTGACTGAGCATGCATACAAATAGTTGCTTTACAATGTGTTAGTTTCTGCTTTGCAGAGTGTCTAAGGGTTTTTAGTATATCCTTCTGATCATTGTTTGCTTATTTTTAGAGTGGATTGAAACATTTCCTTCCTGGAGAGTTATGGTTTGACGGTAGCATACACATTGTTGATTTTATGTTCCCAACCTGGGGAAGTTCAATCTCTCGCTCCAGTGATAGAGACACTCATTTTGCTGGGACTATTAGAAAATTTTGTAAGGCCTTGAACTTATTGAGAAACTTCATTGTTCTCATCTCCTCAAACCTCAAGAAAATGAGACAGAATTACTGATATTTTAAAGCTGAAACTAGCAAAACTGACACTTTTTTTTTCCCCCTCTAACTCTTAAGATCCTGAGGTTCACATCCTCTGAGACTCATCAATTCTTACCACATGAACTTGTTACAAGTTACCCTATGATACTGCTCCTCGATTTTGGACTGTACTTTAGACATACATGGAAAATCACTGCAAAGTATTCATGCTATATATTCAGTCTTATTGCAGCAGATATAAGTTCTCTTTTCTTTACATCCTCCCAAGAAGCTCTGTATGGCCTAAAGCCTGGAGGTTTCCTCTTCAGGACAAGACAAAAGCAGGGAGAAGAAAACTGTTAGGAGCCATGTTGCAAAGAACTTCATCAGATACTTCCAGCCATTATAACAGCAGTTATACTCTCGGGGTGTCTGGATTTACGTCTTCTAGTTAAAAAGACACAGAATTTCACCCTTAGTATTACTTACCCATAGTGCTTAGTTGCTCAGTCATGTTCGACTCTTTGCAACTCCATGGACTATAGCCCATCAGGTTCCTCTGCCCATGGGATTTTTCAGGCAAGAATATGGGAGTGGGTTGCCATTTCCTTCTCCAAGGAATCTTCCTGACCCAGGAATTGAACCCAAGACTCCTGTGTCTCCTGCATCGCAGGTGGACTTTTTTACCTGCTAAGCCATTGGGGAAGCTCCAAGTTATCTACTGCTGAGGAACAAATTATTTAACAAATGATCCCAGATTTGGTGACTCAAAACAGTAAGCATTTGTTATTTCTCATAATTTCTGAGGCCAAGAATTGAGAATGATATGGCTGGTGATTTTGGATCTGGGTCTCTCATGAGGTTCCAATCAAGATACCAGTTGGGGTTGCCATCATATGAAGTCTTGGCTTGACTAGGCTATCCATTTCCAACATCATTCACATGACTATCGGCTGGGAGCCCTTCATATCTCATCAGTGGACCTCTCCATGAGGTTATTGACCTCATCAATGGACAGCTGCATAATATGGACGACTTCTACTCTAGAGCTATGGAAAAGACTCTAAGGATTGGAGCCAAAGATTGTCATTCTTTAATCTGCATGCTTTCATTATTTATTTTATTTATTTTTTTAGCCATTTCTCTTCTTTTTTTTTCTAGTTAAAATTCTGAATTTTAAAGAAACACACTTATTGTTGTTTATGTTATTTAAAAGTTCTCTATGATCAATATTGCCTTTTGCTATCTTATTCATGCCTAAGTATAAGTCCAATACCTGAATGTGATTTGTTCATGATTTGGATTTGGGTAAAGCATACAATTGAACCAACAGTTGAGCGTGAAACCGTTTTCTCTATCAGCTTGCTCCCTTCAGTTCCAATTGCTTATAATAAAAAATGTGATTTCATGAATCATTTGATTCCATCACAAACATACAGGTTCTGTTGTTATTGTTGTTGATTGTTTTTTTTGTAAGAGGGTAGCACATCAAGCAGATAATAAAAAGCTAAAACACCTAGGGAGATAGAAAGGGAGGACCCAGGTGTCATTTGTAGGAGCATATCTTTATATAACTGAGCTCTTACAGAGATAAGACTCAGAAAGGGAACATATGTAATTTATTTAACACCTGCCTCAAGTTTACAGACCTTACAAACAATGTAGGAAATCTTTGGATTTCCTAGACAATAGAGCATTTCATCTATTTCATGACATCTTTACTATATATTCTCCCACCTAGTACCCAATACTTTTGAATATTGCTGAAACTATATAATAAATCTTGGCATCAGCACATGGGTATGTTGCCTAAGAATTTGTCATTGGGCAGTCCCCTAGCATGGATATTCAATGTGGCACAAAAGGCTACTGACTACTGCCAACAAATCAGACAGATACTTCTTATCTTAGTGAATTGATGCCTTTTTCAGGTAGTCAGGAGACTCTGATACCACTGAGACTGTTTTGGTCCACTATTTAATGCTCTCAGGAAACGAGGTAATTCTATAGCTTGTTACCCAAAAAGCAACAAACTGAAGTTTTATTGAGATACATTCAAGGAAAATTAAGGATGATTTTTTTTTTTTTTGTCCTTAAGCCTCTTCATATCACTCTACTAGAGGAATAGATGGTGAAGAAAATCTTAACACACCATGGTTCCAAGATTGAAAGGGGAGTTAGATAATGTCAGAAATCCTTAGAACTCCTTCTCTATTCAAAAAATAAAAAGTCCTAGACATAACTGAACTGCAGAGGTGTTACAAATATCACTTTCAAAAAAGAATATTGCATTTACTTTCCTATAGATATTTCTGAGAATTTTAATATTATTAAGAAGGTCCAGGAAACAAAGAAAATTAGGCAGTTTGGCTGATAAACTGATATCCAATAGGAGGTTTTTTTTGTGGATGCCATCTCTTCTTTTGTTTTAATTAGACCACCTTTGGTTTTTGACTAAGATGTGGACAGTAGAATCTGATCATCATATTCTAAGCATTTGACTGTATTATAATATCAGTATGTAACCTTTAGAATCTTAAGTGCCTTTCATAGGCACCATTCCATCAAATGATAATCCAACAGAAAGAATGAGAAAACTTGATGTGTGTGTGTAATTGTTGAAATAATGAACAACAGAACCCTGACATTTAATAGATGCTCTACAAACATCTATTTAACTATGTCCCTTTATGATAACCATCCAGGAGAGGTCGAAGAATGATCAAAAGGAAGAGGATGACCATCTGTATCAACAGGACTTCAATAATATTTTAGACCAATGATGTCAATCTGAATTAATTGTTTGTTCTAAGAAAATTTTGCTTTGGAGAGATAAAACCATAAACCAATAAACAACTTCAATGTTTGCTTCAGGAATTTCCTATAGATCACTTTATTGGAAACAATATGCTCATCTGGGCAAACTACTCCTAAACAAACAGGGGTTTACTTTCCAAGAGTCTCTTCAAGACCCTTCCTTGGCTATGTCTACCAACTTAGCAATTATATCACAAATTTTTATTGAATCTTAATTAGTTCCCTGCCTTGAAAGACTCGTCTTCACCCAGTTGAGCTCAAACTCCAAAGTATTACAAATATTACACTTCTGACATGTTTTTTCTGAGATCCTGCTAACACTCTGTCAAAGTGGTATTCTACCTTAGTGCAATGAGTCCAGATGAACCTAGCTTGGCTTTATTAACAGGTTGTTTGGTGATATTTTGGGAAGTTCAGAAAGATATACCTTTTGAAAAAATAAAATTTCTCTTTCTTGTAAAGTTTTAGATTTCATGTTTCTGTTAAGAAGATTAAGAGTTTGGAAAACTAATTTTTTAAAGATTGAGAGAAATTATTGACTTAAATTTTTTTCTTTTAAAATGTGTCCCTAATCTAAGTATATTATGGAAGTCTAATGTACCAGAGCTGTTAGTCCATGAAGATTAATTAGAATTCTTTTCAGGAGACAAGAAGTTGTATCCATATATTAATTTTTTTGAAGGATTAATTGAGGCGAAAAAGAAAGCATTAATTGGTACTCCTTCTTCAATGGCAAATATTTCCAAATCAAAAATAAGAAAAAATAGACAAGTTATTGTTGAACATATGAAGAGACAGAGGTGCTGAGAGTGAAATGAAAATAATTTAAATAACACTAATATAGGACATTTAAAATAAAGATAACATTTGGAATAGGGTTTGATTGAGATAACAATTGTTAAAATTAGTCCTGTATCTATCAAATTGAGTATTGATTTTGTGTATTTATATATTGTGCTGACAGAAAATGAATTGATGAAACTTAGAGATTTGGAAACTAGAATAGGAGGAAAAGGAGGACAGTCAGTTGACGTAAATTTCAGGTAAAAATCACTACAAGTTATGAAAGGACTGTTTAGATTTCAAGAGAAAAATAAGAAATTCAGCTACTCAAAGTAATATTGTAACTGACTTTCATTCCAAAGAATATGGATTAGTTGTATCGTACTTTTCCTTGTTTGAAGTAGGAGTTATATAAATTTACTCTATCTTGAGCAATTCCAAATATTTCAACTATGTTGGAAAAGAAAATGATTCAGAGGAACTCTGATTAAAGAAGCCTAGTGTTTGGGTGTTTTAGAAACTAGAACACATTAGCAAAGCTATTTATTTAAAAGGAATATAAAACAAACAAACAAAAAAAGAATATAAATTTGGCTATTGACTGGCTTAATAGTAATTTTCACTTTAGTGCAATTATGCTTATGTTCTTCCTAAAACCTTATTGTGCGTCACCACTACATCCTCCTTTTATGGACGATAACTCCAAAAATCTGAGACAGAGGGACAAAAACATTGTATTTCACTTTTAATGAAATGATAATCTTTGAAGTCAAGTAACTTAGTCAGTGTTATACACAATAGACACGCTTTGCAAATCCCCCAGTGTATTTTCCCACACTGCAGGCAGACTCTTTACTGTCTGAGCCACCTGGGAATCTTCTCATTCTTGATATATGTTATCAATGAGAATATTATACAACCAGAACACAAAACTCCTCTTTATAGATGTCATATGTTAAGGACTGTGAGTAGAATCTCAAATCAGTGACATCACAAACTGACAGTATTTCCTCAGTAGCAAACATCTCTATTTCCCATGAGTATGAAGAATCACACTTTTTATGTTTCAGTACTTAAGATTACTTTAGTGAATAAGAATCCAAGCTTTGCTGTGGCCAGTGTAAGAAAGCGTCTTTTCCCACAACAATATTGAGTCTTCCTTTAAACCACTCAGACCAGTGAATAACATTTACTGATTGGTTTAGGCCTGGATAATTTGGCCAGTGACTGGAAAAAAGATGGATTTTCCCTGATTGCCTGGGGCCTGGTTCATTTCTGGAACTGGGGATATTACCTTCCAATGTATAGCAAGAATGGATGTTGGAAGGACAATCACAGTGTAATACTGCCTGCCTCCAAGCTTATGTTTATGCTGCTTTTCTGAAATTGGATGGATTCTTCCCTTCTTTCTGTTTATTGAAATACTCATCTTGGAGGATAAGGTCAAGACTTACTTTCTTGCTACAAGATATCATACTTGACTATTGCATCCCCATTCTCACCCTTCTCTGTTAAGTGCTTATTTTGTGCCACACAATGTATGGCTGGATTAAATGCTGCTATTTGAAGACGACCAGATATATTTTTTAATGAGTTGGGATTATGAATAAACAACAAAACATCCCCTCATTTACCAGTCTGTGCTTGTTTCCTGCAGATCTCTTTTGTCTCCCAAGCCAGACTGTACACTTTTACTGGCAGGCATTTTGCCCTCTATTTTTCCTGTACCTCACAGAATTGGGCTCAGAGTATAAACAGCAGATTAGTATTATCTAATTCTTACTGATCCAAAACATAGCATTGTTTATTGGTGTTATGTTCTTGGTCATTAACATTTTAAAACCTACTTTTAGAGATTGTATTTAGCTTTATCTCAGAATGGTGTGAATTTTAGTAAAAAAAAAAAACCGAACCCCTAAAGTTTTAAAATTTCAATTTAATCTCACAGTAGTCTTAGCTTCTTATGTCTCATGTTAAGTAAATAAATGATATAGTAGAAAGAAGGCAATATACAGAAATTATTTTAACTGGAAAGAGATTCTCAGCCATGTGAGAACTGTTATCCAGACTCTCCTGTGTGCTTAATAAATATTTGGTCTTATTACCCTCTAGTTCATGTTTGCTTATTCACTGGAAAATTAAAATAAATACCCTAATTTTCATAATTATTTTATCATACATCAATCTTCTTTGTAACTCCTCTGAGAAAGGATGGTCAGTGAGGCATTCTATAAAGAAAGGTTAAAGGTTTTATGACTTTAATCTGCATAACAAACTCATAATTCCAAATGCTAATGGTTTTCTCAGGCTCCTTGATTTTCTCATGGCTGTATTGTTTTATTTATTTTGCTTAATGCGGTTACTAAATAAATTATGAGTTACTATCAGCCTCCTCTAAAATATGGTTATTTTAATCATAGAAAAATGATAGATATGCTATGAAGTAGATAGCTCTTTAGAGTATGGATGCTGGAGCCACACAATCTGTGTTTTGATTCTTAACTGAATGACCTTCAATACTAGTTGAATGACATTGGACAAGTTACATAATTTCTCTGTACCTCAGTTTTCTCATTTGTAAAGTGGTGATTCTAATACTATTTATATTATAGGATTTATATTATTAAATTCATTTCTGCATGTGGGTTGTATACAAAATGCCATCATAGAATTACAAAATTAGAGATGGTAAAAGATACTTTTTATTGAAAGGTGATTGCTTTTAATACAACTTAAATTGGCTTAAGTAAGCTATCTCATTTATTATAAATATACAAGGGCATCTTTTTAGAATTCAAAAGAGCAAATGCAGCTGTCAGTCGTTTGATCTGGAAGCAGGACTGGGAAAGTAACAGAAATCAAGGCAGTATCTCTGTCTCTTTTTTCTCTTTCAGTCTTGTGGGCTGTAAGGGATCTCTGCTGAGATCTCTGTCTGTCTGTCTGTCTGCTTCATGATTCTGTTTGCAGGTAGACTTCCTATGCTCCACTCTCTCATAACTAATGCAGCTACCCCCACCTTGGCACTGCACCCTGCATCAGATCAGGTGCCCAACAGAGACTGACAAGAGTCCTTGAACCTATGTTTTTTAATTTAATCTTTTCAAATTTATTTTAAAATCACAGAATAGTTATTTTACAATGTTGTGTTATTTCTGCTATACAACATGAATCAGCAATAGGTATCCATGTCTCTCCCTCTGAGCCTCCCACCCGCCCCTTCCTTCCTCTCTTCCCTCCAGGTCGTCACAGAGTGCCAGGTTGAGCTCCCTGTGCTGCGCAGCAGCTTCCCACTAGCTGTCTATTTTACACATGGTATTGTATATATGCCACTGCTACTTCTCAGTGTACCCCACCCTCGCCTTCCCTCCCTGTGTCCATGAGTCTGCTGAGCCTATTTTTGCAAGAAATGCTACTTGGTTCAGCTCAAATCAGGTGACCATCCTCATTTAGTCAGCTAGGCCAAGGGGGAGATGGCACCCTGCCCACTCAGTAAGGGGTATGGGGACACACATTGCTTAAAACAGACATTCACTAATGAGGAAATTGACTAGCAAGTGCCTGATGGATCTGTTCTGGAGATGGGCTTGAAAATTTAGCAAAAGCGTCGTAAAGTTAAAGTAGAGAACATCAATCTCCTAATCAATTTAGTTTGAATGACATACTTTTCCACTGATCACATTTTATAATGACAAAAGTTTTTGTCTCAAATCATTATAGAAACTTTGAACATAAGTTTAAGACTATGCTTTTATCATCATGATTATGACCTTATACTAATCTTGTGTTTCACTCTGGAGAGCTTTACAAAATGATATACTTAGAAAATATTTCATCTAACTCTTGGTGAGTAGGAACATGGAAAAATGCCATGACAAATTAAAACCACATAGGTAGTTTAATTAGATACTATCAATTACCTAAATGGGGGTTAGCCAATACTCTGAAAAGGAAAAAACTGAAGGCAATGAGAATATACTATAATATACCCCTGTTTCCTTTGTGATCTGAGACAAGCTATCCTGGCATTTGTAACTTACAGTTAGAAATCAAGACAACAAACTATAATATAAAATTATTTCCTGTTTTCTTCCTTTGACAAATGGATCTTCATAATATTCTGGAAAGCTAATTCTGAAGTTAGAAATTTCAGACAACAGGAAGTTTTATACTCCAGTGAGATGACCCGCCTCTTTCTCTTCTTACCTTTGTTTCTTTGAGGGACTTATACCCGCATATATGGTTAACTTGACCCATTATCCAAGCTTTTAGCACACTGTCTACAATCAGCCAACCCTTGGCCACTTCTCAGTGTATTGTGCACACACCTGCAGGGCAGTCTATCCCTGAGGATGGAGTCTATCCTTGAGGATGGAGCTGGGGAGGAGACATTTGCAGGATTCAGATCAGTGGCTCCCTCTTTCCTGTGCTTAAAGATGATTCTGGGTGTTGAAAGAGAAGAGGAGATTAGTGGAAAATCATCATATTTCTTATATCCCTGAGACGCTTGCAGTCAGGTTGTAAATATCCTCTGTGTAGTAAACCTGCAAATTTTCACTGGTCATTTGTGTGTGCCCTGGAGGGCTTCCCAGGTGGTGCCAGTGGTAAAGAACCCACTGGCCATTGCAGGAGATGTAAGAGAAGTGGGTTTGATTCCTGGGTTGGGAAGATCCCCTGGAGAAGGAAAATGGCCACCCACTCCAGTATTCTTGCCGGGAGAATCCCATGAACAGAGCAGCCTGGTGGGCTACAGTCCATAGAGTCGCAAAGACTGGAACATGACCAAAGCGACTTAGCACACACACATGCAGTGTGTCCTGGAGGAAGCACATTTGCATTGCTGCTGCTACAAATGAACATTTAAGTCGTCTCAAAATCCTAATGCCCAATGTAGTGATGCTAAGAGGTGAGGACTTTGGGAGGTGATTAGGTTATGAGTGCAACTCTGATGAATGAGATTAGTGCCCTTATAAAAGAGACCAGAGAGCTTCCTCATCTCTTGATGTGTGTGGACACAGTGAAATGATGTCTATCTGTGAAACAGGAAGCAGGCAAATACCAGACTCTGAATCCGCTGGCACCTTGATTTTGGACTTCCAGCCTCCAGAATTGTGAATAATATATTTCTGTTGTTTATAAGCCAATCAGTCAATGGTGGGGGTTTTTTGGTTGTTTGTTTTGTTTTTGTTTTTTGTCATGAGGTCGCCAAGAGTTGGACGTGGCTGAGAGACTTGCACACGCCTGGGAAACCCCAAGGACAGAGGAGCCTGGCGGGCTATAGTCCATGGCATTGCAAAGAGTTGGACATGACTGAGTGACTAAACAATGACAAATACAAAGATAGATAGATAGGTAGATAGATCTATTGGTTTTGTTTTTCTGGAGAAGCCTAATAACACCGTCTCATCATTCTTCACCCAAGTGGCAGCCCAGTAGTGGACACACAAGCCTCTGCAAATCAACAAATGCTCAGCTAGTTAACAAGATGCTAGAATAAGAAAAATCACTTTCAACAGCCTATTCCTTCTGTTATTAATTTGATTTTCACAATGAGCATTGAGTGGGATGGTATTATTTTTTCCACTTAACAAATGAGTAAATGAACTCTCAGAAGCTAAGGAACCAACCCCAATCTATATATACAGTTAAAGGTTGATTGTGGAGCAGAGTCCTTTCTTTTGATATATTTCCAGATATAAGACTCAACTATTTATACCAAATTATAAAACTTGAAAGTCTATTTGCCTCTGGAATCAATGAACCTGTATGTATCCTGAATATTTAAGACTTCAACAACTACAAGAAAAATCAACTCTGAATAAGTAATTTACTTAGTTTTTTATTTTTAAAAGTCCTTTTCAAGAAGTTGTTAGGGAGGAGAAAAAACTAACCTAATTCAATACCTATTTCTATATGTTTCCCACTTACTTTGCAGAGTTTTGACAGAACTGTCTTTTCTGTTGTGACATAAACACTCTCTCCACAGTCACTAAGAAATTAAGAAAACCTCATTTATTTTTCCAGGGTCCATTAACAAGTTCATATTTTATTTGTCTTCCATCTTCATTTTCAGCTGTGCCTTGCTAATAAGAAAAAGCCAAAATTTTTTTTCTAGCAATCAAAATCCATTCACAATACTGATTTCCAATTATTTAAAGAATGAATTGCATTTTGCAATTTTGGATGGTTTAAAAAGTAGATTCAGTAAATATCTTGCCTGGCAAAAGAGATAATAGGTTCATCATGGATATTGTCCCTTAAGTCAGAGTTATACAACAGTAGTTTGTTTAATCCTTCCTTTTCCCTTGCCCCCGGTAATGACATTTCATTAACATTTTAACTTCTATGGGAAAAAAAAATTCAGTTTGGAACCATAACAACCTACCTAGAGTATATTTTATGTGAGTCTGCATTAAAAAAAGAGAAGGGTCTAACCAATTCTAATATTAGTTTTAATTTTGAATTCTTAGCAGTGTCTATTGACCCAACACAATTTTGAACACTGAGTTTGAGTCATATTTATGCCATGAATAAAGACCAAACCCTGGCTGCCTGGACTAAGGGTACAAATGAAGCAGACTGGTGTATCAGGTTTTATTCTGCTGTCTTGTGAAGGATATCCTTCAGACACAACCTTGATCACAGGTGTTCCTCAAACCACTCCTATTTAGGGAATTTACCATCTAACACTCCCATTTCTCTCTGCCAGATAGGGAAGGTACATGCCTCTGTTATGTAAAGCCTTACTGGGCATCAGTCCTCCAGTATTTCATAATTAAAAAAAAATGAACTAATCATCTTTTAGAAAGCTTTTTGGAGACTGACTAATATTCTTTAGAATTAGCTTAAAATGTACTTATGAAGTAACTGTATTAAACATCAATGATATCACAATTTCAACACATATATTTTTAGCTCTGCCCCCTCAATGAGGACAACTGCCTGTCCTCATTGAACAATGACCATTTGTCCTGCTGCCTTTCCTGCTTTTCCTCACTCCTTCATCTCTTTTCTCTTCCCATTTCTTCTTATGTCAGGTGATTCAGTCTTTATTCAATACTCAGTTCATTAAGTGGGCTTTGCTTCCCTGGATCTGAGTGGACACGTGTGCATTTCCCCATTTCTCTTGCAACGGCTCTGATTGTTAGCTTTCTCTTTCTGCTCCATTTTTTCTCGCCTTTATTCTTGATACTGAATGATTCATGGTCTCCTGTGATGCTATGCCCACTGTTGCTCTTTCTCTCTGTGCTCACCCATCCAGGGCTGCTTTCCCAGGCTCACCCCTCACCGAGCAGTGTGTACAGACCTCCCCTGGGCTCTCTGGTTTCCTCTCTGTGTGGTTTGTTTGCTTGCTTGCTCTGTTGCTTCAGTAGTGCCCGATTCTTTGAGTCATGCCCCTGGACTGTATGTGAGCCCAAATGTCACATCCTCTGGGGCCAGTGGCCTGTAAGGAAAGGGCTCATGTCACCTGTTTCGTAAAGGGAATGTTCTTATTGATTTCCCAATATTACTTCACCTTCCCAATATGCTTTAGGTAGGGATGCAAATCAGTCAGCAGATGGTCACATCACTCTGGATGCTAGTCCAGTCCAGATAATGGCATTATCCTATAGCCTTTGAGCCGTATTTTCCTTCTTGTTTGAGTGGCAGGGAAAACTGTTTTCTCTCTTTATAAAGCTAAACATTGTAAAGAGAATATTCTGATTGGCAAGATATTCCCTTCAACCAAAATAATTCTTTATAATGCTTTATGGTCTTCTATTGTAGCTATGAAGCAAGATTACGGGGTTATTTTCCAAAACTTTTAACTTTTCAATTACTTATTGCCCACCACATGCAAATTGTTTAAGCTCTGGAATTATTGTGAGGTTTCGGTAAGGTTCCGTGTGTGTGAAACTCAAACAAAATGAAATCATCAATGACCGGTAATGACCATGATGTGTTTGATTCATTCATTCAGTAACGATTTATTAAGGAATTTTTATGTACTGTTTTAGATGCTGAGTTTACCACAGTGAATAAATTAGACAACCTCTTGCCTTCACGTAGTTTGCATGCTAGTTGGGGAGCGGGAGCAGGCAATAAATAAGTTAATAAACAATGTAATGTCAAGTGGTAAAAATATGTAATAGAAAGAAGAAATTAAGATTTTGTCTTAATCAAAACAAATAATATATTGAGGTCAGAGTTTCTTTTTGCAACTTGATTATCTTATACAGTCTCTAAGGGCTTTGCCTAAGACATGAACATTGTTTTTTCATCTGATTTGTAATGGAATTTTTAGAGCATAAACTTTGTGCTAAAATATAACACACAGAGAAAAAGTGCCCACATCATAAGTGTACAGCTCAGTGAACTTTTTCATTAGTGGTTATACTACTACTACTCAGGTCAAGAAAGAACATTACCAACAGCCCAGAATCCTCCTTTATATTCTTTGCAGTCCCTACCATCTCTCTCAAAGGCAACTGCTATCTTGACATCTTTGCCACTAATTCTATATGTGTTTGAACTTGAAATAAATGAAGTTGCATAGTCTGTATGCCCTTGTATTTGCTTTCTTTCCTTCATTAAGATTATCAATGTTGCTCTATTTCATTCTTATTACTAACACTATTAATATTATAGTATTTCATTCTTATTCTTATTTAATATTACCTTGTCTGAATATACTGTGATTTATTAGTCAATTCTGTTAAAAGGTATTTGTGTTGTTTCCTGTTTGGGAATATTCCAAATAGTGTTATAATAAACAATATTATGAATGCCTTTTGATGCACGTATTTTTGCATCATGGACTGAGGAGCCTGGTAGGCTGCAGTCCATGGGGTCGCTAAGAGTCGGACATGACTGAGCCACTTCACTTTGACTTTTCACTTTCATGCATTGGAGAAGGAAATGGCAACCCATTCCAGTGTTCCTGCCTAGAGAATCCCAGGGATGGGGGAGCCTGGTGGGCTGCCGTCTATGGGGTCGCACAAAGTCGGACACGAATGAAGTGACTCAGCAGCAGCAGCAGCAGCAGCAGTGTGAAACTCCAATACTGGCCACCTCATGCGAAGAGTTGACTCATTGGAAAAGACTCTGATGCTGGGAGGGATTGGGGGCAGGAGGAGAAGGGGACGACAGAGGATGAGATGGCTGGATGGCGTCACTGACTCAATGGACGTGAGTCTGAATGAACTCCGGGAGATGGTGATGGACAGGGAGGCCTGGCGTGCTGCGATTCATGGGGTTGCAAAGAGTCAGACACAACTGAGCCACTGAACTGAACTCAAGCGTGGAAAGATAGGAGAAGTGCTTGATCCTAAGTTATGCATATATTTAACGTAAAAGCCTATATTGCCCAACAGTAGAAGTACCAATTCCCATTTTTCAAACAGTGTGTAAGACTGAGTTACTTACAATCTCACAAACATTTGGTGCTGTTCTTTTAAAATATTAGCCATTATTGTGTTACTGTAGTTGTACCTGGCGTTTCCATGATAAATAATGATTTTGATACATTTTCATGTTTATTGTCCATTTGATATCATCTTTTACAAGGCATCTGTGTAAGTCTTTTGTTCATTTTTTTCAATTGGGTTGTCTATTTTTTCTTACTGATTTGGAAAAACTGTTTTTACTTTCCAGATACAAGTCCTTTGTTGAATATATAAATTGAAAATCTTTTACTCTGGGACTTACCTTTTTCACTTCCTTAAAGGTGTCTTTTGAAAAAAAAAGGAAGTTCTTAACTTTAATATAGTCCAATTGATCAATCTTTTCTTTTAAAGTTAGTGCCTTTGTGGTGGTTAAAATTTTTTTCCACTCTTAGTATAGTTTCCTGTTGTCTTTTAGAAGCTTTTAGTTTAAAATTTTACATTTAAACCTAAAATACTTCTGGAAGACTTTTTTAAATGGTATGATATAAAATAAAGGTCAAGATTGTCTCTCTTTTTTTCTCATGTAGGTATGCCACAGTCCCAGTATCTTTTATTTGAAAGTATCTTTTCCTTCATACAGGCTCTTGGTCCATCAAGCCCTGGGCTTCCTTGTCGGTGCTGTGTGCTAAGTTGCTTCAGTCATGTCTGACTTTTTGTCCCTTAAGCCCTGAGTTTCCTTGCCAGTGCTGTGTGCTAAGTCACTTCAGTTGTGTCTGACTCTGCAACCCTATGGACTGTAGCCCGCCAGGCTTCTCTGTCCATGAAATTCTCCAGGCAAAAATACTGGAGTGGGTTGCCATTTCCTCCTCCAGGCGGATCATCCCAAGCCAGGGATTGAATCTATCTTATGTCTCCCGCATTGGCAGGCAGGTTTTTCACCACTGGCACCACCTGGAACTCAAAGTTTTATTCTCCCAGCTTCTTGCAACTACTTAAAGCACTACTTATCAGCTAATTTCTGCTGCTTTACTGACCAGCTTCACATTTCTTGCTCCAAAGTCCCAAAGATTTGAAAAATATCTCAAAGGGGAAAACTATGATCTAAAGACATATAATTATTTATCAAAAATAAAACATCAGAGTAACATGTTAATCAAATCTTAGTCCAGAAAGGAAGACTGAGCAGCCTAAGAAGAAGGAGATTTAAGCTAAGGAAAGAGTACTGCAGGTCACAATTCATATGAGGGACATCAGATTACCATTATTCTATCATTATTAGAATATTAGATTGCTATCAAACAAAAATTAATTGGGGGGAGTGAGGCTCAAGAGGAAGAGGATATATGTATATTTATAGCTGAGTCACATTGTTGTAAAGAAGAAACTAATACAACATTGTAGAGCAATTATCCTCTGAAAAATTCCTACAGTAAACCATGATGGAAAAGAATATTTAAAGAATATGTACATAACCAAATCACTTTGCTATATCACAGGAATTAAGAACCATGCAAATCAACTATACTTCAATGCTGCTGCTGCTAAGTCACTTCAGTTGTGGCTGACTCTGTGTGACCCCATAGTCAGCAGCCCACCAGGCTCCCTCATCCCTGGGATTCTCCAGGCAAGAACACTGGAGTGGGTTGCCATTTCCTTCTCCAATGCATGAAAAGGAAAAGTGAAAGTGAAGTCGCTCAGTCGTACTTCAATAGAAATAAATAAATAAATAAACATTAATGAAAAAAGTCTTGGTCGGTTATCTTAATAACCCAATGAAATTTAACAGACACTTTTCAATGCCTTTTGTAAGAAACACTTTCTTACTCTTGAATAAGAGCTATCCATTATGGTTCTTGATCCTATTTCACTTGTTTTCAATGAAAAAAATCACGTTTTTCTGTAGTGAGTTCTCACAGGAAGGCTTGCTTGGATTCCGCTTCCTCTGCAGGAAAAGCAAGAAAGTCCCTACTGCAGAGTGTCCTGACACCAATTCTTGAGACCTGCTTTTTCTGACCTGTAAAAAACAGGGGCTTCTGGGTAGCTCAGCTGGTAAAGAATCTGCCCGCAATGCAGGAGACCCTGGTTCGATTCCTGGGTCGGGAAGGTCCCCTGAAGAAGGGATAGGCTACCCACTCCAGTATTCTGCCTGGGAAATCCCACGGACAGAGGAGCTTTGTGGGCTATAGTCCATGGGGGTCACAAGAATGTCAGACATGACTTAGTGATTAAATAACAACAACAAACAAAAAAGACCTGTGCTCACTAAATGCCAGTAGCACCACTCTGCCAGCAGTGACAATTGAAATCTCTCCAGACTTGCTGAGTGTGCCCTGGGGGAATAAAATCACTTCTAGATTAAAACTATTGCCTTAAAGAAGTTTTAAACTAGTGGGAGACAACAGAGAAGTTGATAGATGCTCTGTTACTGTTCCTGTTAAGTCACTCCAGTCATGTCCGACTCTGTGCGACCCCACTGATGGAAACCCACCAGACTCCCCCGTCCCTGGGATTCTCCAGGCAGGAACAATGGAGTGGGTTGCCATTTCCTTCTCCAATGCATGAAAGTGAAAAGTGAAAGTGAAGTCACTCAGTCGTGTCTGACTCTTAGCGACCCCACGGACTGCAGCCTACCCGGCTCCTCCATCCATGGGATTTTCTAGGCAAGGGTACTGGAGTGGGATGCCATTGCCTTCTCTGGATAGATGCTCTATATAATGCAAAAAGTATGGTGAATGGGGAATGCAAACGTTATTGGAAAAACAAAGAAGAGGAATACTTAGCTGATTTTTAGATCCAGAATGGGTGCAGATATGGTTTTGGTGGAGTCTCAGTTGATTTTGAACTGAAAGTGGGATTTTGTTCCCTCACAAGTGAGAGTCAGTATGTGTAGCAAGAATTGCATGAGATCTGAAATCAGACTGGGTTCAAACCCCAGCTCCATCACTACTAGCAAGGTGAATCTGGATAATTGATATTTTACCCTGATATTCCCTCAGCGGAAAATCAGAATACCTTCTTCAAAAGTTGTTGTACAAATAGAATTAGGGAACCTTGGGGCAAACTTTACTCAAGGCCTGCATGCAATAAGTGTTCAAGAGATACTGAATATCAGTTCTGTTGTCGTCAGTGTTGTTAATAGTCTTGCAGAAATTCTCTCAACAGGTTTACTCTAAAAGGATATCAAGTCCCCAGGTTTGGAAATAAACAGTTCTATTTGGAGGGTGTGCCTGGGGTGTGGTCAGGTTTCCAGCTGCCTCAGTTTTCCAACAAGAAAGTCATTTGGAAAGGTGCCTTTGGCTTAGACTCCAGCTGAAGATCTTGGCTACAGGGAAGAATCCTGTGAGAGTCATTGGAGGGGTGAGAGATGTCCATTAAAAAATATACACTGTCTTGTTTTTTCACACACTTCTAAAATAGAGAGACACCAGAAGCACTTTAAAAAATATGAAAAGAAGGCCTGAATGTTACACTGAAAAGAGAAATTCAGAGATCCAGTAAGTATATATACCAGATGAGACAACCATATGAGGTCTTATGCTGCTGCTGCTAAGTCACTTCAGTCGTGTCCGACTCTGTGCAACCCCATAGACGACAGCCCACCAGCTCCTCTGTCCCTGGGATTCTCCAGGCAAGAATATTGGAGTGAGTTGCCATTTCCTTCTCCAAATCTCTGAGCTGACTAAATCTACCCTGTACTAACTTACCCCAAACAAGCCTTCTGAGTATTTGTTTGTTTGTTTTTTTTAAACTGGAACATAGCCAATTACTCTTTAAAAGACCCGAAAGAGATCTATCTTTCTCTTGTAACTCAGATCTATGAATTACAATGTTTTTGTTCTATGCAAAGTACCTGGGAAAACTAGGTATTTTATGTCACTGAGTAACATGAAAAATCTATAAGCATAAAAAAAGGACACAGTGTCCTATATGTATAAGGTCTAGATACACATACTGGCATATCCTTTGGGACTAGTATGTTTTCACAACAAGCTCTTTTATACTCAGCAGCTACCCTCTTGGGTATAAAAGAGCTTGTTGTGAAAACCTACTAGTCCCAAAAGATATGCCAGTATGTGTATCTAGACCTTATACGTATAGGACACTGTGTCATTTGTTTATGGTTATAGATTTTTCATGTTAGTGACATAAAATAGCAGCTACCCTCTTTGGAGAAGGCGATGGCACCCCACTCCAGTACTCTTGCCTGGAAAATCCCATGGATGGAGGAGCCTGGCAGGCTGTAGTCCATGGGGTCGCTAAGAGTACGACATGGCTGAGCGACTTCACTTTCACTTTTCACTTTCATGCATTGGAGAAGAAAATGGCAACCCACTCCAGTGTTCTTGCCTGGAGAATCCCAGGGACGGGGGAGCCTGGTGGGCTGCCGTCTATGGGGTGACATAGAGTCGGACACGATTGAAGTGAAGCAGCAGCAGCAGCTACCCTCTTTCATTGTCTGTGTATAGTTCTTAGGTAGACTACTCTTTTGCTGCTATCTATGGTAATAAGTAAAGTAGATGGATTATTTATAATAAATGGCATGCCCGTATTAAATATGGTTGATCTATTATGGAAGTGATCTTTATCAGTTTGCATATGATTTGCATTGGTGACATCTGGCAGTCAATGACTTTGCAAGACTGAGCGTTATTGTAGTAGGTTGCTCCTGTTTATCTCATGGTCTAATTAAGCTCTTGAAAAAGCTACATTCTTTTAATGACAGCAGACAGATAAATTAATTATTTTGGGTATTAACAATCTTATTCTGTGATTTGACAAACAGGATGGCCCCAAAATAATACTGGACAATTACAAGGGGCCGCATCTAAACTTAGCCTCTATGGTTCCTTTCCTAAGGGAATGATGGCTTTCTTTCTCCAGCTGGTGGGGCTGCAACTTCTTATGAGCTCAAGGTCCTGAGATATTGGGTTTCCTAGACTACTCTTTTTTTTTTTTAAACTTTTTATTATGCATTGGAGTATAGCCAATTAAGACAATGTTGTGATAGTTTCAGGTGAACAGCAAAGGGTCTCAGCCATACCCATAAATGCATCAATTCTCCCCCAAACTCCCCTCCCATCCAAGTTGCCACATAACATTCCATGTGCTCTACAGTAGGTCCTTATTGGTTGTCCATTTTAAATATAGCAGTGTGTGCATGTCCATCCCAAATCCCCTAACTATCCCTTCCCCTCATCCTTCCCCTGGCAACAATGAGTTCATTGTCTAATTTTATAAGTCTCTTTCTGTTTTGTAAGTTCATTTGCATTTATTTTTAGATTCCACATATAAAGGATGTCATACGATATTTCTTTCTCTTCCTAGACCACTCTTACACACAACTGACAAACTCAGACTCCCTAGATTTAGGTCTGTGCTGTTCAGTAGAGTAACCCCCAACCATATATGGCTGTAAAACACTTGAAATCAGGCAAACCTGAACTGAGATCACTAAAAGTCTAAATTATGCACTGTATTTCAAAGTTTTTGCATGAAAAACAGGTAGAATATTTTAATAATAATTTACTTCCCATTAGGTAAACACTAAAACCATAATATTTTGGATATATCAAGTTTAAAATAGACATTAAAAGTAATATTATTTTTTTAAAATGTGGTCACTTGACAATTTAAATTTTAATATGTAGCATACATTAAATATTATTGGATAGGGGTGCTCTAGGCAATCTGTTTATTTTCATTTTTCCACTGATAATATTCCTCTTACCTTGTCCTAGAAGGACCTACAGCACAGGTGCAGTAGAGGGCCTTAGTGTTGACATGGTGCTCTGAGATTTATGTCTTCTTGTGTAGAATTTGTGGATCAACTTGATCCTTTCTAGGTCTCCACCTCAACCTCCCCCGACCCCCACTCCGACCATCTCTATTCTTTTTTTTTTTTAGAGAGAGAGAGTTCATAGAGTAGCCTTTATTCTAGGGTCAGTTTAGCTCTACTTTATTTTTTTTTTTTATTGAAGGATAATTGCTTTACAGAATTTTGTTGTTTTCTGTCAAACCTCAACATGAATCAGCCATCAGTTCAGTTCAGTTCAGTCGCTCAGTCATGTCCGACTCTTTGCGACCCATGAATCGCAGCACGCCAGGCCTCCCTGTCCATCACCATCTCCCGGAGTTCACTCAGACTCACGTCCATCGAGTCCGTGATGCCATCCAGCCATCTCATTCTGGGTCGTCCCCTTCTCCTCCTGCCCCCAATCCCTCCCAGCATCAGAGTCTTTTCCAATGAGTCAACTCTTCACATGAGGTGGCCAAAGTACTGGAGCTTCAGCTTTAGCATCATTCCTTCCAAAGAAATCCCAGGGTTGATCTTCTTCAGAATGGACTGTTTGGATCTCCTTTCAGTCCAAGGGACCCTCAAGAGTCTTCTCCAACATCACAGTTCAAATGCATCCATTCTTCGGCGCTCAGCCTTCTTCACAGTCCAACTCTCACATCCATACATGACTGCAGGAAAAACCATAGCCTTGACTAGGCAGACCTTAGTCGGCAAAGTAATGTCTCTGCTTTTGAATATACTATCTAGGTTGGTCATAACTTTTCCTCCAAGGAGTAAGTGTCTTTTAATTTCATGGCTGCAGTCACCATCTGCAGTGATTTTGGAGCCCAAAAAAATAAAGTCTGACACTGTTACTACTGTTTCCCCATCTATCTCCCAAAAGTGATGGGACCAGATGCCATGATCTTCGTTTTCTGAATGTTGAGCTTTAAGCCAACTTTTTCCCTCTTCTCTTTCACTTTCATCAAGAGGCTTTTAGTTCCTCTTCACTTTCTGCCATAAGGGTGGTGTCATCTGCATATCTGACGTCATTGATATTTCTCCCGGCAATCTGGATTCCAGCTTGTGTTTCTTCCAGTCCAGCGTTTCTCATGATGTACTCTGCATAGAAGTTAAATAAGCAGGGTGACAATATACAGCCTTGACATACTCCTTTTCCTATTTGGAAGCAGTCTGTTGCTCCATGTCCAGTTCTAACTGTTGCTTCCTGACCTGCATACAGATTTCTCAAGAGGCAGGTTAGGCGGTCTGGTATTTCCATCTCTTCCAGAATTTTCCATAATTTATTGTGATTCACACAGTCAAAGGCTTTGGCATAGTCAATAAAGCAGAAATAGATGTTCTTCTGGAAATTTCTTGCTTTTTCTATGATCCAGTGGATGTTGGCAATTTGATGTCTGGTTCCTCTGCCTTTTCTAAAACCAGCTTGAACATCAGGGAGTTCACGGTTCACGTATTGCTGAAGCCTGGCTTGGAGAATTTTGAGCATTACTTTACTGGCATGTGAGATGAGTGCCATTGTGCGGTAGTTTGAGCATTCTTTGGCATTGCCTTTCTTTGGGACTGGAATGAAAACTGAGCTTTTCCAGTCCTGTGGCCACTGCTGAGTTTTCCAAATTTGCTGGCATATTGAGTGCAGCACTTTCACAGCATCATCTTTCAGGATTTGAAATAGCTCTACTGGAATTCCATCACCTCCACTAGCTTTGTTTGTAGTGATGCTTTCTAAGGCCCACTTGACCTCACATTCCAGAATGTCTGGCTCTAGATGAGTGATCACATCATCATGATTATCTGGGTCGTGAAGATCTTTTTTGTACAGTTCTTCCGAGTATTCTTGCCACCTCTTCTTAATATCTACTTCTTCTGTTAGGTCCATACCATTTCTGTCCTTTATTGAGCACATCTTTGAAATGTTCCCTTGGTATCTCTAATTTTCTTGAAGAGATCTCTAGTCTTTCCCATTCTGTTGTTTTCCTCTATTTCTTTGCATTGATTGCTGAAGAAGGCTTTCTTATCTCTTCTTGCTACTCTTTGGAACTCTGCATTCAGATGCTTATGTCTTTCCTTTTCTCCTTTGCTTTTCGCCTCTCTTCTTTTCACAGCTATTTGTAAGGCCTCCCAAGACAGCCATTTTACTTTTTTGCATTTCTTTTCCATGGGGATGGTCTTGATCCTTGTCTCCTGTACAATGTCACGAACCTCTGTCCATAGTTCATCAGGCACTCTATCTATCAGATCTAGGCCCTTAAATCTATTTCTCACTTCCACTGTATAATCATAAGGGATTTGATTGAGGTCATTCCTGAATGGTCTAGCGGTTTTCCCTACTTTCTTCAATTTAAGTCTGAATTTGGCAGTAAGGAATTTATGATCTGAGCCACAGTCAGCTCCCAGTCTTGTTTTTGTTGACTTTGTAGAGCTTCTCCATCTTTGGCTACAAAGAATATAATCAATCTGATTTTGGTGTTGACCATCTGGTGATGTCCATATGTAGAGTCTTGTCTTGTGTTGTTGGAAGAGGGTGTTTGCTATAACCAGTGCATTTTCTTGGCAAAACTCTATTCGTCTTTGCCCTGCTTCATTCTGCATTCCAAGGCCAAATTTGCCTGTTACTCCAGGTGTTTCTTGACTTCCTACTTTTGCATTCCAGTCCCCTATAATGAAAAGGACATGTTTTTTGGGTGTTGTTAGTTCTAAAAGGACTTGTAGGTTTTCATAAAACTGTTCAACTTCAGTTTCTTCAGCGTTACTGGTTGTGGCATAGACTTGGATTACTGTTATATTGAATGGTTTGCCTTGGAGCCGAACAGAGATCATTGTGTCGTTTTTGAGATTGCATCCAAGTACTGCATTTCGGACTCTTTTGTTGACCATGATGGCTACTCCATTTCTTCTGAGGGATTCCTGCCTGCAGTAGTAGATGTAATGGTCATCTGAGTTAAATTCACCCATTCCAGTCCATTTTAGTTAGCTGATTCCTAGAATGTCGACATTCACCCTTGCCATCTCGTTTGACCACTTCCAATTTGCCTTGATTCATGGACCTGACATTCCAGGTTCCTATGCAATATTGCTCTTTACAGCATCGGATCTTACTTCTATCACCAGTCACATCCACAACTGGGTATTGTTTTTGCTTTGGCTCCATCCCTTCACTCTTTCTGGAGTTATTTCTCCACTGATCTCCAGTAGCATATTGGGCACCTAATGACCTGCGGAGCTCCTCTTTGGTATCCTATCATTTTGCCTTTTCCTACTGTTCATGGGGTTCTCAAGGCAAGGATACTGAAGTGGCTTGCCATTCCCTTCTCGAGTGGACCACATTCTGTCAGGCCTCTCCACCATGACCCGCCCGTCTTGGGTTGCCCTGCAGGCATAGCTTGATTTGATTGAGTTAGACAAGGCTGTGGTCCTAGTGTGATTAGATTGACTAGTTTTCTGTGAGTATGGTTTCAGTGTGTCTGCCCTCTGATGCCCTCCTGCAACACCTACCATCTTACTTGGGTTTCTCTTACCTTGGCGTGGCGTATCTCCTCATGGCTGCTCCAGCAAAGCACAGCTGCTGTTCCTTACCTTGGATGAGGGGTATCTCCTTTACTGCCGCGGTTCCTGTCTTTCAACGTGGGATAGCTCCTCTAGGCCCTCCTGCGCCTGCTCAGCCATGGCTCCTCCGGTTGCTCCTCCCGGCCGCCGGCCCTGACCCGGGCTCGGGGTGGCTCCTCAAGGTCACCGCTCCTGGCCTTGGGCGCGAGGTGGCTTCTCCTGGCCGCCCCTGATCTCGGATGCGGGGTGTCTCCTCCTGGCCGCCACTGGCCTCGGACATGGGGTAGCTCCTCTAGGCCGCCACCCCGACCTCGGACACGGGGTGTCTCCTCCTGGCCATCACTGACCTCGGACATGGGGTAGCTCCTCTTGGCCACCGCCCCTGACCTCGTGCGCAGGGTGTCTCTTCCCGGCCGCTGCCACTGACCTCGGGCTCAGGGTAGCTCCTCTCGGCCGTTCCTGCGCTGTCGCAGCCTGGCTCTCTAGGCCGCTGCCCCTGACCTCGGACGTGGGGTAGCTCCTTTCTGCCATGCTTCGTGAGCCAGCTCGCAGCCGCCTGCACTTCGTGAGCCAGCTCGCAGCAGCCTGCACTTACGTGTACATATATCCCCTCCCCCATGAACCTCCTTCCCATCTCCCACCCCATCCCACCTGATCCAGAGGCCCTGTCTGAATTTCCAGAGCCCCTGTTTGAGTTTCCAGAGCCATGTAGCAAATTTCTGTTGGCTATCTATTTTACATATGGCAGTGTAAGTTTCCATGTTACTCTTTCCATACATCTCACCCTCTCCTCCCCTCTCCACATGTCCATAAGTCTATTCTCTATGTCTGTTTCTCCACTGCTGCCCTGTAAATAAATTCTTCAGTACCATTTTTCTAGATTCTGTATATATACATTAGAATATGATATTTATCTTTCTCTTACTCACTTCACACTGTATAATAGGTTCTAGGTTCATCAGCCTCATCAGAACAGACTCAAATGCATTCCTTTTTATGGCTGAGTAATGTTCCATTGTGTATATATGTATATATACCACAGCTTCTTTATCCATTCATCTGTTGATGGACATCTAGGTTGCTTCCATGTTCTAGCTATTGTAAATAGTGCTACAGTGAACAATGGGATACATGTGTCTTTTTCAATTTTGGTTTCATCAGGCCTAAGAGTGGGATTGCTGGGTTATATGGTGGTTTTATTGTGTTTTTTTAAGGAATCTCCATACCATTTTTCCATAGTGGCTGTATCAATTTACATTCCAACCAACAGTGTAAGGGTGTTCCCTTTTCTCCACACCGTTTCTAGCATTCATTGTTTGTAGACTTTTTGATGGTGGCTGTTGTAATTTTGATTTGGAAAAATCCCATTGATGGAGGAGCCTGGAAGGCTGCAGTCCATGGGGTCGCTGAGGGTCGGACACAGCTGAGCGACTTCCCTTTCACTTTTCACTTTGATGCATTAGAGAAGGAAGTGGCAACCCACTCCATTGTTCTTGCCTGGAGAATCCCAGGGACGGGGGAGCCTGGTGGGCTTCTGTCAGTCGGGTCGCACAGAGTCAGACACGACTGAAGTGACTTAAAAAAAAAGAATGAGTGATGTTGAGCATCTTTTCATGTGTTGTTAGCCATCTGTATGTCTTCTTTGGAGAAATGTCTGTTTAGGTCTTTTTCCCACTTTTTGATTGGGTTGTTTGTTTTTCTGTCACTGAGTTGTATGAGCTGCTGTAGGATTATTTTGGAAATTACTCCTTTGTTAGTTGTTTCATTTGCTATTATTTTTCTCTCATTATGAGGGTTGTCTTTTCACCTTGCTTATAGTTTCCTTTGCTGTGCAAAAGCTTTTAAGTTTAATCAGATCCCATTTGTTTACTTTTGTTTTTATTTCCATTACTCTAGGAGGTGGGTCACAGAGGATCTTGCTTTGACTTATATCATTGGGTGTTCTGCCTATGTTTTCCTCTAAGAATTTTATAGTTTCTGGTCTTAACATTTAGGTCTTTAATCCATTTTGAGTTTGTATTTGTGTATGGTGTCAGGAAGTGTTTTAATTTCATTCTTTTACATGGAGCAGTCCAATTATCCCAGTACCATTTATTGAAGAGGCTGTCTTTGCCCCATTGTCAAAAATTCTTGCCTCCTTTGTCAAAAATAAGGTACTCATAGGTGCATGGGTTTATTTCTGGGCTTTCTATCTTGTTCCATTGGTCTATATTTCTGTTTTGTGCCAGTCGTGATGACTGTAGCTTTGTAGTATAATCTGAAGTCAGGAAGGTTGATTCCTCCAGCTCCATTCTTCTTTCTCAAGACTGCTTTGGCTATTCAGGGCCTTTTGTGTTTCCATATGAATTGTGATATTTTTTGATCAGGTTCTGTGTAAAATGCCCTTAGTAATTTGATAGGGATCACACTGAATCTGTAGATTGTGTTTGGTAGTATAGTCATTTTCACAATATTTATTCTTCCCATCTAGGAACATGGAATATCTCTCCAACTGTTTATGTCATCTTTGATTTCTTTCATCAGTGTCTTATAATATTTTGTGTACAGTTCTCTTGTCTCCTTAGGTAAGTTTATTCCTAGATATTTAATTCTTTTGGTTGCAATGGTGAATGGGATTGATTCCTTAATTCTCTTTCTGATTTTTCATTATTAGTATATAGAAATGCAAGTCGTTTTTGTGTATTGATGTTGTATCCTGGAACTTTGCTAAATTCACTGATTAGCTCTAATAATTTGCTGACACTATCTTTAGGGATTTCTATGTACAGTATCACATCATCTGCAGTGAGAGCTTTATTTCTTTTCCAATCTGGGTTCCTTTTGTTTCTTTTTTTTCTCTGATTGCTGTAGCTAGGTCTTCCAGAGCTGTGTTGAATAATAGTGGTGAAAGTGGACATCCTTGTCTTGTTTCTGACCTTAGGGGGAATGCTTTCAGTTTTTCACCATTGAGAGTAATGTTTGCTGGAAGCTTATGATATATGGACTTTACTATGTTGAGGTTGGTTCCTTCTATGACCATTTTTTGGAAGAGCTTTAATCATAAATGGGTGCTGAACTTTGTCAAGGCTTTTTCTGCATCTATTGAGATTATCATATGGTTTTTATCTTTCAATTTATTAATATAGTGTATCACATTGATTGATTTGTGTATATGGAAGAATCCTTGCATTTCTGGAATAAACCCAACTTGATCATGGTATATGTGTTGCTTTTTGATGTGTTGCTGAATTCTGTTTGCTAAAATTTTGTTGAGGATTTTTGCATCTTTGTTCAGCAGTAATATTGGCCGATAGTTTTCTTTTCTGTGTTGTCTTTGTCTGGTTTTGGTATCAGGATGATGGTGGCCTCACAGAATGAGTTTGAAAGTATTCCTTCCTCTACAATTTTTTGAAAGAGTTTTAGAAGGATATGCATTAGCTCTTCTCTAAATGTTTGATAGAATTCTCCTGTGATAGCATCTGTTCCTGGGCTTTTATTTCTTGGGAGATGTTTGATCACAGCTTCAATTTCAGTGCTTGTAGTTGGGTTGCTCATAATTTCTATTTCTTCCTGGTTCAGTCTTGGAACATTGAGCTTTTCTAAGAATCTGTCCATTTCTTCCATTTGGTTATCCATTTTATTGTCATATAGTTTTTCCTAATAGTCTCTTATAATCCTTTGTATTTCTGCACTGTCTGTTGTAACCTCTCCTTTTTCATTTCTAATTTTGTTGATTTGTTCTTCTCTCTTTTTTTCCTTGATGAGGCTGGCTAAAGGCTTATCAATTTTATCTTCACAAACAACTAGTTTTTAGTTTTATTAATCTTTACTGTTGTTTCTTTCATTTCTTTTCATTTATTTCTGCTTGGATCTTTATGATTTCTTTCCTTCTACTAATTTTTGTTTTTGTTGTTGTTCTTCTTCTTTTTCCAGTTGTTTTAGATGTAAAGTTAGGTTGTCTATTCAATGTTTTTCTTGTTTCTCCAGGTAGGATTTTATTGCTATAAACTTCCTTCTTAGAACTGCTTTTGTTGCATCCCATAGGTTTTGAGTTGTCATGTTTTTGTTGTCATTTGTTTCTAGAAATTTTTTTATTTCCCTTTTTATTTCTTCAGTAATCTGTTGGTTATTTAGAAACATACTGTTTAATCTCCATATGCTTGTGTTTCTTACAGTTTTTTTCTTGTAGTTAATACCTAGTCTCATAGCATTGTGGTTGGAGAAAATGCTTGATACGATTTCAATTTTCTTAAATTTACTGAGTTTTGATTTGTGATCTAAGATGTGCAGACCAAGATGTGGTCTATCCTGGAGAATGTTCCATGTGCTCTTGAAAAGAAGGTGTATTCTTCTGCATTTGGATGGAATGTCCTGAAGATATCAATGAGATCCATCTCATGTAATGCATCGTTTAAGACTTGTGTTTCCTTATTAATTTTATGTTTTGATGATCTGTCCATTGGTGTGAAAGGGTGTTAAAGTCTCCTACTATTATTATGTTACTGTCAATTTCTCCTTTTATGTCTGTTAGTGTTTGTCTTATGTATTGAGTTACTCCTATGTTGGTCACATAGATATTCATAATTGTTATGTCTTCCTCTTAGATTGATCCCTTGATCTTTATGTAATGTCCTTCCTTATGTCTTATAATCTTCCTTATTTTAAGGTTTATTTTGTCTGATATAAGGATTGCTACTCCAGCTTTCTGTTGCTTCCCTTTTGCATGGAATATAGTTTTCCATCCTCGCACTTTCAGTCTATATGTGTCTTGAGGTCTGAAGTGGGTCTCTTGTAAACAGCATTTATTATATATGGGTCTTGTTTTTGTATCCATTCAGCCAGTCTGTGTCTTCTGGTTGAAGCTTTTAATCCATTTACATTTAAAGTAATTATTGATATATATGTTCCTATTGCCATTTTCTTAATTATTTAGGGTTGATTTTATAGATCTTTTTTCTTCTCTTGTATTTCTTGACTATATAAGTCCCTTTAACATTTGTTGTAAAGCTGGTTTGGTGGTACTGAATTCTCTTTGCCTTCTGAAAATTTTTTATTTCTCCATCAATTTTGAATGAGATCCTTGCCTGGTACTGTAATCTTGATTGTAGGTTTCCCTTTCAGTACTTTAAGTATATCCTGCTATTCCCTTCTGGTCTGTAGAGTTTCTGCTGAAAGATCAGCTGTTAGGCATATGGGGTTTCCCTTGTATGTTACTTGTTGCTCCTCCCTTGCTGCTTTTAATATTCCTTCTTTGTGTTTAGTCTTTGTTAGTTTGATTAGTATGTGTCTTGGCATGTTTCTCCTTGGTTTTAATCCTGTATGGCACTCTTTGTGCCTCTTGGACTTGACTATTTCCTTTTCCATGTTGGGGAAATTTTCAACTATAATCTCTTCAAAATTTTTTTCATACCCTTTCTCCTTCTCTTCTTCTTCTGGGACCCCTATAACTCAGATGTTGGTGCATTTGACATTGTCCCAGAGATCTCTGAGACTATCCTCAGTTCTTTTCATTCTTTTTATCTTATTCTGCTCTTCAGAAATTATTTCCACCCTTTTATTTTCCAGCTCACTGATTCGTTTTTCTGCTTCAGATATTCTGCTATTGATTCCTTCTACAGTATTTTTAATTGCAGTAATTGTGTTGTTTGTCTCTGTATGTTTATTTAATTCTTCTAGGTCTTTTTTATTTGATTTTTGCATTTTCTCCATTTTCAAAATTTTTGGTCATCTTTACTATCATTATTCTGAATTCTCTTTCAGGTAGTTTGCCTATTTCCTCTTCATTTATTTGCACTTCTATGTTTCTCGTTTGTTCCTTCATTTGTGTAGTATTTCTCTGGCTTTTCATTATTATTATTATTTTTTAACTTATTGTGTTTGAAGTCTCCTTTTCCCAGGCTTCACGGTTGAATTCTTTCTTCCTTTTGGTTTCTGCCCTCCTAAGATGGACAGGGAGCCCTGGTATGCTGTGATTCATGGAGCTGCAAAGAGTCGGACACGACTGAGCGACTGGACTGAACTGAACTGAACAAGTTTGGTCCAGTGGTTTTTGTAAGCTTTGTATAGGGTGATATTTGTGCTGAGGTTTTGTTTGTTTGCTTTCTCTCTGATGGGCAAGGCTGAGTGAGGTGGTAGTTCTGTCTGCTGATGATTGGGTTTATACTTTTTTACTTTTACTTTTGCTTCTGGTGGGCAGTAAGGGTAGAGTGGACCACTTTAACCTGAACAGAGATTGAGTTGATTTGAAGCTGGGATTTAGCCTTTGCAAACACTCACTTTAGACATTGGTTGTAGTTCTTTGTTTTCTCAAATGAAGACCTTCAATGTTTTAATATGTTTCTTCTTTTTGCCATCCAAACTCTATGATACTACTGACTTGCCTGCTAAGCTTCTCAGCTCCCAGCTAGTGCTTCCAAGTGACTAATGCCTTCAGGTTAAGAGAGGTTCCCAACATTTGCTTCACCTTTGAGCTTCTCTTACTTTTGAAATTGTTTCCTTTAGATGTTTACTTTGGCAGTACTCCCATGTCTTCAGACATGATTTCCATGTTTCTTCCCATTCTTCAGGTTATTCTCAATTTTGTATCAGTCCTGAGTAACAAGTTTATCATCTGCTGGAAAAGGTGATTCCTCATGGTTTGGAATTAGAAGGGTAAAAGATATAACATATCTTTCTCATCAGCTAGAGACTGTGTTCCATGAAGGCTGTCTCCTGCCTTTCAGCTCTGCTTACACTGGCTATACTTTCTCCTGCTTCAGGGCCATTGTAGCTGCTGTTTCCTCTACCTAGGGTGCTCTGTTGCCTTTCTTCATTTTACACACTCACACCCATTTTGAAGGTCTTAAACAATATTCCACCTTGAAGTCTTCCTTCACCTCCAAGGTCAGGTTATATTTCCCCACATTTTTCTTATAGTAATTTGCACATGCAAAATTATTAAATTAATTGTAACTTAATGTGGGTCTTACCCAGGCAGAAATTAGGTCTGCTTCCTCAGACTATGCTAGCACAATGCCTGTTATACTGTATTAGTTCAATTCAGTCGCTCAGTCTTGTCCGACTCTTTGCGACCCCATGAATCACAGCACGCCAGGCCTCCCTGTCCATCACCAACTCCCGGAGTTCACTCAGACTCACCTCCATCGAGTCCATGATGCCATCCAGCCATCTCATCCTCTGTCATCCCCTTCTCCTCCTGCCCCCAATCCCTCCCAGCATCAGAGTCTTTTCCAGTGAGTCAACTCTTCGCATGAGGTGGCCAAAGTACTGGAGCTTCAGCTTTAGCATCATTCCTTCCAAAGAAATCCCAGGGTTGATCTCCTTCAGAATGGACTGGTTGGATCTCCTTGCAGTCCAAGGGACTCTCAAGAGTCTTCTCCAACACCACAGTTCAAAAGCATCAGTTCTTCGGCGCTCAGCTGTATAGATGGTCTGAAAATAAATGAAATCTGTGCTTGCATACTTTAAGCTCAATTAATATTTCCCAAAATACATTCTAGGAAAAAGGGGTTCCAAGGTCAAATAACTTTTGGCAACATGCCATAGTGTATCTGCCTTTAAGAAAATCGCAATAGGCACTAATATATTTTAAAAAGCTTAGAAACTTCATAGGAAATAAAGCTGTTCAACTTTGCTTATTCCTGAATTTAACACTTTAAAAAATCTTAAATATTTATTCTGCAGAATGCACTTCGAAAATAATCTGGTTAGCTAGTTTGTAGAAATGAAAGTCAGAGGGTTTTTAGGTTTAGGAAAAATAAACTTCATCCAGAATTAGTCAATGTATTTACAAATTCTCGATGAATTATATCAAAATCAAAGAGGCTCAAAGGTCAACTGCATTATAGCAATATTTACAGGACTGGAGTTGAGCAGGCTTGAACAAAAGATTTGCTTCTAGTTGACCATAATCTTTCTATGTAGCTCCACAAGTGGCACAAAACAGAGAGGTTTCAAACACTGATCTCACGAGACTGTCTTCACGAGCTAAAATTGAATTGAATATATTGAATTGACTATTTCAGTTCCACACAGTTCTTCTGCACTCAGGAAGACACAGCCAACACGTGGCATTTTCCAGATTTGTGCTGATACTTAGCTAGTTCTTGCATTAGTGATGAATGATATAAGAAGTAAAATCAGATGCAAGTGGCATTTCTGCTGGTGAATAAAGCAATTTTCTTTTTCAGAGTATTTCCAGTGGCTAGTTGCAAATTGAAAATGGTTTTACCATTAAGCAAGTAATAACTAATTTACTTTTACTCCTATCGGCTTTCCCTCTTCCCTAGCTCTCCCCTGGTGCCTTCCTTTATTTATTACATTTGGAAATAATCACTAGAAACACGCCATAATTATGCTCTGTATCTATATAACTGCCCCTTCCCTAGTCCTTCAACTGTTTTTCTCCTGCTTCAGAATATACTTGCCCCTTCAGATTCTATGCTGAATCTCCTCTCTTGCCCTCTACTTCCTTCTGTTTCATCAGTCCTTTGTCCCTCTCAATCCTCAGGGTTCTTTTCCTCTTTATCATAAAGAGGTGGTTGTCTCTTTTCAGAAATGGGATGTTTAAAACATAATTGAATGATTGGATATGTAAACATGATGTGGGGACAGCAAAATCAAGCTGAACACCCATGAAAACTGTGATGGAATTAATCTGAGCCTCACAGCCTTTCCATTAGCTCCTGTTTGCCGTAGCATATGTCCTTCAGAATTCTCAACAGTATCTTGCTTCATGATGTCAGACAAGCTTTTTCTTCACTATCACCCAATGCTTGTGGGCTGTTGAGTTGGCCAGGTTTTATTTCTATCAAGTATTGTTACACAGAGTTTGAGATGCAGGGATATATGCTGGATGGATCCCATTATCCCTGATGGATGAATCTCAACTCTATATGTCTTCTTCTATGACAACTGGACTTCAATGTCAACTGTGTTTTGGACATGTTCTAATGATTATTCCAATAGAATCTCATATTCAGTATATTCAAACTGCATGTGAACATCCATAATACTCCTCTCTCAATACTTGGCATATGATAGGCTCTCAAAAAAAATTCCTGGTCTGTTTCTTTTTGCATCAACACACTTGTTTTCATGATTCTCTTCATTTTTTATGTGAATGATACTATATGGTGAGTCATCTACACTTGAACATTTAGCATCTTTCCTCTAGTTTCTATTTTTCTCCCTGTTTTTTCCTTCAACAGTATTTAACTAACTCTTGTGTTTTTAAGGAAATATGTTGAGGTATAATAATTAGGAGGACAGAGTTAAGCTCATCATAAACTTAAAGTCTGGTAGAAAGTCAAGGAGAGAAACAAATGATAAATTAGCAAGTGCAGAGCTAAGTATAGGAGCACAGAGGAGGACACTAAACCAGCTTGGGGGAGTCAAGACGTTCACCAGAGGAAAAGATAGGAGGATGACTATGCCGGGTTATGAAACACAAGTAAAAATTATCCCAGAGAAAGGTGAGGGAGGTGAATGGTGACAGGAGGAGCTTTTCAGGAATTCGAAGTAAATGTGTGATGTGAACATGCCCCATTATGCTTTAGGATGGGCAAGGTTTGGGGAGATAAATAGGAGAGTTCATAGGTCAAGATGATCCCTGTGTACCATGTTAAAGGGTCCATCTTGAGGGCATTTTACCAATGATGGTTGGCATTGGGCAGGGCTATAATGGAGGGTGATAGTGAAAAGCCATTGATTGTGCTGTTTCTTTGTTTTCCTGCCATATCAGGTGGAGAAATGGGGTCTTTCAGATGGTGCAGTTGGGAAAGTGAAGACCTCACTAGCCTGTATTGTTGAATTACTGTAAAAATATCAGTTATTCTGAGGGTTGTTCTGAATTGGAGCAGATAGCCCTCCTGAGATTTTGGGATTATTTCTTATCACAGCAGAATATTGGCTGTCTTGATGGATATTCATTCACAGAACATCTTTCCCTCTACTTAATCTAAAATTGCTGCCACCTTCTCAACCATCTTTATATATTGTTGTTCAGTCCCTAAGTCATGTCCAACTCTTTGTGGCTCCATGGAATGCAGCATGCCAGACTTTCCTGTTCTTGACTATCTCCCAAAGTTTTCTAAAATTCATACCCATTGAGTCAGTGATGCTGTCTACCATCTCATCCTCTGCCACACCCTTCTCCTTTACCTTTGATCTTTCCCAGCATCAGGGGCTTTTCCAATGAGTTGGCTCTTGGCATCGGGGGCCAAAGTATTGGGGCTTCAGCTTCAGCATCAGTCCTTCCAGTGAATATTCTGCATTGATTTTCTTTAGGCTTGACTGGTTTAATCTAGCAGTCCAAGGGACTCCTAAGAGTCTTCTCTAGCACCACAGTTTGAAAACATCAATTCTTTGATGCTCAACCTTCTTTTTGGTCCATCTCTCACATCCATACATGATTAGTGGAAAAACCATAACTTTGACTATAGGGATCTTTGTCAGCAAAGTGACATCTCTGCTTTTTAATATGCTGTCTATATTTGTCATAGATTTTCTTCCAAGGATTAAGTGTTTTTAATCACAACATAAAACTATCTTTCATTTGTTTATTGCATATCTTTCTTTTCTAGAATATAAACTCTGTAAAGCAATGACCTGTTTGTCTTGCTCAACTTTGTAATCCAGAGTTTAGGTCAATGCTTGGTACATAACACAAGAAATATTATTTTAAACTGAAGATGATAGTTTTGCAGAAAAAGTGAGCAAAGAGCACAAAACTCACTCAACCATTTTGTGAATTCTTTACAAAAAAGAGAGATTTGATTTGATTTCTTACATATTAATGCACACTGAAGGAGAGAGTGGAAGGCATTTTATAGATGATTTCAGTCAGGAAAAGATGCCTGAGCACCTATTGTGGTGTGAAGATAACAATAAGGGAGCTCAGATTTCAATTAACTTGAATCATTGCTGTTGTCATTATTGATCTCGCACCTTGTGATAGTAATAACTTATGGTCACAGATTTGGGGACTTTTAGTATTTTATGGTTTGTGTGTGTGTCTTGCAGGTGGCCCTTTTGTTATCTGTTTCACACAAGTACATTTTCTTTCCTGATCTCTGTTACTGCAAGAAATTTTGCCCCTATTGCTCCTATTGATTTTCCTAAATTAGGATATCAAGTTACCACGACAGATAGCAGTGCCTGATATTTGGAGACTAGATGATGATAAATAAAGAAATGTCTTAGTTTCTGACTTGTGAGCCATGAATTTTGGAGGAAAATATGAGGTCATTAGGCAAAACGAATTAGTGGCATATGATGACCACTAAGAAAATATGATGAATGCTCATTGAAACAATAAATCTGTAGGAAATGTTAAGATTTAGCCATTAGTCTAACAAATAGTGTTCTCTTACTGATATGTTTGCAGGGATTATGAAGTATTTTCCTAGCTTTCCTTGCTGAGCTTGAATTCTTGCTGGTAATAAATTATTGAATCACATGGAATTTGGTTTGAGTTTTATCTCTTTCACTCATCTGGGTGATCTTGGTCAAGTTTCTGAACTTTATCATGGCCCATAGTTGTAAAATAAGTACTCATAAATTGTTACACTAGGTTATGGTAATTAAATGATTTGAAATAGTAAAAGACTTAGCAAAGACCTGGACTAAATGATATTAGCAATTGCTTTGGGAATATCATATTTGAAATATTACCTGAATTTTTTTTTCTTCTCAGTGATCCAGTGGGATTCTTCAATGGGAAGGTCAGTATTATATGACTTGGTCTCTTTTTGTCTCTTTCTGGCAAAAAGAGAGAATAGAGAACTTTTTTGGTGCTGGAAGGAGAATACTCTATTAGATTATTGTTCACATATATTCACCTGCCTTTTCCCCATCTCTGTGGATGGAGTTTACATCACTACCTCATTTATGTTGGATTCTGTCATGTGACTCAATTTGGCCTCAAAGTAGGGGGAAAGCACTTTGACCAAGGCAAAGGCTATTGGATATGGCATAAGCACAGCCTTGAAATGTGTTCATGTGGTTGGGCTTCAGCTCTTGCAACATGGTCATGACAAGAATGTGTTCTGGTTAGTTCACTGGGCTAACGTGGATGAGAAACAGGATATGGTGACTGAGATCTAACTTTCAGCTTTGAGCTAAACCAGCCAACCCTGACTAGGTCCCACAAGCCCCAGTTTCTAGCCTGCAGAAGCATGAGTGGAAACATATGATGATTTTTAAGTCACTTAGTTTTTGAAATGACTTGTTCGTAGTGTTAATGTGGCAGTAGATGACTGATAAAAGAAGCCAAAGAGAAAGTAATTATAAAAAGAGCCAGGATAAGAGGTGAAGTCTTAACCATTCTTTTCTCTGGGGAGAAACCCTGGGAATAGGGAGAGGCAGGTAAAAATGCCAGGTATATTTGAGTGAACCCCAACATTTTAGACTAATGCTTCACGTTCTCATGTGTATCTCAGGACATTTGGAAGCCTCTCAGGGAAGTTTTCTTTCTAGTTCAGAGTAACATCCAACATGGTGCAGGAGCAGTGAAGCAGCATCTGTGGAAGGAGGAGCAAGTTAGATGGTCCTAAGATTGCTCTTTAAATTACTCTGAGCTTGACTGTGACACGCTGAATGTGATCCAGAATTTCCATATGCTCCAGGATGGAACTGATGGGCATGAAGATACCTAGGGAAGGAATGAAACAGATTTCAGAATGACAGGAACAGATGACAGAAACCATATATTTCAGCCACAAGCTTCAGTACAATGGCTACCCAAGCCAGAAGGGGCTACCCACCTATCAGTGGATGGTTACTGTGGGCACCTGGTATCCAGACAGAACTGGGGATGTCATCACAGTTCCCAGTGAGAATTGGGAAAACAGCATAAGAAGCAGCAGCTCCTTACCCCTGAAGTCCTGTGTATCCTTCTGCTCAAATATATCCCCACATACAACTTTAGGAAATGAAGAAAACTCTGAATTTTTTGAAAAAGGTTAAGAACCTGAGAGAAAACATTTATATTAAGCTGGAAGAAACTGTGTTCTGTACTGTCATCATTAGGATTTGAGCTGTAGACTAAGATAAAGTCAATATAGTAAATAAACACGTTCTTTTTTACACATCTCAATGATAGTGTATATTTTAGTTTCAGTAAGATATTGTTACTTATCATCATTATCATCATCATTTTTCTTTTGGAAGGATCATCTGATCTAATTCTTCCGAAAATGCTTAAAGCCTCTTAAACACCATCAGAGATAGAGCATTTATCTCACTCCAATTCTGAATAGCTACAAATACTAGAAAGGTTGTCTTTATACAGAACTAAAATTGATCTTCCTGTAGCTTAAGTGAAGTGAAAGTCGCTCAGTTGTGTCCGACTCTGCGATCCCATGGACTGTCCATGGAATTCTCCAGGCTAGCGTACCTTCTCCAGGGATCTTCCTAACCCAGGGATCAAACTCAGGTCTTCTGCATTGTAGGCGGATTCTTTACCAGCTGAGCCACAAGGGAAGCCCAAGAATACTGGAGTGGGTAGCCTGTCCCTTCTGCGGTAGATTTCACAACCCAGGAATCAAACTGGGGTCTCCTGCATTGCAGGTGGATTCTTTACCAACTGAGCTATAGCTTATAGCCTGTAGCTTATAGCCATAGCTTTGTTTGTATCCCATGGAGTCACTTAGAAATTTCTATTCCCTCATCCACATGACACGTGGACTTATAGATAATAAAAGAGAAAATAAGAACTGACTACAAAGTTTTAAATGTATCCATAGATTTAACCATGTTTCTTATATTTAATTACAGTTCATGATTATCAAATAAAAGTTTTTCAGAATTGAGAACTGCCACATATTGGATCAGGAGGTTAACAAGTTATATACCAAATAAAGGATCAAGGGACATTACTTTGGCAGAAGTTTAAAGTTTATGTAAAAAAAAAAAAAAGCTGGGGATCTAATTGGTTAAAACACTAGTGTGATATTGAAGAGCAATCATGCTGCTTTAATGGAAGGACAGTATCCCACTTGATAAAAAGTAATTGCTTTAGTGTTTTCTGGGTTGACAGTATCATGCATAATCATCTCAATATCCAGTCTTCATCCTCAACTCTGTCCTTTCCTTCAACTCTACATCCAATCAAATACTAAGTTCTGTTATGTCTACCTTCTTAAAAACACTCAGTTCTTTCTTTCCACCCCCACTGCTGCTACCTGAGTTCTCACAACCACTGTCTTTCTACTGGGAGTCATACAACAGACTTCATGCTGGTCTCTTTCCTATCAACTCTTTTCTACATTGAAATAATAATCTTTCTCAAATGCCAGTATGATCTCATCTCTTTTGTATTTATTCCAAGGCACATTGAATCTACTCTTACCATAATGAATCCTAATCTCTTCACACTTCTCATGCTATGAATTCCTTGCTGGGCTTAGTGCAATTTTAGTGATTAAAGGTATGTATATTTCATACATGACTTTTTGAACACAAGCCCAGTATTCTACTAAGCTCACTCAAAATGAATGATATTCTTCAGTGCTGGAGGAAGATCTGGTGGAGCTGGACTTACTAAATTACAAATTAAATGTAGGTCTCAAGCAGAGAGTTGGATGAACTTTTAAGGGCAATTTTAACTATTTGATTTTTGGCTTAATCCTATAATAAAATTGATTTCATTATCATATGTGAGACAGTGAAATAGTAATGTCATTCTTGTTCACTATCATTTTTATTTGATAATTTTTTCATGAGATAGAAACATTATAAGCACAGTTCTCAAGGAGGGAATTATCTTGATTTAAAAAAATACTTTGAGCCATATTTAATAATCTGATACAAAAAAAATACTTTGAGAGGTATTTGCCCTGAAGGTGAGATCTTTGGGAACCAGTGTGAAGCTGGCAGTAAAGATGAAGAAGAATTGGAATCTATTTTACATAATACAATGAAAAAATTTAAAGTTGCTCCTTAAAATTTAAAGGACTAGTTGAGTGAACTGAGAACTCCCAGGTGTTCAAGCTCAATTTATAAAAGGCAGAGCAACCAGAGATCAAATTGCCAACATCTGTTTGATCATAGAAAAAGCAAGAGAGTTCCAGAAAAACATCTACTTCTGCTTCATTGACTATGCTAAAGCCTTTGACTGGATCACAACAAACTGTCAAAAATTCTTAAAGAGATGGGATACCAGACAACCTTACCTGCTTCCTGAGAAATCTGTATGCAGGTCAAGAAGCAATAGTTAGAACCAGACATGTAACAACAGATTGGTTCCAAATCGGGAAAGGAGGAAATCAAGGCTGTATGTTGTGATCCTACTTATTTAACTTATATGCAGGGTACATCATGTGAAATGCTGGGCTGGATGAAGTACAAGTTGGAATCAAGATTGCTGTGAGAAATATCAGTAACCTCAGATACTCAGATGACGCTACCCTTATGGCAGAAAGTGAAGAAGAACTAAAGAGCCTCTTGATGAAAGTGAAAGAGAAGAGTGAAAAAGCTGGCTTAAAACTCAGTGTTCAAAACACAAAGATCATGACATTTGGTCCCATCATTTCATGGCAAATAGATGGGGAATCAATGGAAACAGTGATAGACTTTATTTTGGGGGGCTCCAAAATCCCTGCAGGTGGTGACTGCAGTGTATGAAATTAAAAGACCTTGCTCCTTGGAAGAAGAAACTATGAGCAACCTAGACAGTGCATTAAAAAGCAGAGATTACTTTACTGACAAAGGTCCATCTAGACAAAGCTATGGTTTTTCCAGTAGTCTTGTAGGGATGTGAGAGATGGACCATAAAGAAAGCTGAGCGCTGAAGTATTGATGCTTTTGAACTGTGGTGTTGGAGAAGACTCTTGAGAGTCCCTGGGACTGCAAGGAGATCAAACCAGTCAATCCTAAAGGAAGTCAATCCTGAATATTCATTGGAAGGACTGATGTTGAAGCTGAAGCTCCAAACCTTTGGCCACCTGATACAAGGAGCTGACTCTTTATAAAAGACCCTGATGCTTGGGAAGATTGAAGGCAGGAGGAGAAGGGGACATTTGGCATCACTGACTTGATGGACATGAGTTTGAGCAAGCTCTAGGAGTTGGTGATGGACAGGGAAGCCTGGTGTGCTGCAGTCCATGGTATGGCAAAGGGTCAGACATGACTGAGTAACTGAACTGACTGACTTAAGAGCAAAGATTTCAGAACTATTTTTTAAAATTCACTCATCATTCATTTTATATGATTTAAAGAAGTTAAGTTATGGTGGTTAATCATGTAAGCTTTGCACTTAAATTCAAGAACCAAAACTTTCTAGTGGTAGGACTTGAGAAAGTTATAAACTGTCTCAACTTTTTAAACTCTCAGTTCATATGTATAAAGTGGAAGTTATAACACCACCCAAATCTTAGGGTTCTTATGGGAGATTAGATAAAATAATCCATGTAAAGCAGTCATCATGTTACTTGACACTTCCTAAGCTCTTTCTAAAAATCTTTATTTTCTCCTTTTTACCTTTTTCCTTTTCTTATTTTACTTTTGCCCAAGTCCCCAGAGTGAGTGAATGGTTTTACATTCCTAACAAGTTCATT
Organism: Ovis aries; assembly: GCF_016772045.2. Taxonomy (NCBI): domain Eukaryota; kingdom Metazoa; phylum Chordata; class Mammalia; order Artiodactyla; family Bovidae; genus Ovis; species Ovis aries. The sequence goes on along the minus strand of NC_056061.1, from coordinate 36,269,472 downwards.
CTGGATCCAGACTTCAGTGCTATTTTATTATGCGCTTCTGTTTATTATTTGTGCTACCAATCACACATAACAAGGAGGGGACTTTTACAAATCTCCTCAAGTAGCTCTATAATCTCTTTATTGGGTTTGGAATTATTATTATTATTATTTTCTTCTACTCAGCCTGCTACCTCAACTTTATTTTTTATTTTTTTTTTTGCAAGAGCATGTTTCTTTTCTTTGAGGATTCACTCTTTTCTCACCATCCATTACACTGGATTTGGTGGGGCTGCCAATTTCAGCATCTTGGTCCCATGGCCACAAATGTGAGCATGAGATCTATTACAGGATTGTATCCTTTCAGATACCATCATGATTCTGATAGTTGGACTTGTGACTTAAGCTGAAATATTGTAATAAAAAAATAGTCTGATTCCATACTTTTGGCGGTTGACAAACTTTTCAGCCTACCCCTTGCTCATCCCTTCCACCTCGCATCTGGACATGATGTTAGGAAAGGACTGGGGTTCTCCTTTGGTGCTGATGGGCAATTCAAACCAGGCAAGCACCTGCCCAAGCATGGGAACCCTCACTCCAACCCCACTTCTTAATCATAGCAAAAGCTTCAAGTCAGTCCCCTTCACTCTCTCAAGCCATTTTCTGACCAGTATGGAAAGTCTGCCCTGCTCTCTCTAGAAACCCTTGCTACATAGTAGCAAGCCTTCTTTATAACCTCATCCTGTGTGTGTGTGTGTGTGTGTGTGTGTGTGTTTATGTTTCATCAGTCTTGACTTGATTTAAACGTTAGGTAAGGATCCACACTGCCTCTGAAGAATGGCAATAACAGATTAAGTAGGCCTTTTGGTCCTCTTGAGTTGTGAGCTCTAATGAAATGAATCTATCTTCCAGTTGTCAAATCTCCAAAACCACGGACAGGTAGGAGAGAACAGAGTACCAAAAGAAAGCAGGAGAGTCAGTGAGAAAGTCTAAATGGCACAGCTTTAAGTCCTAGAATCCACCTTCAACTTCCCAGTTACATGAGTTAATAAATCTTGTTTTGTGGCTTAAGCTAATTTGTTTCTTTCAGTAACTTGCCACAAAATCCTGCCTTAAAGAGGAGAGAACTTTGTTTTGAAAAACCTTTATGCTCTAGGCATAAAAGATGACACCCCAAGGACCTGAGAATTGAAGACAGTTTTAGAAAAGGAGGTGATAAAATACTTTTTGTTGCTATGGCTCTTTGGTATGAAGGAAGATGAGAAAAGTATGATGCCTCAGGAAAATGTGGAGACTTGGAGAACTCCTCACATTGTTAGAATCTTAAAATTGCTGTGCGATTCTTCCTTATGATCCCTGATCTTTGGGAAGGTGTACAATTCTCATTAATGCTTTTAAATATATATATATGTATTTGGCTGCGTTGAGTCTTAATTGTAGCACATGGGAACTTCAGTCTTAACTGCAGCATGTGGGCTGTTAGTTGAAGCCTGTGGGATTTAGTTCCCTGACCAGAGATTGAGCCTGGGCTCCCTGTATTGGGAGCTTGGAGTCTTAGCCACTGGACCACTAGGGAAGTGTTATGCTCCTAGCCCGTATCTTCAAACCGACCGAGAGAGCAAGTCCACCACAGTAATGCAAAAACAAGAAGGGAGTTTATCTCTAGCGCGCTAGGGCGCAAGTCTCATCCCACACAAGGGAATCCGACAAGAGCCCCGAACAAAGGAGTCTGGCGGCTTATATACAGGCAGTTCTTTGTCTCAGTTACAGGAATAGCTGGCGTTACATGATTGGCCAGGCAGGATGAGTGCATATCCTGTCTCTTTCTGGTAAACATGACTCAGGTCCTAGAGCCCGTCGTTTGGTCCCTAACATTCCCCCCTGTCCTTAGATCATATAGAGGAATCTTCCTCTTGGTCCTGAGACACAGTTTGATATTGTTGTCGAAGCACAAACAGCTGTACTGTATTTATGCGTTCCTTTACAAAGGCTATAAGTCTATTGATAATACATGGGCCAAAGGTAAGCATCAGTAGAAGTACTAGCAGGGGTCCCAGCAAGGTGGAGATTAGGGTGGTCAACCAAGGGGATTGTTGAAACCAAGACTCAAACCATTCTTGTTGAGCCTCACGTTCTCGTTTACGTTGGGCTAGTCCCTCTCTTACTTTGGCCATAGATTTTTTAAACTATTTTTGTGTGATCAGCATAAAAACAACACTCTTTTTTAGGGCAGCACAGAGTCTTCTCTGTATCTCCCCACAGATCTTTTAGTTATGCCTGGGCACACTTGGACATGCCCAGAATGCATGATTTGGGAGCTTGCCCCTCTTCCAGGGTACATTTACCACCGGCTTAAGGTCAAAGTATAAGTCTGGCCACCAAGTATTTGGTGGATGTATTGTGGTGGTGGAGTTAAGCATCTCCGTGTTAGCCTATTTTGTAGCTTCCAGGCGATTTTGACAGGTTGATGCGGGTTCACACTGGCAGCTCCGGAGCAGAGTAACTGGGTCGTCCACAAGACGGCCCAGCCGAGCTGTCCTGTCCTGTTGGCGCCTTTGAAGCTTTAGCGTCTTTCTGCTCTGCTGAAGCAGCTGGGCATACGTGGTTGCAATGCACTCAAGGCCCAATACCGTCGACCTTTAGCGCAGTTGGGGTGGTAAGAAGAACAACATAAGGACCCTTCCATGTGGGTTCTAGTGCCTTGGTTTGGTGCCTTTTGACCCATACCCAATCTCCTGGGCCAATGTCATGTGAGGGAATAGTTCCCTTATTTTGACCCACATGTATTTCCTGGAGCAGTTTTCAGACACGAGAGTGCACCTTGCTTAAGGCCATCAAGGCCTCTTGGAATTGTCCCAACGTGGGAGGCGGTAGTTTCTTTTTTTTTAAATATTGGACATACAGGGGGAGGTCTCCCATACAGAATTTTAAATGGGGTCAGATTAAGTTGATAAGGAGTATTACACGCACGGAAGAGGGCGAAGGGAAGGAGGGTCACCCAGTCCCCGCCAGTCTCTATAGCCAATTTAGTTAAAGTTTCTTTTAGAGTCTGATTCATTTTTTTTACTTGCCCTGAGCTCTGTGGACTGTATTTACAATGTAACTTCCAGTTAGTCCCCAGGGCTAGGGCAAGGCTCTGAACTATTTGACTCACAAAAGCAGGTCCATTATCAGAGCCGATGGTCACTGGCAGGCCAAACCTGGGAACTATTTTTTTTTTAATCTTTTTTTTTTTTTTTTATTATCATCGCGGTTTTTTTCTTTGTAGGAAAAGCCTCCACCCACCCTGAAAAGGTGTCTACCAACACTAACAAGTACCGGTAACCATATTTGCCTGGCCTTACCTCGGCAAAATCTATTTCCCAGTGTTGCCCTGGTCCTTCTCCCCGATACCTCAGTCCTGCATGTTGTCCTTTTCCTGGCCTCATTTGTTGACACGCCTTATAAGCATGCACTATGTTTTTTACAGTTGTCTGGTGCCGGGGAAATCGCAGGCGCACAGTTTGAAAGAGCATCAGAGTCTTTTTTTTTTTTTCCGATGAGTAGACAAGTGTAAATGCTCACATAGTTGCCGTCCCAACTGAGCAGGGAGTATCAAGTAGCCGTCTGAGTCTCGGTACCATCCATCTTTACCTTTTTGAAGGTTGGTGTGTTTTTGGATCCAAGCAAGGTCTGTGGATGAATACTCAGGGGTTGGGGGCAGAGTTCCCATACCTGGAGGTGGAAGTCTGATCGCCAACACAGGGGTGATGAAATCTTCATCAGCTACTTTTCGAGCTGCCAGGTCTGCGGCCCGATTTTTTTGTGCCGTGGGGCTGTCACCCTTCTGATGTCCAGGTATGTGTACTATTGACACAGCCCGAGGCATCTGTACAGCCTCTAAAAGTCTACGGATTTTAGGCAAGTTTTTAATTTTTTTTTTTTCTTCAGCTGTCAAAAACCTCCGTTCCCGATATATTGGGCCCTGGATGTGTACCGTGCCAAAAGCATAGCGACTGTCAGTGAAAATAGTTTTTTTTTTTTTTTTTTTGGCTCTCTCTAATGCTTGAATCAGGGCAATTAACTCTGCCTTTTGTGCTGAGGTATCTGAGGGAAGGGCCTCTGCCCATATCGTCTGTCCAGAGTCATCTACTACTGTGGCTCCCGCCCGTCTCTGTCCATCTTTTACATAACTGCTGCCATCTGTGAACCATTTTAGCTCACTGTTATCTAGTGGAGCACCGGTTAAGTCTTTTCGCATTGCTGTTACCCTGGCCAGTATCTCATCACAATCATGGAGGGGGCTATTTTCCTCCTGATTGGGCAAAAGAGTGGCCAGATTTAGAGTGCAGGGCATTTGAAAATGAATCCGTGGGGTGTCAAGTAGCAAGGCCTGGTAGTGCGTCAAGCGGGCATTAGAAATCCATTTACCTGGGGGTTGCTTTAAAACTCTATGGCATGAGGAGTGTAGACCAAGAGTCTCTGTCCATAAGTCAGTTTATTAGCATCGTGGACCAAGAGCGTGGTGGCCGCAATGATACAGAGGCAAGGTGGCCATCCGGCTGCCACTGGGTCCAGTCTCTTGGAAAGGTAAGCTACAGGTCGCTTCCATGGTCCCCATCTCTGTGTTAGTACCCCTTTTTTTATCTTCCGCTTTTCATCTACAAATAATTGGAAAGGCTTAGATGGATCAGGGAGGGCAAGGGCAGGAGCTTTTAGCAAGGCTCCCCTGAGCTCTTGGAAGGCCTCTTTTATTGGCTCAGTCCATTTTCAGTCCTTGTTTTTTTTTTTTGATCCCTTTATATAGGGGCCTGGCCTTTTTTGCAAACCCCAAGATCCATAACCGGCAATATCCCACAGTTCCCAGAAATTTTCTCACTTGTCTAGGGTTAGCTGGCTCAGGGATCTGGAGGATGGTTTTTTTAATAGCCTGTGTTAGCCACCTCTGGCCCTGTTTTATCTTATAACCAAGGTATGTAACCTCTTGCTTGGCAATCTGGGCCTTTTTGGCACTGGCCCTGTAACCTAAAGTCCCCAAGGTTTGGAGAAGGTCACCTGTTGCCTCTTGGCACTCTTTTTTTGTAGCCGCTGCCAGCATAAGGTCATCAACATATTGTAATAAAACAATGGTAGGGTGTTCAACCTGATGCTCACGGAGGTCTTCATCCAGGGCCTCGTTAAATAACGTGGGTGAGTTTTTGAAACCCTGTGGTAAGCGAGTCCATGTCAGCTGCACAGGGGTCTGACCACCGTCTTCCTGCCATTCGAAGGCAAAGATCTCTTGGCTTGCGGGGGCAAGAGGCAAACTGAAAAAGGCATCTTTTAAATCTAAAACAGTGTACCAAATGTAGTTTGGAGGCAAGTTGCTTAGCAATGTATAAGGGTTAGGAACCATAGGATGAATATCATTCACCCGTTTGTTGACTTCTCGTAGATCTTGAACCGGTCTAAAATCAGTTCCCCCAGGCTTTTTCACAGGCAACAGGGGAGTGTTCCATGGGGACCGGCACCTTCTCAAGACCCCAGCGTCTATGAGGCGTTGTATGTGAGGAGTAATTCCTTGCCGAGCCTCTTGACTCATGGGATATTGTCGCACTCTCACTGGTGAGGCACTGGCTTTCAGTTCCACAATAATAGGGGGCCTCTGTTTGGCCAGTCCCATTCCTGCTGTTTCAGCCCAGGCCTGAGAGTATCTCCGAACCCATGGCTGTACTTCTGGACTTATTGTCGCTGGGGCCTTTGGCAAGTACAGTCTATATTTATCTTTTAATGCCAGAGACAAGACCTGAAGAGGATGCCCGGTTCCATCTAAAACTGACACTTGCCCGTGGTCGAAATAAACTTGGGCATTTACTTTAGACAGTAAATCTCTTTCCAGCAAGGGCACTGGACACTCAGGTATCACCAGAAAGGAATGGGTCACTTGGTGGGCCCCCAAGTTTACATGCCGTTTTGTAGTCCATCCATATCGCTTAGTCCCGGTTGCTCCCTGCACCTAGCTACTTTTTTTAGACATGGGTCCATCTTTTTGGTTTAAGACTGAGTATTGAGCTCCCGTATCTACCATGAAGCCAACCAGTTTTCCCTCCACATTTATAGTTACCCAGGACTTGGGGAGGGGCTTCGAGCCCTGACCCCCCTAGTCGCTATCCTCACCCGCATAGAGGATATGACTGTCTGGAGAGGGAGTCTCGTTCTTGGGGTTCTTGGGCCCCTCTTTTAGATTTTTTGGGGGCATTTATCTTTTTAATGTCCAAACTCTTTACAAAACGCACATTGGTTTTTTTCAAGCTTACGCCTTGTCGTTTTTTTTTCAGTTTTTGAGTCCAATTTTTTTTTCTTTTTGGAAGCTGTTTTTGTTTTTAACCCCAGCAAAAAATATCTGGGCCAGCTCTTTTTGATTTTTATGGTTTTTTTCAGCTCTAATTTTTTTTTTTTTTAATGTGGTCTTCTCTCTCTTCTGGGGTCTCTCTATGATTAAAAACTCTCTCAGCTGCCCTCACTAGATCTTGCAAGGATTGTTTACTTAACCTCTCTATCTTTTGTAACTTTTTTTTAATATCGGGGGCTGTTTGATTTATAAATGCTAACATAACTGCCACTCGTGACTCATCTGCCTGTGGGTCCATAGGGGTATGCTGTCTAAAAGCTTTTATTATCCTTTTCAGGAAGGCTGCTGGGCTCTCACTTGGCTCTTGTCTCACTGAATTTATTTTGGCCAATTTAGTTGGCGTTTTGGCAGCCGCTCTAAGGCCAGCCATGAAAGTCTGATGGTACACTCGGAGACGCTCCTTACCTTTAGCGCGTTCGAAGTCCCAGTTGGGTCGCACCAAGGGGAACCCCTCCTCAATGAGGTTAGGCTGTATTGTGGGCCTCCCATCCACCCCTGGCACAATTTTTTCGGGCTTCTGACAGGATCCATTTGCGCTTCTCTGTAGTAAAAAGTACCTGTAACAGTTGCTGACAATTATCTCAAGTGGGATTGTGAGTAAACAGGATAGACTCTAAAAGATCAATAAGACCCTGTGGTTTTTCAGAGAAGGAGGGAGTCTGGGTTTTTCAGTTGTACAAATCACTAGTGGAGAAGGGCCAATATTGATATGTCCATTTTTTACCCTCTCTGACTGGCCCCGCCCGGACCGGAAACGCATGAACGGTGGAGGAGGGAACCTCCGGGTCTTCTTCCGCTATGCCGGCCATTTTTTTTTTTTTTGCCTTTTCCCGAGTTCCCTAGGCAGGGCCCCTTTTTCTGGGAGGAGCTGAAGGCTTGGTTCTCTTTCTGGCTTTTCCCGATGAAACCTGTGGAACCTGTGGAAGCAAGGGCGGGGAAGAGGGAAGGGAAGTGAGGGGCTGAAAAACAAAAGGTTTTAGCCAGGCCAGGGGGTTTTTCACCAGGTCCTGTCAGACCAAAATGTATGGAGTTTGGTCTGGCTGGGTGTCCCGAAGTGTAGGGGACGAGCACCTTCTCTCTGACCGCTCGAGTAGTAGGCAGGCTGAAGGTGCCTTCTTGTGGCCAGCTGACATCAAAAGCAGGCCACTCGGCAGAACAAAAAGTTACTAACTTGCTTTTTTTCACCAGCAATGATAGATTTTGTACTCTAGACTTGAAATCAGATAAGTGGTTAATCATAAGAGATAAAGGAGTAGAAGTTGTTTGTCCCATGATCACAGAAAAGTACACTGGGAGCCAACAGAGCGCACAAAGAGCGTCGCAGACACCACACATAGACAAACAGATAACAAACACAAGGTGGCCACCAACAATGTACTCAATCTTACCTGCAGGATGTTCACAGAGCCAGCTGCCTCCCCAGCACGAAACTGGGCCCCAGCCTTACGCTGGGCTTAATCCAGTAACCAGAGCCAGCTGCCTCCCCAGCACGAAACTGGGCCCTGGACTTAATCTGGGCTTCTGCAACATTAGCACCGGTGCTCAGAGCTCTTATCTCTTAATGAGGTTACTCCCTTCTACCAGGAGAGTTGTCCTCCCCGGCGGGACGGAGATCCCGGACGAGCCCCCAAATGTTATGCTCCGAGCCGGTATCTCCAAACCGACTGAGAGAGCAAGTCCACCACAGTAATGCAAAAACAAGAAGGGAGTTTATCTCTAGTGCGCTAGGGCCCAAGTCTCATCCCACACAAGGGAATCCGACAAGAGCCCCGAACAAAGGAGTCTGGCGGCTTATATACAGGCAGTTCTTTGTCTCAGTTACAGGAATAGCTGGCGTTACATGATTGGCCAGGCAGGATGAGTGCATATCCTGTCTCTTTTTGGTAAACATGACTCAGGTCCTAGAGACCGTCGTTTGGTCCCTAACAGGAAGTCCCCTCATTAATGCTTTGATGTATCTTTTGAGACAATGGGTGGAATGGCTGTTGAATTTCACATTTGACTTGCTAAGGAGTGAAAGGTTGTCTGCCTATGAGAAGGCAGAGGTTATATGTTCATTTGGGCTTGTCCAGGCCGTAGAATCAGGTGAGGGGTTTTATCTGTAACTCAAGGGGTAGAGGATTTCATTCACTATAAATACAGTTTATAGTGAATAAGTGTAGGTCTAGTTTGTAGGCAACACTATTGGAATAAGTCACTATAAAAGCTTCATTGTTTTTCTCCCCAAATCTTATGTGTATCATTTAGTAATTATATTTCCTCTACGCACTAAGTAGTAATATGATGGCTTGCAAAAGCTCATTTTCTTTATGTGCCTAACTGATGTCCATGTCATAACCTAGGTACTGTGGAAAGCTCACTCATTATATGCTCAAAATAGATTTAAGTAGAGCAGTATAGGCAAAAATTTATTACTGCAGATTCTAAAAAAAAGTCCATAATTTTAGTTTTGGTTGTAATTCGTTTGCATTGATTTAAACTAAGGGCTCATTAACTTAGTTTTGCCATATTTTTGCAAAGCAATGGCACCCCACTCCAATACTCTTGCCTAGCAAATCCCATGGACGGAGGAGCCTGGTGGACTGCCGTCCATGGGGTCACGAAGAGTTGGACACGACTGAGTGACTTCACTTTCATGTTTCACTTTCATGCTTTGGAGAAGGAAATGGCAACCCACTCCAGTGTTCTTGCCTGGAGAATCCCAGGGGCGGTGAAGCCTGGTGGGCTGCCGTCTATGGGGTCACACAGAGTCGGACACGACTGAAGCAACTCAGCAGCAGCAGCAGCAGCAGCAGCAAACTAAGGGCTCATTAACTTAGTTTTGCCATATTTTTGCAAAGTAGAATATCATAGTATGTTTATTAACTCAGCATATCATATGAATTTTTCAATCTTTGTATAAAGACTTTTTAATTCTTTTGTATAAGTCGAGAAATTAATTATTTATGTAGGTTTATAAATTAACATTTTTCAAACGCAGTTAATAAGCATATAGAACTATTAGAATTGCAGAGATAGAAGGGGCCTTTAGTATCATCATGTTTCCTTAATCTTTACATGAGGAATTGAGGCTGGGGGGAAACTGAGTGTTTTGCTCAAACCACACACATGGGACTAAAACCAGAAAACAGATGTGTGGCCTTTTGTCAAATCTTTTTTCTACCATGCCATTTTCCTGTCTATAAAAATGAAGGGGATGAACTAGATAATTTTTATGGCTCTTTTTAAACATTTAAAAAAATTATTTATTTATTTTTAGCTGTACTGGGTTTTCGTTGCTGTGTGGGCGTTTCTTTAGTTGTGGCAAGGAGGTGCTACCCTCTTGTTGCGGTGCATGGGCTTCTCATTGTGGTGGCTTCTCTTATTGCTGAGCACGGGCTCTAGCATGAGTGGGCTTCAGTAGTTGTGACTCCCAGGCTTTAGAGTACAGGCTCAATAACTGTGGCACTCAGTTGCTCTGATGCAAGTGGGATCTTCCCAGACCAGGGATCAAACTCGTGTCCCCTGCGTTGGCAGGTGGATTTTTAACCAGTGAGCAACCAGGGAAGCCCTATGGTTCATGTCTCCTCTAAAATCCATTTTTAAAAAAATCTGAGGATTTGCTTAATTTCTATATTTGTACCAAAGCTTCTAAGTAATGGGGAACAAATAACTATTGAACTGAACAGAACTGAAATGTGTCTTGTGGGGCAGAGCAGCTCTCAACAGGCTTCTCCAATCTAGGAAGCCACATAGCTTTTAGTCACTCCATTGCCTGCCATGAAGTAGAATACTTTCTCTGGTTGCTCACATTATCCCAGCACTTTGTCTAAGGTGCTACATTTCAGAAATAAACAGTTTCAACTAAGAAAGGAGATGTAAAACCTTATGAACTCAGCTCAACAATCAAGGAACAAGGTTTTACTGAATTCCTGCTGTGTGTTTAGCATGGTGCCAGACATGAAACCAGATAAAAAGGAAGTGTGAAATATGGACCCCAAGTTCAGTGGCACCATCCAGGAGAGGGGATAAAGCTATCTTAGAAAAAATAACAGAAAAATGGTACTTCATGTTGAGTGGTTCTGACACCAAGTGAAACAAGATTTCCATGAAGAAAGAATGATTTTTATAGCTCCCTAGTTCTTTATACTTTTCTTAGGCATTTCATGTTTTCCATCCTCTAGAAATAAAGTTGAGATAGTTAGGATGTGATATTCAGGGTTTTAAAAGTAAAGATGAAGAATTTTGACCTGATGAGGTAAATAAAAGAAGTCATTAATGAGACTTCCCTGGTGATCTAGCGGTTAGGACTCCATGCTTCCAGTGCAGGAGGCATGAGTTCCATCCGTGGTTGGGAAATTAAGATCCCGCATGCTGCAAGGTGGGGCCAAAAAGCAAAAAAAATCATTAATATATGTTTGTGTAGGTAAGTGAGTTGAGGAAAGTATGGTTTTAAGATTAGCATCAGGCAGTGGTATGCAAACTGGACTGAGAGACTGCAAGCCTGAATGAAGGAAGTGAGACCAATTTTTCAGTAATCTTAGATGATATCATGTGGGTGTGTAGTGTGATGTGGGCTGTGCAATAGTTCCATAAGTCAGTGGCTAACCACAATAGAGTTTTATCTGTCTTTGTATTGAACTAAGTGTCAGTGAGTAGAGGACTTAATGCTACAAAGTCATTTATAAACCCATGTCATTTGTGAACTGTGGGTTAACCATCTTTAACTTGGAGTCTCAAGGTTACCTTAGAGTATACGCAACCATCAGACTGGAGGGAGGGAGGGAGGTGAAGAGAGAAGAGGAAAACTATTTCTGCTGATGTGGCTAATTTCATGAAGTCACCGAGAACCAAGAAGACCTGGGAATTGTAGTTTAACAGTGGGACCAGGAAGAGGAAACTGGTTTGTAAGTTTCCTTTAGCTTTCCTCCGTGGGAAATAAAATTTGATAAACAGAAAGGCACTAACATTTACTAAGTAGGACATAAACTGTGCAATACAGCAATATCTTCCAAACTTGCCTGATGATACTGATCATTTGAGGTACTTACTAAATATGTTGATTTGGGAACCCTCTGAATCCTATTCTCCTGAAAAACGGTCCTAGAATTTGTGTTTTCACTGTTCTAGGCATGACGCACAGAGTGCGGGTGGCTGAGGCGACACTCAGAGCACGGCCTAGAGGAGCTACCCCAAGTCCGAGGTCAGGGGCAGAAGTCAGGAGGACCCTACTCCTGAGGGGCGGCAGCCTAGAGGAGCTACCCCACGTCCGACGTCAGGGGCGGCAGCCTAGAGGAGCTACCATGCACCCGAGGTCAGGGGCAGTGGCCGAGAGTGCCAGGCTGTGACAGCGCAGGAGCAGCCAAGAGGAGCTACCCAACCCGAGGCCAGGGGCGGCAGCTGGGAGGAGCGACCCCACGTCTGAAGAGTTGTGGCTGCGGAGGAGCCAGAGGGCCTAGAGGAGCTATTCCACGTTCAAGGTAGAGAGGGGCAGCAGTGAGGAGATATCCCTCGCCAAGGTAAGGAGCAGCGGTTGCGCTTTGCTGGAGCAGCCGTGAAGAGATACCCCATGACCAAGGAAAGAGAAACCCAAGTAAGACGGTAGGCGTTGCAAGAGAGCAGACACACTGAAACCATAATCACAGAAAACTAGTCAATCTAATCACACTAGGACCACAGCCTTGTCTAACTCAATGAAACTAAGCCATGCCCTGTGGGGCCACCCAAGATGGATGGGTGTCATGGAGAGGTCTAACACAATGTGGTCCACTGGAGGAGGGAATGGCAAACCACTTCAGTGTTCTTGCCTTGAGAACCCCATGAACAGTATGAAAAGGCAAAATGATGGAATACTGAAAGAGGAACTCCCCAGGTGAGTAGGTGCCCAATATGCTACTGGAGATCAGTGGAGAAATAACTCCAGAAAGAATGAACAGCTGGAGCCAAAGCAAAAACAATACCCAGCTGTGGATCGAACTAAAATGGACTGGAATGGGTGAATTTAACTCAGATGACCATTATATTTACTACTGTGGGCAGGAATCCCTTAGAAGAAATGGAGTAGCCATCATGGTCAACAAAAGAGTCTGAAATGCAGTACTTGGGTGCAATCTCAAAAACAACAGAATGATCTCTGTTCATTTTCAAGGCAAACCATTCAATACCACAGTAATCCAAGTCTATGCCCCAACCAGTAACACTGAAGAAGCTGAAGTGGAACGATTCTATGAAGACCTACAAGACCTTTTAGAAGTAACATCCAAAAAAGATGTCCTTTTCATTACAGGGGACTGGAATGCAAAAGTAGGAAGTCAAGAAACACCTGGAGTAACAGGCAAATTTGGCCTTGGAATACAGAATGAAGCAGGGCAAAGACTAATAGAGTTTTGCCAATAAAAGGCACTGGTCATAGCAAACACCCTGTTCCAACAACACAAGAGAAGACTCTACACATGGGCATCACCAGATGGTCAACACCAAAATCAGATTGATTATATTGTTTGTAGCCAAAGATGGAGAAGCTCTATACAGTCAACAAAAACGAGACCAGGAGCTGACTGTGGCTCAGATCATGAACTCCTTATTACCAAATTCAGACTCAAATTGAAGAAAGTAGGGAAAACCGCTAGACCACTCAGGTATGACCTCAATCAAATCCCTTATGATTATACAGTGGAAGTGAGAAATAGATTTAAGGGACTAGATCTGATAGACAGAGTGCCTGATGAACTATGGAATGAGGTTCGTGACATTGTACAGGAGACAGGGATCAAGAACATCCCCATGGAAAAGAAATGCAGAAAAGCAAAATGGCTGTCTTGGGAGGCCTTACAAATAGCTGTGAAAAGAAGAGCGGCGAAAAGCAAAGGAGAAAAGGAAAGATATAAGCATCTGAATGCAGAGTTCCAAAGAATAGCAAGAAGAGATAAGAAAGCCTTCTTCAGCAATCAATGCAAAGAAGTAGAGGAAAACAACAGAATGGGAAAGACTAGAGATCTCTTCAAGAAAATTAGAGACACCAAGGGAACATTTCATGCAAAGATGGGCTTGATAAAGGACAGAAATGGGATGGACCTAACAGAAGCAAAAGATATTAAGAAGAGGTGGCAAGAATACACAGAAACTATACAAAAAAGATCTTCATGACCAAGATAATCACGATGGTGTGATCACTCACCTAGAGCCAGACATTCTGGAATGTGAAGTCAAGTGGGCCTTAGAAAGCATCACTATGAATAAATTAGTGGAGGTGATGGAATTCCAGTGGAGCTATTTCAGATCCTGAAAGATGATGCTGTGAAAGTGCTGCACTCAATATGCCAGCAAATTTGGAAAACTCAGCAGTGGCCACAGGACTGGAAAAGGTCAGTTTTCATTCCAATCCCAAAGAAAGGCAATGCCAAAGAATGCTCAGACGACCACACAATTGCACTCATCTCACATGCTAGTAAAGTAATCCTCAAAATTCTCCAAGCCAGGCTTCAGCAATACATGAATCGTGAACTTCCAGATGTTCAAGCTGGTTTTAGAAAAGGCAGAGGAACCAGAGTTCAAATTGCCAACATCCGCTGGATCATGGAAAAGCAAGAGTTCCAGAAAAACATCTATTTCTGCTTTATTGACTATGCCAAAGCCTTTGACTGTGTGGATCACAATAAACTGTGGAAAATTCTGAGCGAGATGGGAATACCAGACCACCTGACCTGCCTCTTGAGAAACGTAAATGCAGGTCAGGAAGCAACAGTTAGAACTGGACATGGAACAACAGACTGGTTCCAAATAGGATAAGCAGTATGTCAAGGGTCTATATTGTCACCCTACTTATTTAACTTCTATGTAGGGTACATCATGAGAAACACTGGGCTGGAAGAAGCGCAAGCTGGAATCAAGATTGCCGGGAGGAATATCAATAACCTCAGATATGCAGATGACACTACCCTTATGGCAGAAAGTGAGGAGGAACTAGAAAGCCTCTTGATGAAAGTGAAAGAGGAGAGTGAAAAGGTTGACTTAAAACTCAACATTCAGAAAACGAAGATCATGGCATCTGGTCCCATCACTTCATGGGAAATAGATGGGGAAACAGTAGAAACAGTGTCAGACTTTATTTTTGGGGCTCCAAAATCACTGCAGATGGTGACTGCAGCCGTGAAATTAAAAGGCACTTACTTCTTGGAAGGAAAGTGATGACCAACCTAGAGAGCATATTGAAAAGCAGAGACATTACTTTGCCAACAAAGGTCGTCTAGTTTAGGCTATGGTTTTTCCAGTGGTCATGTATGAATGTGAGAGTTGGACTGTGAAGAAAGGTGAATGCCAAAGAATTGATGCTTTTGAAGTGTGGCATTGGAGAAGACTCTTGAGAGTCCCTTGGACTGCAAGGAGATCCGACCCGTCCATTCTGAAGGAGATCAGCTCTGGGATTTCTTTGGAGGGAATGATGCTGAAGCTGAACTTCCAGTACTTTGGCCACCTCATGCGAAGAGTTGACTCACTGGAAAAGACTCTGATGCTGGGAAGGATTGGGGGCAGGAGGAGAAGGGGATAACAGAGGATGAGATGGCTGGATGGCATCACTGACTCGATGGACATGAGTCTGAGTGAACTCCAGGAGTTGGTGATGGACAGGGAGTCCTGCTGTGCTGCGATTCATGGGGTCGCAAAGAGTCGGACATGACTGAGAGACTGAAGTGAACAGAACTCAGGCAATTTTTATCACTAATTGAGTTTTGAAAACCCTGCTTTACACAAATACAACGTTATTTGTAAAAGCTGATTTTATTCTGCACTTTACATCTTAGGTTATTGAACTTAATTATGTTGTTCAAAGTCACAGAACTGGGGTGTGGTGGAAATGGGACCGAAACTCAGTTTTGCCAGACTCTATAACCTATCCACTAAAATTGTCTTTCATCCTGCCTTCCCGTGAGAAGCCATTTTAACTGGAACTAATTATTGAGAGATCCCATGACTCCAGGGGTTTTAGACATATATGACATATTTTCTAATAAATGCTATAATATTGGATTTTGATTTCCATGTCTGAATGACAGGGTATAACCCATAAACAAATATCATGCATTCAAATCTCAACATCTTGTCACCTTAATTGCAAGAGAAGCCTAACACATATGTAATACATATTCATAGTTGCTATTTTTTAATGGCTCTCAAAAGCCAAGAACAAATTGAGCTAGTTTCATGGTGCCTGGAAAGATAGGTATGGCCATTTGCAGGAAAAATGCCTCGTCATCTTCAAGAGTGGGATGAGTAAGGCTTTGATCAACTGACTGGCTCAAGTCAGGCAGTGATGATGTTGTGAAGAGTAGAACAAACACATAAGCATCCCAGAGCAGGAAAATGTCACCTTGCTAATCACAAGTGCTCCCTGAAAGTAGAAATGTGAGTGAACAATCTTCAGTTATGAAAAACTCAAAGGTAAAGAGAATTTGCCACTCAGAGAGAAAAAAAGAATATTCTGTTTCTAGCTAAAACTGAAACAGAAGTTGTTAAACTCTAAAATAGGGTGTAGTAATGTCAGAAAGAAATAGTGATTGCTAGAGCTGCATGGGCAGCGTGAGAGCTCATCACTGGTCAGGTCAGATCTTCCTAACTTTCCAGTGGAATATCTAGGTATTCACAAGGGATGGTGGGAGACTTGAATGATCAAAGGATGCTGGCTAGGAGAAGAAGTAAGATCAATAAGCTAGCTTTGGGTGCCACAGTTGAATACACAATCAGTGCACTGAGCAGCCTGAGCCAGCAGACAACATCGCAGTGAAATTATCACACCAATACACCAAGCACCGTGTGGGCAAATCCTATCAGGGAAGGATAGTGTTACAAGCCTCCACACCTGCCTGCATAAGATTTTTTCCCCTCTTTGGGGACTGTGGAATTGCTTATTTTATACACAGTGCTTTATACCTCTTACAGGGCTTCCCTGATAGTTCAGTAGGTAAAGAATCCACCTGTAATGCAGGAGACCCCAGTTCGATCCCTGGGTCAGGAAGATCTGCTGGAGAAGGGATAAGCTACCCACTCTAGTATTCTTGGGCTTCCCCTGTGGCTCAGCTGGTAAAGAATCTGTATGCAATGTGAGAGACCTGGGTTCAATCCCTAGTTTGGGAAGATTCTCTGGAGAAGGGAAAGGCTACCCACTCTAAATTCCCTGGACTTTCGTAGTCTATGGAGTCTCAAAGAGTCAGACACAATTGATTGACTTTCACTTTCACTTTCAAAACTCATATGTTGAATCCTCCCCACTCCCTATGCTTCAGAATGTGACCTTGTTTGGAAATAGGGTCACTGTGTGTGCTAAGTCGCTCAGTCATGTCTGACTCTTTGCAACCCCATGAACTGTAGCCCACCAGGCTCTTCTGTCTTCTGATTCTCCAGATTCTTGCCCGATTTTTGCCTTCTTCCTACTCCAGTAGTCTTGCCTGATTCTCCAGGCAAGACTTCTGGAGAAGGTTACCATGCCCTCCTCCAGGTAATCTTCCTGAACCTGTCTCCTCCTGCATTGAAGGTGGATTCTTTACCACTGAACCATGGGGGAAGCAGGATCATTGTAGGTATAGATAAGATGAGGTCATACTGAAGTAAGGTGAACCCCAAATTCAAAATCATTAATGTCCTTATAAGAAGCAGAAATTTGGACAAGACATACATGCAGGAAAAATGCAATGTAAAGTTGAAGGTTGAGGTCGGGGTGATGCAGCAAAAGTCAGGAATACCAAAGACTGGTAGCAAACCATCAGAAGCAAAAAGAGAGGAATGGATCTTCTCCCCTGCAGCCTTCAGGGTACCATCCCTGCTGACATCTTGATCTAGGAATTCTAGACTCCAGAACTCTGAGACAGTAAGTTTCTGTTTATTCGGACACTCAGTTTGGGTACTTTGTCACAGCAGTCCTAGGAAACCAAGGCAGGGACTATAAAAGGCAATGAGAAAACTAAAACTAATTACAAATAAAAATCCCCCCTTAGGGCATTTTGAGAATTGTAGAATACAGTTTGCAGTGTGGTATAAATGAAAAATCAGACAGATCGGTGTTCAAATATTGTTATTCTTGTGTTCTGGGTAGGCATTCTTGAGCAAGTTATTCAGCTTCTCTGAGCCTTCATATCTTTGTCTAAAAAATGAGGAAAGAGTGTTTAATTTGTTTGGTTTTTGTAAGGATTAAATAAATAGCTCTATTTCAATTACTGTCTCAAAAATGTAATTTCTTCCATTCAATTGCTTGATACATTATTTCACAACAAGCCAGTGATTTATGGTATCACTTCCATTTATGGGAAGGAGGTTAGTTTAGGCTCACGAGTCATTCAGTTAATAAGAGCTCTTCTAACTTTATTTTATAAGAGTTCTTTTTAAACATAGACTTGCCATCTAAGTCCAGGGCCACAAATACTGCCCCTCCCACCACCCTGGGTTTTCTGCCCAGTGAAGAAAATATAGTATCTGTTGCATTTGCTTTTTGTTAGTTTTATATAATACACATATAAAGATATACATATGTAAATATATATCATATGTATTTATTTTTTATTTTATATTCCAACTTGGACTTGCTTGCTGGGCAGTTTCTTTGATTTCTGAATGGTTTCATCAGAAAGTTCTTGGTTTCATTAGAAGTATGACTCCTTCATGACTCAGAGCTCTCCAGCAAAATGATTAAATATGGATTAATATGGCATCAAATAGTAAAAATATCAGGGTTACATTTAATGTGTAAATATTAAACCAAATAAGAAAACCACCCATCAATTATCTTTTACAGAAAAACTTTTGCTCTATCCAAAATGCAACAGATCATGGTATATCAGACATCCCTCTATGATTTAAAATTTGATGTATATTTATTTGTCATTTCACTATAATATCTGAGGATATAATATATTTGAGTTTTTACTATGAATTACTTGCTACTCCAAAAGAAAAAGTAAAGTTAAAATCAAATTAAAAAAACCTTTCTACTTCATTTAAAGAACTAAGTTTATTATACATAACCCTCATGGAACTATGGTATTAATGATTTACCTGTCAATTATCTCTTTAGGAACCACATACTTTAAAAGAGCATATACTTATTGCTTCTCAGTAGAGTTGATAAAAGGAACTTGAACAAATTATGTGTATAATAATGTTTTCTGATGATAGTGCGGATCACTCACGTTAAGTATTTAATTTGTAAGTATTGTATTTGCAATATTGTATTTGTATTTGAAATACAATACAAAATATTGTATTTCTTTCATTGATCCTATAATTTTTATTTTGAATATGCAAATGTTTTACTTAAATTGGGAAAAAACAGTAGTTTTATTCTTACATTATGATTGTATAATGAAAGTAAACCCCCAAATGTATCTATACTGAGTTAAATGTATGCATCACAATGAGAGAGAGGAAATGAATGGTTTTGAACGCTGTGAGAAGCTCTGAGAACTCAGTGAGGGTTGAACTGAATGGCATAGTGGAATATGGGTGATCATTTCCAGTTATGGAACATCACTTCCAGTTCTAGGATACCAAGACCCTTTAAAGGAAAAAGAAATTCATGAGCTCAAATGTTGGTTCCCTAATGTTATACAAAATCCTGTAAGTTAAAAGTTGGAAGTTTATAACACTAAGTTTGGAAGGAATGCATTTGGTGAAATTTATCCCTGATGCCTTTTGTAGTTCAGTCCTAAACTTCATTTAGCCTACAAAGTCCATATGGGCAGTTTAAAGACTTAGCTTAACATTCTGTTTTTAGAGTATGTGAACCAAGACATTGGACTATGAATCACCATTTGGTAGTCTTTTAATTCTAGGTGACATTTTGTTTCCTCCAAATAAGAACCAAACTTCAAGAGAAAAATTTCTCTGACAAATAATAGTAAATGCATGTTAGTAATTTTATATAATTTTGCCTTTTAAAATCATTACACTTAAAATCCATCATGAATCCTGCTTGCTGTGCTTGAGGAAAAAGGACTTAGAGGTCTGAGTACTTGCCAGGTATGAGTATATCCGACATGAGAGAACTTTTGCCTTATTTTTCAAAAGTGACTGACATTTAAGGGAAAAAAATGAATAGAATATAAATTCAGATCTTCAGGCAGTTGTTCTGGTAGTCACATTTTTTTTTTTTAAATTTTAAAGTAAAAACAATCCTATAGTCATTGTTCCATTTGGGACATCAACATTTGATAATAAAAGTTCTGTCTATGCCTCAATAAATGCATATTCTGTAAGAGGAAAAGAAGTCTTGAGATCTTCAAAAGCTTCATATTAATGTATACTTGGCAGTATATTTATATGTGGCACTTTGTAATACTTTATGAATCTATATCCTCTAGGCATCTTGGTTTTAAGGACCTGAGGGAAAATTTACTAATTTCTTTGGACCTTGAGCAGCAATTTTAGAAAATTAATCTATTCACACCTTCTTGATGGTATGGCATAAAGATTCAGAATACTGACTGTGGAGTTAGGCTACCTGGATTTGAACCCTTATTAGCTTATTACTAACTGTGCAAACTTGTTAGCCACAAGCAAGCCATGTAAGCTTTTCTGTAACCTCATCTGTAATGAGGATATCACTAGTGCCCTTTTTCCTAAAGTTTCTTTGAAGATTAAATGAAGATAAAGCATATAAATCAAGTTCTCAGCATAGTTCTTGGCATATAGTAAGTTCTCACACATATGTATAATACTCCCTCTTTCAAGCCAAGAAGCAGGGGAGCCATCAGGGTGCACAAGAGTAAAGATGGAACCTCCTGTGGTCTGTATTTCCCTTTACTCTCTCTTATTTGTACTACCCTGGCGAGCTTCTCAGGAAGCCATAGCAGAGATGCCATGTAGAGCTGGAAATGAATTCAGAAAAATCTGAATCTGAGGGCTGCATCTGTGTGCAGTAACCACAAACACCACACTGTTGTTCATGTAGAATTAGAGAACGCCACTTAGTCTCCCAGTAGTAAAATTATATAATTAGAAGAACTGTTGAACATACTTTTTTAGAAAATGGAAGAGAGTGTCATACAAGATCTAACAGAGCTCAAATTGAAATACCCAGCTCCAGTAATGTGCTTCTAAATTTAGCTTGATTTCTTGCAATCTGCATGGCTCATCTTCCAGCAAGAAGATTAGCATGTGCTCATAGCCATAAAATTGGCAGATATTTAATTTATAGTAACTGGGTTTTTTAATTTAAATATTAGATTTAATAGGCTAGATAAAATGTAACAATTATGTATGAAAAAATTGAGTCCATTGTAATTCATTCAAATAATGCTCACAATACAGGATAAAGAAAAAAAGGGAAAGTAAATAAAAAATATCCCACTTACCTTCTTTAGCAGTTGCACAGTTCTTCAGAGCAATCAGTTTTATGGCATATTTCTTATTTAACAGGTATACTTATTTAGGTACCCCATGTAGAAGATATCAGAGAAAATAATTGAATAGGTTATGATGGGTGTTGAGATCTACTCCATTTGGTTCTTTATTAAAGTATCAGAAAAAATATGATCAATTAGTTGCCCAAACCAAACTTTAGGAGCTACTTTTTAATTTAGACCCATCTTGCTAGACTTTGGCTTCTCCTTTACTTAAATTGTTAAGCAAAAATAAAACTCACGCAGCAGATGTTTTGATGTCCCATGTCATATTCTCTCGGCTAATATGTGAGTTCAGTACTGGGTTGGGGGAGAGTATTCTAACCTCCTGAAGGTCCTCATCCTTGGCATGCACATCCTTTTCCAGTCACTGAATCAAACACTAACGTAGATGCTGCTGCGAAGGGATTTTTACAAATGTAGTCAAAGTACGGATCAGTTGACCTTAAAATAGGGACATTATATGATTTCATCACATGAACCTTTTGAAAACAGAGTTTTCTCAACTGGTGGCAGAAAAGGAAGTTGGAGAGATGTACCCCTCCTTGCTTAGAAGAAAGCAAATGTGCGTCTTGTGAACTGCCTGCCTAGGGAGGGTCTGTGTGGAATGAAATGTGGGCAGGCTCTTATACCCAAGAAGAGTCTCCAGGGAACAACTAGCAGGGAAACAGGGACTTCAGTCTGACAACTGCAAGGAAGTGCCTGCTGCTAATGACCAGTGAGTTTGCAAAAGGACCCTACATCCAGATGAGAACCACAGCCCCAACCAACACTTTCATTTCAGTCCACTGAGGCCCTAAGCAGAGAATCAAGTTATGCCTGGACTTCTGACCTTGAGAAACTGTGGACAAATTCATGGGTATTATTATTATTATTTTAAATATAAATTTATTTATTTTAATTGAAGGCTAATTACTTTACAATATTGTATTGGATTTGCCATACATCTACATGAATCCACCACGGGTGCACACATGTTCCCCATCCTGAACCCCCCTCCCACCTCCCTCCCCATACCATCCCTCTGGGTCATCCCAGTGCACCAGACCAGTGCATCCTGTATCATGCATCAAACCTGGACTGGTGATTCATTTCACATATGATATTATACATATTTCAATGCCATCCTCCCAAATCATCCCACCCTTGCACTCTCCCAAAGAGTCCAAAAGACTGTTCTATACATCTGTGTCTCTTTTGCTGTCTCGCATACAAGGTTATTGTTACCATCTTTCTAAATTCCATATATATGTGTTGCTGCTGTTGCTGCTGCTGCTGAGTCACTTCAGTCATGTCCGACTTTGCGTGACTCCATAGACAGCAGCCCACTAGTCTCCCCCGTCCCTGGGATTCTCCAGGCAAGAACACTGGAGTGGGTTAGTATACTGTATTGGTGTTTTTCTTTCTGGCTTACTTCACTCTGTATAATCGGCTCCAGTTTCATCCACCTCATTAGAACTGACTCAAATGTATTCTTTTTAATGGCTGAGTAATACTCCATTGTGTATATGTACCACTGCTTTCTTATCCATTCATCTGCCGATGGACATCTAGGTTGCTTCCATGTCCTGGCTATTATAAACAGTGCTGCAATGAACATTGGGGTACACGTCTCTCTTTCAATTCTAGTTTCCTCAGTGTGTATGCCCAGAAGTGGGATTGCTGGATCATATGGCAGTTCTATTTCCAGTTTTTTAAGGAATCTCCACACTGTTCTCCATAGTGGCAGTACTAGTTTGCATTCCCACCAACAGTGTAAGAGGGTTCCCTTTTCTCCACACCCTCTCCAGCATTTATTGCTTGTAGACTTTTGGATCGCAGCCATTCTGACTGGCGTGAAATGGTACCTCATTGTGGTTTTGATTTGCATTTCTCTGATAATGAGTGATGTTGAGCATGTTCTCATGTGTTTGTTAGCCATCTGTATGTCTTCTTTGGAGAAATGTCTCTTTAGTTCTTTGTCCCATTTTTTGACTGGGTCGTTAATTTTTCTGGAATTGAGCTGCAGAAGTTGCTTGTATATTTTTGAGATTAGTTCTTTGTCAGTTGCTTCATTTGCTTTTATTTTCTCCCATTCTGAAGGCTGTCTTTTCACCTTGGTTATAGTGCAGAAGCTTTTAATTTGTTGTGCAGAAGCTTTTAATTTCAATTAGGTCCCATTTGTTTATTTTTGCTTTCATTTCCAATATTCTGGGAGGTGGATCATAGAGGATCCTGCTATGATTTATGTCGGGGAGTGTTTTGCCTATGTTCTCCTCTAGGAATTTTATAGTTTCTGGTCTTACATTTAGATCTTTAATCCATTTTGAGTTTACTTTTGTGTATGGTGTTAGAAAGTGTTCTAGTTTCATTCTTTTACAAGTGGTTGACCAGTTTCCCCAGCACCACTTGTTAAAGAGATTGTCTTTTCTCCATTGTATATTCTCGCCTCCTTTGTCAAAGATAAGGTGTCCATATGTGTGTGGATTTATCTCTGGGCTTTCTATTTTGTTCCACTGATCTATATTTCTGTCTTTGTGCCAGTACCATACTGTGTTGATGACTGTGGC
This sequence comes from Ovis aries, assembly GCF_016772045.2. Classification (NCBI taxonomy): domain Eukaryota; kingdom Metazoa; phylum Chordata; class Mammalia; order Artiodactyla; family Bovidae; genus Ovis; species Ovis aries. The sequence goes on along the minus strand of NC_056061.1, from coordinate 36,246,211 downwards.
TTTGTAGTAGAGCCTGAAGTCAGGCAGGTTGATTCCTCCAGTTCCATTCTTCTTTCTCAAGATTGTTTTGGCTATTCGGGTTTTTTTTGTATTTCCACACAAATCGTGAAATTATTTGTTCTAGCTCTCTGAAAAATACCATTGGTAGCTTGATAGGGATTGCAATGAATCTATAGATTGCTTTGGGTAGTATACTCATTTTCACTATATTGATTCTTCCGATCCATGAACATGGTATATTTCTCCATCTATTAGTGTCCTCTTTGATTTCTTTCACCAGTGTTTTATAGTTTTATATATATATATAGGTCTTTTGTTTCTTTAGGTAGATATATTCCTAAGTATTTTATTCTTTTCGTTGCAATGGTGAATGGAATTGTTTCCTTAATTTCTCTTTCTATTTTCTCATTATTAGTGTATAGGAATGCAAGGGATTTCTGTGTGTTGATTTTATATCCTGCAACTTTCCTATATTCATTGATTAGCTCTCGTAATTTTCTGGTGGAGTCTTTAGGGTTTTCTATGTAGAGGATCATGTCATCTGCAAACAGTGAGACTTTTACTTCTTTTTTTTTCCAATTTGGATTCCTTTTATTTCTTTTTCTGCTCTGATTGCTGTGGCCAAATCTTCCAAAACTATGTTGAATAGTAGTGGTGAAAGTGGGCACCCTTGTCTTGTTTCTGACTTTAGGGGAAATGCTTTCAATGTTTCACCATTGAAGATGGTTGCTGCAGGTTTGTCATATATAGCTCTTATTATGTTGAGGTATGTTCCTTCTATTCCTGCTTTCTGGAGAGTTTTTTTTTTTTTTAATCATAAATGGATGTTGAATTTTGTCAAAGGCTTTCTCTGCATCTATTTAAATAATCATATGGCTTTTATTTTTTGATTTGCTAATATGGTGTATTACATTGATTGATTTGCAGATATTTAAGAATCCTTGCATCCCTGGGATAAAGCCCAGTTGGTCATGGTACATGATCTTTTTAATGTGTTGTTGAATTCTAATTGCTAGAGTTTTGTTAAGGATTTTTGCATCTATGTTCATCAGTGATATTGGGCTGTAGTTTTCTTTTTTTGTGGCATCTTTGTCAGGTTTTGGTATTAGGGTGATGGTGGCCTCATAGAATGAGTTTGGAAGTTTACCTTCCTCTGCAATTTTCTGGAAGAGTTTGAGTAGGATTGGTGTTAGCTCTTCTCTATATTTTTGGTAGAATTCAGCTGTGAAGCCGTCTGGACCTGGGCTTTTGTTTGCTGGAAGCTTTCTGATTACAGTTTCAATTTCAGTGCTTGTGATGAGTCTGTTAAGATTTTCTATTTCCTCCTGGTTCAAGTTTTGGAAAGTAGTACTTTTCTAAGAATATGTCCATTTCTTCCACATTGTCCATTTTATTGGCATATAATTGCTGATAGTAGTCTCTTATGATCCTTTGTATTTCTGTGTTGTCTGTTGTGATCTCTCCATTTTCATTTCTAATTTTATTGATTTGGTTTCTCTCCCTTTGTTTCTTGATGAGTCTGGCTAATGGTTTGTCAATTTTATTTATCCTCTCAAAGAACCAGCTTTTGGCTTTGTTGATTTTTGCTATGGTCTCCTTTGTTTCTTTTGCATTTATTTCTGCCCTAATTTTTAAGATTTCTTTCCTTCTACTAACCCTGGGCTTCTTCATTTCTTCCTTTTCTAGTTGCTTTAGGTGTAGAGTTAGGTTATTTAGGTTATTTATTTGACTTTTTTCTTGTTTGTTTCTTGAGGTAAGCCTGTATTGTTATAAACCTTCCCCTTAGCACTGCTTTTACAGTGTCTCACAGGTTTTTGGTTGTTGTCTTTTCATTTTCATTCATTTTTATGCATATTTTGATTTCTTTTTGATTTCTTCTGTGACTTGTTAGTTATTCAGCAGTGTGTTGTTCAGCCTCCATATGTTGGAATTTTTAATAGTTTTTCTCCTGTAATTGAGATCTAATCTTACTGCATTGTGGTCAGAAAAGATGCTTGGAATGATTTCATTTTTTTTTAAATTTACCAAGGCTAGATTTATGGCCCAGGAAGTGATCTATCCTGGAGAAGATTCCATGTGCTCTTGAGAAAAAGGTGAAATTCATTGTTTTGGGGTGAAATGTCCTATAGATATCAATTAGGTCTAACTGGTCTATTGTATCATTTAAAGTTTGTGTTTCTTTGTTAATTTTCTGTTTAGTTGATCTATCCATAGGTGTGAGCTGGGGTATTAAAATCTCCCACTATTATTGTGTTATTGTTAATTTCCCCTTTCATACTTGTTAGCATTTGTCTGACATATTGTGGTGCTCCTGTGTTGGGTTCATATATATTTATAATTGTTATATCTTCCTCTTGGATTGATCCTTTGAACATTATGTAGTGTCCTTCTCTGTCTCTTTTCACAGCCTTTGTTTTAAAGTCTATTTAATCTGATATGAGTATTGCTACTCCTGCTTTCTTTTGGTCTCTATTTGCATGGAATATCTTTTTCCAGCCCTTCACTTTCAGTCTGTATGTATCGCTTGTTTTAAGGTGGCTTTCTTGTAGAAAACATATATAGGGGTCTTGTTTTTGTATCCATTCAGCCAGTCTTTGTCTTTTGGTTGGGGCATTCTACCCATTTACCTTTTAGGTAATTATTGATAAATATGATCCCATTGCCATTTACTTTATTGTTTTGGGTTCGAGTTTATACACCCTTTTGTGTTTCCTGTCTAGAGTAGATCCTTTAGCATTTGTTGGAGAGCTGGTTTGGTGGTGCTGAATTCTCTCAGCTTTTGCTTGTCTGTAAAGCTTTTGATTTCTCCTTCATATTTGAATGAGATCCTTGCTGGGTACAGTAATCTGGGCTGTAGCTTATTTTCTTTCATCACTTTTAGTATGCCCTGCCATTGCCTCCTGGCCTGAAGAGTTTCTATTGAAAAATCAGCTGTTGTCCTTATGGGAATCCCCTTGTGTGTTATTTGTTGTTTTTCCCTTGCTGCTTTTAATATTTGTTCTTTGCGTTTGCTCTTTGTTAATTTGATTAATATGTATCTTGGGGTGTTTTGCCTTGGGTTTATCCTGTTTGGGACTCTCTGTGTTTCTTGGACTTGAGTGAATATTTCCTTCCCCATTTTAGGGAAGTTTTCAACTATTATCTCCTTAAGTATTTTCTCATGGTCTTTCTTTTTGTCTTCTTCTTCTGGGACTCCTATGATTCGAATATTGGGATGTTTAACATCGTCCCAGAGGTCTCTGAGATTGTCCTCATTTCTTTTAATTCGTTTTTCTTTTTTTCCTCTCTGATTCATTTATTTCTACCATTCTATCTTCCACCTCACTAATCCTATCTTCTGCCTCCTTTATTCTACTATTTGTTGCCTCCAGAGTGTTTTTGATCTCATTTATTGCATTATTCATTATATTTGACTCTTTTATTTTCTTTAGGTCCTTGTTAAACCTTTCTTGCATCTTCTCAATCCTTGTCTCCAGGCTATTTATCTGTGATTCCATTTTGCTTTCAATATTTTGATCATTTTTACTATCATTATTCGGAATTGTTTATCAAGTAGATTCCCTATCTCTTCCACTTTTCTTTGGTTTGGTGGGCATTTATCCTGTTCCTTCACCTGCTGGGTATTCCTGTCTCTTCATCTTGTTTATATTGCTGTGTTTGGGGTGGCCTTTCGGTATTCTGGCAGTTTGTGGAGTTCTCCTTGTTCTGGAGTTTCCTTGCTGTGGGTGGGGTTGGACGGGTGGCTTGTCAAGGTTTCCTAGTTAGGGAAGCTTGTGTTGGTGTTCTGATGGGTGGGGCTGGATTTCTTCTCTCTGGAGTGTAATGTAGTGTCCAGTAATGAGTTATGAGATGTCAGTGGGTTTGGAGTGACTTTGGGCCGCCTGTATATTGAAGCTCAGGGCTGTGTTCCTGTGTTGCTGGAGAATTTGCTCGGTATGTCTTGCTCTGGAACTTGTTGGCCCTTGAGTGGTGCTTTGTTTCAGTGTAGGTATGGAGGCGTTTGATGAGCTCCTGTCGATTAATGTTCCCTGGAATCAGGAGTTCTCTGGTGTTCTCAGGCTTTGGACTTAAGCCTCCTGCTTCTGGTTTTCAGTCTTATTTTTACAGTAGCCTCAAGACTTCTCCATCCATACAGCACCGTTCATAAAACATCTCCTTTCAAAGACAATGGGCTGCTTTTCTGGGTGCCTGATGTCCTCTGCCGGCATTCAGAAGTTGGTTTGTGGAATTTACTCAGTGTTCAAATGTTCTTTTAATGAATTTGTTGAGGAGAAAGTGGTCTCCCCATCCCATATCTCCGCCATCCTAGTACCGCCTCTCCATGGGTATTATTTTAAGCCTCTGTTTGTGTAATTTATTACACAGCTATAGAAAACTAATACTACATAGCCTTAACTGCTGCATGTAGTTCTATGTGAGCCCAGACTCATCTCTCACTGACGGCATCCTTTCTTCAGAATATACTGTGTGTCCATGCTCTCCCCACCTCAGGGTCTTCTCCAATGCAGTTGATGCCTCTTTGGCTCTGTTCAGTCACATAAGCTTATAAAGATGAGGAACTTAGTGCTCTGGTGGTGGTGGTGGTTTAGGCACTAAGTTGTGTTCGCCTCTTTTGCGACCCATAGACTGTAGCCCGTCAGGCTCCTTGTCTGTGGGATTTTTCCTGCCAAGAATACTGGAGTGGGTTGCCATTTTCTTCTCCATGGGGATCTTCCCAACCCAGGGATCAAATCCAGGTCTCCTGCGTTGCAGACAGATTCTTTACTGACTGAGCCCCCAGGGTAGCCCTTAATGCTTTGGGGGAATGAGAACTCAGTGGAGGCTAGAGTCAGTAGAGAAAAGGTCCAGTGTTCATCAAGCAGACATCTATGTTTCCCAGAAGTGCTGGGATGCCTGCATCAGTGACCTCAACAGGCACCATCTCATTAACTAGTCATTCCCTGTCTCACTTTGCCTCCACAATAAGTTCACTTGCATACACGTGCTTATTTTAGCCTCTGTTTTCTAGAAAATCCAAACTAAGAGAGTTACAAGTCTTAAGGTGAACTAGATAAGACATAAGTAGATCTTAGCCCCCTAATATGACATCCTTAAAATATTAGCAAGAGATGGAGTATTAAAAGTAAAAAGAAAATGTTTCTTGAGCCAATCACAAAAGAGAATAACACATTTGGTTTGAAAGAGCCAAAATCATGAAGTTGTATAAAATACCCTAGAATCTGCTGTGTAATCACTTGTATCAAGTCCCCCAAAATGATCATTACAATTCATTCCATGTGACTAATGTATTATATTTATAAAGTTCGTTTATATATAATCTCTTTTATTTCCCACAGCAATCTGTATTATTATTATTTATTTATTTTACAGTTCTAGTGATTTTGGTCTCTTGAATAGTTTGGATGGTATCCTTTCTGAGCAATATATTCATGTAATTGTTAATTTGAAATTTAAAAAATTGATTTAACTGTGTCTTTCAAGTAAAAATTTAAATGCTTCTTCAATTCAAAATCATTTTGTCATTCAATAATGGTCAGTTTTTTGTTCCCTGGTTTGCCAATTCTATAACAGTTGAAAATTCTTTAAATAGAGGTAGCATGTAACTTCATGGAAGTTGTACTATTTCTATTGTGGGCAGTCTATTTACTTAATATTGATTTTACAGTTTGACTTACTAATATTTACTCAGTTATTTTTAAGAAGTTAGTTCTGTGAGATTTCTGTTCGGAATAGTGATGTCCTTTAGAACTGTGAGTTTTTAAACAATTCCTGGGCCTTAAATTCTCTGGATTCTGAAGCTCTGTCATTATTTTCAAGATGAATCCTGTGTGATTGTATTTTGTGAAAGTGGCCTAATAGAACCTATAAAGTCTCTTTGGGAAAATTAGGCATTCTCTGGAAGGTCATTTCTGTTTCTACATTATGTTCTCTGAATTTCTCTTGCTTAGTTCTTTGCTGGGATTTTTTAAAAAACTTTTGACAGTCATTTCCTGCTGATTTTTCAAATCTCAAAGAGTAGTCCTCTGTTTGAGGTATCACAGCTGGTTGTTACAAAAAAGATTTTTTATGTTAGAATTGGAAGATTATGACTGCAGGCAGGGGAAAGTAGCAAAGGAAACAGAACTCAACCCAAAATCTTCAGTGGGGAAAAATACAAGGAAACATGTAAAATTGGTACCAAGTTTTCAACTATATTTCAAAATTATATTTCAATTATGTACCCTATGATCCATCATCATTCATGAACTATATAAATATGTATGGTTTGGGATTAATGTTTTCACCCTTACGAGGATGTTTTTGTTTTTAGAGATTCTGTTTATTTATCAACTGCTTTCTTATGATTTAACTTTCACTAGTGTTAACAAAATAACTACTTTTGAAGATGATGCTGTTCTTTAAAATATGAATCAATCCACATATATATATACATACATACATACATATATATATATATATATATGTATGTATGTATACACATACATGCATACACCTATAAGTGCCCTAAACAACTGAACGCTAAATTTTGGAGATTTTCATGCTTTTTCCAAGTGGCAATTCTCTTTCCCACTCTTGCGTTTGTAATAAGCCACTGTTGTCTACAGCTAGAACTGTGGCTAACATGTTCATAGGTAGCCAGTAGCTACCCTGCCTTATCAATTCTTTGGTATTCTGAAGAATAGATGGTTTTGAAGTGTAGTGCTGGAGAAGGCTCTTAGAGTCCCTTGGACTGCAAGGAGATCAAACCAGTCAATGCTGAAGGAAATCAATCCTGAATATTCATTGGAAGGACGGACGCTAAAGCTGAAGCTCCAATACTTTGGCCACTTTATGCGAAGAACTGACTCATTAGAAAAGACTCTGATGCTGGGAAAGATTAAAGGCAGGGCAAGAAAGGGACAACAGAGGATGAGATGGTTGGATGGCATCACCAACTCGATGGACATGAGTTTGAGCAAGCTTCTGGAGTTGGTGATGGACGGGGAAGCCTGGCATGCTGCAGTCCATGGGATCACTGAGTTGGAAATGTCTGAGCGACTAAACTGAAATGAACCTTGTCTTATAACTGACTGACCACCTGGACGAAGCTTTTGGAGGGCCTGTACTCCTATACCCTCGCATCTCACTAATTAATGAATCATGTGCATCCTCGACTCTGTTGTTTATGAACAAGTGATCATTTTCTCATGATCTGTGATCAGTTAGCTGCCTAAATTGTTTCATGTATAGTATTTCTCCCTTTTAGTGTGTGATGTTGTATGTATCACACTAGGACCACAGCCTTGTCTAACTCAATGAAACTAAGCCATGCCCTGTGGGGTTACCCAAGGCGGGCGGGCATGGTGGAGAGATCTAACACAATGTGGTCCACTGGAGGAGGGAATGGCAAACCACTTCAGTATTCTTGCCTTGAGAACCCCATGAACAGTAGGAAAAGGCAAAATGATAGGATACTGAAAGAGGAACTCCCCAGATCAGTAGGTGCCCAATATGCTACTGGAGATCAGTGGAGAAATAACTCCAGAAAGAATGAAGGGATGGAACCAAAGCAAAAACAAAACCCAGCTGTGGATGTGACTGGTGATAGAAGCAAGGTCTGATGCTATAAAGAGCAATACTGCATAGGAACCTGGAATGTCAGGTCCATGAATCAAGGTAAATTGGAAGCAGTCAAACAGGAGATGGCAAGAGTGAACGTTGACATTCTAGGAATCAGAGAACTAAAATGGACTGGAATGGGTGAATTTAACTCAGATGACCATTATATCTACTAGTGTGGGCAGGATTCCCTCAGAAGAAATGGAGTAGCCATCACGGTCAACAAAAGAGTCCGAAATGCAGTACTTGGATGCAATCTCAAAAACAACAGAATGAACTCTGTTCGTCTCCAAGGCAAACCATTCAATATCACGGTATCTAAGTCTATGCCCCAACCAGGAACACTGAAGAAGCTGAAGTTAAACGGTTCTATGAAGACCTACAAGACCTTGTAGAACTAACACCCAAAAAAGATGTCCTTTTCATTATAGGGGACTGGAATGCAAAAGTAGGAAGTCAAGAAACACCTGGAGTAACACGCAAATTTGGCCTTGGAATGCGGAATGAAGCAGGGCAAAGACTAATAGAGTTTTGCCAAGAAAATGCACTGGTCATAGCAAACACCCTCTTCCAACAACACAAGAGAAGGCTCTACACATGGGCATCACCAGATGGTCAACACCAAAATCAGATTGATTATATTCTTTGCAGCCAAATATGGAGAAGCTCTACACAGTCAACAAAAACGAGACCAGGAGCTGACTGTGGCTCAGATCATGAACTCCTTATTGCCAAATTCAGACTGAAATTGAAGAAAGTAGGGAAAACCATTAGACCATTCAGGTATGACCTAAATCAAATCCCTTATGATTATACAGTGGAAGTGAGAAATAGATTTAAGGGCCTAGATCTGATAGATAGAGTGCCTGATGAACGATGGACAGAGGTTCATGACATTATACAGGAGACAGGGATCAAGACCATCCCCATGGAAAAGAAATGCAAAAAAGCAAAATGGCTGTCTGGGGAGGCCTTACAAATAGCTGTGAAAAGAAGAGAAGTGAAAAGCAAAGGATAAAAGGAAAGATATAAGCATCTGAATGCAGAGTTCCAAAGAATAGCAAGAAGAGATAAGAAAGCCTTCCTCAGCGGTCAATGCAAAGAAATAGAAGAAAACAACAGAATGGGAAAGACTAAAGATCTCGTCAAGAAAATTAGAGATACCAAGGGAACATTTCATGCAAAGATGGGCTCGATAAAGGACAGAAATGTTATGGACCTAACAGAAGCAGAAGATATTAAGAAGAGATGGCAAGAATACACAGAAGAACTGTACGAAAAAGATCTTCACGATCCAGATAATCATGATGATGTGATTACTCATCTAGAGCCAGACATTCTGGAATGTGAAGTCAAGTGGGCCTTAGAAAGCATCACTACAAACAAAGCTAGTGGAGGTGATGGAATTCCAGTGGAGCTGTTTCAAATCCTGAAAGATGATGCTGTGAAAGTGCTGCACTCAATATGCCAGCAAATTTGGAAAACTCAGCAGTGGCCACAGGACTGGAAAAGGTCAGTTTTCATTCCAATCCCAAAGTAAGGCAATGCCAAAGAATGTTCAAACTACCGCACAATTGTACTCATCTCACATGCTAGTAAAGTAATACTCAAAATTCTCCAAGCCAGGCTTCAGCAATATGTGAACCGTGAACTTCCAGATGTTCAAGCTGGTTTTAGAAAAGGAAGCAGAAGCAGAGATCAAATTGCCAACATCTGTTGGATCATGGAAAAAGCAAGAGAGTTCCAGAAAAACATCTATTTCTGCTTTATTGACTATGCCAAAGCCTTTGACTGTGTGGATCACAATAAACTGTGGAAAATTCTGAAAGAGATGGGAATACCAGACCACCTGACCTGCCCCTTGAGAAACCTATATGCAGGTCAGAAAGCAACAGTTAGAACTGGACATGGAACAACAGACTGGTTCCAAATAGGAAAAGGAGTATGTCAAGGCTGTATAGTGTCACCCTGCTTATTTAACTTATATGCAAAGTACATAATGAGAAACGCTGGGCTGGAGGAAGCACAAGGTGGAATCAAGATTGATGGCAGAAATATCAATAACCTCAGATAAGCAGATGACACCACCCTTATGGCAGAAAGTGAAGAGTATCTAAAAAGCCTCTTGATGAAAGTGAAAGAGGAGAGTGAAAAAGTTGGCTTAAAGCTCAACATTCAGAAAACAAAGATCATGGCATCTGGTCCCGTCACGTCATGGGAATAGATGGGGAAACAGTGGAAACTGTAGATGGTGACTGCAGCCATGAAATTAACAGACACTAACTCTTTAGAAGAAAAGTTATGACCAAGCTAGATAGCATATTGAAAAGCAGAGACATTACTTTGCCAACAAAGGTCCGTCTAGTTTAGGCTATGTGTTTTCCAGTGGTCATGTATGGATGTGAGAGTTGAACTGTGAAGAAAGCTGAGCGCCGAAGAATTGATGCTTTTGAAGTGTGGTGTTGGAGAAGACTCTTGAGAGTCCCTTGGACTGCAAGGAGATCCAACCAGTCCATTCTGAAGGAGATTAGCCCTGGGATTTCTTTGGAGGGAATGATGCTAAAGCTGAAACTCCAGTACTTTGGCCACCTCATGCGAAGAGTTGACTCATTGGAAAAGACTCTGATGCTGGGAGGGATTGGGGGCAGGAGGAGAAGGTGATGAGAGAGAATGGATGGCTGAATGGCATCACTGACTCAATGGACGTGAATCTGAGTGAACTCCGGGAGTTTGTGATGGACAGGGAGGCCTGGCGTGCTGCAATTCATGGGGTCACAAAGAGTTGGATATGACTGAGCAACTGAAATGAACTGAACTGTTGTATGTATCTTTATGTTCATAAAAATTGTCGTTGTAGTCAGATTAAGATTATGGTTCAACACACCTTATTGTGGTCATCAATTGGTGTACTTTTAAAATAAGCCTCTTTTATTACTCTGAATAATAGACACTTGTATAAATATAAACATTAATGACACAGGAAATAGTCTTCATGTCTCCTACCGGCAGTGATTACCAAAGTTGATCCTATACTTTGAGTATGGTAGTGATGTGGTTAGTCACTGCAATGAGTAGGAGGCAAAGGTCAAACTTAATCTAGATTTAAAAATAGCATGACTGAACCCTGAAATCTATATTGCTGTCTTAAAATGGGGCTAAATCAATACGGATCCCCAGTTCGTCAGATCCTAGCATCAAGATAACAATTAGAGGCCCTTCCTTTTGGAAGACTGTATTTGGGTTCAGGGGATATTTGAATGGAGTCCAGAAATTCAGGTATAAGGTATACTCTTTCATTGTCATTCTTTTTCTCAAAAAGGGCATTATCTACCAAAATAGCTTAACATAAACAAATAACTTTCACACTTTTAGACCAAGCTACATCAGTATCTTGACATTTCTTTTAAAATTAGCAGCTGTAATTACAACTTTGTCAGCTAGGTAATCAAGTATGTAGAAGTTTAAGTATGGAACTTTATCTGGCATGAGAAGATTAATATGTCCTTTGCTAATAACTACATTTAGCAGGATGGATTTCTTCAGGAGTTCTATTTGTCTATTGTGCAAATTCACAATTACATTCCCCAATTACCCTAGACATTGCTGTCATTATTTTTCTTCTCTAGAGGGCCTCATGTTTTAATTCTTGGAATGAATTATATTGTAAATTACTTAATAAAAGAAATTGGACAAATTTTCCTATTTTGGAATAGCAACAGAAATTGGGGTTTTAGCAAATATCTCCTTTTTAGCCACAACCAGCTCTTTTACCTTAAGCTTTAGAAAAGAAACATATTTCTTCCATCTCTTGTTAAGCACATGGGAAGTTATTCACTATAATTCAAACATTCAGTGAGCACTTGTTATAGCTATTAGTTCAATTCAGTTGTTCAGTCATGTCCCACTCTTTGTCACCCCATGGACTGTAGCACGCCAGGCTTCCCTGTCCATCACCAACTCCTGGAGCTTGCTCAAACTCATGTCCATCAAGCCAGTGATGCCATCCAACCATCTCATCCTCTATCATTTCTTTTTCCTCCTGCCTTTAATCTTTCCCAGCATCAGGGTCTTTTCAAATGAGTCAGTTCTTCGCATCAGGTGACCAAAGTACTGGAGCTTCAGCTTCAGCATCAGTCTTTCCAATGAATATTCAGGACTGATTTCCTTCAGGATTGACTGGTTTGATCTCATTGTAGTCCAAGAGACTCTCAAGAGTCTTGTCCAACACCACAGTTCAAAAGCATCAATTCTTCTGCACTCAGTTTTCTTTATGGTCCAACTCTCACATCCTTGCATGACTACTGGAAAAACCATAGCTTTGACTAGACAGACCTTTGTTGGCAAAGTAATGTCTCTACTTTTTAATATGCTATCTAGGTTTGTCAGAGTTTTTCTTCCAAGGAGCAAGTGTCTTTTAATTTCATGGCTGCAGTCACCATCTGCAGTGATTTTGGAGCTCAAGAAAATAAAGTTGGTCACTGTTTCCATCATTTCCCCATTTATTTGCCATGAGTGATTGGACCAGATGCCGTGACCTTAGTTTTCTGAATGTTGAGTTTTAAGCCAGCCTTTGCACTCTCCTCCTTCACTTTCATCAAGAGGCTCTTTAGCTCTTCTTCACTTTCTGCCATAAGGGTGGTGTCATCTGTATATCTGAGGTTATTGATATTTCTCCCGGAAATCTTGATTCCAGCTTGTGCTTCATCCAGCCTGGCATTTTGCATGATATACTCTGCATATTAGTTAAATAAGCAGGGTGACAATATACAACCTTGACACAGTCCTTTCCCAATTTAGAACCAGTCTGTTATTCTTTGTCTGGTTCTAACTGTTGCTTCTTGATCTGCAAACAGATTTCTCAGGAGGCAGGTAAGGGGGTCTGGTATTCCCATCTCTTTAAGAATTTTCCAGTTTGTTGTGATTCACACAGTCAAAGGTTTTGACGTAGTCAATAAAGCAGAAATAGATGTTTTTCTGGAACTCTCTTGCTTTTTCAATGATCCAACCGATGTTGGCAATTTGATTTCTGGTTCCTCTGCCTTTTCTAAATCCAGCTTCAACATCTGGAAGTTCTCAGTTCACATACTGTCGAAGCCTGGCTTAGAGAATTTTGAGCATTACTTTGCTAGCATGTGAGATGAGTGCAATTGTGCTATAGTTTGAACATTCTTTGGCATTGCCTTTCTTTGAGATTGGAATGAAAACTGACCTTTTCCAGTCCTGTGGCCACTGCTGAGTTTTCCAAATTTGCTGGCATATTGAATGTAGCACTTTCACAGCAGCATCTTTTAGAACTGAAATAGCTCAACTGGAATTTCATCACTTCCACTAGGTTTGTTCATCGTGATGCTTTCTAAGGCCCACTTGGCTTCACATTCCAGGATCTGGCTGTAGGTGAGTGATCATTCCATTGTGGTTATCTGAGTCATGAAGATCTTCTTTGTATAGTTCTTCTGTGTTTTCTTGGCACCTCTTCTTAATATCTTCTGCTTCTGTTAGGTCCATATGTTTTCTGTCCTTTATTGTGCCCATCTTTGCATGAAATGTTCCTTTCATATCTCTAACTTTATTGCAGAGATCTCTAGTCTTCCCCGGGAGAAGGAAATGGGAACCCACTCCAGTATTCTTGCCTGAAGAATCCTGCGGACAGAGGGGCCTGGTGGGTTGATGTCCATAGCGTCGCACAGGGTCAGACATGACTGAAGTGACTTAGCGTGTATGCATGCACTGGAGAAAAAATAGCAACCCACTCCAGTATTCTTGCCTGGAAAATCCCAGGGACAGAGGAGCCTGGTGGGCTGCCGTCTATGGGGTCACACAGAGTCTGACACGACTGAAGTGACTTAGCAGCAGCACCTAGTCTTCCCCATTCTATTGTTTTCCTCTATTTTTTTTTTTTTTTTTTGCATCTTTGCATTGGTCACTGTGGAAGAAAAGAAACATATTTCTTTCATCTCTTGTTAAGCACGTGGAAAGTTATTTACTGTAATTCCACAAATATTCAGTGAGCACTTGCTATACCTACACACCAGGTATAGTTTCAGGAATGAAAATAAATAAAACATGGTCCTTGTTGTCAGTTAGCTCACAAGGAAGAAAGGAAGGTACACAGCTAAGTACAATGTACTATGATAAAGACATTGGCAGAGTGGTTTTAAAGCTCAGAGAAGTGAACATGTACTTCTATCTGTAATATTTCTATCTAATCTTCAGTGAGAAGTTTCAATTATTTTTATCTGGACCTTAGAGGATGTGTATGATTTAGACTGACAGAAAAGAAGAAAAGGGTTTTTCAAACATAGAAAATAATATAGAAAAAGTAAGAATGGTAGTTTTAAAAGAGGGGTGTATGGAACAGAGAGAGTTGTATTAGAGGAGCTCATTTCCAACGCTGCTAAAATTCTTATGTGCTCACTAGGATGAATAGAGTAGGCAAATCATTTTCGAAAGAAGTATGATGATAATTCTGAATATCTGCCACAGTGCATTCCTCTTCTGGTCACCAAACTGAGAACCTATTTTGCGTTAGGAAGATCACACACTTTGAAATTCTACAGATCTATCACTTGTTAGTTTTATAGCCTTGAGAAATCTAATCTTTTTGTGCCACAATGTTCCAACCTATAAAATGGGATGACCATAGCTTTACAGGGTTAACTGTGAAGGCATAATTAGAAGGCATATGTAAAAATCTTGGGACACTGAAGATGTTCTGTACCTGTTAGTTTCAGTCTCCTCTGTCTGTCCTCCAGCTCATGTGCAAAGCACAGAGGTATGAAGGTATGCACTTGTTTGCAGAATATTGATCAGACTCTAAGGGCTAAACTGTAATATAGACAAGCTTAAAGGTTGGAGTATAATTCTGAACATTTGTATTAGGCTTTATGAAGCATCTGATTATTATATGCGAGTTCATATTTCTGACATTATATCCAATGGGGAGTTTATCAGTTATTAGTTGTTAAATAACAAACAGTCTCAAAACTTCTTGGCTTTAGCTAGTAGCCTGCTGCTGCTGCTGCTAAGTAGTTTCAGTCATGTCTGACTCCTTGCAACCCCATAGACAGCAAGCAGCCCACCAGGCTCCTCTATCCCTGGGATTCTCCAGGCAAGACTACTGGAGTGGGATGCCATTTCCTTCCCCAACTCATGCATGCATGCTAAGTCGCTTCAGTCACGTCTGACTCTGTGTGACCCTATGGACAGCAGCCCATCAGGCTCCTCTGTCCATAGGATTCTCTAGGCAAGAATGCTGGAGTGGGTTGCCATTTCCTTCTCCATACATAGTAGCCATTATTACTATTATTAGTTAGAAGATTTGCTGGTTGGTAATATTGATCTCGACCAGGTTCCACTGAACTTGACTAGACTTACTCATTGCTCTGTGGTTGCCTGGGTCAGATGGCCCTACTCACATGTCTGGTTGACTGGCTTTTAGGGATAATAGAGGTTATCAGACCAAGTGTCTCTTATCATCGCTCAGGGCAACTTAGGTTTGTTCACAGATGGCAAGATTCCCAAGAGTGAGGTGAACTAGGCTGTACATCTTGATAAGAGGACCAGTCACATCACCTTTGCAAAGAGGCCTGGGTATGGGGAATAGAGGAGAATTGTGGTCATTTTTTTCCCCCAATTTATAGCAGAAACTATTTAAATGTTTGAGAATGAACAGTAGGATAAAAGTTGTAACTAGAGCAATCCCTCTAACAGCAGTGAGGAAAATGAAAAGGAGGGAGAACAGAAAAGAAGCAAGAATAGCTTTGAGAAGATTTTTGCATTGTACTGGGAAAAATTATCATATGAATATTCTGTGTTTCCTGTACCCTTGTAAAGGAGGAAGAGGAGGTATACCTTGACCACTTATTTTCTTCTTTACTCATCTTCTCTGGAGAGATTTTTGGCAATATCAAGCTCCTTCTGGGCTGTTGTGAGACAGAAGAGTAAGAAGAGGTAAAGGATGCTGGAGTTAGGCAGGATTTCCAAGTCCTTTTTATTCTGGTAGTTTGGGCGAGGGTAGCGTCGTAGGATTTGTGGGTGTGAGAAGTTAATGGGAGAGAGAATAAAGAGTTGTATAAAAATTGTCATAAAAAAAAATTGTCATGAATTGTATTCCACTTTCATGGTGTTCAAGAAACATCAATGAAAAATGTCACGTGCCAAGTATTTTCCATTTGTCCTTTCAAATTCACTTTTTATCCTTCTCTAGCCTTCTCTTTTACACAAACCTGATCTAATATTGGTCTCACTTCTGGATAGGCAATGGAAGCCTTGCAGGCAGAAGGAGTGAGGAGACTGAGATTATAGCATTTATTCCCTCTGTCAGCCAGCCAGCCAACCAAGATAGTAGAACATCATTATAGACTCTCTTATTAGAAATTACTCTTCTTTCCAAATCCATACTTTTTATTCCAGATAAGTTGACTATTATTCATTTAGGTTTTAAAAATACATATCATATCATATTTAATCTTATAGTAATTCTTATGAGGGAGATAATACTAGTTTTCTTTTATAAATGTGGAAAATAAAAAATTCAGAGACAGATTAAGTAAGTTATCTACCATCCAAGGTTTTATTTTCCTTTTTAAAGCCACTTTAGAAGAGAATTTTTGTATCCAAAATTGATTTGGGGGTCCAATAAACTTTCAGTAAGCTAGAAAAGACAGTGGTCAGTATTGAATTTTTTTCCCCAGTCTTTATTCAGGGAATTAAGGTTAAAATTATTCTTTTAACCAGTTAGCCAACATTTCTAAAGGAAAATTTAGGTAGGTAAACAAATGGAGATGGTAGAAAACTGTCTCATTTTCTTTAAGAAAGCAATTTTTCCATTTTCCTTCTTGACTGCTTGTATATAGGAAAAGTCTAAACCCACAAACCAAGCTATTTTTCCTTAATCCATACAATAGTAAATTTTCACTTGTTTGGAAAAGCTATTCTTGTGACATCTAATTGTCAAAGAATTTCCTAGGTCTTGTGACAGTGCTTATACAAATTCATGTAAGTAGCATCTGTAATGTACATGAAAGCTTTTAAAACATTCTTTGTGCAGTTTATAACAAATTTTAAAACAGAATTGCTTTATAGGTCCCTTTTTCATATATAAGGTCATATCTGCTTCAATCTGTAACTTATAATGTCATCTCTATCTCTCTCTTTTCTAATAAGTATTTAAACCTTACTCAGAACTTTTCTTTTTGCCATTCTGAACCAGTATATGCTATTAACATTTGGGAAGCTCAAGAGGTAAATTGAGAACAGCTGTGGAATGATTAATATTGATGCCTCGGGTGTAATGTTCTGTCAGCCTTGTGAGTGGCAGTAAATCAGCAGAAAAGTGGGATTGAACTGTATCTTTTCCTGTCTTGTTGCATGTATTATCATAGCATAAGACTGATGAAAATGGATATCTCTCCCCATACTCTCTGGCTAACAAGTGCCAAAGAAAATCTTCTGTATATAAGGTATAGTTGACTATATACTTAGTTGTTTTGATATGAAATATATATTAATTTTCCCATTTGAAATTGCCTAGCATGGTAATTGGTTTGCAAATAATTTCTAACTCCTTCATCAAAGATGGAAGGTGAGTAGTTTTTTTCACATTCAGGCATTTGATTTCATTTCAATTTGTCCTGTTTCTAAATGCAAGTGATATTCAAAACGGTGCCTCACAGTTTTCAAAACAAAATATCTCTAGACTAGCACTAATGACTAACTCTACCAGTATAGGTGAGAAACAATGCCAAAGAAGGTCCCATATTGTGCAGTTGTCAAGGAGAAAGACAATTGTCAGGGAGGAAGAAAATTCTCTATTCTTCTAGGTTCTTCTGCCTGTTCTAAGAATTAAGTTGACATGAGACCAGTTAACAGAAGAGAATCAAATAGAAATGTAATTATGGGGGGCAGTCCTAAGATGGCGGAAGAATAGGATGGGGAGACCACTTTCTCCCCCCACCCCCAAATTCATCAAAAGAACATTTAAACACTGAGTAAATTCCACAAAACAACTTCTAAATGCTGGCAGAGGACATCAGAAACCCAGAAAAGCAGCCCATTGTCTTTGAAAGGAGGTAGGAAAAAATATAAAAGACAAAAAAAGAGACAAAAGAGGTAGGGATGGAGCTCCATCCCAGGAAGGGAGTCTTAAAAGAGAGAAGTTTCCAAACACCAGGAAACACTCACTGCTGAGTCTGTGGCGAGCCTTGGAAGCACAGAGGGCAACATAACAGGGAGGGAAAATAAATAAATAATTAAATCCCACAGATTACTCCCCCAGCGGAGAAGCAGCGCAGACACCTGCACCCGCCATTAGCAAGCAGGGGCTGGGCAGGGAGGCCCAGGCTGCATTGCTTAGAGTAAGGACCAGACCTGAATGCCCCAAGGGCAATCTGAGGGAACTAACTTGGGCTAGGAAACCAGACTGTGGGATAGCTACCATGCAAAAAGCACTAACCTAAGACACCGCCAGGCCCGCTCACAGAACAAAGGACTGAACAGAGCTAGCCCGCTGCAGACCATCCCCCTCTGGTGACAGGCAGCCAGAGCCTGAAGGGGGCAATCGCAGCTCCACAGAGGCATTATTGATCAAACTGCAAGCAGGCTTCTTTGCTAATTAAGACTTCTTGGGGTTCTGGATGGTCAACATCCACCTGAGAAGGTACACCCAGAAAACTGAATGGCAGGGATGGGGGATGCGATAAGTCGCAGTGACTGCGCTTGCCAAACACCTCATCACCTGAGCTCCTCAGACCTGGGAAGGGCACAAAACACAGGCCCAACTGAGTCTGTGCCTCTGAGGACTACCCGAGTGCATGAACCTGAGCAGCTTAGACCTGGGAGGTGCATGCAGCCCAGGGCTGGCCTTGGACGGTTCCCAGTGGAGCAACCTAGATCCTGAGCAATGTGGGCAGGGAGGGCACACGCCCTGAGAGCTCAGCAAACCCAGTGTTGCCGAGACACTGCGAGCACATGTCAGTGTTATTTGTTTGCAGCTTCCCTCCCTCCCCACAGCACAAATGAACAAGTGAGCCTAAAAAAGTGTCCACCACCGGCCCCTTGTGTCAGGGCGGAAATCAGACAGTGAAGAGACCAGCAAACAGAAGCTAAAACAGAGGGAACTGCCTTGGAAGTGACAGATGCAATAGTTAGTACCTGTAGTTAGTTCATGATCTGAGCCACAGTCAGCTCCTAGTCTTGTTTTTGTTGACTGTATAGAGCTTCTCCATCTTTGGCTGCAGAGAATATAACCAATCTGATTTCAGTGTTGACCATCTGGTGATGTCCATGTGAAAGTCTTCCCCTGTTTTGTTGGAAGAGGGTGTTTGCTATGACCAGTGCATTTTCTTGGCAAAACTCTGTTAAGTCTTTGCCCTGCTTCATTTCTCATTCCAAGGCTAAATCTGCCTGTTACTCCAAGTGTTTCTTGACTTCCTACTTTTGCATTCCAGTCCCTATAATGAAAAGGACATCTTTTTTGGCTGTTAGTTCTTAAAGGTCTTGAGGTCTTCATAGAACCATTCAACTTCAGCTTCTTCAACATTACTGGTTGGGGCATAGACTTGGACTACTGTGATATTGAATAGTTTGCCTTGGAAACGGACAGAGATCATTGTGTCGTTTTTGAGATTGCATCCAAGTACTGCATTTCAGACTCTTTTGTTGACCATGATGGCTACTCCATTTCTTCTGAGGGATTCCAGCCTGCAGTAGTAGATACAATGGTCATCTGAGTTAAATTCACCCATTCCAGTCCATTTTAGTTCGCTGATTCCTAGAATGTTGATGTTCACTCTTGCCATCTCCTGTTTGACCACTTCCAATTTGCCTTGATTCATGGACCTGACATTCCAGGTTCCATGCAATATTGCTCTTTATAGCATTGGAACTTGCTTCTATCACCAGTCACATCCACAGCTGGGTATTGTTTTTGCTTTGGCTCCATCCCTTCTTTCTTTCTGGAGTTATTTCTCCACTGATCTCCAGTAGCATATTGGGCACCTACTGACCTGGGGAGTACCTCTTTCAGTATCTTACCATTTTGCCTTTTCCTACTGTTCATGGGGTTCTGAAGGCAAGAATACTGAAGTGGATTGCCATTCCCTCCTCCAGTGGACCACATTCTGTCAGACCTCTCCACCATGACCCGCCTGTCTTCTGTTGCCCCGCGGGCATGGCTTAGTTTCATTGAGTTAGAAAAGGCTGTGGTCCTAGTGTGATTAGAATGACTAGTTTTCTGTGAGTATGATTTCATGATGAACTCTTTAGTACCAAATTCAGACTGAAATTGAAGAAAGCAGGGAAAACCACTAGACCATTCAGGTATGACCTCAATCAAATCCCTTATGATTATACAGTGGAAGTGAGAAATAGGTTTAAGGGCCTAGATCTGATAGATAGAATGCCCGATGAACTATGGAATGAGGTTCATGACATTGTACAGGAGACAGGGATCAAGACCATCCCCATGGAAAAGAAATGCAAAAAAGCAAGATGGCTGTCTGGGGAAGCCTTACAAATAGCTGTGAAAAGAAGAGAAGCAAAAAGCAAAGGAGAAAAGGAAAGATATAAGCATCTGAATGCAGAATTCCAAAGAATAGCAAGAAGAGATAAGAAAGCCTTCTTCAGCAATCAATGCAAAGAAATAGAGGAAAACAACAGAATGGGAAAGACTAGAGATCTCGTCAAGAAAATTAGAGATCCCAAGGGAACATTTCATGCAAGGATGGGCTCGATAAAGGACAGAAATGGTATGGACCTAACAGAAGCACAAGATACTAAGAAGAGGTGCCAAGAATACACAGAACTCTACAAAAAGGATCTTCACGACCCGGATAATCACGATGGTGTGATCACTCATCTAGAGCCAGATATCCTGGAATGTGAAGTCAAGTGGGCCTTAGAAAGCATCACTACAAACAAAGCTAGCGGAGGTGATGGAATTCCAGTAGAGCTATTTAAAATCCTGAAAGATGATGCTGTGAGAGTGCTGCACTCAATATGTTAGCAAATTTGGAAAACTCAGCAGTGGCCACAGGACTGGAAAAGCTCAGTTTTCATTCCAATCCCAAAGAAAGGCAATGCCAAGGAATGCTCAAACTACCGCACAATGGCACTCATCTCACACGCTAGTAAAGTAATGCTCAAAATTCTTCAAACCAGGCTTCAGCAATACGTGAACCGTGAACCTCCAGATGTTCAAGCTGGTTTTAGAAAAGGCAGAGGAACCAGACATCAAATTGCCAACATCTGTTGGATCATGGAAAAAGCAAGAGAGTTCCAGAAAAACATCTATTTCTGCTTTATTGACTATGCCAAAGCCTTTGACTGTGTGGATCACAATAAACTGTGGAAAATTCTGAAAGAGAAGGGAATACCAGAGCACCTGACCTGCCTCTTGAGAAATCTGTATGCAGACCAGGAAGTAACAGTTAGAACTGGACATGGAACAACAGACTGGTTCCAAATAGGAAAAGGAGTACGTCAAGGTTGTATATTGTCACCCTGCTTTTTTAACTTCTATGCAGAGTACATCATGAGAAACGCTGGACTGGAAGAAACACAAGCTGGAATCAAGATTGCCGGCAGAAATATCAATCACCTCAGATAAGCAGATGACACCACCTTTATGGCAGAAAGGAAGAGGAACTAAAAAGCCTCTTAATGAAAGTGAAAGAGGAGAGTGGAAAAGTTGGCTTAAAGCTCAACATTCAAAAAACGAAGATCATGGCATCTGGTCCCATCACTTCATGGGAAATAGATGGGGAAACAGTGGAAACAGTGTCAGACTTTACTTTTTTGGGCTCCAAAATCACTGCAGATGGTGACTGCAGCCATGAAATTAAAAGATACTTACTCCTTGGAAGAAAAGTTATGACCAACCTAGATAGCATATTCAAAAGTAGAGATATTACTTTGCCGACTAAGGTCCGTCTAGTCAAGGCTATGGGTTTTCCAGTAGTCGTGTATGGATGTGAGAGTTGGACTGTGAAGAAAGCTGAGTACCAAAGAACTGATATTTTGAACTGTGGTGTTGGAGAAGACTCTTGAGAGTCCCTTGGACTGCAAGGAGATTCAACCAGTCCATTCTGAAGGAGATCAGCCCTGGGATTTCTTTGGAAGGCGTGATGCTAAAGCTGAAACTCCAGTACTTTGGCCACCTCATGCGAAGAGTTGACTCACTGGAAAAGACTTTGATGCTTGGAGGGATTGGCGGCAGGAGAAGAAGGGGACGACAGAGGATGAGATGGCTGGATAGCATCACTGACTCGATAGACGTGAGTCTGAGTGAACTCTGGGAGTTGGTGATGGACAGGGAGGCCTGGCGTGCTGCGATTCATGGCGTCGCAAAGATTCGGACACGACTAAGAGACTGAACTGTTTGAACTGTGGTTAGTACCCTGTAGTTAGTACCTACTACATAGGAAGGGGCCTATAGACCTTTGAAGTAAGAGCCGGACCAAGGAACTATCTGAAAATGAACTGACCCCACACTGCCCACAACACCACCAGAGAAAGTCCTAGATATATGTTTACTATTTTTACTATCATTCTTTTTTTCATTTTAAAAAAATTTTATGTCCTCTGTTACTCCTTCAATTTTCACTTTTATACCCAACTATTACTTTGCAAAAAAAAAAAAAAGAAAGAAAGAAACAGAGAGAACCTATTTTTTAAAGCAAACTTCATATATATATTATAATATTGTGACTTTTTTTCTTTACTTAATATTGTATTTTTGAAAATCCAACCTCTACTCTAGATTTTTAATCTTTGCTTTTTGGTATTTGTTATCAATTTTGTACCTTTAAGAACCCAATCTTCAGTATCCATTTTTACTTGGGAGCGAGATTACTGGCTTGACTGCTCTCTCCCCCTTTTCTCCAGTGGAGAAACACTTAAGGAACTGATTACTGGCTGAATCTGTCTCTCTCCTTTTGATTCCCCCCTTTATCCACCTGGCCACCTCTATCTCCTTCCTCTGTCTTCTCATCTCTGTATAACTCTGTAAACACCTCTGAGAGGTCCAGACTGTGGAGCACGCATAAGGAAGTGATTACTGGCTAGCTTGCTCTCTCCTCTTTTGACTCCACTTCATCTCATTCGGGTTACCTCTAACTTCCTCCTCCCTCTTCTCTTCTCCATGTAAATCTGTGAAGCTCTCTGGGTGTCCCTCACTGTGGAGAAACTTTTCATCTTTAACCTAGATGTTTTATGAACGGTGCTGTATAGATGGAGAAGTCTTGAGGCTACTGTAAAAATAAGACTGAAAACCAGAAGCAGGAGGCTTAAGTCCAAAGCCTGAGAACACCAGAGAACTCC
Source organism: Ovis aries (assembly GCF_016772045.2). Classification (NCBI taxonomy): domain Eukaryota; kingdom Metazoa; phylum Chordata; class Mammalia; order Artiodactyla; family Bovidae; genus Ovis; species Ovis aries. Next base: position 36,223,294 of record NC_056061.1, on the reverse strand, counting down.
TGACTCCAGGGAACATTAATCGACAGGAACTCATCAAACGCCTCCATACCTACACTGAAACCAAGCACCACTCAAGGGCCAACAAGTTCCAGAGCAAGACATACCGAGCAAATTCTCCAGCAACACAGGAACACAGCCCTGAGCTTCAATATACAGGCGGCCCAAAGTCACTCCAAACCCACTGACATCTCATAACTCATTACTGGACACTTCATTACACTCCAGAGAGAAGAAATCCAGCCCCACCCACCAGAACACCAACACAAGCTTCCCTAACTAGGAAACCTTGACAAGCCACCCGTCCAACCCCACCCACAACAAGGAAACTCCACAACAAGGAGAACTCCACAAACTGCCAGAATACAGAAAGGCCACCCCAAACACAGCAATATAAACAAGATGAAGAGACAGGAATACCCAGCAGGTGAAGGAACAGGATAAATGCCCACCAAACCAAAGAAAAGACGAAGAGATAGTGAATCTACCTGATAAACAATTCCAAATAATGATAGTGAATAATGATCCAAAATCTTCAAAACAAAGTGGAATCACAGATAAATAGCCTGGAGACAAGGACTGAGAAAGGTTTAACAAGGATCTCAGTTCAGTTCAGTCGCTCAGTCGTGGCCAACTCTTTGCAACCCCATGAATCGCAGCACACCAGACCTTCCTGTCCATCACCAACTCGCGGAGTTCAATCAGACTTGCGTCCATCGAGTAAGTGATACCATCTAGCCATCTCATCATTGGTCGTCCCCTTCTCCTCCTGCCCCCAATCCCTCCCAGCATCAAAGTCTTTTCCAGTGAGTCAACTCTTCGCATGAGGTGGCCAAAGTACTGGAGTTTCAGCTTTAGCATCATTCCTTCCAAAGAAATCCTAAGGTTGATCTCCTTCAGATGGACTGGTTGGATCTCCTTGCAGTCCAAGGAACTCTTGAGAGTCTTCTCCAAACCACAGTTCATAAGCATCAATTCCTCAGCGCTCAGCCTTCTTCACAGTCCAACTCTCACATCCATACACGACTACTGGAAAAACCATAGCTTTGACTAGACGGACCTTAGTCGGCAAAGTAATGTCTCCGCTTTTGAATATGCTATCTAGTTTGATCATAACTTTTCTTCCAAGGAGTAAGCGTTTTTTAATTTCATGGCTGCAGTCACCATCTGCAGTGATTTTGGAGCCCAAAAAAGTAAAGTCTGACACTGTTTCCACTGTTTCTCCATCTACTTCCCATAAAGTGATGGGACTGGGTGCCATGATCTTCGTTTTCTGAATGTTGAGCTTTAAGCCAACTTTTTCACTCTCCTCTTTCACTTTCATCAAGAGGCTTTTGAGTTCCTCTTCACTTTCTGCCATAAGGGTGGTGTCATCTGCATATCTGAGGTTATTGATATTTCTCCCGGCAATCTTGATTCCACCTTGTGCTTCTTCCAGCCCAGTGTTTCTCATGATGTACTCTGCATATAAGTTAAATAAGCAGGGAGACAATATACAGCCTTGATGTACTCCTTTTCCTATTTGGAACCAGTCTGTTGTTCCATGTCCAGTTCTAACTGTTGCTTCCTGGTCTGCATACAGATTTCTCAAGAGGCAGGTCAGGTGCTCTGGTATTCCCATCTCGCTCAGAATTTTCCACAGTTTATTGTGATCCACACAGTCAAAGGCTTTGGCATAGTCAATAAAGCAGAAATAGATGTTTTTCTGGAACTCTCTTGCTTTTTCCATGATCCAACAGATGTTGGCAATTTGATGTCTGGTTCCTCTGCCTTTTCTAAAACCAGCTTGAACATCTGGAAGTTCACGGTTCACGTATTGCTGAAGCCTGGTTTGAGAATTTTGAGCATTACTTTACTAGCGTGTGAGATGAGTGCCATTGTGCGGTAGTTTGAGCATTCTTTGGCATTGCCTTTCTTTGGGATTGGAATGAAAACTGAGCTTTTCCAGTCCTGTGGCCACTGCTGAGTTTTCCAAATTTGCTAGCATATTGAGTGCAGCACTCTCACAGCATCATCTTTCAGGATTTGAAACAGCTCCACTGGAATTCCATCACCTCCACTAGCTTTGTTTGTAGTGATGCTTTCTAAGGCCCACTTGACTTCACATTCCAGGATGTCTGGCTCTAGATGAGTGATCACACCATTGTGATTATCCGGGTCATGAAGATCCTATTTGTACGGTTCTTCTGTGTATTCTTGGCACCTCTTCTTAGTATCTTCTGCTTCTGTTAGGTCCATACCATTTCTGTCCTTTATCGAGCCCATCTTTGCATGAAATGTTCCCTTGGGATCTCTAATTTTCTTGACGAGATCTCTAGTCTTTCCCATTCTGTTGTTTTCCTCTACTTCTTTGCATTGATCGCTGAGGAAATCTTTCTTATCTCTTCTTGCTATTCTTTGGAACTCTACATTCAGATGCTTATATCTTTCCTTTTCTCCTTTGCTTTTTGCTTCTCTTCTTTTCACAGCTATTTGTAAGGCTTCCCAGACAGCCATTTTGCTTTTTTGCATTTCTTTTCCATGGGGATGGTCTTGATCCCTGTCTCCTGTACAATGTCACGAACCTCATTCTATAGTTCATCAGGCACTCTATCTATCAGATCTAGGCCCTTAAATCTATTTCTCACTTCCACTGTATAATCATAAGGGATTTGATTGAAGTCATACTTGAGTGGTCTAGTGATTTTCCCTGCTTTCTTCAATTTAAGTTTGAATTTGGCAATAAGGAGTTCATGATCTGAGCCATAGTCAGCTCCTGGTCTCGTTTTTGTTGACTGTATAGAGCTTCTCCATATTTGGCTGCAAAGAATATAATCAATCTGATTTCGGTGTTGAGCATCTGGTGATGTCCATGTGTAGAGTCTTCGCTTGTGTTGTTGGAAGAGGGTGTTTGCTATGACCAGTGCATTTTCTTGGCAAAACTCTATTAGTCTTTGCCCTGCTTCATTCCGCATTCCAAGGCCAAATTTGCCTGTTACTCCAGGTGTTTCTTGACTTCCTACTTTTGCATTCCAGTCCCCTATAATGAAAAGGACATCTTTTTTTGGGGGTGTTAGTTCTACAAGGTCTTGTAGGTCTTCATAGAACCGTTCAACTTCAGCTTCTTCAGCATTACTAGTTGGGGCATAGACTTGGATTACTGTGATATTGAATGGTTTGCCTTGGAAACGAATAGAGTTCATTGTGTTGTTTTCGAGATTTCCTAAGTACTGCATTTCGGACTCTTTTGTTGACCATGATGGCTACTCCATTTCTTTTGAGGGATTCCTGCCTTCAGTATTAGATGCAATGGTTATCTGAGTTAAATTCACCAATTCCAGTCCATTTTAGTTTGCTGATTCCTAGAATGTCAACATTCACTCTTGCCATCTCCTGTTTGAGCACTTCCTTTTTGCCTTGATTCATGACTAGAACTAGTCAATGAATATAGTAAAATTGCAGGATATAAAACCAACACACAGAAATCCATTGCATTCCTATACACTAATAATGAGAAAATAGAGAAATTAAGGAAACAATTTCATTCACCATTGCAACGAAAAGAATAAAATACTTAGGAATATATCTACCTAAAGAATCTAAAACTTATATATAGAAAACTATAAAACACTGGTGAAAGAAATCAAAGAGGACACTAATAGATGGAGAAATAGACAGTGCTCATTGGTTGGAAGAATCAATATAGTGAAAATGATAATACTACCCAAAGCAATGTATAGATCAATGCAATCCCTATCAGGCTACCAATGGTATTTTTCACAAAGCTAGAATAAATAATTTCACAGTTTGTATGGAAATACAAAAACCTCGAATAGCCAAAGCAATCTTGAGAAAGAAGAATGGAACTGGAGGAATCAACCTGCCTGACTTCAGGCTATACTACAAAGCCACAGTCATCAACACAGTATGGTACTGGCACAAAGATAGAAATATAGATCAACGGAACAAAATAGAAAGCCCAGAGATAAATCTATGCACCTATGGACATCTTACCTTTGGCAAAGGAGGCAAGAATATACAACGGAGAACAGACAATCTCTTTAACAAGTGGTGCTGGGAAAACTGGTCAACTACTTGTAAAAGAATGAAACTAGAACACTTTCTAACACCATACACAAAAATAAACTCAAAATGGATTAAAGATCTAAACGTAAGACCAGAAACTATACAACTCCTAGAGGAGAACATAGACAAAAAAGTCTCCGACATAAATCACAGCAGGATCCTCTATGACCCACCTCACAGAATATTGAAAATAAAAGCAAAAATAAACAACTGGGACCTAATTGAAATTAAAAGCTTCTGCGCAACAAAGGAAACTATAAGCAAGGTGAAAAGACAGCCTTCAGAATGGGAGAAAATAATAGGAAATGAAGCATCTGACAAAAACTAATCTCAAAAATATACAAGCAACTCCTACATCTTAATTCCAGAAAAATAAATGACCCACTCAAAAAGTGGGCCAAAGAACTAAGTAGACATTTCTTCAAAGAAGACATACGGATGGCTAACAAACACATGAAAAGATGCTCAACATCACTCATTATCAGAGAAATGCAAATCAAAACCACAATGAAGTACCATTTCACGCCAGTCAGAATGGCTGCGACCCAAAAGTCTACAAGCAATAAATGCTGGAGAGGGTGTGGAGAAAGGGAACCCTCTTACACTGTTGGTGGGAATGCAAACTAGTACAGTCACTATGGAGAACAGTGTGGAGATTCCTTAAAAGACTGGAAATAGAACTGCCTTATGACCCAGCAATCCCACTGCTGGGCATACACACTGAGGAAACCAGAACTGAAAGAGAGACATGTACCCCAATGTTCATCACAGCACTGTTTATAACAGCCAGGACATGGAAGCAACCTAGATATCCATCAGCAGATGAATGGATAAGAAAGCAGTGGTACATATACACAATGGAGTATTACTCAGCCATTAAAAAGAATACATTTGAATCAGTTCTAATGAGGTGGATGAAACTGGAGCCAATTATACAGAGTGAAGTAAGCCAGAAAGAAAAACACCCATACAGTGTACTAACGCTTATATATGGAATTTAGAAAGATGGTAATGTTAACCCTGTATGTGAGACAGCAAAAGAGACACAGATGTATAGAACAGTCTTTTGGACTCTGTGGAAGAGGGAGAGGGTGGGATGATTTGGGGGAATGTTATGGAAATATGTATAATAGCATATAAGAAACGAATCACCAGTCCAGGTTCCATACATGATGCTTGGAGCTGGTGCACTGAGATGACCTGGAGCAATGGTATGGGGAGGGACGTGGGAGGGGTGTTCAGGATGGTGAACACGTGTATGCCTGTGGTGGATTCATGTTGATGTGTGGCAAAACCAATACAATATTGTAAAGTGATTAGTCTCCAATTAAAATAAATAAATTTAAACAAAAATGAAATTAACACAATATTGTAAATCAACTATACTTCAGTAAAACTTTAAAAAAATAAAAATAAAAAATAAAAAAAAATTAGAGTAGGAAATGGCAACCCGCTCCACTATTCTTGCCTGAAAAATTCTATGGACAGAGGAGCCTGGTGGGCTACCATCCATGGGGTCACAAAGAGTCAGACACAACTGTGTAATTGAGCATGACAGCACTTTAAAGATAAAAGACAAATGTGAACATGGCTTCTACTATCCATCGACTGGATAGCAGCAAATTACCTCTATCTCTCTGCAAAGGATCTAGTGGGAAAGCCTTCTTTCATCAAATTGAGTCTACTTGAATTTAAAAAATGAATGTCAAAGCAATCTTGAGAAAAAAGAACAAAGCTGGAGGTATCACACTCCATGACTTGAGACTATACTACAAAGCTACAATAAAAACAGCATAAACAGCATGGTACTGGCACAAAAACAGACACACAGATCAACAAAATGGAACAGAGAGCCCAGAAATAAACCCATATACTTACAGTCAATTGGTCTACAACACAGGAGGCAAGAATATATAACAGAGAAAAGACAGTCTCTTCCACAAGCAGGGCTGGAAAAACTGGACAACTTCATGTAAAAGAACACAAAAATAAATTCAAAAGTATTAGAGACCTGAATGTAAAACTGAAAAGTATAAAACTCCTAAAATAGAACTTAGGCAGAACACTCTTTGACATGAATCATAACAATATATTTCTGATTCTGTCATGTAAGGCAAAAGAAACAAAAACAAAAATAAATAAATGGGACCTAATTAAACTTAGAAGCTTTTGCACAGCAAAGGAAACCATCAACTAAATGAAAAGACAATCTACTGAATGGAAGAAAATATTTGTAAATGATATAACTGATAAGGGGTTTGTATCCAAAATATACAAACAGCTCATACAACTCAATACCCCCCCAAATCCCAAACAACCCAATTTAAAAATGGGCAGAAGACTGGAATAGACATTTTTCAAAAAAAGACATAGGTGATCAATAGGCACATGAGAAAACATTCAATATTGTTAATCATCAGAGAAATGCAAGTAAAACCCACAATGAGTTATCAAGATCTCCTGGAGAAGGAAATGGCAACCCACTCCAGTACTCTTGCTTGGAAAATCCCATGGACAGAGGAGCCTGGTAGGCTACAGTCCATGGGGTCGCAAAGAGTCGGACACGACTGAGAGACTTCACTTTCACTTGCACTGTTTCACTTGTCAGAATGGCTATCATCGAAACGTCTACAAATAACAAATACTGGCAAGGATTAGGATAAAAAGGAACTCTAGTATACTATCAGTAGGAATGTAAATTGGTGCAGCTACTATGGAAAACAGGATAGTTTCCTCAAAAAATTAAAAACAGAGCTACTGTATGATCCTGTAAACCCACTACCAGGTATATACCCCCCAAAATAATAATAAAGTGAAGTCGCTCAGTCGTGTCCAACTCTTTGTGACCCCGTGGACTGTAGCCTACCAGGCTCCTCAGTCCATGGGATTCTCCAGGCAAGAATAACTGGAGTGGGTTGCCATTTCCTTCTCCAGGGGATCTTCCCAATCTAGGGATCTAACCCGGGTCTCCCGCATTGTGGGCAGATGCTTTAACCTCTCAGCCACCAGGGAAGACCATAACATCAATTCAAAAAGATGCACACACCCTAGTCTTTATAGTGGCATTATTTACAGTAGAAAAGATATGTAAGTAACCTAAGCGTCCATCAACTGATGAAAAAATTAAGAAGATGTGATCTATATATACAATGGAATGTTACTCAGCCATAAAACAGAATGAAATTCTGCTATTTGCAACAGTGCTGGTGGACCTAAAGGGTATTATACTTAGTGGAATGTCAAAGAAAGACAAATACTCTGTTTTATCACTTATATGTGTAATCTAAAAAATAAAACAAATGTATATAACAAAACAGGCTCACAGATATAGAGAACAAACTAGCGGTTATCAATAAAATGGGATAGGAAAGGAGGGAAGGGCCTGATAATGCGATGGAATTAGGAGATACAAACTACTATGTATAAAATAAGTAAGAAGTAAGAATACATTGAACAGAACAGGGAAATATAGCCATTATTTTATAATCACTTTAAATGCAGTACAATCCATAAAAATATCGAATCATTATGTTCACTTGAAACTAACATAACATTGTAAATCAGCTACACTGCAATAAAAAAAGAATGACATAACTTAAAAAAAAAAAAAGAAGTGTAATTACATGTGCATGGGAGAGACCCAGGAAAACTGAGCAACTCACCGAAATGGTAGAAATTTAACCTCAGAAACCATCTTCAGCTAGAGACAAAGGAGGATGTTGGGGATGGTGACTTGGGATTTCATTGGGGAGAAAGGCAACTGACATGGAGATGGAAGTCAAATGTTTAGTGAAGTAGTATTTGCTGGACCCTGCAGAGACAATGGGACACAGAGTGGACGCTGATCTGCGTTTCTCCCACCACGAATGTGCTTGCTCAGTCACTCAGTCATGTCTGACTCTTTGTGACCCCATGGACTGTAGCCTGCCAGGCTCCTCTGTCCATGGGATTTCTCAGGCAAGAATATTGGAGTGGTTTGCCATTTCTTCCTTCAGGGGATCTTCCTGACCCAGGAATCAAACTCCTGTCTCCTGCATCTCCTGCATTGCAGGCAGATTCTTTACCTCTGAGCCACCAAAGCAGCCTTTCTTCCACCACACCTTGTCCATATTCTTTGCAGCTATGTCTGGTGATAGCCCTATTCCTGAAACAGACCCTTTATCTGAATCTTTAGGCAGCTACTGCTGCGGCTGCTGCTAAGTCACTTCAGTCGTGTCCGACTCTGTGCGACCCCTAAGACGACAGCCCACCAGGCTCCCTCGTCCCTGGGATTCTCCAGGCAAGAACACTTGAGTTGGTTGCCATTTCCTTCTCCAGTGCATGAAAGTGAAAAGTGAAAGTGAAGTCGCTCAGTCGTGTCCGACTCTTCGAAACCCCATGGACTGCAGCCTACCAGGCTCCTCCATCCATGGGATTTTCCAGGCAAGAGTACTGGAGTGGTTGCCATTGCCTTCTCTAAGGGGGAGGTAATAAGACTTCCTGAGTTTTTTGTTTCTTAAAAATAATCAGCCTTTTGTAACTAAGTGAAAATTGCTCAGTTGTGTCCAACTCGTTGAGACCCCATGGACTATACAGTCCATGGAATCCTCCAGGCCACAATACTGGGGTGGATAACCAGTCCCTTCTCCAGAGATCTTCCCAACCCAGGGATTGAATCCAGGTCTCCCACATTGCATGCAAATTCTTTACAAGCTAAGCCACCAGGGGAGCCCAGGAATACTGGAGTGGATAGCCTATCCATTCTCCAGCAGATTTTTCTGACCAAGGAATCGAACCAGTGTCTCCTGCATTGCAGGCAGATTCTTTACCAGCTGAGCTACCAGGGAAGCCCTAATCCTTATATCCAAGAGACACATTTTGGGGTGGCAAAGTTTGCTCCCCTACACAGACAGTTTCAAAGATGAACAGTGTAGAAAACTACTCTTAAGAATATTTCACCCAGCAAGTGATGAGTTTTAAAATGATGTTTCATTTATATCGTAATTATTGGACTCTTAATGCTATTAGCATTCAAATTGTTACTCCTTCTTTCTAATTCCAGATATTTAGGATAATCCTCTATTTTAGTCTATTTATCTCAGAGTGTTACAAACTGACAGCTTCTTCTGGATATTGGAGAAGAAATAAATGGAAGATAAATTTTCCTATGAGAAATTAGCCCTGAGACTATTTAGTCCTCAAACCAATCTGCTAAAATCCTGCACATGATATGTTCTGGGAATCATGTACCTCAGTATCATCATACAGTTAGACTATATTCTGGAATATTTTGAAGTTGAAGCAATTCCATACAAATCTGCAAGTCCATTTGCCAGTGCAGAAGACTCAAGAGATGTGGATTTGATCTCTGGGTTGGGAAGATCTCCTGGAGGAGGAAATGGCACCCCACTCCAGTGTTCTTGCTTGGAAAATTCCATGGGCAGAGGAGCCTGGCAGGCTATAGTCCATGAGGTTGAAAAAGTCAGACACAACTGAACATGCACATTACATTTTATAGCAGAACTGCTCCTATACTACATTGAAAAAACATACTTTCAGCTCTCTGGCATAGGGAATTTTGATCATAATTTCCATACTGATCATTACAGAATCTCATAAAATATAGAAATTTCTCTATTACTACAGGTGGGGAAAACAATTCATTGGTGCTATGGACTGAATGTTTTTGTCCCCTCCCCTACCTTCAAATTCATATGTTGAAATCCTAACCCCTCAGTGTGAAGATATTAGGTGGTGAGGCTTTTGGAAGATGATTATGAATGTGGAGCCCATATGAATGGAATTAATACTTTTATGAAAGAGACCTCAGAGCTTTCTCTCTCTTTTTGCCAAGGAAAGATACAATGAGAAATTCTAGTCTATGACCTAAAGGAGCGTTCTCATCAGAATCGATCCGTGATCTCAGGCTTGCAGCCTCCAGACTGAGAAGTAAATTCCTGTTGTTTATAAGCCCCTCAGTCTACGGCACTCTGTTATAGCAGCCTGAGTGGTCTAAGATGGAAATTAGTTCCTAAAAGTGGGAGCGCTGCTGTAAAAATATGTATGTGGCTTTGGAACTGGTAATGGGTAGAAGCTGGAGGAATTTTGAGGTGCATGCTAAGAAAAGCCTGAATTGCCATGGGCAGTTTTTAAAAGATGATTCTAGTGAGAGCTCTGAAAGAAAAGAGGAAAGCCATAGAGTTTTCATCTTCTTAGAAAATATCTAAGTAACCATGAACAGAATGTTCATAGAAATATGGACAGTCAAAGGCCATTCTGATGAAATCTGGAACAAAAATGAGGGACATGTCATTGGAAACTGCAGGGAAGGCAATCCTCATCATAAACTGGCAAAGAACCTAGCTGAATCATATTCATGTTTCAGCGTTTTGTGGAAGGTAGAACTTGCAATTGATGAAATTAAATATTTAGCAAAGGAGATTTCTAAAAATAAATGTTGAAGGAACAGCTTGGTTCCTCTTGACTACTTAAAGTAGGTTGTGAGAGGAGAAAAATGAACTAAAGATGAAATGGCTAAGGAAAAGGAATTAGATACTTGAAGAGTTGTAGATTCTCAACTTGTCCACATTATGAAAAATGAGAAAATTGTTCAGAAGAGAACACTAAAGGTGTGATAGATTGGACAAGAGATTAGAGTGGGTGTGACCCAAGGATTTAATCAACCACCTCAACAAAAGGCAGGAATAGAGATGAGAAGATAACTGCAGACACATTGCCACCTGGGGCTAAAGGAAACAGAGGAAGAGGACAGAAAAAGACCCTGCAGGATCATACCATAGAACCATTCAGCTGTGAACTTGTGCTACTCTTCAAGTGATGGGTACAGGGCCCCAAAGCTGCTTCAGAGATTCGAAGCTGCCATTCTGCCACTCTCACCACAAGCCTAAAGTGCAGTGAGATGGAGAGGGCACCTCTCTCCACCCTGTTTTCAAAGGATGAGACTAACGTCCAGTGAAGCCAGGGGGAAGGGCAAGCCAATGGAACCCCAGGGAGTACAGACTCCATCCTGACAGAGAACAACGTGAACATCTTGAGACCTGACCAAGTTGTACCCTTAAACTGCAGTCAACAATCATCTCCATCCTGTGTTTATCTTCAACGATTCATTTCCAATGGAAGTTTTCAATATGGATGTACAAACAGTGTTACTCTGGTTTACTGTGATAATTGGCATTTTGATATGTGGTAACTTGGTTGTAAAAATGCTTGCATCTTCTCTATACCTGGCCCTTTTCAGGGTGACTTTATAGATCCTCACACGAAGAAGTGGAGTCTATTTGGTCTCTTTAAAGTGGGTAGGTGCTATGTCTTGCTTTGGCTGGAGAATGTGGTGAGATTGTGTAAATTTCAATCATAGGTCTTGATTGTGTCTACTGGTCCTATTGGTCACCTGTCACAGTCATAAGAACAAGCCTGGGCTATGTTGCTAGATGATGAGAGACACCTTATCACTGACATACAGTCGGTGTTCAGTAAAATGTATTTATAAGTAAATGACTTCTAGCATTTCACAACATTTTATCCTTGTCCAGTTCTGGGCATCGATTGTCTCTCTGAGTGTGGTAGAATATAAACTTCAGCTTTACCAATATTTGTTTTCCCTCCCCTCCCTATAGGAGAATTACACCCTTTCATTCTTTAAAGTCAGGCTTATCCATGTGACTAGAATGACCAAAGATATATGACTGGAACTGGTATGTGTTACTTTCAGGCAGAAGCTTTAAAAAACAGCTTTTTTGGGGTTACATTCTCTTTTCCCCTAAACATTACAAAAAGCAACTGCTCCATAAAGGGACAAATCCATCAGTTTGAATTTCAGAATAAAGATGAAGTAAAATAAATGTCCATCCACATGTGAATGGATAAAAAATAGAGTAGATGTCCATCCGTATGTGAATGGATAAACAAAATCTGTATTCATTGAGTGAAATACTACTCAGCAATGAAAAGGAATGAACTACTAATATATGTTCAGGAAACAAAATTTGCTATCCCCAAATGTCTCTTTGGAATGTGGATTATTTCATGTTGAAAAAAGTCAAGGTCCAAAAAACTCAGGAAGAAACTTTGACCTTTCCCCCTAACTGTCTAAAAGAATGTAGATAGAGGACCTCTTCCAGGAAGGAAGCTATCACCATGGATAACCACTGGTAAGGAGTACATCAAGGCTGTATATTGTCACCTGTTTATTTAACTTATATGCAGAGTACATCATGAGAAACGCTGGGCTGGAAGAAGCACAAGCTGGAATCAAGATTGCCAGGAGGAATATCAATAACCTCAGATATACAGATGACACCACCCTTATGGCAGAAAGTGAAGAGGAACTAAAAAGGCTCTTGATGAAAGTGAAGGAGGAGAGTGAAAAAGTTGGCTTAAAGTTCAACATTCAGAAAATGAAGATCATGGCATCTGGTCCCATCACTTCATGTGAAATAGAGGGGGAAACAGTAGAAACAGTGTCAGACTTTATTTTGGGGGGCTCCAAAATTACTGCAGATGGTGACTGCAGTCATGAAATTAAAAGACACTTACTCCTTGGAAGGAAAGTTATGACTAACCTAGATAGCATATTGAAAAGCAGAGACATTACTTTGCCAACAAAGGTCGGTCTAGTCAAGGCTATGGTTTTTCCAGTAGTCATGTATGGATGTGAGAGCTGGACTATACAGAAAGCTGAGTGCCAAGGAATTGATGCTTTTGAAGTGTGGTGTTGGAGAAGACTCTTGAGAGTCCCTTGGACTGCAAGGAGATCCAACCAGTCCATTCTGAAGGAGATTAGCCCTGGGATTTCTTTGGAAGGAATGATGCTAAAGCTGAAGCTCCAGTACATTGGCCACCTCATGTGAAGAGTTGACTCATTGGAAAAGACTGATGCTGGGAGGGATTGGGGGAAGGAGGAGAAGGGGATGACAGAGGATGAGATGGCTGGATGGCATCACTGACTCAGTGGATGTGAGTTTGAGTGAATTCCAGGAGGTGGTGATGGACAGGGTGGCCTGGCGTGCTGTGATTCATGGGGTTGCAAAGAGTCGGACATGACTGAGCAACTGAACTGAACGGAAGAATTAGGTAAAGTAGACAGGGAGGAACTTAGAAAAGTCTGTTAAAATTCTTCTCTGTGTCCCATTGTCTCTTCATGATCCAGGAAACATTTACCAAACATTTGCTTTTCCATCGCCATGTGAGTTGCCTTCCTTCACTTTGAAGTCCAAAACTACTACCTCCAACATCCTTTTTTGTCTTTGTTGTTAGCTTAAGATGGTGTTTGAAGTGAAGGCTTCAGTCATTTTGGTGATTTTCTGTTTTCCTGGGTCTCTCCTATGTATCCATGCTATCAAACTTCTGTGTGCTTTTCTCCTGTTAATCTATCTCATGTCCATTTAATTACTAGTGCAATGAAAATAATTTAGAAGGGCAGAGGAAAACTTCTTTCTCCTGACACATGCAACAAAATTATGCTATGGGAAAGAAGCCAGACACAAAGCATATATCTTAGATGACTCCATTTATATGAAATTTCTAAAACTATACAGACACAGTGTAGATCTGTGTCTGCATGGGACTAGAAGCGGGAGTGTTGTAAAAGTGGAATGTCACAGTGATTGCACAACCACAAAATTTACTAGAAATCACTGAACTATACATTTACAATGAGTGAATTCATGGTTTGCAAATTTTACTTCAAACTGAAAGCAAATTTATATAAACAAATTTTTCCTGAATTATAGATGTATATCTAACTACTTGCTAGATATTTCTACCTAAATAGCTCACAGACACTTCAAATCACACAAAACTACATTATCTTTTTCCTTTACACATCACCCCAAATTATGTTTCTGAGCAGATTTTAACTGTGGTATTGCCATACAGAATGTTGCTCAAGTTAAAAGTATTGGTTTCCTTCTAAACTGTTTATTCCTTTTATGACTTTATATAAGTTGTCAGCTATTGATTCTATCTTTTGAAAATCTCTTGAATAGCTCTTCAGCTCCTCTCATTTCTCACTTTTATTCACTTACCTGATTACTTTTTCCTTCCTGTCTGGCACTACTCTGCATGCTTTTAATTCTAATGTTACAAAATGTTCAAATACTCACTTTTTTAAGGTCTATTCAGTGGCCAGAGGCTCAAGATGCTTCATAATGAAGGGATAAAAAAGTTCATGATAAATATTACATTTGCTTTATAAGTATATCATGGTGTGCCCTCCAGAGCTCATTTCCCTGAAAAAACTACATAAGGATACATTCTAAACTACTCAATATATTTAACTACTTAAAATATTTAAAAGAAAATAGTTAAATACCATAGTAATAGTCATTCTGCATATCCCTAAGTGCTACAAAAGGTCAGCTGCTCTGAAAGGGATGTTTGGAGTGGAACATAGAGCATCAGGGTTTTAAGGTCTCAGAGTCAGGGTGACCTTAGTACTTAAGTTGAACTTCAGTTTACTCTGTGATGGGCATGCACAGCCTACAGCTCTTAGACCACTTGAGCTATTTTCAGCCTTTCAACTCATTTGGAACACTGAGTTTAGAGTGGAAAATGCCTCCAGAACAAGCTCCTGAATAGAGACTGCCATTAGACATACAGGTGTGGCCCAAAATAGGGGAAGGGATGCTGCTTCTTTGGAAAGTACAGGGCTGCCATCTATTTAGGTCCAGGATAGGCTTGATCCCTGGGTCAGGAAGACCCCCTGGAGAAGGCAATGGCTTCTCTAGTATGGGAAAGGAATCACACTCCAATATGCTTGCCTGGAGAATCCCGTGAACAGAGGAGTCTGGAGGGCTACTGTCCATTGGGTCTCAAAGCATTGGCTAACTTTTGTCGTCTAACTTCCATGTTAGTCATGCAGCTGGGTCAGGGCGTTCAGAGCACTGAGCAGCTGTGTGCTCAGAGATGTTAGGTTTGTGAAACCTGGGTTTCGTTAATAAAATATGGTTTTAAGTTTTTCTGTTTTTCAAGGGCTGAAAGAGCTGTGTGTGCACATGTGTGTCTCTGTGTGTTTAATATCCTTTTTTAAGGTATTTAATTAGTTCTTAAGTATGCATTTACATCTTCAGACCTCAGAATGATATATTGAATTACAATTTTGTTTTGAGTTTATGTGCCCTCACTTTGAAATGATTCTGACAACATTCTTCACTTGTTAAAAACCCTTGTTAAAAAAACCCTTAGGCAAGATCTCAAGATATTAAAAAGGTTGAATATCTTTTCTTATGTTTATTAGTCATTTGATCCATTTGGGCTTTAATCTTTGGTTGAGGTTTCTGGTGCAGTGTTTCTTAAAATAGAACAGGGCTGTAGAAGCCAGCGAGGAAAAGTGAGGGGGGTGTGCCCTGGGGATATTAAAAGAGGAGAAAGAGTGGGAAATATTACCAGACCTAATGTCCAGCCTTTCTTCTGAAGCTGTGGGACCACCACATCCTAAGGGCCAGATTCCAGCCCCTCTCCTCCTCTGCTTCTCCGCCAGGTCCTGACTCCTTCTCTTCCCTTAGGATAATTTATTTTACTCAGGACTTTCTTCCCCAGTTATCTTATCTAGAGACTTCATCATAAATAATAGAATAAATTCAGGCCTGGACCCTGGTCCTCTTCTGAGTAGAGCAGAATCTGAGGGCAAAGTGTAGACCATGACTCTAATTTTAATGAAACTCAAGTAAATATCATGCAATAAACAAAACAAAAGTTGAACAGATATTCTCATTTCTACTCTAATTTATACTTGTTACCTCGATTTGGCTGGCCAGTTAGCCAGGAGATCCTCCAACCAGGAGGGGAGTGGTAAAGGCATTTAGTAGGTTTTATTTAGCTCTTAGCACAGTGCTGGCTCCCCAAAGGCCCTCAGCCATAAGGTCTTTATGGAGAAGATTTTAAAACTCTATGAAAAAAGGCAAAAGTATCTGAATCAGTATATATATATATATCTATATATCTTCTTCATAGATATGTGATTAGTATTGAAAACAATGTCAATCTCAGATAATTTTATAAATTAAATAGAAAACCAATGAAAAATTCAGCAGCCCTTTAAGAAGAACTTGAAAAATCTCTAATTATCCCTCTAAATAACATGCTTCTGTTTCTTCTGCTAATAATCAACTCTATCAAGACGGTAGGTATAGACTGCCAACAATGCATGATGAGGATTTAACTCACCAAATTCTACCTCTCCTTCTTTCTCCTACTCTAAATTTTATTATTTATTGGAATTTTAAATAGTGTATTTTTGCTTCCATTTATTGTTCCTCCAGGTTAATCACTGCAGACTCCCATCTGTACAATGTGACACTATTAGGCCCTTATGATTTCTCTTTACCTTCCCTCCCCATCATATTCATCTCCCACTGTTTCTGAGACATAGCTACTGTTGCAAGGTCACATTTAATTCAGTTTTACAATAAAAATTAATCTTCTATGCTATCTCTGAAGGTTTTTTAAAAAGCTAAATTTTAATCACTTTCTAGATTGGTGCCTAGAATACAGCCAATGAATGAGTGAAAGCAAAAATCCAACAGACAATGTTTATATTTTTAGTAATAAAGATTTCTAAGGGTTATATTTTTTAAAATTATGAATCCCAAATGATGACTTCTGCTTTCCTTAAATGAGAATGTTCCTAGCCACCAAGTCAAATAGACTATTAGTTTTCACTTTTCAAATAACTGTTAATATCATATCATGTTTTATTTTCTCATACACCCTTTCACCCTTCTCCACCCTGAAATCTATATATCTTTCCTTTTTTTTTACTGTTAATTAAAAAAATAAAGAGTCTTTGCCATATCCTTGAGTTTTACAGCCTTGCAGTCTTAATACCTGTTGCATGAACTAACCCTCTTTGTCTGGGAAATCTGTCTTTCTTGGGGTCTTTTGGTTACAATCTACATGACTTGTTCTCACACCCTTAGATTATCCTGGAATTTCCCTTTACTTCTTCCTCAAGTGGATTCACCACTTCCTGAGCAGTTCTTTTGTTGTTGTTGTTAGAAGTACAACCTCAAAGAAGGATGTGTGGGAGGTAAACTTTCCGAGTTATCACATGTAAAGCAAATACTTGCTTCCATTCACTAACCCTCTCCGCACCCCCCCCCCCCCCAACAAACAAACACACCACAAAACACTGCACAGTACTAGCAGGAAATGGTTGTCAAGAAAGCCTGGGTGTTACTTCTCTGTCCTTCAGGGTTTCTTTTCTTTTTTCTACTTTTCTGAAATTTGGATGGCCAGTGAAGAGTGACCAGTCCCAGAGCAAAACTTATAGATCCTCAAGCTTATAAGAGGATAATGTGCACCAGAAAGTAAATTTAGTCCTTTACAATGAGAGCTAATATGATTGCTATTGCTGTAGCTAATAGAGACTTAGGCTGGTCAGTTCATTCTCTTTCCTTTAAAGAAGATGATTTGGGAAATTGCATTTAGCTTGAAGAGCAGCTAACTGAACTTGCAACCTCAGAACTGTAGGAAGAAGACCACAGAGATTAAACCTCTCTTAACAGGACCAAACTTCCCTAAGAATGACTTCTTGAATCTGTAGAAAGAATATCCTCATGTCTCTCTAAACCCTTTGCCTTTACAGTTTTATATTACAGTTTCCCTTTAAGTTCTGGTAACATCAAAGTTTACATAAACTTATTCCTGATTGCCCTAAAAGCTTGAGGCAATGTGGCTGAGTCAAATGGAACTTTAAAATCTTAATCAAATATAGTAGTTTGATATTAGAAGATAGGTCCTCTCAACAAATACCAGTTATTTGCATAGGAGTGATAAGCAAGAGTATATCATGAGAAACGCTGGGCTGGAAGAAGCACAAGCTGGAATCAAGATTGCCAGGAGAAATATCAATAACCTCAGATATGCAGATGACACCACCCTTATGGCAGAAAGGGAACAGGAACTAAAAAGCCTCTTGATGAAAGTGAAAGAGGAGAGTAAAAAAGTTGGCCTAAAGCTCAACATTCAGAAAATGAAGATCATAGCATCTGGTGCCATCATTTCATGGGAAATAGACGGGAAACAGTAGAAACAGTGTCAGACTTTATTTTTTGGGGGGCCCCAAAATCATTGCAGATGGTGACTGCAGCCATGAAATTAAAAGATGCTTACTCCTTGGAAGGAAAGTTATGACTAACCTAGATAGCATATTCAAAAGCAGAGACATTACTTTGCCAACAAAGGTCGGTCTAGTCAAGGCTATGGTTTTTCCAGTGGTCATGTATGGATGTGAGTGTTGGACTGTGAAGAAAGCTGAGTGCCGAAGAATTGATGCTTTTGAAGTGTGGTGTTGGAGAAGACTCTTGAGAGTCCCTTGGACTGCAAGGAGATCCAACCAGCCCATCGTAAAGGAGATCAGTCCTGGGTGTTCATTGGAAGGACTGATGCTGAAGCTGAAACTCCAGTACTAAGGCCACCTCATGCGAAGAGTTGGCACATTGGAAAAGTCCCTGATGCTGGGAGGGATTGGGGGCAGGAGGAGAAGGGGATGACAGAGGATGAGATGGCTGGATGGCATCCCCGACTTGATGGACATGAGTCTGAGTGAACTCTGGGAGTTGGTGATGGACAGGGAGGCCTGGCGTGCTGCGATTCATGGGGTTGCAAAGAGTCAGACACGACTGAGTGACTGAACTGAACTGAACTGATAAGCAAGAAATGAATTTAAAAGTTTGAAGTTCCAGAGCTACCTATAAGGAAGCCCAGGAAAATATTATGATTAAGGAAGGAAGTCTAAAACCTGGGGGAAAAAAGTCTTAATTACATCCATGGAGGTTTTAGATTGGAAAGAAATCATTTAGAGGAATCTGAAATAAAATTGCAGTAATTAATTTATGCCTTCAGTGAAGAATTTGCCTTCACTCTAAATAGTTGCTTTCATTTTTAATGACTCTTTTTATTTACGATTATAACTGCAAAGCATCTATTTTGTATATGACTAGAAAGACATTTATTTGACTCTTTCCTTCCTTTCTCTCTCTTTCTTTCTCTTTCCTCCCTCTTTCCCTCCCTCCCTTCTTTCAACAAATTCTTATTAAATGACTACCTTGTGCCACAAACTGTGGTAAGTACTATATCTCCTGGCATTTTTCCTCTTCCAGAAAATAATATGGTCTGTGTTAACAAGAAACTGTTATAGTCTAATCTTGTCAAAAGGGTATATAAAAGATGTAATGCTAAATGCATGGACCATATAGTTATTTTATATATCTAACTGATTTTAAACACACATACCAGCTACATGTCAGAAGGATTCCAATATCAAATGTAAAGAAAATGAATCTTTGCTGTTAATGAGCATGGATATCACTATATTTGGAAATGTCATGTTATTGGGGAAAGACGATATTTTTATGCATGTTTTTTCATTTTTTCTGTGCTTCAGAATAGTGATTAAAAAAAGTGTTTGGCAAAAGACACTGAGTTTTTAATCTGAAGTTCCTTATAAATAAATAATCTCTTTTTTTCTAGCTTTTGAAAGATCCAGTTCCATTTCTGATAAACTTCTCAGAGTTATCTACCTTACCATCTGTGACATGAATGGAGAAAAAAAATTATATTATCTATCTGTACACTTCTATAATTTTGTTTTGGCTTCTAATAGTGCAACATTCTGTAAAGCATGAGTTTCATATTTCCTTCTGTAGGAGAACTAGGTTTTTACTTTTTAAGTTGGAAAAAAAATGCTGCTAACTATACTTTCCTATTTTCAAATATGTTCTATTAGCTTTACTTAGCTTTTACAGTTCTGTGGTTATATGAAGCCACCAAAGCACTAGATGCTTATAAAAAGGAACTGAGTGGCAGTTAATTAATGCCTGATTTGAATTTTAACAACTATGCCAGTAGAAAGTGCACTTATAGATGTCCTAAATGAATGACATGAGCAGGTGTTAGAGCTTTTAGATGACAGGTGAAGTGCAATGTTTCATTGGCTCTTTTCTAGTGTTCAGCAGAAATTTTCCAGTCTTTTAGAGAAATATTAATTGATTACCAAATTTACACAAGTGATTAATTTGGATGCTGCTACGAAACGGTAGGAAAGAGAAAGTCTGAGATTTGAACGGACCAGGGAGAAGGAATTGCAAAAGATACTGTTACATATCATGGGCCACCCTGGGTATCAAAGAATTACAAAGAGAGCAGGAGAACCCTTGGATGAAGATGTCTTTCCTGGATGGGAAAATGAGAAAACGCTTAAAGATGGGACTCTAAAAGGAGAAGATCGCATAAAATGATATATAGAGGTGGATATTTCTCCTAAAGTCGCTGAAATGTAATTCAGCAAATCAAATGGTGAAGTGTAAGAGCAAAATAGACATTTGGATACCAGAAAAATCTTGGAAATTCTGCCTGCTCCCCAGCCCTTGTTAGAGCTTCCTGGAAGAAGTCATTCAATACTTGTTCCCAATCTTGGTGCGAAAGCATTCAGTGTCCCACCATTAAGTCTGATGTTGAAGTTTTTTTGCAGGTGCCTTTTTCAGGCTCAGTAAGTGCCCTTCTGTTATAATGTATTAAGGTCATGAATGGATGTTGAATATTTTGGTATCAGTTGAAATGATCGGATTGCTTTATCTCCTTTGTCTATAAATATGATGGATTATGTTGACTGATTTTTGACTGTTGAGTTAGCCTTGTATTCCCAGGATAACCTTACTTGGTATTGAGGCACTATTTTTATATATTGCTAGGTTCCTGACTTATTTTCAGTGCTACCTATATCATATATGTCCATATGTGACCAGAATATGGTCAGTTTTTGTAAATGTTTCCTGTCTACTTTGTACCACTTGGTTAAAATGTAAATGTATGTTTGTTCATTAGGTTATTTGTTATGTTACTCACATTGATGAAATCTTCCATATGCTTTTTTTTGTTGTTGTTCTATTTTCTCAATTACTGAGAGAGATGCATGAATTTTTTTTGTAAGTTATGCGCAATTCCTCTTTTTAAACAAATATATAAAAATATCCAGGCTAATTGTTTCAAATTCTTAATGGTTATTCGAGCTGTTACTTCTTCGATTTATTGCCAAGCTAGAACTTGGCAGCCTAGGACCATAGGACTTGTCAGAGTCCTACCCACAGGTATGTAGGGAACATTTCAGAAGAGCAGCCTCATTCAGATGCATGTCCTAGATCCCATATGTGTTATCTAGAAACAAAACTGAACCTGACAGGGCAGGACGAGGCAAAAGGGTGACTGGAAGTCTCACGGCTGTTGTTGGGTCACTGGATCTGAACTTGGATTGTGTCTCCATCATGTGTACCAGTCTCACAAGATATATTACCTACACACGCCTGGTTAGATAAAGGACTGGCATAGGCCTGCATCTGCCAGTAAAATCTATGAACTTAATAATATATTTAGTTTTAGGGACCAGGATTAGATAGTTATGAGGAAACCAGAGCTGATGACTAAACTTTAAAATTATTTATTTAGTTGCTAAACACATATTGAATCAAATCCTCCATTTTTTTTTCTCTTTTTGATAAATGTGTTAAATTTACCCTCTCTATTCTGTATCTGCAAGTTCTGGTCCGTACAAAGGATGCAAAATGCATGTATTGATGGCATACTTATCAGATGGCTGCCTTTTTTTAATGTCAATTTTCTATGTTTACTGTGATTTGAACATTATTTGTAAGTTCCTAAGCCTGATCCAGAGAAGGCAATGGCAATCCATTCCAGTACTCTTGCCTAGAAAATCCCATGGGCAAAGGAGCCTGGTAGGCTGCAGTCCATGGGTCACTAGGAGTCAGACACGACTGAGAGACTTCATTTTCACTTTTCACTTTCATGCATTGGAGAAGGAAATGGCAACCCACTCCAGTATTCTTGCCTGGAGAATCCCGGGGACGGGGAAGCCTGGTGGGCTGCCGTCTATGGGGTTGCAAAGAGTCGGACACGACTGAAGTGACTTAGCAGCAGCAACAAGCCTGATCCATTAATTATGCCCTATTTCTGAGTCTCTACTGTCTAGGATGACTTGATAGATTTCTTCCTGACAGAATGAATTATGTCATGTGGTTTATTTTTTCTTACTGTGTTGAGCTGATACTGGGGAAAAATGTTAATATTTTCAAAGCTTGTACCAAGGGAAGACTGGGTATTGAAAACAAGATGAAATTCTACTGACCTTTTCCACAGTGGGTGAGGCACTTACAATAAAATGTCTAGAAAAAATTGTCTATAAATAAAGTGTTGGGATTTGTAGTTCTGATAACTTCTGACATAAATGAAAATATATTGTAATTTCAAACTTCTTTCTTATCAATATATAAGACTGACTTTATGTTTTGCTTGTCAAGCTTAAATTGAAAGGTGGTTTTGAAAGGAGAATGACTGAATAGCTGATATGTGAGGCTCAGTTCACTTCAGTTCAGGTGCTCAGTCGTGTCCGACTCTTCGAGACCCCATGAATTGCAGCACGCTAGGCCTCCCTGTCCATCACCAAATCTCGGAGTTCACTCAGACTCACGTCCATGAGTCCGTGATGCCATCCAACCATCTCATCCTCGATTGTCCCCTTCTTCTCCTGCCACCAATACCTCCCAGCATCAGAGTCTTTTCCAATGAGTCAATCTTTGCATCAGGTGGCCAAAGTACTGGAGCTTCAGC
The DNA here is from genome assembly GCF_016772045.2 of Ovis aries. Taxonomy (NCBI): domain Eukaryota; kingdom Metazoa; phylum Chordata; class Mammalia; order Artiodactyla; family Bovidae; genus Ovis; species Ovis aries. The sequence continues at coordinate 36,200,611 of NC_056061.1, read as the reverse complement.
TTTAGCATCATTCCTTCCAAGGAAATCCCAGGGTTGATCTCCTTCAGAATGGACTGGTCGGATCGCCTTGCAGTCCAAGAGACTCTCAAGAGTCTTCTCCAACACCACACTTCAAAAGCATCAATTCTTCGGCACTCAGCTTTCTTCACAGTCCAACTCTCACATCCATACATGACCACAGGAAAAACCATAGCCTTGACTAGACGGACCTTAGTCAGCAAAGTAATGTCTCTGCTTTTGAATATACTATCTAGGTTGGTCATAACTTTTCTTCCAAAGAGTAAGCGTCTTTTAATTTCATGGCTGCAGTCACCATCTGCAGTGAGTTTGGAGCCCAAAAAAGTAAAGTCTGACACTGTTTCCACTGTTTCCCCATCAATTTCCCATGAAGTGATGGGACCAGATGCCATGATCTTCATTTTCTGAATGTTGAGCTTTAAGCCAACTTTTTCACTCTCTTCTTTCACTTTCATCAAGAGGCTTTTTAGTTCCTCTTCACTTTCTGCCATAAGGGTGGTGTCATCTGCATATCTGAGGTGATTGATATTTCTCCCGGCAATCTTGATTCCAGCTTGTGTTTCTTCCAGTCCAGCGTTTCTCATGATGTACTCTGCATAGAAGTTAAATAAGCAGGGTGACAATATACAACCTTGACGTACTCCTTTTCCTATTTGGAACCAGTCTGTTGTTCCATGTCCAGTTCTAACTGTTGCTCTCTGACCGGCATACAGATTTCTCAAGAGGCAGGTCAGGTGGTCTAGTGTTCTCTTCTCTTTCAGAATTTTCCACAGTTTATTGTGATCCACACAAAGGCTTTGGCATAGTCAATAAAGCAGAAATAGATGTTTTTCTGCAACTCTCTTGCCTTTTCCATGATCCAGCGGATGTTGGCAATTTGATCTCTGGTTCCTCTGCCTTTTCTAAAACCAGCTTGAACATCAGGGAGTTCATGGTTCACGTATTGCCGAAGCCTGGCTTGGAGAATTTTGAGCATTACTTTACTAGCATGTAAGATGAGTCTTGAGAGTCCCTTGGACTGCAAGGAGATCAACCAGTCCATTCTGAAGGAGATCAACCCTGGGATTTCTTTGGAGGGAATGATGCTGAAGCTGAAACTCCAGTACTTTGGCCACCTCATGCTAAGAGTTGACTCATTGGAAAAGACTCTGATGCTGGGAGGGATTGGGGGCAGGAGGAGAAGGGGACGACCGAGGATGAGATGGCTGGATGGCATCACGGACTTGATGGACATGAGTCTGAGTGAACTCCGGGAGATGGTGATGAACAGGGAGGCCTGGCGTGCTGCGATTCATGGGGTTGCAAAGAGTGAGCGGACACGACTGAGCAGCTGAACTGAACTGAACTGAAGATGAGTGCAATTGTGTGGTAGTTTGAGCATTCTTTGGCATTGCCTTTCTTTGGGATTGGAGTGAAAACTGAGCTTTTCCAGTCCTGTGGCCACTGCTGAGTTTTCCAAATTTGCTGGCATATTGAGTGCAGCACTGTCACAGCATCATCTTTCAGGATTTGAAACAGCTCCACCAGAATTCCATCACCTCCAATAGCTTTGTTCATAGTGATGCTTTCTAAGGCCCACTTGACTTCACATTCCAAGATGTCTGGCTCTAGATGAGTGATCACATCATCATGATTATCTGGGTCGTGAAGATCTTTATTGTACAGTTCTTCTGTGTATTCTTGCTACCTCATCTTAATATCTACTGCTTCTGTTAGGTCCACATGATTTCTGTCCTTTATCAAGCCCATCTTTGCATGAAATGTTCCCTTGGTATGTCTAATTTTCTTGATGAGATCTCTAGTCTTTCCCATTCTGTTGTTTTCTGCTATTTCTTTGCATTGGTCACTGAAGAAGGCTTTCTTATCTTTTCTTGCTATTCTTTGAACTCTGCATATAGATGCTTATATCTTTCCTTTTCTCCTTGGCTTTTGCCTCTCTTCTTTTCACAGCTATTTGTATGGCCTCCCCAGACAGCCATTTTGCTTTTTTGCATTTCTTTTCCATGGGGATGGTCTTGATCCCTGTCTCCTGTACAATGTCACAAACCTCATTCTATAGTTCATCAGGCACTCTATGTATCAGATCTAGTCCCTTAAATTTATTTCTCACTTCCACTGTATAATCATAAGGGATTTGAGGTCATACCTGAATGGTCTAGCAGTTTTCCCTGCTCTCTTCAATTTGAGTCTGAATTTGGTAATAAGGAGTTCATGATCTGAGCCACAGTCAGCTCCCAGTCTTGTTTTTGTTGACTGTATAGAGCTTCTCCATCTTTGGCTGCAAAGAATATAATCAATCTGATTTTGGTGTTGACCATCTGGTGATGTCCATGTGTAGAGTCTTCTCTTGTGTTGTTGGAAGAGGGTGTTTGCTATGACCAGTGCATTTTCTTGGCAAAACTCTATTAGTCTTTGCCCTGCTTCATTCTGCATTCCAAGGCCAAATTTGCGTGTTACTCCAGGTGTTTCTTGACTTCCTACTTTTGCATTCCAGTCCCCTATAATGAAAAGGACATCTTTTTTGGGTGTTAGTTCTAAAAGTTCTTGTAGGTCTTCATAAAACCATCCAGCTTCAGTTTCTTCAGCATTACTGGTGGGAGCATAGAGTTGGATAACTGTGATATTGAGTGATTTGCCTTGGAGATGAACAGAGATCATTCTGTTGTTTTTTGGATTGCATCCAAGTACTGCATTACGGACTCTCTTGTTGACTATGATGGTTACTCCATATCTTCTGAGGGATTCCTGCCCGTAGTAGTAGATATAATGGTCATCTGAGTTAAACTCACCCATTCCAGTCCATTTTAGCTCGCTGATTTCTAGAATATTGACGTTCACCCTTGCCATCTCTTGTTTGACCACTTCCAATTTGCCTTGATTCATGGACCTGACATTCCAGGTTCCTATGCAATATTGATCTTTACAGCGTCGGATCTTGCCTCTATCACCAGTCACATCCACAACTGGGTTTTGTTTTTGCCTGGCTCCATCCCTTCATTCTTTCTGGAGTTATTTCTCCACTGATCTCCCCACTAGCATATTGGGCACCTAATGACCTGGGGAGTTCCTCTTTTGGTAACCTATCATTTTGCCTTTTCCTACTGTTCATGGGGTTCTCAAGGCAAGAATACTGAAGTGGCTTGCCATTCTCTTCTCCAGTGGACCACATTCTGTCAGACCTCTCCACCATGACCCGCCCGTCTTGGGTTGCCCCGCAGGCATGGCTTGGTTTCATTGAGTTAGACGATGCGGTGGTCCTAGTGTGATTAGATTGACTAGTTTTCTGTGAGTATGGTTTCAGTGTGTCTGCCCTCTCATGCCCTCTTGCAACACCTACCATCTTACATGGGTTTCTCTTACCTTGGGCGTGGGGTATCTCTTCATGGCTGCTCCAGCAAAGCACAGCCGCTGCTCCTTGCCTTGGCGGAGGGGTATCTCCTTACCACCGCCGTTCCTGACCTTCAACGTGGGATAGCTCCTCTAGCGTGCTGCAATTCATTTAGTCGCAAAGACTCGGACACGACTGAGCGACTGAACTGAACTGAGGCTATTAAAGCATTTTATTTTAACACCTTGCAGTTAGTTTAATTGAGTACTGTGAATATAAACTTTATTTATTCAGGATCTGTTTATTAGGAAGGAGTCTAGACGAAAGTCCCTTTTCACATTATTTGAAATGTAAGTTTTCAAGGAAGTAACATTACTATGGGAAACTTTGTTACAAATAATTTTTTCAGAAAATTTGTAGATTTGTTTTATAATTATTAATTTTTATTCAAAGGTATGTTTATTCATTCATCAGAACAGGTTAAACCCAGTGCAAATGATATATATTTAAAATAATCAAGTTAACTTTCCACAGATTTCGAAATACTTTCATCAATACTCTACATTTAATTGTCAATGTACCTCTAATTTTAATAGTGTTATATTTCCTGTGTATCATCATCAGGTTTTGAATTAAACATCTGATGCCCACTCTGTCAATTCTCTTCTTATGTTTCTGTGACTTTCAAAGTTTAAATAGGAGCTATAAAATAATTTTGATGTGCCTTTTTTATTTTTGTAAAAATAAAAGTAGCACCGGTAATTGCTCTTCAGTTGCTCTTTCCTAGCATGCTAAGGCTTCTGTACATGGGATTGGAGGTGGGAGTGGGAATATTCTTCAAACTAAATTGTGGAAATTCTAGAGTTTTCTAGGTGCCTGGTCAGCATTAGTCAGGGGAATGTGCATCATTTCAATTCTGTAAGTTCAGCAATAAAATATCTACTGATAAGACGGAGGAAATATGCACATAAATACGCAATGGATATAGTCCTTCATTTAAGTCTATATTCCTTACTGGAGTCATATGTGCCAACTACAATCTAGGAGAGCGTGGGAGGTTAACCTCTTCTTCATGTCCAGTTAGGTAATCTTCTGAAAACTGTTTCATTTGGGAAACAGGGTCAACTTAAATCAATTAAGTTCATAGGAATAAGGTCTACTTCAAATGACTAACAAAACAGATCAAATAGTTCAAGGTGTTATGTCCAAGACCTGAGAATTTTCTTGAAAATAAAATCTTAAAAACCAAAATCTATACAAGAAAGATATAACCAATGTGCACTGCATGAATCAGCTGTTATAGTAATGTACATTAGATGGACATTTAACAAAAATATAATATGTGTATTGGGAGAATGGGGAGGGGATGTATGTGTGTGTGAGTGTGTGGTTTATGTTTTGTGTGTGCATTTTCTGTGGATATTATCCTGATTTTTCATCATAAAATATCGATATTATCAATAACTTAAAAATTAATAAATAGTAGTTTCAGATTACCACTTAGAAATATATATGCATTGCTGTGATTATAATTGTTGACTTGAACCAGATTTGCTGAGGTTAGGATCCTGACTCCATGACTTACTGGCTATGTGACCTTGGGCCAGAGTTACTTGACCTTTCTCTGCCTCAATTTCCTAGCTAGAAAGTAGGAATACCTGCCTTATAGTTTACTACGAGGACTCAATGAGTTAGTGTAGGAAAATACTTAGAAAGCTCTTGGTATGTTTTAAGCATCATGAAAGCAATTGTTCACTAAAATAAACAATATATTCCTAAATTACAGAATAATAAGCTAAGAGAGTTGACAGAGGTTTCTTTTTTTTTATTGGAAATTTTAAGAGGGGGATATATTGAGTTGGGATACTGAAAATTTTTATTATAAGGCTTGTAGTACTATTAGACTTTTAAAGCTTTATGAATGGTACTTGGCTAAAAATGAAAAGGGGGACAATTAAAAATTGTACTTTAAAATAAATATTTATATTGAAATTCATTAAATCATCATAAGCTTGTGAGGAGAAGCTTAATTTTTTATTTGTAATTTTTTTGACAGACCATCATGGTAGGTTGTTGGCTCAGTAAATACTGGTTGAATGTTTAATAAACAGTCCAGTTGGCTTGTCTTCCTTGTGGAAGGAAGACCTTCCTTTCCCCCAAGTGGTGCAACCATTTTGAAGCTATGGACTGTAACCACTTAAAATAGATGATACAACTATCTCAATTCTACATACAGCGATGTGTTGAACAAGTCCTCATAATCAACAGCCACATTGGAGTGGATCTTGAAACTGGTGTTACTTCTAAAAAATAGACTGAACTGGGAAAAGTTTGGAGGTTGATGCTATAAAGACTTCACAGCGTATGGGTGGCAAGCTGAAGAGGAAAGGCACACCAAAAACCAGATAGATACAGCACGTCTACATGATTACACAAAGGGACTTCCGGAGGGCACCGGCACTTAGCAGTGAAAGCCTAGGTGACGTCTGTACTGATGACTAGGGGTCACTTGAACACAGGAAAGTAAGGTGGCCTATTTTCAGAAAATAGGAAGTCAATTGCAAGGATATTTTCTTGCAGGCAGGAAGAGACCCTATCCATTCAGCTCCCTCATGTGCTTTATACAGGTTTTGGGTAGTAGCATGCTGGATGCTACCAGGCAGGATCTGGGACTTTGATTTATTAAGCAGAAGTGGCTAGAACTTAGGGATCAAGGCACAGAAGGTTGAGGAGTCTACTTTCAGAGATTCCAAAGTTTAGAATTAAGAAATACTATTAAGTTAACTCTATGAATGTGCTTATTTTTGTCCAACATTTTGTTATGAAAAATTTCAAATATATTGTAAAATCTTAAGAATTTTTAAGGGAATATAGTATTCAGTTGTTATTTAGCTATGAAAAAGCGATTTCAAAAAAAAAAAAAGCGATTTCATTTTGCTTACCTAGTACACCTTGACCCAGTGAGCTTAGGCTGGGTGCTTAATTGATTTGTTCTTTGGCCTCCCAAACCCCACAAATCCAAGTATCATGGCCAGTACCGATGAGTATGACTGATTATGTGAAGTACAGAGAATGATTGTAGATAAGATACTGATGCACAGAACAAAAAATCTATCCAAGTATATTTCATCTCATGTCACATAGACCCAGGTAATAATACTTTATAAAGAATAAAATATAAACCAACAAAAAACTTGATTCTTTGAAAAGGAAAATACATTTGCTTATTCAGAAGTTCTGATGCTTTTAAGAGGGAAGCCTTTAGTAGATCATTATTTTGACTTTCTTCATATTTGCATAGATCATATTTTCTCATTATTTTCATTTTGTGAAAACAGGATTCCTGAAGGAAGCAGTAGACAGGCTAACAATGAAATGGTAACTGATGTGAATGTAAAATAATCTCTTATGATTTTCCCATGCTGGTAGATAAAGATCAGGTTGGAGATTTTCAGCCCAGAAAAGAAGCCTTTTGTGTATCTCCCTAGTCTATTAATCTTCCACATTAGTCAGTATTCTTTAAATCAATTGAATCACTTTTTTATGCCTGCCTAGCAATGGCTTCTTGGAAACTATAATAATAATTGAACTAGGACAGACATCTTGATTCAGAAAAAAAACAAAGAATAAATCTCCCAGCTCTGGGCCATGCTGATGATTTCTGTGAAATGGATTTGGGTTTAACACAGTTAAGTCCTTTTTACCCTGGAATATTATTAGGTGATTTAAAATAATTATAGCAACATTTATGAGAAACTGTTGGCATTTAAGCTTATGAAATTGCTTTTTAAATGTGCATAGAATGTAATGCCTTTGTTCCTCAAGCTACAAGCATTGAACCAAAACTAATGACTGTAAGCTACTCAGCGCCACACCTCCACACCTGACAAATTGTGATTTGCTGCATAACTTAGTGGTTGGGTAAACTTGCTGTAACTGGAACACACACACACCCACACCCACACATACCGTGTACTAAATTCTCTCACTGGATCTTTTCTTTCAGTGTGTTCTGGAATCAGTCATCTGCCACCTCTTTAACCAACAATGTTTTTAGCTAGAAAAATACAAATTTGGATGACATTATTACATGTTTTAAAATATTTTCAACTATTATCTTTAATAGAGAATCATGCTTTTAAAATGCTATGATTTTCAGCTATACTAGTCAATTCTTCTTTTATCTTTGGTGCCATTTGGTTTTTCAGCAGATGGCTATAAGGGCAGATGGCCAATTAACTAAATATAGAACTATAGAACAGTTGTGCACTTAAAATAGTCACTCTCCTTTACTGATATGTGAAGGCTTCCTCAGTGGCTCAGCGGTAAAGATTGTCTGCAGTGTAGGAGACATGGATTGGCTCCCTGGGTCAGGAAGATCCCCTGGAGGAAGGAATGGCAACCTACTTGAATATTCTTGCTGGGAAATCCCGTGGACAGAGGAGCCTGGTGGGCTGCTGTCTGAGGGGTCACAAAGAATCAGACTCGACAGTGACTGAGCATGCATGCACTGATATGTGAAAAATGTTGGCTTTTTTGGGTCTAGTAAGGGTTTGGGGATGTTAGAAGGAAAGTTCTAGAGTGATGATGAGGGGCTAAGGGTATATACAGATGACAACTTCTCAACTAGATGAATATGTCCGATGTGACATAGAGAGATGAAGTTATGTAGAAAGATACAACATCAGTGCCAGTTATTGATAAAGTTTTTTCTTTGACTGATCACTATAGATGTTATAAGCATTTCATAGTTACTGTGCTGTATATGGGCAATTAAGTTCACCTATGAGATCTTTAAGGATCATTCCAGCATATCCATTTCTGGAGTTACGTATGGAGAGGCATATGAAATTAAGGGATTTATTATATTCACAGGTTCTAGAAGAGGGAGGCCCCCATGCACAGGGGCCACATGGGGAGAGGTCAAGGGAGCAGGCTTAGCCAGGGAGATGGGGAATTGGGAGAGACTGAGAACTCAGGGGCAAGTGCCTTTATTGTGGGTGGAGATGGAGCACACAGATAGAAAGGCATGAGGAGATTTCATGGGTCTGTTTGAATGTCAGAAGTCACAGTCAGGAGATGGAAGGAAGGGGAACATGGGGCAGAACCAGCCTACCATACTAGTTCACTTGGTCCCCTACATGAGCTGCTCACAGCCTGAAGCAGCAGAAAAATGTGAAGTTTTTAAAATTTATTACAGTCACATAGTATTATTTACAATGATTTATATAATTTATCCAAGCTCCTAAATGTGTAAGTACTGTTGTAGACAACATAGCTTTTCTTTTTAAGAATAAACTAATTTTCAAGACGAGAAATGCCTTTATTTCCCCCTGCAACATCAAGGAATCATATATAAATCTTTCAGATCATTAAAACACCTAAAGCTACTTCATTTTAACATTATTCATGAAACTTTTTCCTAAAAAGATACATGGTAGCAAAATAATGGCCCCTCGAAACTGTGCACATTCTAATCCCTGGAAGCATAAGGAGTATGTTATGGTTGCCAATGGAATTAAGGTTGACTTTAGGATAAAGAGATTAGTCTGAATTATCCAGGTGGGCTCAGTATAATCATAAGAGGAAGCAGGAGTCAGAGGAGTTGGGTCAGGAGTTGGTCAGCACTATGGCCCTGGGTGGCTTTGGTGATGGAAGGGGGCTTCAAGCCAAGGAAGAAAATGGATTCTCCCCAAGGGTCTCCAGAAAGAACACAGCTCTGCTACCTGGATTTTAAGCTGGTGAGACTCATTTTGAATTCTGACTTCTGGAAAGGTAAGAAAATTCATTTGTGTTGATTTAAATTGCCAAGTTGGTGGTAATCTGTTACAGCCGCAGTATGGAAACTAACAGAATGTAATATACTTCATTTTTTTTTTTTTTTAACTAAGATTATTAACTTTGGATCCTCTTCAGAGCTCTGATGGTGGTGGTGGCTTAGTTGCTAAGTCATGTCTGATCTTGCGACCATATGGACTGTAACCTGCCTGGCTCCTCTGTCCGTGGGAATCTCCAGGCAACAATACTGGAGTGGGTTGCCATTTCTTTCTCCAGGGGATCTTCCTGACCCAGGAATCAAACCCTTGTCTCCTGTGGCTTTTGCACTGCAGGCGAATTCTTACCATTGAGCCACTAGGAAAGCCCATCAGTGCTCTGAAGGATGCTACCATTCTGATGTTGAAGTTGTTTTCTTTTCCTCCCAGACTCTTGGCAGCCATCCTTGTTTCCGTTAGTGTGCTGCTCCTAATACCTGCCAATAACATTGCGGCTCAGACAGTGAAGAATGTGCCTGCGATTCAGGAGACCTGGGTTCAATCCCTGGGTCAGGAAGATCCCCTGGAGAAGGGAATGGCAACCCAGCCCAGTAATCTTGCCTGGAGAATCCCATGGACGAAAGGGCCTGGTGGGCTATAGTCCATGGGGTCGCAAAGAGTCAGACATGACTGAGTGACTAGCACTTTCCTAATACCTGCACTCTTGACTACTGGGCAGTCTGGGGGCATGGTGGTTCAGGCCAGATATTCTGACAGGTCTTCACTCTGCCACTTGAGATCTTGGGAGACCTTGGGGAAGTGTCTTTACCTCAGGCACACCTCAGTTTAAAAGGCAGACAAGAACTAGCTTGTGGGAATGAGGTAGATGATGTCTGCTGACAAGGCACAGGTAAGGACCTAGTAATCTCATGGCTGGTTATGATGAAGCTACAACCAAACCCAGAGGCCTTTTCTGCCTCCTTCACCTTGGGGGTGGGCACCTGGGTCTATGTGAATGACCCAGGGATTGAACCTGTGGCTCTGGCATCTCCTGCATTGGCAGGCATATTCTTTACCACTGCCCTACCTGGGAAGCCCATGCTATATACACTTTATTCCTAACCTTATCCTTCCCACTGAATTTTTCTGAAGTAGAATTTTCCAATTTTTCCCAGTCACTACAGTAAATAAATGCAATATTTATTTGAGTATCAAAAGGACAAACATGCTTATTTTGCACTTTTTTCCAACACAGGTATGCCTACCTTTGTGTAGGGATAAAGTGGACTCTGTGATAAATCAGAAAACTATTTCTTTGGACTTAAAATAAGCTTCAATTTGTTTAAATTTATAAACTTTTAATTTTTAATGTGCTGTGACTCATTAATTATTCTATTCATTTAAAGATGGCTCTCTAACTGGCAAGAGAGTATATATCAGAAATAGCTAATCCTTGCCATTCACTCCTCAAAATTCCTGTGCATTTTCACAGAATACAGACTCTTTATGAGCATGTAGCATCTTTTTACACTTGCCCAATGTTTATAATAATCATTTTTCTTTCCCTTTCTGGTGTCTGTAGGTCTCTTTAAATTTGGCTTTCAAAATAGTTTTTCTATCCTTCTCTACTTTGCCTGCAGTTTGTCTTTCTTTGTCATTTAAATTTTGCTGTCTATATCTGAGAAGGAAATATTTCACAGATAGAACTCCAAATTACGAGTTGTCATGATAGTCAAAGCTTAAGGCCATGAAGATTAAAAGAGTAGGGTATGAAAGGTAAGAATTTTGTAAAAAATTATTTCTGTTTACATACACATATGCATGTACACATATATCTGTATACATACATCCTTGTGATTTTTACTGTATAAAATTAAAAATGGCTTGCAAAATTGTTTCATAATCGATTTTTTGCCTCATGACCCCAGAATGCAATGTGAGACTTTGTAGATTTCAAAAGGACTATTTTGGACACTCATGAGAGATTCGGAAAAGAACTCGGAAGGCCATTAATTTTAGCTCTGACCGTGCAGCTATGCTATGTATTAATCTTCTCTGTCATTTTTCTTATCAAACTTATGATATCACAGACTCTAAGATAGATTTTTAAAAATCTTTCTCTCACTCTATGTGCCAGGCAGGTGGCTGATTCTTGATCTCAAAATATATGTCATTTTCTATGATGAGTAACTACTGACTTTTTTTTTCTTTTTGAGATGTAATTGGAGATTTAATACCTTCTTCCACAAAAGAGTTTCTCAATATAGCATTTACTTTTATCTACTATAGAAAGCTAGGCTGAAATCCAGGGGAAATAACAGTTTTCTCTCTACTGAACTGTAAATTTTATTGGTTCTATGAAATTCAAAATTCTTGTCTTAGTTCTTAACAATATTGTTAGTATCCATGATTTAGACAACGCCCCCCCCCACTTCTCTGTTCAAGAACCCTACAGACATAGATGGTATGAATTATATCTTCCATGGACTTTATATTGAAACATTTGTTAATAAGAATATGATTATTTCCATTTTAGTTATCAGATCATTTAAAATTGATGCTGTTGAAAATTCCAGGTAGTTTGCTTTTGATTGACACTCCCTGAGGTGTCAGGGATCTTAGGAGTTATATTTCTTTTCTTTTTAATTTAATTTTGAAATGAAGATTAATTTATTTAATTGGAGACTAATTACTTTACAATATTGTAGTGGTTTTTGCCATACACCGACATGAATCAGCCATGGGCACACACGTGTTCCCCATCCAGAACCCCCCCCTCCCACCTCCTCCCCATCCCATCCCCCAAAGTCATTCCAGTGTACCAGCCCTGAGTTCCCTGTCTCATGCATTGAACCTGGACTGGCGATCCGCTTCACATATGATAATACACACGTTTCGACACTATCCTCTCAAATCATCCCACCCTCACCTTCTCCTACAGAGTCCAAAAGACTGTTCTTTACATCTGTGTCTCTTGTTGTCTCACTTATAGGGTCATCATTAGCATCTTTCTATATTCCATATATATGTGTTAGTATACTGTATTGGTGTTTTTCTTTCTGACTTACTTCACTCTGCATAATAGGCTCCAGTTTCATCCACCTCCTTAGAACAGATTCAAATGCATTCTTTTTAATGGCTGAGTAATATTCCACTGTGCATATATATGTACCACAGCTTTCTTATCCATTTGTCTGCCAATGGGCACCTAGGTAGCTTCCATCTCCTGGCTATTGTAAACAGTGCTATGATGAACATTGAGGTACACGTGTCTGTTTCAATTCTGGTTTCCTAGGTGTGTATGCCCGGCAGGGGGATTGCTGGGTTGTATGGCAGTACTATGGAGAACAGTGTGTAAATTCCTTAAAAAACTGGAAATAGGAGTTAGATTTCTTTAGAGGACAGCATAGTTACCCTATATCGCCCAAGGCATTCTCTGTCAACTTATTTTAAGACTTGTAAAGATGTGCTCACTCATGTTTCAAAGGGACAGATGGTTGAATTGTTCTTTCCTTAGTAGTATTATTTACAGATCTTATTAAATAGCAATCATCTGCAGTAGGGCTTTAAAAAGCATTTTTATGCAGTTATGTTCTAGATAATGCAAAAAAGTTATTAAACATTGTCTTCTAGGATCTTAGTGATATTATCATTTTAGGGTGTCTCTTAGAGATTAATTCTTCTCTAATAAGGGGAGAATCTTGTAAGTGAAATCTGAGGTTCCTTTAAAATTCTGTATAGCCTATATTTTTTCCAGGGATGTTCTAAATTATGTTGTGGGTAGGCTACAGGCCTGTTCATAGGTTTCTTAGATATTGGAATCTACATAAAGTCCTCTCTATATGGGTCTCTTGAATAATTTCATCTCTGGAATTCCTTTTCTGGAAGGAAATGAGCTTGTGGAAGTTTTTAGTTATTACCTTTACATATATAATTCCTGTCTCTATAGCCTTTGTTTTCTTATCCCTATTTAGTCTCCTGTTGGTGCCTTTATATTCCTCTCCTCCTTAGCCACTCATATTTTTTTTCCTCAGGCGCTAGTTGGGTGGATGCCAAAGAGATTATAATGACACTTCTATGGGTTGTTTTCATCAGTGCTACTCTTCATTTGGTGGTTCAGTCACTTAGTCGTGTCCAGCTCTTGCGATCCCATGGACGGTAGCCCACCAGGGTCCTCTGTCCATGGGATTCTCCAGGCAAGAATACTGGAGTGGGTTGCCATTTCCTTCTCCAGGGGATCTTCCTGACCCAGGAATTGAACCCAGGTCTCCTGTATTGCAGGCGGATTCTTTACTGACTGAGCTATGAGGGAAACTCTTCATTTAGAGAAAAGAAAAGGAAAACCAGTATTTCTAGTGGGTAGACTAAAACAGTCATCTGAGCTAGAGCAGGCTCAGACCCACTGAAACAAGTAGTTATGAACTAACACAATCTTAGAATATTTGCACTAGAAGGGCTTTGAATAATTTTTTCTAATAATATACTGTAAAAATTATGTATAGAGATTCAGGCCTTGCCTAAGATGACACAATGAGTTAGTTGCAGAGATAGACTGTACACCTAGATCTTCAGACTCCCATCACAAAGTTATATGAATTTGTAAATTACTTTCTATTTATAATTGGCTGTCTAAAATGTTTCCACATCCATTGTTTCAATCCCAGTCAGTGATATACATGTTAATAAGGAAAATTGGATATTTAAATCTCAAACCTACTTTTGGACCAGTTAACTCTAGCTAAGCACGTGTAGTCCTGTGTATTGCAAAGTGGACCAGTTTGTGCTATCATGCTCCTTTCTGCCCATGTTGATTCCAGCCACTTGTATAAGCGAAGGAAATGGATGGACCATGGGAACTGTTCCTTAAAGCTACACGTATTTCTTCCATGTATTATAAAGGAGATAGTCAAGGAGAAAAGAAGTTAATTTCTCTAATCAGGAAAGTAATTTATCTAACCAGGAAATTATTTACGTAACTAATTGGATAAACATTTAGACTTCTAATGTCAAGAATATACCTTAGAACTCAACCAACAACTTACTGTGTGTATTAGTTTTCATTGCTGTACAATGAATTACATATTTAATAGCTTAAGAAGGTATACATTATTATTTTACAGTTTCTGTAAGTTAGGAGTCAAGGTATGAACTGGCTCTGTTTAGCATCTCATGCAATTAAAATCAAAATATCAGCTGTGCCTGTAATTTCGTCTGTGTTTTGGAGTCCTCTTCCAAGCTCATTCAGGTTGCTGGCAGAATGCAATGACTTGCAGCCATAGGACTGAAGAGCTCCGTGCCCAGACTGTATGTTCAAATGCAATTCACATATGACTATTTGTTTCTCCAAGGCCAGCTGGAGAATTCTCTTGACTTCTCCTGTCTCAGATCTCTAGACACTTTTTAAAAATAACAGCCTTGTTGGATTAGGTGAACCTCACCTAGGATAATCTCCCTTTTACTGAATTTAACCTGATTAGGGACCTTAATTACTTGTGCAAAATCCTTTCACCTTTTCCATATATAACCCAACCTAGTTATAGGTGTGATATCCTATCAGGTTTGCAGGTCCTGCTCCCTCAAAGGGAGTCTTGGGGATCATCATAGAATTCTCCTTCCCCACTGGTAATAGGAGAGTCCTTTCGTATTAAAATATTGAAAACAGCAAACTTATCACATGAAGGAAAAATTATCTCTCTATCTGGTAAGCTTTTTTCCTCTTTAATTTTTAAATGATGTGTTTTTCTTATAGGAGATTAAGATAAAACCCTAATTCAGAAATGGAAAAAACAGTCCTGCAGGCAAATTTAGTGACCTGGGCTCCATCTTCCAAGACCAGCTCTTTTGGAGTATTAGTATGGCTTGGGGATGGTTGTTTCCAACTCCAGTTTAATACATAATAGATTATATTCCAGGTTAAACAAATGACTCCTAAATTGCACTGTTTGAGCCCACCAAGCATCTCAGGCAGGTATGGGATTTGATTCTAAACATGATTTCGTCCCTTCTACCATCTTGGTGGGGCTTCTCCTTTGCCCTTGGATGTGGGGTATCTTTTTTTGGTGGGATCCAACATTCTCCTGTCAATGGTTGTTCAGCAGCGAGTTGTAATTTAGGAGTTCTCGAGGGGAAGATGAGCACACGTCCCTCTACTCCACCAGATGGAGAAGCTCTATAGAGTCAGCAAAAACAAGACCAGGAGCTGACTGTGGCTCAGATCATGAACTCCTTATTGCCAGATTCAGAATTAAATTGAAGAAAGCAGGGAAAACCACTAGACCATTCATGTATGACCTAAATCAAATCCCTTATAGTATACAGATGAAGTGACAAACAGATTCAATGGATTAGATCTGATGGACAGAGTGCCTGAAGAACTATGGATGGAGGTTTGTGACATTGTACAGGAGGCAGAGATTAAGATCACCCCCAAGAAACAGAAATGCAAAAAGGCAAAACGGTTGTCTGAAGAGGCCTTACAAATAGCTGTGAAAAGAGAAAAGGAAAGATATACCCATTTGAATGCAGAGTTCCAAAAAATAGCAAGGAGAGATAAGAAAGCCTTTCTTAGTGATCATACAAAGAAATAGAGGAAAACAATAGAATGGGGAAGACTTGAGGTCTCTTCAAGAAAATTAGAATACCAAGGGAACATTTCATGCAAAGATGTGCTCAAAAGGACAGAAACGTAATGGACCTAACAGAAGCAGAAGATATTAAGAAGAGGTGCCAAGAATACACAGAAGAACTATACAAAAAAGATCTTCATGATCCAGATAACCATGATGATGTGATCACTCACCTAGAGCCAGACATCCTGGAATGTGAAGTCAAGTGGGCCTTAGGTAACATCACTATGAACAAGGCTAGCAGAGGTGATGGAATTCCAGTCGAACTATTTAAAATACTAAAAGATGATGCTGTGAAAATGCTGCACTCCATATACCGCCAAATTTGGAAAACTCAGCAGTAGCCACAGGACTGGAATATGTCCGTTTTCATTCCAATCCCAAAGAAAGGCAATGCCAAAGAATGTTCAAACTACCACACAATTGCATTCATCCCACATACTAGCAAAGTAATGCTCAAAATTTGCCAAGGCAAGCTTCACCAGTAATGTGAACTGAGAACTTCCAGATGTTCCAGCTGGATTTA
Organism: Ovis aries; assembly: GCF_016772045.2. Classification (NCBI taxonomy): domain Eukaryota; kingdom Metazoa; phylum Chordata; class Mammalia; order Artiodactyla; family Bovidae; genus Ovis; species Ovis aries. Next base: position 36,184,360 of record NC_056061.1, on the reverse strand, counting down.
GAAAAGGCAGAGGAACCAGAGATCAAATTGCCAACATCTGCTGGATGATAGAAAAAGCAAGAGAGTTCCAGAAAAAATCTCAGTTCAGTCAGTTCAGTTCAGTCGCTCAGTCGTGTCCGACTCTTTGCGAGCAACCCCATGAGTCACAGCACGCCAGGCCTCCCTCTCCATCACCAACTCCCGGAGGTTACCCGAACTCATGTCCATTGAGTCGGTGATGCCATCCAACCATCTCATCTTCTTGTCATCCCCTTCTCCTCCTGCCCTCAGTCTTTCCCAGTATCAGGGTCTTTTCAAATGAGTCAGCTCTTTGCATCAGGTGGCCAAAGTATTGGAGTTTCAGCTTCAACATCAGTCCTTCCAATGAACACCTAGGACTGATCTCCTTTAGGATGGACTGGTTGGATCTCCTCGCAATCCAAGGGACTCTCAAGAGTCTTCTGCAACACCACAGTTCAAAAGCATCAATTCTTCGGCACTCAGTTTTCTTCACAGTCCAACTCCCACATCCATAGATGACTACTGGAAAAAACGTAGCCTTGACTAGCTGGACCTTTGTTGTCAAAGTAATATCTCTGCTGTTTAACATGCTGTCTAGTTTGGACATAACTTTCCTTCCAAGGAGTAAATGCCTTTTAATTTCATGGCTGCAGTCACCATCTGCAGTGATTTTGGAGCCCAACAAACTAAAGTCAGCCACTGTTCCCTCATCTATTTGCCATGAAGTGATGGGACCTGATGCTATGATCTTAATTTTCTGAATGTTGAGCTTTAAGCCAACTTCTTCACTTTCCTCTTTCACTTTCATCAAGAAGCTTTTAGTTCCTCTTCACTTTCTGCCATAAGGGTGGTATCATCTGCATATCTGATGTTATTGATATTTCTCCTGACAATCTTGATTCCAGCTTGTGCTTCTTCCAGACCAGCATTTCTCATGATGTACTCTGCATAGTTAAATAAGCAGGGTGACAATATACAGCCTTGAACGTACTCCTTTTCCTATTTGGAACCAGTCTGTTGTTCCATGTCCAGTTCTAACTGCTGCTTCCCAACCTGCATACAGATTTCTCAAGAGGCAGGTTAGGTGGTCTTGTATTCCCATCTCTTTCAGAATTTTCCACAGTTTATTGTGATCCACACAGTCAAAGGCTTTGACATAGTCAATAAAGCAGAGGTAGATGTTTTTCTGGAACTCTCTTGCTTTTTTGATGATCCAGTGGATATTGACAATTTGATCTCTGGTATCTCTTCCTTTTCTAAATCCAGCTTGAACATCTGGAAGTTCACGGTTCACGTATTGCTGAAGCCTGGCTGGAGTATTTTGAGCATTACTTTACTAGCGTGTGAGATGAGTGCAATTGTATGGTAGTTTGAGCATTCTTTGGCATTGCCTTTCTTTGGGATTGGAATGAAAACTGACCATTTCCAGAGTGTGACCACTGCTGAGTTTTCCAAATTTGCTGACATATTGAGTACAGCACTTTCACAGCATCATCTTTTAGGATAATTCTGCTTTGTTGACTATGCCAAAGCCTTGAATGTGTGGATTACAATAAACTGTGGGAAATTCTTAAAAAGACAGGAATACCAGAGTACCTGGCCTGCCTCCTGAGAAATCTGTATGCAGGTCAGGAAGAAACAGTTAGGACTGGACATGAAACAACAGACTGGTTCCAAATAGGAATGACAATTAAATAACCAGGATGACAATTAAATAACCCAGATGACAATATACAGCCTTGTTGATGAAAGTGAAAGAGGAGAGGGAAAAAGTTGGCTTAAAGCTCAACATTCAGAAAATGAAGATCATGGCATCTGGTCCCATCACTTCATGGGAAATAGATGGGGAAACAGTGGAAACAGTGTCAGACTTTACTTTTTTGGGCTCCAAAATCACTGCAGATGGTGACTGCAGCCATGAAATTAAAAAACGCTTACTCCTTGGAAGAAAAGTTATGACCAACCTAGAGAGCATATTCAAAAGCAGAGACATTACTTTGCTGACTAAGATCCATTTAGTCAAGGCTATGGTTTTTCCAGCAGTCATGTATGGATGTGAGAGTTGGACTGTGAAGAAGGCTGAGTGCCGAAGAATTGATGCTTTTGAAGTGTGGTGTTGGAGAAGACTCTTGAGAGTCCCTTGGACTGCAAGGAGATCCAACCAGTCCATTCTGAAGGAGATCAGCCCTGGGATTTCTTTGGAAGGAATGAAGCTAAAGCTGAAACTCCAGTACTTTGGCCACCTCATGAGAAGAGTTGACTCACTGGAAAAGACTCTGATGCTGGGAGGGATTGGGGGCAGGAGGAGAAGGGGACAACAGAGGATGAGATGGCTGGATGGCATCACTGACTCGATGGACGTGAGTCTGAGTGAACTCGGGAGTTGGTGATGGACAGGGAGGCCTGGCGTGCTGCGATTCATGGGATCGCAGAGTCAGACATGACTGAACGACTGAACTGAACTGACTGAAAAGAATTGTCCTCGTGATTTCTAGGTAAATTTTTTACCTCACATATTCTGGAAGAATAAAGCAGATTTAAGAACTAGTACTGAACTGAACTGATGCAGATGACACCACCCTTATGGCAGAAAGTGAAGAACTGAAGAGTCTCTTGATGAAAGTGAAAGAGGAGAGTGAAAAAGTTAGTTTACAACTCAACATTCAGAAAACTAAGATTAGGCATGTGGTCCCATCACTTCATGGCAAATGATAGGGAACAATAGAAACAGTGTCAGACTTTATTTTTGGGGGCTCCAAAACCACCGCAGATGATGACTGCATCTATGAAATTAAAAGATGCTTGCTCCTTGATAGAAAAGCTGTGACCAACCTAGACAGCATATTGAAAAACAGAGACATTACTTTGTCAAAAAAGGTCCATCTACTCAAAGCTATGACTTTTCCAGTAGTCATGTATGGATGTGAGAGTTGGACTATAAAGAAAGCTGAGTGTCAAAGAATTGATGCTTTTGAACTGTGGTGTTGGAGAAGACTAATGAGAGTCCCTTGGACTGCAAGGAGATCCAACCAGCCCATCCTAAAGTAAATCAGTCCTGAATACTCATTGGAAGAATGGATGCTAAAGCTGAAACTCCAATAATTTGGCCACCTGATGCAAAGAACTGACTCTTTGGAAGAGACCCTGATGCTGGGAAAGATTGAAGGCGGGAGGAGAAGGGAATGACAGAGGATGAGATGGTTGGATGGTATCACTGACTCGATGAACATGAATTTGAGTAAGCTCCATAATTTATTGATGGACAGGGAAGGCTGGTGTGCTGCAGTCCATTGGGGTCACAAAGAGTCGGGCATGACTGAGTGGCTGAACTGAACTCAAATTGCATTGGTAATGGAAAATCTATTTCATCTTGAAAAACAGAAATGGTAATAGAATATATATAAAAGAAATAGATTTTAGGGTTTTTCCTCCCAAACACCATTTAGTGATTTTGAACATTAATCCTGTTATAGGCTTATATCTATATATCCTGGTCAATTTTCCTCTGAGAGTAGAAAGAAGTTTTTTTCTCCTCTTTTGATATCTCTTTATAATACTACTACTAATGCTTTGCCATAAAATTAGTATATAGCTTCTTGTATGGGTGTATCTTACATTAGGTTCTAGTTTAAGAAATATCTCCCTACATTTGGTTCCTAAGCTGTTAAGATCTAATTTTCAGCTCTATAGAACAACTGGCTAATAGTAAAAAAAAAAAATGAATTATTTATCAGTAAGTGCCTTCCTCAAATGCCCACACTTCAGAGTCTATATGCTGAAGCAAAGTGTTTATATTTATGAAAAGTGCTGTGTAAACAATGTAAGTATAGAAAAAATATCAATGTCAACTGTAGGTTTACAATTTGCTTCTATTTGATCTGAATAAACTTTGGAGAGTGTACATTCCATAAACCTTGCTTTAAAATAGTTTTTTTTTTTTTTTTAGTCTGTTATTCAAAGTTCTCATTGAAGAGACAAGTTTTAAGGATTGGTTGAATAGTTTACCCCTTAGGGTGGAGGTGAATGGGGTTATGTGAGGTCAGTTTCAAAAGGCAGTCAGTCAGCTCCTTCTCTCTCCATTCATCTGATGACACACAGATTTGTAGCTACCGAGCCAGAGGGTCAGAAGATGTCTCACCGTCTCTGTGAATACTCTGGTCATATTGGTCCATCATCTGCCCATCATTCAAACTTTTCCAGCTCAGGCTTTCCACCTGACTCATCAGAAGGGACTCAGCAGCAAACTGCCAACCTCACTAAGATGCTAACAACATTATTTCCACTCTCGAAACCTTTGAACTTGTTTCATTTGGGGGATTGGTCCAAGTCCGTCTCACAACCAAATGGGAAGGGCCATTCACATTCCATTTACTCAGTACAGCAGACTGACCTTCACTATGGATCTTATATGTAAAAAAAAAACTTTAATGAGAGCCCAGGGAGGCACAGGATGGCTCGAAGGCCATCTCTAGTAATAGCTTGGCTTTTTAAGGTCATTTCTTGCTCATATGGGTTATAAGATTTTAGCTTTCTTTTAATATATGTTCTGATACTTGGAAGAGATACTGAAAAAAATCTCCTTCCCTTTTAGGAGTAAGACATTTTCAGTGGTTAAAAATGTGTATTTCTGAGCTTTAAGGCTATATGATACTTATTAATTATAATACTTAGGATCTCATTTATTTAACAATAATTTATTAACAATTTATTGTTTATTGTTAAATAAACAATAATTTATTTAACAATGTTTCTTACCAGTAAATTTCAGTTGAATTTCACTTTACTGTTCTCATTCTTATTCTAATAGTTTTAGAATAGAAATTGAAGGAGGAAGATCTAAGTTTAATGTGCTCTTCCCTCTAAAACAGAAATATATTTTAAAATAAAGATTTGGATATTGCCAAATTGTTTTCCAGAAAGTTGGCAATAATTTAGACTTTATCCACAGGTGCAAAATATCTATTTCCCTGAATCTTAGCCATTTTTAAAGTTTTCACCAATTTCATAGGTAGCATGTATACACTGCTATATTTAAAATGGATAACCAGCAAAGACCTACTGTACAGTACATGGAATTCTGCTCAATGCTATGTGACAACCTGGATGGGAGGGGAGTTTAGGGGAGAATGGATACATGTGTATGTATGACTGAGTCCCTTCACTGTTCACTTGAAACTATCACAGCGTTGTTAATTGGCTATGCATGTTCAGTTGCTCAGTCATGTCTGACTCTTTGCGACCCCATGGACTGCTGCCCACCATGCTCCTCTGTCCGTGGATTTCCCAGGCAAGAATGCTGGAGTGGATTGCCACTTTCTTCTCCAGGGAATATTCCCGATTCAGAGACTCAGCCTGCATCTGTGCACATATCCTGCTTTGCAAGTGGATTTGTTATCACTGAGCCACCAGAGAAATCCAATCAGCTATACCCCAATACAAATAAAAAGTTTAAAGTAAAAAAATTTTCATAGGCAACAACTGAGAATAGCATCACAAAGGCTCAAAGGTTTGATACAAAAAGCACGTTAGAATGTTGAGGTGCAGTTGAAGCAGAAGGAGTGTGTGGAGGTGGTGAGAAATGAGATCAGATATGGGAAGAAACCAGATGGTTCTGGGCGATGTGAGGTGTGTGCGCACATATGACGTTGAACCAAGGTTTGGGACTTTATCCTGAGGGAATAAGAACCATCGAAGGGTTTGAAGTAGAGTTGTGTAGTCAGATATCATTTTAAGGGTCATTTTGGCAGCTGTGAGCAAGATGTATTGGAGGGGTTTCCAGAGTGGAAGCAGAATTTTTAGGAATTATTACTATATTCCAGATGGAAGATAACCCACCCACACACACACACGTACACACATACACATACACAGACATCCACACACACAACCAGCAAGGTTTAAAGAAAATCAGAATGGTAGCTGAAGAAATATTTATTTCTGGTTCTGCCACTAAATTATTTTGTTTTTCTTAACCTCTTTAGTCTTTATGTGAGGTTTGAAGTTATAAATCTCAAACATATTCTTAAAACAGGAATTCTTGACTCTATGGCAACATTAAAATCCTGTGCTATGAAATGTGAAAATTTTCCCAAGAAATGGGTTGAGGGCATTATATATTTTTAAGGATCTTTTGGTATATTGAAAAAAGAGATACAGAAAGTACTACCTTGGTAGATTGATTTTTTTTTAATAGCCCTGGTTTTCCACTCCTCCCTAATGCACCTTTTGACATAGGACTTTACATTGAAAGACGAGGTCTACTTTTCCACCCCCTGTATCTGGCCTGGCCATGTGGCTTACTCTGGCCAATTTAATGATATGATAATATTTAGCTCTTAAACCTAGACATCAAGAAGTCTTCCGCTGTTCTCTTCTGTCTTTGGGGACTCTGCTACCAGAGGTTAATCACCTGGCATGTGAAAGACTGGTTGTCTTAAAAGATTATTAAGATTATTAAGATTATTTTAGACCAGCCTGTTCCCATTTGCCCTGCCAACAGACACATAGTTGAGCCCCACTGGGCCCAGCTGAAATCAGCAGAATCAGTTAGCCAACCCATAGACTCTTGAGCACATATATTTCTTATTATATGCCACTGATATCTTATGTCATATGTCACCGCCCCTGGCCTTGGGCGCGAGATGGCTACTCCTGGCCGCACCTGACCTCGGACGTGGGGTGTCTCCTCCCGGTCGCCACTGGCCTTGGACACGGGGTAGCTCCTCTCGGCCACGGCCCCTGACCTCGGACGCGGGGTGGCTCCTCCCGGCCGTTCCTGCGCCGTCGCAGCCTGGCACTCTGGGCTGCTGATCCTGACTTCGGATGTGGGGTAGCTCTCGGCCGCGCTTAGTGCACCTGCCCACCGCCGCCGACGCCTGCCCTTAGTGCACCGGCGGCGGGTCAGGAATGGCGGCAGTAAGGAGGTACCCTTCATCAAAGGTACGGAGCAGCGGCTGTGTTTTGCTGGAGCTGCCCTGAGGAGATACCTCACGCCCAAGGTAAGAGAAACCCAAGTAAGATGGTAGGTGTTTCAAGAGGGCATGAGAGGGCAGACACATTGAAACCATACTCACAGAAAACTAGCCAATCTTATCACACTAGGACCACAGCCTTTTCTAACTCAATGAAACTAAGCCATGCCTGCGGGGCAACCTGAGATAGGCGGGTCATGGTGGAGAGATCTGACAGAATGTGGTCCACTGGAGAAGGGAATGGCAAGCCACTTCAGTATTCTTGCCTAGAGAACCCCATGAACAGTATGGAAAGGCAAATGATAGGATACTGAAAGAGGAACTCCCCAGGTCATTAGGTGACCAAATGCTAGTGGGGAGATCAGTGGAGAAATAACTTCAGAAAGAATGAAGGGATGGAGCCAAAGCAAAAACAAAACCCAGTTGTGGATGCGACTGGTGATAGAAGCAAGATCCGATGCTGTAAAGATCAATATTGCATAGGAACCTGGAATGTCAGGTCCATGGATCAAGGCAAATTGGAAGTGGTCAAACAAGAGATGGCAAGGGTGAACGTCGACATTCTAGGAATCAGCAAACTAAAATGGACTGGAATGGGTGAATTTAACTCAGATGACCATTATATCTACTAGTGAGGGCAGGAATCCCTCAAAAGAAATGGAGTAGCCATCATGGTCAATAAAAGAGTTAGAAATGCAGTACTCGGATGCAAGCTCAAAAATGACACAATGATCTCTGCTCGTCTCCAAGGCAAACCATTCAATATCACAGTTATCCAACTGTATGCCCCAACCAGTAATGCTGAAGAAACTGAATTTGAACGGTTTTATGAAGACCTACAAGACCTTTTAGAACTAACAGCCAAAAAAGATGTCCTTTTCATCATAGGGGACTGGAATGCAAAAGTAGGAAGTCAAGAAACACCTGGAGTAACAGGCAAATTTGGCCTTGGAATGCGGAATGAAGCAGGGCAAAGACTAATAGAGTTTTGCCAAGAAAATACACTGGTCATAGCAAAGACCCTCTTCCAACAACACAAGAGAAGACTCTACACATGGACATCACCAGACGGTCAGCACTGAAATCAGATTGATTATATTCTTTGCAGCCAAAGATGGAGAAGCTCTATACAGTCAACAAAAACAAGACCAGGAGCTGACTGTGGCTCACATCATGAACTCCTTATTACCAAATTCAGACTCAAATTGAAGAAAGTAGGGAAAACTGCTAGACCATTCAGGTATGACCTCAATCAAATCCCTTATGATTATACAGTGGAAGTGAGAAATATCTTTAAGGGCCTACATCTGATAGATAGAGTGCCTGATAAACTATGGAATGAAGTTCATGACATTGTACAGGAGACAGGGATCAAGACCATCCCCATGGAAAAGAAATGCAAAAAAGCAAAATGGCTGTCTGGGGAGGCCTTACAAATAGCTGTGAAAAGAAGAGAGGCAAAAAGCAAAGGAGAAAAGGAAAGATACAAGCATCTGAATGCAGAGTTCCAAAGAATAGCAAGAAGAGGTAAGAAAGCCTTCTTCAGCAATCAATGCAAAGAAATAGAGGAAAACAACAGAATGGGAAAGACTAGAGATCTCTTCAAGAAAATTAGAGATCCCAAGGGAACATTTCATGCAAAGATGGGCTCGATAAAGGACAGAAATGGTCTGGACCTAAAAGAAGCAGAAGATATTAAGCAGAGGTGGCAAGAATACATGGAAGAACTGTACAAAAAAGATCTTCACGACCCAGATAATCATGATGATGTGATCACTCATCTAGAGCCAGACATCTTGGAATGTGAGGTCAAGTGGGCCTTAGAAAGCATCACTACGAACAAAGCTAGTGGAGGTGATGGAATTCCAGTTGAGCTCTTTCAAATCCTGAAAGATGATGCTGTGACAGTGCTGCACTCAAAATGCCAGCAAATTTGGAAAACTCAGCAGTGGCCACAGGACTGGAAAAGGTCAGTTTTCATTCCAATCCCAAAGAAAGGCAATGCCAAAGAATGCTCAAACTACTGCACAATTGCACTCATCTCAAATGCTAGTAAAGGAATGCTTAAAATTCTCCAAGCCAGGCTTCAGCAATACGTGAACCGTGAACTCCCTGATGTTCAAGCTGTTTTTAGAAAAGGCAGAGGAACCAGAGATCAAATTGCCAACATCTGCTGCATCAGACAAAAAGCAAGAGAGTTCCAGAAAAACATCTATTTCTACTTTATTGACTATTCCAAAGCCTTTGACTGTGTGGATCACAATAAACTGTGGAAAATTCTGAAAGAGATGGGAATACCAGCCCACCTGACCTGCCTCTTGAGATTTCTGTATGCAGGTCAGGAAGCAACAGTTCAAACTGGACATGGAACAACAGTTCAGTTCAGTTCAGTCGCTCAGTCATGTCTGACTCCTTTCTACCCCATGAATCGCAGCACTCCAGGCCTCCCTGTCCATCACCAACTCCCGGAGTTCACTCAGACTCACGTGATTTGAGTCTGTGATGCCATTCAGCCATCTCATCCTCGGTTGTCCCCTTCTCCTCCTGCCCCAAATCCCTCCCAGCATCAGAGTGTTTTCCAATGAGTCAACTCTTCGCATGAGGTGGCCAAAGTACTGGAGCTTCAGCTTTAGGATATTCCCTCAGAAGAAATCCTAGGGCTGATCTCCTTCAGAATGGACTGGTTGGATTTCTTTGCAGTCCAAGGGACTCTCAAGCGTCTTCTCCAACACCACAGTTCAAAAGCATCAATTCTTCAGCGCTCAGCCTTCTTCACAGTCCAACTCTCACATCCATACATCACCACAGGAAAAACCATAGTCTTGACTAGACGGATCTTAGTGGGCAAAGTAATGTCTCTGCTTTTGAATATACTATCTAAGTTGGTCATAAATTTTCTTCCAAGGAGTAAGCGTCTTTTAATTTTATGGCTGCAATCACCATCTGCAGTGATCTGGGAGCCCCCAAAAATAAAGTCTGACACTGTTTCCACTGTTTCCCCATCTATTTCCCATGAAGTGATGGGACCAGATGCCATGATCTTAGTTTTCTGAATGTTGAGCTTTAAGCCAACTTTTTCACTCTCCTCTTTCACTTTCATCAAGAGGCTTTTGAGTTCCTCTTCACTTTCTGCCATAAGGGTGGTGTCATCTGCATATCTGAGGTTATTGATATTTCTCCTGGCAATCTGGATTCCAGCTTGTGTTTCTTCCAGTCCAGCGTTTCTCATGATGTACTCTGCATAGAAGTTAAATAAGCAGGGTCACAATATACAGCCTTGACGCACTCCTTTTCCTATTTGGAACCAGTCTGTTGTTCCCTGTCCAGTTCGAACTGTTGCTTTCTGACCTGCATACAGATTTCCTAAGAGGCAGGTTAGGTGGTCTGGTATTCCCATCTCTTTCAGAATATTCCACAGCTTATTGTGATCCACACAGTCAAAGTCTTTGACATAGTCAATAAAGCAGAAATAGATGTTTTTCTGGAACTCTCTTGCTTTTTCCACTATCCAGCGGATGTTGGCAATTTTTTCTCTGGTTCCTCTGCCTTTTCTAAAACCAGCTTGAACGTCAAGGAGTTCATGGCTCATGTATTGCTGAAGCCTGGCCTGGAGAATTTTGAGCTTTGCCTTACTAGCATTTGAGATGAGTGCAATTGTGCAGTAGTTTGAGCATTCTTTGGCATTGCCTTTCTTTGGGATTGGAATGAAAACTGATCTTTTCCAGTCCTGTGGCCACTGCTGAGTTTTCCAAATTTGCTGGCATTTTGAGTGCAGCACTGTCACAGCATCATCTTTCAGGATTTGAAACAGTTCAACTGGAATTCCATCACCTCCACTAGCTTTGTTCATAGTGATGCTTTCTAAGGCCCACTTGACTTCACATTCCAAGATGTCTGGCTCTAGATGAGTGATCACATCATCATGATTATCTGGGTCTTGAAGATCTTTTTTGTACAGCTCTTCCATGTATTCTTGCCACCTCTGCTTAATATCTTCTGCTTCTGTTAGGTCCAGACCATTTCTGTCCTTTATCGAGCCCATCTTTGCATGAAATGTTCCCTTGGGATCTCTAATTTTCTTGAAGAGATCTCTAGTCTTTCCCATTCTGTTGTTTTCCTCTATTTCTTTGCATTGATTGCTGAAGAAGGCTTTCTTACCTCTTCTTGCTATTCTTTGGAACTCTGCATTCAGATGCTTGTATCTTTCCTTTTCTCCTTTGCTTTTTGCCTCTCTTCTTTTCACAGCTATTTGTAAGGCCTCCCCAGACAGCCATTTTCCTTTTTTGCATTTCTTTTCCATGGGGATGGTCTTGATCCCTGTCTCCTGTACAATGTCATGAACTTCATTCCATAGTTTATCAGGCACTCTATCTATCAGATGTAGGCCCTTAAAGATATTTCTCACTTCCACTGTATAATCATAAGGGATTTGATTGAGGTCATACCTGAATGGTCTAGCAGTTTTCCCTACTTTCTTCAATTTGAGTCTGAATTTGGTAATAAGGAGTTCATGATGTGAGCCACAGTCAGCTCCTGGTCTTGTTTTTGTTGACTGTATAGAGCTTCTCCATCTTTGGCTGCAAAGAATATAATCAATCTGATTTCAGTGCTGACCGTCTGGTGATGTCCATGTGTAGAGTCTTCTCTTGTGTTGTTGGAAGAGGGTCTTTGCTATGACCAGTGTATTTTCTTGGCAAAACTCTATTAGTCTTTGCCCTGCTTCATTCCGCATTCCAAGGCCAAATTTGCCTGTTACTCCAGGTGTTTCTTGACTTCCTACTTTTGCATTCCAGTCCCCTATGATGAAAAGGACATCTTTTTTGGCTGTTAGTTCTAAAAGGTCTTGTAGGTCTTCATAAAACCGTTCAAATTCAGTTTCTTCAGCATTACTGGTTGGGGCATACAGTTGGATAACTGTGATATTGAATGGTTTGCCTTGGAGATGAACAGAGATCATTCTGTCGTTTTGAAATTGCATCCAAGTACTGTAGTTCGGACTCTTTTGTTGATTATGATGTCTCCTCCATTTCTTCTGAAGGATGGAACAACAGACTGGTTCCAAATAGGAAAAGGAGTATGTCAAGGCTGTATATTGTCACCCTGCTTATTTAACTTCTATGCAGAATACATCATGAGAAACGCTGGACTGGAAGAAACACAAGCTGTAGTCAAGATTACCCGGAGAAATATCAATAACCTCAGATATGCAGATGACACCACCATTATGGCTGAAAGTGAAGAGGAGCTAAAAAGCCTCTTGATGAAAGTGAAAGAGGAGAGCAAAAAAGTTGGCTAAAGCTCAACATTCAGAAAACTAAGATCATGGCATCAGGTCCCATCACTTCATGGGAAATAGATGGGGAAACAGTGGAAATAGTGTCAGACTTAATTTTTAGGGGGTTCCCAGATCACTGCAGATGGTGACTGCAGCCATAAAATTAAAAGACGCTTACTCCTTGGAAGAGAATTTATGACCAACTTAGATAGATAGTATATTCAAAAGTAGAGACATTACTTTGCCCACTAAGGTCCGTCTAGTCAAGGCTATGGTTTTTCCTGTGGTCATGTATGGATGTGAGAGTTGGACTGTGAAGAAGGCTGAGCACCGAAGAATTAATGCTTTTGGAGAAGACTCTTGAGAGTCCCTTGGACTGCAAGGAGATCCAACCAGTCCATTCTGAAGGAGATCAGCCCTGGGATTTCTTTGGAAGGAATATGCTAAAGCTGAAGCTCTAGTACTTTGGCCACCTCATGAGAAGAGTTGACTCATTGGAAAAGACTCTGATGCTGGGAGGGATTTGGGGCAGGAGGGGAAGTGGACAACCGAGGATGAGATGGCTGGATGGCTTCACGGACTCGATGGATGTGAGTCTGAGTGAACTCCGGGAGATGTGATGGACAGGGAGGCCTGGCGTGCTGCTATTCATGGGGTTGCAAAGAGTCGGACACGACGGAGTGACTGAACTGAACTGAACTGAGATCTTATGCATATTTGTTATTTCTATTGTACAGATAAATTATAAAGCCAAATTAGAGTGAAAATTAAAATGGTATATAACTTTTATGATTTTGGGAGACTTCAGGCAATCCAACAAAATAAAACAAAGTTGAACTTGTGTTCCATCTTTTAATTCTAGATTGTGAATTTCACCTCTTCTGGCATCTAAGTGATTGAATATATTGAATATTTCCTTTGGAATAAAAATTATAATTATCATTATTTAATATCTACAACTAATTAGTACATTTTATTTTAAAAGATAATTTCATATATTTTAGAAACCTGAATACATACATTCTAAAATTGAAATTGCAATCTGAAATGCCTATAGAGGCCAGGCATGCATCATGATTGAGTGACTCATACGTGGTATAAAATACTAGGTGGTATGGGAGATTTGGAGGAGTGAAGGACACGTTTCCAATCCTTTAGGTATTACATTCAATTTTTAATGAATACTTCGCAAGCCAAAACAACATAACGTGTGGATCAATTCAGTCCACAGGCTACCAGCTGATGACCGCTATTCTAAAATTTTGATTTCTGGCCTATGTTCAAGCACTGGCTCAAGCTTTACCTTTAAAAGGCTTTAAGCTGAATTTTGTGACTAAAAGAGTAGGAATGAAGGGTTAGTTGTTTTCTGTCTTTTACTTCCTCCATCAGTCTTCCTACAGTAATCAGTGTATGTTAGATTGGTTCCAGCATCTTTCCTTTTTATTACTTATCCAGATGGAATAGAAAAGAACTAAGTCTTCCAGAAAAGTAGGTAAAACATCCTCACTCTGGAAGGCCTATCTCTGGTTAGTACCTAGAAAGAATTATTGTGGCTGTGGTAAACCTAAAGCTCACCTGCCCCTTGGTATGAAGAAAAGGTTCTCTGAGGTACTTACCTGGCACAAACTCGCAGTGACTTATCACAGCTATCACAACCTACTCTGATGTAGATCTTGTAAGTAGACCCCAAGAACTGGCTCTTCATGGTTTTCACACAAGGTTTCAGGTTAGCTACAAGACATTTTTCTCCCTGAGTATTACAAGAGGTAAAAACAAACTTTGATTTAAATGTCCTTGTCCTCTGAGCATGGTTCAGAGATTCAGGAAAATTGAATGTCTGGCTTATTTAGAGTGAATTCATTAACAATATATTTCAGAGTCCTTGCCATTTTGTTCCCTCTATCTCTCTCCCTATCCCTCACATACATACATGCATATGTATGCACACACACACAATAGCTTTGACAGTATGAGAGATATTTCAAAAGAAATTTTAAAAGTGGATTCCCTAAAAAACACTTTCAGAGCTATGAAGTAGGAAGATGCAGAAAAGAAATGTTGAAGAAGAAAATTATTTTGCAATTGTATTAGTAGTTTTAATTGCAGAGTACTCTGGAGAGAGAATAATGGTGGCCACAATACCTAGTGATTTAAGAAGCGACGTAGTAGGGTGCTGGTTTTCAAATGCTCCCATGGCTTCTCACGGTTTGCAGAGAAAGGACGTTGTTAGTACAGTGCAATAGCTATACCAGACCACCTGACCTGCCTCTTGAGAAACCTATATGCAGGTCAGGAAGCAACAGTTAGAACTGGACATGGAACAACAGACTGGTTCCAAATAGGAAAAGGAGTGCATCAAGGCTGTATATTGTCACTCTGCTTATTTAACTTCTATGCATCATGAGAAACGCTGGGCTGGAAGAAGCACAAGCTGGAATCAAGATTGCTGGGAGAAATGTCAATAACCTCAGATATGCAGATGACACCACCCTTATGGCAGAAAGTGAAGAGGAACTAAAAAGGCTCTTGATGAAAGTGAAAGAGGAGAGTGAAAAAGTTGGCTTAAAGCTCAACATTCAGAAAACGAAGATCATGGCATCCGGTCCCATCACTCCATGGGAAATAGATGGGGAAACAGTGGAAATAGTGTCAGACTCTATCTTTTTGGGCTCCCAAATCACTGCAGATGGTGACTGCAGCCATGAAATTAAAAGACGCTTACTCCTTGGAAGAAAAGTTATGACCAAACTAGATAGCATATTTAAAAGCAGAGACATTACTTTGCCAACAAAGGTCCATCTAGTCAAGGCTATGGTTTTTCCTGTGGTCATGTATGGATGTGAGAGTTGGACTGTGAAGAAGGCTGAGCGCCGAAGAATTGATGCTTTTGAACTGTGGTGTTGGAAAGGACTCTTGAGAGTCCCTTGGACTGCAAGGAGATCCAACCAGTCCATTCTGAAGGAGATCAGCCCTGGGATTTCTTTGGAGGGAATGATGCTGAAGCTGAAACTCCAGTACTTTGGCCACCTCATGGGAAGAGTTGACTCATTGGAAAAGACTCTGATGCTGGGAGGGATTTGGGGCAGGAGGAGAAGGGGACAACAGAGGATGAGATGGCTGGATGGCATCACTGACTCGATGGACGTGAGTCGGAGTGAACTCCGGGAGCTGGTGATGGACAGGGAGGCCTGGCGTGGTGTGATTCATGGGGTCGCAAAGAGTCGGACACGACTGAGCGACTGAACTGAACTGAACTGGAAGTACTCTTGCCTGGAAAGTCCCGTGGATGGAGGAGCCTGGAGGGCTGCAGTCCAAGGGGTCGCTGAGGGTCGGACACTGAGCGACTTCACTTTCACTTTTCACTTTCATGCATTGGAGAAGGAAATGGCAACCCACTCCAGTGTTCTTGCCTGGAGAATCCCAGGGACGGCAGAGCCTGGTGGGCTGCCGTCAGTGGCGTCGCACAGAGTTCGACAGACTGAAGCGACTTAGCAGCAGCAGCAGCAGCAATGTTTAAGAACAAACCACCTAGAGATCAATTTTCAGTAATGAATTTGTTTTCTATCCCCCTCCCACTGGGACTAACTATAAAGCTGGAATAAATAAAAGCAGTCTATTTAATGGCATTAGAGAGATAGCAAGATAGTGAAGATATGTAAGGAAATACCTAGAAATGAGTCCAATATTTGGCATTAGTTTTCCTCTTGAGGCATTTGCGGATTCATAAGTGGCAGCTGAGAAACTGAAGTTAAAACCTCGGCTTAGAGGATAAATTGAGCTGAGATTTTAGTAGCCTCTGGGTGTTGCTAGTGTTTGGACCTCTCTGAAGTAGAGAGGCCCTGCTAAACACCTCTTAGTTGGAAGATTTTAGTTGGAACCCCGAAGGGCTGATATCTAGGAGAAAGGCTATGCTGTAATAAACCAACCCTCAAAATAATGGAGGCCCAGTCTTGAATTAGCTCAATGTCTGATTACATTATAGTGATCTCTTACTAGTCAAGTTGTGTGCCCAAAACAATTGTAAATCTTCTCTGATGAAAGATAACATTATTCAGAGATTTCACAATATTTAGCATTCAGTCTAAAGTAACTAGATATATAGAAAGATAAGAACTGAATGAAAGCCAAGCAAAAAAATCCTGTACAACAAAACATACCTATAGAAGGTTCAAATATTGAAATTATATTATCAAACTTGGAATTTACAGTAATATGATGAATGTGTTTTATAAGTTAAAAATACAAGTATTTTGTTAAAGAAGTAGCAATTGTAAGAAAAATAATTGGTAGAATTTCTAGAAATTTTTGTCTGAAAAGGCAATAACTGAAATTAAGAATTCAAAGAATGGTTTAATATCAGATTAC
The DNA here is from genome assembly GCF_016772045.2 of Ovis aries. Classification (NCBI taxonomy): domain Eukaryota; kingdom Metazoa; phylum Chordata; class Mammalia; order Artiodactyla; family Bovidae; genus Ovis; species Ovis aries. The sequence goes on along the minus strand of NC_056061.1, from coordinate 36,167,749 downwards.
TCACAGCAGAAGAGAGAACTGATTAACTGGAAGATAGATAAGAAGGAAATATTCAGACTGAAGCACAGAAAGGTGAAAGGATGGAGAACATAGAACACATATGTTATATGAAACATGTTGAAAAATTTCAATATATGTAATTTTAGTCCCAGAATGAGCAGAGAGGGACAGGATTTGACAAAAATTACCCTTGAACAGATAATTGCTGAAAAAAGATTTAAAGCACATTTAAGAAGCCACAATCAACCCTCAGCTGGATGAATACAAAGACAACTGTACTTAGAGATGATGTAATCAAACTGCTGAAAAACCAAAGAGGCAATATTGTAACCAGTTAGAGAAAAAGACATAATATCTTCAATACAGCAATAATTAGGCTGACAATGGAATGGTCTCTTCAAAGTGCCAAGAGAAAATAATTTCCAATCTATAATTCTCTACTCAATGAAATATCCTTCAAAAAATAAGCAAAATTAAGACATTTTCAACAAAAAGTGACAAAAGTTGTCACCAGCAAACCCAAGCTAGAGAACACTAAAAAATATTCTTTAAGCAAAGGAAATGATCATAAATGGAAGCATGGAGGAAAAAATATAGAACTATGGAGAGGGAAAATGTGTGAATATATGAATATTGATGGGAAAAAACAGCATTGTTTATAAAAGCATGAAAACAAGTACTTCTTGTGCAGTATAATTATTTTATACACACGTCCTCATAACTGTGTGTGTCTTGCATACTGCGGTATGTAGTACATATGTGGTACATACCACATATGTGGTACTTACATGTGTGGTACATGCATATATATGTGTGTATACGTATATTCTATACAGTGTGTGTACCAAAGATCTGTTCTAGTTACTATGCCTTCAAATTTTTGTGGCCTAATATGATTGCAGAGAAGGCAATGGCATCCCATTCCAGTACTCTTGCCTGGAAAATCCCACAGACGGAGGAGCCCGGTAGGCTGCAGTCCATGGGGTCACCAAGAGTCGGACACGACTGAGCGACTTCACTTTCACTGTTCACTTTCATGCATTGGAGAAGGAAATGGCAACCCACTCCAGTGTTCTTGCCTGGAGAATCCCAGATGGCCTGGAGAATCCCAGGTGGGCTGCCGTCTATGGGGTTGCACAGAGTCGGACACGACTGAAGTGACTTAGCAGCAGCAGCAATATGATTGCAGCATATATTTTGCTCACAGTTGGGGCGGGGGTTGGCAGAGATAGTTTAGCTCTGCTCAAGTTGGAATCAGCTGGAGTGGCTCAAAGGTTGGGAAGCATGATCATCTGGAGGCTTGCTCTCATATCTGGCAGTTGATGCTGGTTGTTGGCTGAGACCTTTCCTGGGGCTGTTGACTTTGCCCCATATGGCAAATAAGTTCCAGGAGGAGCTGCCTCACACACACATACACACAGACACACAGACACACAGACACACACAGACCTAATGAAAGATTATTAGGTTATTCTAGGTAGAGGAAAACAGCAGTACAAGCGTCCTGAACTAGGAATTACTCTGTGTTTGAGAGACAGAAAGAAGAGCAGTGAGACAAAATAGGGGACACAGTGATATGAGATATTGTTGCAGCTGGTTATGGGACTCAGGTGAGAGTGTTTCCACTTCCAGTCAAGAAAATAATACCACAGGTGCTATCTGGTGTACTGGCTTGCACAACCCCACATGTATCTCCTACATAAGGAATCCCAGGAAGAGGAGATATTGTGTTAGATAATGGGATATTTTCTTTGTGAACATATGTTAAAAACTGTATTAAAAATTTATCATCATGAACATTCTGGTTTTAAAAACACCTTTAGATTTAAGAACAACAAAGAAATGTTCTGAGTACACCATATTGGGTAAATAACCTGGTCCTTTATTATACTAATTCTATACAACGTCACATGCCAAACATATTGTAGTCATCACTGAAATCTCACTGGGGGAGATGTCATCGGCCATGATACACTAAGGATTCGACAATATCCTAATCTGAACCCAAACCATGGAAGATTACTGACAACTCCCTCTTAGTAACATATACTGCTTTGTTTTACAAAGAAATGATCCATCCTAAATAAAAATAATAAAGATAATGAAATGATCCTGGAAAAATCTTCCTGTCCCTATCCTGACTCTTTCACCTTCATCTCACTCTTAGGCTAAGCAGCTGAAGAGACTTAAGCCCATCCTACATTCAACATAAATGGACTTGAAATATCAGAATGGAACAAAAGAAAAAAATTGCAACAAAAAGAATAAAGCACTTTTTCCTTCCATAGGGTCTAGCTCTGTAGACTTTAATTGGATTATTAAACCCAGAGAAAAAGGCCCTTTAGCTGCTTTCAAAGTGCATCGACAGACACACTTTGCAATTGTTCTGCTTAAATGCCTTGCCTTAATGGCTTTAATAATACATTAAGTTTTCTGGCATGAGATAAATTCCTTCAGAATTGTCCAATCCGAATAAACGAAGAATTACTGGAGTAATTTGATTTACAAACTGAAAAGAGTCTTGTCTTTTGTGGGATTCCTTGGTGTTAGAACCAGATAACATTCTTCTTCCCTGGAGAGTCCATTTTGGGGGTCTAATCTATCTTTCTTCTGCCTGGAATCTTCATTCCTCTCCCAGGATCTAGCCCAGAGAAGCTTGAGAATCCAGTAGGAATAACCGCATAGATTTTCCAGTGAGTTCTCAAATCTCCCAGGTTAGTCACTCCTTGCTGTGGGGTCCTGCAGCAAATAATTCTAAGAGAACATTTCATTGCTTTGTAATTCATCATTATTCTTTACCTAGATGGTCCGTTCTTTAAGAACAGAAACTATTGCTTCTTCTCTTTCATTTTTCTCTTGTAGCCTCAGCACCATTCCAGGTGCACAAAGGTGGCCTGAGAGAAGCCTGCTGAACTAGGCTTTGAGCTCCAACATGCAGTTACACAATCTTCCCATAGCCCATGCTTTTTGTTACAATACCCTTTATTAGCCATGACATGATCATTGAGTTGCAATGAGTATTAAAACGAAAAGTACAGATTGATTATCTGACCGAGCAAAATGTCATGACACTTTCAAAATGATTCATTACAAACAAAAGCAGTCAGATAAAACACTATAACTGAAATCCATTTTTTGCAGTAGATGTGTTGACAAAAAAAATTATCCTGGATTATCCCCCTACAATAAAGCATATGTTATTTGATTTCCTGTCACAATTAGGAGAATTGATATGTAACATGTAACACTGTTCAACTTGTTTTCTTTTCCATCACCCCCTGGTTCAACTGACTCTCAACACAAGTAGTTTGAACTAATGAGTATATTATGGCAGTGAAAATGAAAATTATTCCAGCTATGAAAGGTGCTTTGTGCTTCATGTTAAAAATGAAAAAAGACAAATAGATTATTGATAGACATCTGCCTCTGGGGTGGCAATCTTCTGTAGATTGATTCACTTTATTTTATGAGGATTAGATCTAAGTCTAAATGCTAAAAGATTTTCATAAGAATAATTTTTATAGTCACATGAATAAAGTAATAGAAGCTACAACAATCAAAATGATGACAAATACTGATTCTTATTTGCAAGCAAGCAAGTTTTTAATCTATTCAAAATAGAAATAAAAATTTTGCTTACAGTATAACATTTACTTTATTAGTTTTTGTCTAAATGTGGCATTACTTTTGAAATTATATTAAAATTTTCCAACAAAAATAAAGAGCCACTTTAACTTTATAGTGTACCTTAATGTACAAATAAATTATGTTGGTGTAAAAGGAAACTGTACAAAACAACTGGTAAATAGTTGAATTTCAAGCAGGAAAGAAAAACCCAACACCTACGAAAGTAGTAAAATAGGATGGTAGACACAAGCAATGTGGTCATAATGGCCTGAACAACTGAAAAAAGCCAGCAGGAAGTACAGAAGGGCACTAAAAGACGCTTACTGCCTAATGCCCTTGTTGTTACATTAAACTGCTAATGCTAAGTGGCTTCAGTCATGTCCGACTCTGTGCCACCCCATAGACGGCAGCCCACCAGGCTCCCCCGTCCCTGGGATTCTCCAGGCAAGAACACTGGAGTCGGTTGCCATTTCCTTCTCCAATGCAGGAAAGCGAAAAGTGAAAGTGAAGTCACTGAGTCATGTCCAACTCTCAGCGACCCCATGGACTGCAGCCTACCAGGCTCCTCCGTCCATGGGATTTTCCAGGCAAGAGTACTGGAGTGGGGTGCCATTGCCTTCTCCGTACATTAAATTGAATGTGTATAATTTGCTGCATATCTAATATAGTTTATTATAGTTGAATCTAACCATAATATTTTATTAATTGTATTACAGTCATGACTGTGTTAAAGAAATAAAAAGTACATGCATATATCCTTTTGGTAGTCTAGTTAAGAATGGCTACCTCTGTTCTGTTAATTCTTTTTTCAGAGAACAAAGAAAGTTACATTGTGAACACATTCCCTGCCACTTGCGGAATATCCTTAGGTGTGAATTGGCTGGGTGTGTATACTGTCACCCTGCTTATTTAACTTCTATGCAGAGCACATCATGAGAAAGCTAGACTGGAAGAAACACCAGCTGGAATCAAGATTGCCGGGAGAAATGTCAATAACCTCAGATATGCAGATGACACCACCCTTATGGCAGACAGTGAAGAGGAGCTAAAAAGCCTCTTGATGAAAGTGAAAGAGGAGAGTGAAAAAGTTGGCTTAAAGCTCAGCATTCAGAAAACTAGTGATCCAGTCCCATCACTCCATGGGAAATAGATGGGGAAACAGTGGAAACAGTGTCAGACTCTATCTTTTGGGGCTCCAAAATCACTGCAGATGGTGACTGCAGCCATGAAATTAAAAGACGCTTACTCCTTGGAGGAAAAGTTATGACCAACCTAGATAGTATATTCAAAAGCAAAGACATTACTTTGCCAACTAAGATCCGTCTAGTCAAGGCTATGGTTTTTCCTGTGGTCATGTATGGATGTGAGAGTTGGACTGTGAAGAAGGCTGAGCGCCGAAGAATTGATGCTTTTGAACTATGGTGTTGGAGAAGACTCTTGAGAGTCTCTTGGACTGCAAGGAGATCCAACCAGTCCATTCTGAAGGAGATCAACCCTGGGATTTCTTTGGAAGGAATGATGCTGAAGCTGAAGTTCCAGTACTTTGGCCACCTCTTGAGAAGAGTTGACTCATTGGAAAAGACTCTGATGCTGGGAGGGGTTTGGGGCAGGAGGAGAAGGGGATGACAAAGGATGAGATGGCTGGATGGCATCACGGACTCGATGGACATGAGTCTGAGTGAACTCCGGGAGATGGTGATGGACAGGGAGGCCTGGCGTGCTGCAATTCATGGGGTTGCAAAGAGTCGGACACGACTGAGCGACTGAACTGAACTGTACCAACTCAGCTGTAGTACACACTACAAGTCTGTGTGTGTGTTAGTCGCTCAGTTGTGTCTGACTCGCTGCAACCCCATGTACTGTAAGCCCACTGTCCATGGAACTCTCTAGGCAAGAATATTGGAGTGGATAGCCATTCCCTTCTCCAGGGGAATCTTCCCAACCCAGGGATCAAACTTAGGTCTCCAGCATTGCAGGTGGATTCTTTAGCATCTGAACAACCAGGAATGCCCACACGCTACAAACTGACTTCTAAGCACATTGCATCAATTTATACTCCCGCTAGCTTTTGTAAAGTTTTGGCTTCTCAACGACATTGACATACTTGGTATATTTTTTTCATTTTTAGTCTTTCTAGGAGTCTAGAATTATATCTTTGGAGAAGGCAGTGGCACCCCACTCCAGTACTCTTGCCTGGAAAATCCCATGGACAGAGGAGCCTGGTGGGCTGCAGTCCATGCTGAACAACTTCACTTTCACTTTTCACTTTCATGCACTGGAGAAGGAAATGGCAACCGACTCCAGTGTTCTTGCCTGGAGAATCCCAGGGACGGGGGAGCCTGGTGGGCTGCCGTCTATGGGGTCGCACAGAGTTGGACACGACTGATGCGACTTAGCAGCAGCAGCAGCAGCAGCAGCAGCAGCAGTAGGGTTATATCTTACTGTGCTTTCAATTTGTATTTTTTTTTAAAGAGAGATAACTCTGGTAGTAATATGGATTGCACAGGGGAGAGGACATAATGGCTACAGAATGAGCAGGCCTTAGAGTTTGGCCTTCTCATAGAAGGTAATGGCAGAATACCTGAGGTTGAAAGGCAGGATAACTAAAAGGATGATAATAACATTTTTGCTTTTAAAAATCATTTATGTGAGTTTTCTTAAGTTTTATATCCATGTAACTATTTCATTTTTATACATCTATGATTATTATAGGAATATTGGCATTGCCCTTTTTAAAATGGGGATGTAGCCAAATAAATGCTTTTGGGGAGAAGATGATGAGGGTACCTGAGTTTGAGGTATAATGAATACTCCACATGGGTTTACCATGGTTTTGGACATCTCAGATAACCATTCCCAGATCATTAAAACCGTAGTTTTTTAAAAAGGTAAGGTTTAATTCTTACAAGCCATGTTGCAATAATAAATCAAAGTATGCTTTGAAAAAGATATCAAAAACCATTAAAGGGATTTACAAAAGAATGGCTTTCTGAAAGGCTAGGTCTGTATGCTACTACCCAATTTTTTGTAGTGTGTTTTTACTCTACTAATGCTGAATTCTGCAGATAATTACATAAATTCTATGTAGAGCTACAGTCAAATTTTGGGAAAAGGGTGAATTATTTGGTAAAGTGTGGTTAGATGGGCATTTTCTGAGAGAATTGTCTGTTAGAGGAATAGATGTTTGGACAGAGTTCCTAATTTTTTCAAAAAAACTTCAGGAGAATTTATCCACACTTTTATAGAAAACTCAAGCAGTATTAAAATTTGATTGTTCTTTGATTACCACTAATCAGCCTATTTTTTAAATTTTATTTTATTTATTTATTTTTTAAAAAATTTACTCACATAAGTTAGTCCTTAAATAATTAGAGGAATTTCAAGTAATAAACTTGCATACTGGCTCTACACATAAATTGAACATTTTATCTCCCCTCCCTCAACATTTATTCCTCTATACGATAATTTTTGGGGTTTTAAAAAATTTACTATTATTTTGGCCATGCCCACAGCATGCAGGATCTTAGTTCCCCAACCAGGGATCCAACCTGTGTCTCCTGCATTGGGAGCATGAAATCTTAATCACTTGACTGTCAAGGAAGTCCCAGTACAGCAGTTATTATGTTTCTTTGATTAGAATGGTTGATGTTTTAAACTAGAATTGATGCTTTTCAAATGTGTGCTGGAGAAGACTCTTTGAGAGCCCCTTGTTCTGCAAGGAGATAAAACCAGTCAATCCGAAAGGAAATCAGCCCTGAATGTTCATTGGAAAGACTGATGCTGAAGCTGAAGCTCCAATTATTTGGCCACCTGATGCAAAGAGCTATGTCATTGAAAAAGACCCTAAAGATGAGAAAGATTGAAGACAGGAGAAGTGGGTGGCAGAGGATGAGATGATTCGATAGCATCACCCACTCAATGGACATGAATCTGAGCAAACTCCAGGAGATAGTGGGGTACAGAGGAACCTGGCATATTACAGTCTATGGGGTTGCAAAGAGTTGAACACAGATTAGTGACTGAAAAGCAACTAACTAGAATGGTATGCCCATGAGAGCAATCTACTCTTTACGATATGGCTAGTTACCAGCTGTTGAAAATAGGCATTTTGTTTGAGATTTTGAATATTATTAGGTTAAATAATTAAATTTAGAGATAAACTATGGTCCTTGTAGTTGAAAATTTTACTTGAAAGTTTGCCTTGAAGTTTAGCAGGTTTATTCTTCTCTTGTCCACCTTTTGAATTCCTACTGATTTTTCCAGGCTGAATTAGTCGGGGGCTAGGAGACGTAATTACTGAGTAATGAAATCCCCACAAAGATTTAGAACTTACTGCACTAAAAGTTTATTTCTCATTCACATCACAGGCCAGTGATGGTCTGTGGGAATTTTATCACATGCAGCTAAGATTTTTGAGATCACCAGGAAAAATGGGTTGAGTGCTTGGTACTTGCATGCATTTATACATCATTAGAAGGATTCAGTCAGCAACAGCTATTGAGTATCCTTTCTTATTATGTAGTCATTAAGAAAAAACTAATAGGAAGTGATATTACTTAAGATAGATATATTTTTCTTAGGTTTTCATGTCTATAAAACCCGCCATCAGTACAATAGGGCAATGTCCTCATGGATGATAGTGACCAAGATGGTCTTAAGTTTCCCCTCAATTTGACATAATTTTACACAGACTTCTTACTGACTCCAGGCTCCTGACCTTCCTTTTCCTAGAGCACTTATATTAGAAAACTTGTAATTGTAAATTCTTTCTCTGCCCCATTGAGATGGAAATCTACAACTCAGGACTCTTCTTCTCAAGGACCTCGTGTCATTCCTCTAAAATGAAATTATAAAAAAAATATGGTTCCCTAGATTTTAGTCTCTATGGGAGGTAGGAGCCTAACTTCTATAAGTACCAACTGGCAGACACAGATGGCCTAATCTTATTGACCACCTCACCCCAATGTCCTTCAGCACTTTTCCACTAGCTCACCCCAGCACTTAAAAACTCTCCTAACTTTGGTCCAGGGACATTGAATGCAACCTCTTATCCATATTGCATTAGTCTTGAATAAAATCTTCCTTGACTGTTTAACCCCTTCCAGTGTGGTTTTTCTTTGTCAAGGATCTCTGTGCCTAATTGCCCAGTTATGTCTGACTCTGCAACCCCATGGACTATAGCCTACCAGTCTCTTCTGTCCATGGGGATTCTCCAGGCAAGAATACTGGAGTGGATTGCCATGCCCTCCTCCAGGGGATCTTCTCAACCCAAGGATAGAGCCCAGGTCTTCTGCATAGCAGGCAGATTCTTTATCATTTGAGCCACCAGGGTAGCCCACTGTGAAAGATAGCCAATACACAAAATACAGAAGTAAATTTTAAATAAAAGTGATTTTTAGCTACTAATTACTCTGTAAACTTTGTTCTTATGGTGGCTGTTCTGTATTTTGAGTATACTTTTCTTTTTCTATGAATTTTAACATATAAAACCACAGGAAAAATATTTTTTAAGCAACAAGGGGTATTTCTTTTGAGAACATTAACCACCATCTGGGGCTTCCCTGGTGGCTCAGAGGTTAAAGCGTCTGCCTCCAATGCAGGAGACTCAGGTTCGATCCCTGGGTTGGTAAGATCTCCTGGAGAAGGAAATGGTAACCCACTCCAGTATTCTTGCCTGGAGAATCCCATGGACGGAGAAGCCTGGTAGGCTATAGTCCACGGGGTCGCAAAGAGTTGGACACGACTGAACAACTTCACACACACACACAACCATCTATATCAATCTCTCATTATTGCAACTCATTCCTAAGGAGATTCTCAGGATGCAGTGAAAACTTCAATTAAAAACATATTCAAATTAAAATGTTACTTATAATAGCTAAATTGTGATACATCTCACAGGAAAATACTGATGATATGTTGTTAAAAAATTAGACAGGAATCAAGTGGCATAGTCAGTACTGGAATATAAAGAGGGACTGTCTTTACTTGATTTATTATAGATGATTTTCTCCTTCTTTACATTTTCCTGTATTTTAAATTTAAAAAGACTACTATATAAAAAATAAATGTTACTTTATAAGGTCACCATAAAACAATTTTATTGACTTGAACTTCTAAAAGAAAACAACCAAGAACTTTGCTTTCCAGGATTATAGATTGAGAAAAAGTGAACAATACATTGTAATTACAAGGTTATAAGCAAACTCTGTTCTAGAATTAATGCTATTCCCATTTGACATCTGAAATGTTTCTCTACATTAATATTCATAAACTTTAATAATATAATTTTTCTACCTTTAAAATTCATTTATAGGACTTTTGGAATTATGATGGCTTTTTATGTAAGAAATTACTGATTTTTTGTATGATGAGGTAGATTTCACTTGGTAGGGAAAACTACTTTTTAGTGGCTCCTAAATAAACAATGTTAGTCATTCTGAAGATTTTTTTCTGTTATATTTATTTTCCATGGCACAATACTTGTAAACTAGAGCATCACATTTCTAAGGTGCTGAGCCTTGAGTATTTTATAATAAAGTAATTAAATATAATTTCTAGTTATGCATAGAGAAGATTATGAACTATTTCTACAGTCTTGGAAGATTTATGTCCCTGACTTCCTCAAATGTGCCTGAAGTAACACAAGTCCTCATAGCCTAGATTTACAGATCCCTTTGTGTCTTTGATCTTCCTCTGTGAGGCAAGGTTGTTTAGATGGGCAGATTAGCTTGTTCTGGGCTTAAAAATGTCTGTCTTTTCACCTGGAATGGGGCCTTTCTCATTTGTAGGACTGTGACTTGTGAAAGAGACTGAACTAACCAAAACAAATAGGGTACTTAATCTTCATTTGTCAAAGCTGTGGGTGCTCTGCTTCTTCGATTTACATAATGAAAAGTTTAATAAATTTCTGCAAGATTCAGTTTCTACAAATTTTCTATTTTTAGGCTGTGCAAATAACTTTTTATAACCTACTTGATAAGAATGATGAATAAGAAAAACATTTCAATGTTTATTTGAATCTGCTATGGAATAACCCTATTTGTCATATTCATTTATTATTTTTTCTCCCTATTTATCTATAGTAATTTCTGAAATATTATAAGATGGCCATGTGTAATTTGTAATGATAAGGAAAATTTAGGAGATGGAAAACCTCTGTTTTATATAATTATATAGATCCACCTGCTTCTTAAGAAATTTTCTTAAAAATACATATAAAGTTATTTCACACCTTAAGTAAAAGCTAAATTCTGTCCATTAGGAAATATATGCAGTTACTAGACTTGTATTTGATTACAAACTACGATCTCTTTCCTATCCACCCGCTTTATTCAATTTCACTGATAATTTCCAAAGGTGGTCCTAGAAATTTCAAAAGTTTTTTGAGTTTGAAGCTACTCTGTACTCTTTCCTCTTTGATCGACATGATTTTTTTTTTTTTTGCCAAATGATTAATTTTGTCCTAGGTAACATTACTGTGTCAGATGGGATCATAAAATAATCATTTATAGAAATTACCTAGGTTAGATTTCAGTGTTCAAAACCACTGACCGTTTGCTGATTGCTTAACAGATACACATTACTATACTTTATTACTATACTTACCCCTAGGAATCAACTGTGATGCTTGGTGGGTACCATAGAAAGATAATTCATGGTCTCCTATGTTTGAGAAATATAGTTTCTTCTCAAAAGAACTGTTTTTCCCTAATTAATAGTGTCTAAAGTGGTAAATCAGCTTAACAGGAAGAGAGCAGGGAAGAAAATATTTATTTTTTCTAAAATAGTACGTGTTCTTCTTTGTTACTTTTATCACCTAGCGTCCTGGTAGGAAATAAATGGCACACTCCACTCTAGCAATTAGGCTCAGTTAATGAATAGACTATTTATAACATGTGGGCAGAAATAAGGTAACTCAGCAAGGCTAACCACAGGGATCTATGTGAAGAGGAGTGATTATCAAAATCCTAGGAGAACTATAACTGAAAGAGAAGGGGACTAGCAGGAGCTGTGGGCTTAGACAGAAAAATGTAGCTGCTGCTAATAGGTTCTTAGCAGAGAGGGGGCCAGGGAAATAAATACCTGCATCTCTCTTTCCTTCCACCCTCCGCTAGGCTGTTGGTGCTTCTCACTGGCCAAACCCAAGCAGAATCCAGAAGGCAAGGCAGAGAGGTCAGCTTCCTGAGCACACAGCATGGTGGAGAAGGATGGGAGACACATCTGCTGAAGGGTGGAGGGGAGAACAAATGCGGCAGATTCAGTACCACATTTACAATTTTACGTAAATGTTGAGATAGTACAAAAGTAATAAGGTTCCTTAGTATTTCCATGAAGTGAATAAGATGAACTTGACAAGATTATATATTTCCAATGTAAATGGCTTAATAATAATTGCCAAAACAATTCTGGAGCTACATTTGAACATTGAACAATGCTGTGGTTAGGGGCACCCACCCTCCTGCGATCAGAATCCATGTATAATTTATAGTCAGCCCTCTGTAAATTCAGTTCCCCATCCTAGGATTCAACCAACTGTGGATCGTGTAGCGCTGTAGTATTTACTATTAAAGACAATCTGCACGGGCCCAGGTAGTTCAAACTCATGTTGTTCAAGCGTCAACTGTATTTCAGAATAATGTCCTAAAGACATAAATTGTGTTTTACACACTCAATAGTACTTGATTCACTAATGATCTTCAATTTCCATGAGTTACTGTGATTTTTAACTTGAGAACCATAGCATTTTGGGGGCAAACTCATACCAAGCTCCTCAGATTTAGTGGGGTCAGGGGTTAGGGTAAGAATGGTTTTACTAACACTAGTAAAGACAAAAGGTTACAGGTTCATATTTCATACAACTCACCATTTCCAAGGTCAATAATTGTTTGCCATGCCTCAATCATTATGCAGTGTTGTGGAGAAAATTTGTTTTGGATTGGCTTGTGTGGCAGTGTAAGTTGTACTTGGCAAATTGTGATAAAAACAAAGGGACAAATCTTAGATTATAGAAATGAGTTAGTGCTATGCTCAAGAGAATCAGATTAATACAGTTAGTTTTCAAATGTTTCTTTAATTATTGAACACATTCCTTCCATAATTTAATTTTAGAACTTCAAATTGTTTTACTTAGAAATCATTAATTGATAGCAACAAATGGATATTTTACTTAACTTTTATGTTTTCAATATGAAGAACAAGTAATAATTTGATTACTAAAATATTCATAGAGTACTATCCAAGCAACACTTAACACAATATCCAGGAGAAAATTATAACTATCAATTGTTGAATTTCCCTGGTGTTTTTCTGAACAAGTTGATTTACAGATTAGAAAAACACTGCATATACAATTCAATATCTCAGGGAATTGCAATACACTTATACATTAAACTATTTTTTTTTGTCTATAGAATCTAGCAGTATAAAAACACTTTAAATGCTTTCAAAGTTATGAAAAGCATAATTTTATGTGTTTAGAGTTAATGGTAATTTTTTTCCTTCTGCCTTTAATGCAAGAGGAAATCATTATAAATCTCTTCTAAAGGTTCTATTTAGTTTTTCTTTCCTTTGAGCACAACTATTTTTTTCCCTGTGAAGTAAATTTTAGTATTGTATTTTTCTAACCTTTTTGTAATCACAAGTAGTCAAATTTTTGGTAAACTTCTAAAACCAATTATTCTTACATGAAGCAATTTCTGATAAACCAGCCACTGCTATTGTTTGGCTATGGGTACATAAGATGGTGAAGGGCAGGGAAGCCTGGCGTGCAGCAGCCTGTGGGGTCACAAAGAGTCAGACATGACTGAGTGACTGAGCAACAGCAACACGTAAGATGGAGTTTCTGTAGTCCTATTGACAAAAGTAGCTTCAGCTGTTATCCGTCTTGGCATTCCATATCCTCCTTTCCTTCTCCTATCTACTTTATGAAATTCAGATGCATTATAGTTTTCCACATGCAGCTTCAAAACTCTTAGTTGATAAAGTAAAATGTGGTAATATAAATCACATGATAAAAATTTCTAAATTACTCTAATATTCCTATTTACATTTCAAAACCCATTTTAATGCTTTAAACTGCCTTCATGCAACCCTTCTGTGGCTTTTTACCCCATCCATTCCCTATTCATTCATATGTTCTGTAAACACTGAGAACCCACGGAATTCTAGTTAAGCTATTTCAAATCCTAAAAGATGATGCTGTGAGAGAGCTGCACTCAATACGCCAGCAAATTTGGAAAACTCAGCAATGGCCACAGGACTGGAAAAGGTCAGTTTTTATTCCAATCCCAAAGAAAGGCAATGCCAAAGAATGCTCAAACTACCACACAATTGCACTCATCTCACAGGCTAGCAAAGTAATGCTCAAAATTCTCCAAGCCAGGCTTCAGCAGTACGTGAACCTTGGACTTCCAGATGCTCTAGCTGGATTTAGAAAAGGCAGAGGAACCAGAGATCAAATTGCCAACATCCGCTGGATCATGGAAAAAGCAAGAGAGTTCCAGAAAAATATCTATTTCTGCTTTATTGACTATGCCAAAGCCTTTGACTGTGTGGATCACAACAAACTGTGGAAAAGTCTTAAATAGATGAGAATACCACGCTACCAGACCTGCCTCTTGAGAAATCTGTATGCAGGTCAGGAAGCAACAGTTAGAACTGGACATGGAACAACAGACTGGTTCCAAATAGGGAAAGGAGTACATCAAGGCTGTATATTGTCACACTGGTTATTAACTTATATGCAGAGTACATCATGAAAAATGCTGGGCTGGATGAAGCACTAGCTGGAATCAAGATTGCCAGGAGAAATATCAACAACCTCAGACACACAAATGACACCACCCTTATGGCAGAAAGAGAAGAAGAACTAAAGAGCCTCTTGATGAAAGTGAAAGAGGAGAGTGAAAAAGTTGGCTTAAACTCAACATTCAGAAAATTAAGCTTGTGGTATCTGGTCCCATCAGTTCATGCAAATAGATGGGGAAACAATGGAAAAAGTAACAGACTTTCTATTTTTGGGCCCCCAAATCACTGCAGATGGTGACTGCAGCCATTAAGTTAAAAGACACTAGCTCCTTGGAAGAAAAGCTATGACCAACCTAGACAGCACATTGAAACCAGAGACATTACTTTGCCAACAAAGGTCTGTCTAGTTAAAGCTATGGTTTTTCCAGTGGTCATGTATGGATATGACAGCTAGACAATAAAGAAAGCTGAGCGCCAAAAAATTAATGCTTTTGAACTTTGGTGTTGGAGGAGACTCTTGAAAGTCCCTTGGACTGCAAGGAGATCCAACCAGTCCGTCATTAAGGAGATCAATCCTGGGTGTTCATTGGAAGGACTGATGCTGAAGCTGAAATTGCAATACTTTGGCCACCTGTTGGGAAGAGCTGACTCATTGGAAAAGAACCTGATGCTTGGAAAGATTGAAGGTGGGAGGAGAAGGGGACAACAGAGGATGAGATGGTTGGATGGCATCACTGACTCAATCGGCATGAGTTTGAGCAAGCTCCAGTAGTTGGTGATGGACAGGGAAGACTGGCGTGCTGCAGTCCATGGAGTTGCAAAGAGTCAGACATGACTGAGCAACTGAACTGAACTGAACTGAACTGACCTACCAGAAAATGAACAAAGCCTGGTGAAATAAAAAGATGAATTAGATGCAATTCTGCCCCCTCAGATTTTAATGGTTGAACTAGACATATAAGCAGATAATTAAAAGACCATGCTTTCAGAGCCATAGCAGAGCATGAATGTGGAACAGAGACACAGAAGAAAGAAAATGGAGTAGTGAAATTAGAGATCAACTCCATCTGGGCAATACAGGAAAAAGTGAGAACTCCAGAGAACTCAAAATGGATCTTGAAGGATGAATATAGGTTTCCTATGTACAAAGGGCTATGAAGTGCAGTCCAGACAGAGAACACCAAAGTCCTGTGTAAAAAGTGGAGGAATAGGATCTGCTTGAGGAACAGAGTTTAACTTGGCTAAAGGATGAGCCATGAGATGGGGAGTAGTGAGAGGCTGAAATCGAAGATGTAGGATGTGCCAGTTTATGAGGTGTGAGGGTTGGGGAAGAGATGATTATCCTTTAAGATTACCTTCATTCCCTATCTCTTCCACCACCATTTCATCTCCTCCAAGTTCCCATTCAAACTACATCTCAGAAACTGTGGTGAAAACAACACAATTTACTGTAAAGAAATTAATAGACATCTCCTTAACTCTTCTTTAGATATCTGATAAATCTTAGAGTTTCAGAGTCAATGGGTTAGAAGGGGAATCCTTCAGTAGGACTATTTCTCCATAAATCACACTGTTCAGTCTTCTTTTCTCAGATGCTTAAGTTATAAAGTGGAGATAATAAAACATATCTCACCAGCCTATTGTAAGGAACAAATGAGAATATATGTGAAAGTCTTTAGTAACCAGCAAAGTACTGTCTCCTAATGATATTTTATTTAAAGTGGCCCTGGATTCCAACTTTCTATTTCTTGCTATAAATCTTCATTTTTCCCTTTCTGTAACAGTCTTTTTCAGGGTTCTTTTTTTTCGCCCCCTGGAGAAGGAGTTGTTATTGGTGCTCTGCAAATGAATGCTGAGATTGGCCATACTGGGGAAAAGTTGGTTCATGGGGAAATCTCTGTGGTGATACTCTATAGGAAAGTGAGAAAGGCCCTTCAGACTTGTTCCCAATTGAGGCAACAGGCCAACCCTTGGTACCTGCATCAGTGAGTCAAAGGCTGGGAGCCACCTCTGGTTCAGGCGGTCCCCACCCTCCCAGCCAGAGACGTTCCAAGCGAGCAGGGAGCTCCGCAGCATCAGCGGCAACCCCAGCAGCTGGGCCATGATGCCTCTGGGCTGAAGAGGGCATCCGATCAGTGTGCCGCGGCACACACCCACCTTCTCTTCCTCCATCTGCTTCCAGGGTGAAGTCTGAGGTGTAAGCTGCCCTAGCCTGTGAAAATACAGGGCTCTCAATTAGAGGACGTTCAGAGTAGCCCTCAATGGAAAATCAGGGAGGCTCTAATCTTGAGGGTCCTTTGTGTTAAACATTCAGGGATTTCCAGAGAGATTTTCAATGCCAAGTTGTCTCCTCACTACACACTTTTTATCTTTGCTTTTTAAATTTACTAAATGGTTTTTGAAAGAAAATTTTGGAAAATTTTATGCCAATGAGTTTTATAGAGAGTACATTTTTTTGAACATTTAATTTTGTATTGGGGTATAGCCAATTAACAATGTTGTGACAGTTTCAAGTGAACTGCAAAGGGACTCCGCCATACATACAGATGTAGTTTTTTTTTCCCTTAACCCAGGTCTCCCAACACTGGATTTGATTGTGGAAAACTCTTTCCCCCCACATTTATGTATCTTCATTGTCACATACACCCAAAGATGATTTAAATTTATGTACTATTTTTAACATGAGGAAAGTAACTTTTAAAGCAATAAGCATAGCATAATGCAAAATTTTAAAAGATTTATATGCATATACACATATATATGCATCGAAGAAAAACTAGAAAGTCATACAGTGAAAAGTATAATTGTATGATAAAAATTATTAGTAATTTGAAAATGTTTAATTTTAAATAAACCTTGCATTTCTTATTTTATTTGACAAACATTTATAATCATAAATAAGCAAGAAAAATTGTTGAAAATTGTATAGTACTTTATACATTATTATATGGAATCTATTTAACTTCTTTCCATGTCAGATGATGGAAGGACTTACAGGGATTAATTTGCAGATGTGAAAACTGATTATTCATACAAGTTCACATAGATATTCACTCTACTATTATGTTGTTAGGATCTGTCCTATAACTTGGGTCTTATACATCCAAAGCCAGTGCTTTTTTCAGAAGGACCATGTCCTTCTTCCCTCCAAATGTCATACATCACAGTAATTAGTATTCTTATTATTTTAACTATTAGCTACATTTTTAATAGATTTACAGTCTTCTTGGTTTGTTTCACGTGTAGCATGATTATCTTCTCCCTACTTAAAAAATTAAAAAGACCCATGGTTACAGCAGTCAGCAGAAAATTATTCAGGCAAGAATATTCATTAAATTCAACTGACTCTTTTCTCCAAGTAAGTTAACTCAGATCTAAGCCTTCAGGGAAGTATAAAGTTAAGTTTTTATAGAAACTGTAAGGTATATTTCATAACTCACCTATTAGAATATTTTGAATATTACATCTTGCCTATAATGTAGCAATATTAAAGAACTTAAGAATCTCCACTTTAAAACATTTTATGTATAATTTTATATTCCCTCAATATGTCTTGTGATTTCTTACTAAAGTGATGTTTTATATTAGATATGTATATTAGACTCTAGCAATATATGAGAAATTTGGTTAATCAACTTGGTTAGTTTTCCTTTAAGGTCTGTGCTTCAGGAGACATTTCTCAATGAAAGCTGAGGTAGTTCATCCAGAACAATATAAAATATTGATAATAGGACTTATATAAAATAATTTGAGGGCACAGTTAGTAATATACTGAATGTTTGTTTTACCGAGAGCTCAAGTATCAAGAGTCTCAAGTATCAGCACCAAGAGTTCAAGTAGTACACTGAACACAAACTAGATCTTTCTTTACTTCTGAACATAGGTGGGCATGAGCAATTCTCTGTGGTCGTAAATGGAAAAATATCTACTTTGTACTGTATTTAACTAAGACCTTTAGGAGGAGACCATGAGTTCTCTGGGCATTTTGAGGCTTTTTGAGGAGAGGCTGGCCAAAGAGGTATCAGTAGTTTGAAGCAGCAAGAGGTTTTGAGGTGATAGCAGAAAGTGAGCAGTCTTTCCAGAGACATAGCACTGAAATATGTGGACTATCAGGAAATATTTCCAGGTGAGGGAATTGTGTGACCGAAGACACAAAAGTGGGACTGAACTTTGCATCTTTGGTTGGCAAGGACACTGGTCTCATACGTAAAGGCACTCAAGTTGGAAAGTAAGATTAAATAAATGAGATGAGAACAAATCAGAGAGAACCTGAACACCAAACAGAAGAGATGAGATTTAGAAAATGTGAGGAAATAATAAAAAGACATTGAGTAGACAAGTATTGTGTGTGGTACTGTCTATATCTTACAATTAGTCCAGCAGTAAAACCAGCTAGGTTTTGGCAACATGAAATTAGGGGACCAAGATTTGGCTGGTGGTGTCAAAAATTAAGAAGGGATGTGTATGAGATTATAAAAGTTCAATAAAAGATTTTCACTGATCAGACATAGGATATAAATTTTCATTTATAATATATTTTTTCAGTTACTCTGAACGTCTTCTTTTTTAACTTCTATAAAACAGAAAGAATTTAGACCCAGAAGGACTAGGAATTAGTAGTTATAAAGTATAGTGATGAGAACTGAGTCTTTAGAGAAGGGAACTGGTTGGTCCAGGGCTATACAGATGTAGTGGGTTTGTTGTCAGGAGGCCTAGGTTCAAATTTGAGCTTTGCTGCTAACTATCTTCATGACCTAGGGCTTCCCAGGTGATGGGAAAGAGTCTGCCTGCCAATGGAGGATACACAGGAGATGTGGTATTTTTTTTTTTCTTTTTTGAGCTTTTGTGTTTGTGTGTGTGTGTGTGTGTGTGTGTGTGTGTGTGTGTGTGTGTGTGTGTAAACAACCATCCTGCTGGTCAAGCATTCTGACAGGTCTTAATCATAATTTTTGGAAATATTTTCAGAGGTTCAAATACCTGTTTGGGTCTGAGAGAAAGGTTCTGATGCTCTCTATGGCTGATTCTTCCAAGTCTGACCTATTAACACATAAGTTCTTTGGGAGCTATTTTGTATTTTATTGCACCAAAATTAAAATTACCATAGCATTTCAATGTCCATAGCGTTTCAGTGGCCTTCAGGTGATGCTAGTGTTAAAGAACCTGACTGCTGATGCAAGAGATGATAAGAGATGCGGGTTTAATCCCTGGGTCAGGAAAATTCCCTCGAGGAGGGCATGGCAACCACCCTATTATTCTATTCTCTCTCAAATAATAAATATATACTAAATAGAAAGGAGCTAAAAGACAAGAAACTTTGCAGCTTTGAAAAAGCATGGTTCTAGTTATAAGGCAGTATATTCCAGGTGGGATATAATGATGACAATTATGAACTTCTAGTTTGAGAAGAAATGACTACTGTCTGGGCTGGAGATAGCAAAATTGTCACCGACGAAAAATAAAATTGGTTCCATAGATAGCCTAAAGGAAAAGCTGAGAAGGCAAGTGACTCCGGTTATGGGTCTAATAAAGATGCTGGAAAGGAGTAATGCAGGCTATTGTGCTTGATATCTTGTATGACACAGGTTAGCGTTCTTGCCTCCTTTTGGCTAAAGTTACATGCTTTATAACTGACACTTTCAGTAGCCATTTTTAAAAATCATATTGACTGTTACTTCTAGATCTTTTATCTTTTTGAACTAATTGAAAATGGGATCTTTACTTCATAGTTTTTACTGCTTTTTATAGTAAAAAGTAATATTTTCATATTTACTTGGTAACTAATCTCACTAATTCTCTTATTACAAAATTTTAGAGTTGATTTTTCAGAAGGTTTTAAATAGGTAATCATATTGTGTCCTACATTCAAATATATATAACTCACTATTTCCTTTTTTTCTTATAGAGGGACATTTCTTATTTCCTTCATGAGAATTTGCAAAAAAAAAATTTTTTTTTAAAGTTATTGTGTTACTTGTAGGCATGCTGTTTTTCTTCCTGGTTTCAATGAGAATTACCACCATTTCAGTTGAGAGTGACCCCATGGACTGTAGCCTGCAAGGCTCATCTGTCCATGGGATTCTCCAGGTAAGAAATACTGAAGTGGGTAGTTATTCTCTTCTTCAGGGTATCTTCCTGACCCAAGGATCAAACCTGGGTCTCTTGCATTGCAGGCAGGTTCTTTACTGTCTGAGCTACCAGGAAGCCCTATATTGGCTATTAGTTGATCACATACCTTTTAAAATAGCCTTCAGTTCTATCAGTTAACATTCTGGTAGATCCATTAAGACGATGATATAATTTTTCTTCTTTGATGTATTATCATTTCATTAATTACATAAAATAATGTTAATGTAATTATAGTAATATAATTAATATGACTAATTATATAATTATTAATATAACAATCAATATTTATGTGATGAAATTAATAATTATATTACTATAATTATATATATTTATAATTATAGTAATATAATTATATTAATAGACTCTCTTATGTTCTTACTTCACTAAACTGACCCATACTTAATTTACAGAGCTTGAACACTATTACTAGAACACCATTCTCTTCTGGTACGCTTACTATTTTTTTTTCTCTCCCTCTCAGTTTCCTTTACTAGTTTTGTCTAATCTCTTAATGTTTAAGTGCTACAAATAAATCTGATTTATTGCTTTCTGCTCTTGAACCTATCTAGTCTCATGGCTTTAAATACTATATATAGGCTGAAGATTTATAAATTTATGTCTCTAGTTTTGACTCTTTCTCAAGCTCCAAAATGACAACCCACTCCAGTATTCCTGCCTAGGAATTCCCGTGGACAGAGGAGGCTGGCGGGCTACAGTCCCCGGGGTCACAAAAGAGTTGGACATGACTGAGCAACTAAGCAACAATGCTGAAGATTTATAACCTTGTATCTCTAGTTTTGACTCTTTCTTAAGTTCTGAACATGCTTATCCAGGTACCTACTTGTCTCCTCATAGACATCTAAATTCCTGTTATGTGCAACATGTTCAGAACATTTTTTGATCTTCTCCTTCAAATTTGCTCAGTTTATAGCCTTCCCAATTGCACTTGATAGTAGCTTCATCTTTCCAGGTATTGAGGATAAAAACCATGCAGTCACTGTCACCTCTTCTCTCGCCAATACATCAGCTATTTCTGACGGTTGTATTTGCAAAGTATATCCAGACTCCAACCACTTCTTACCGCCATGCCAGGAACCACACTGATCTAAGCCACTCACTTGCCCAGAATACACAATCATCTTCTGTATTCCCAGATCCCATCCTTCCCCACTACAGTCTACTCTTAGTACAACAGCCAGAGAGATTCTTTTACAATGTAGATCATCTATGTTATTGCTCTGCTCTAGTCCCCCAAGTCTCCCCATTTCACTTGAGCTTAGCCTGGAACCCTAGAGGATCTGGCCCTGGTATTTCTCCCATCCCAGTCTCCAGCTCCTCCCATACTTCACTCTCCTCCCACTCCACTGGCCTCTGTTGTTCCTTGAGCCTCCCAAGCATAATCTGGCCTTAGGGCCTTGGCTCTGGCTGTATCCCCTGCCTAGAATGCTATTCCACAGAGTATCCATGAAGCTAACTCCCAGGTCTTCTTTATGTTTTTGCTCAAATGCTATCAACTCAGTGGAGGTCTCTTCCTGAACATTTATTTAAAATGGCAATCCACTCCTGATCTCATCACCCTGACCCCTATCAGTTCAGTTCAGTTGCTCAGTCGTGTCCGACTCTTTGTGACCCCACGAATCGCAGCACGCCAGGCCTCCCTGTTCATCACCAACTCCCGGAGTTCACTCAGACTCATGTCCATCGAGTCCGTGATGCCATTCAGCCACCGTATCCTGGGTCGTCCCCTTCTCCTCCTGCCCCCAATCTCTCCCAGCATCAGAGTCTTTTCTTTTCCAATGAGTCAGTTCTTCGCATGAGGTGGCCAAAGTACTGGAGTTTCAGCTTTAGCATCATTCCTTCCAAAGAAATCCCAGGGTTGATCTCTTTCAGAATGGACTGGTTGGATCTCTTTGCAGTCCAAGGGACCCTCACGAGTTCTTCTCCAAGACCACAGTTCAAAAGCATCAATTCTTTGGTGCTCAGCCTTCTTCACAGTCCAACTCTCGCATCGATACATGACCACAGGAAAAACCATAGCCTTGACTAGACAGACCTTAGTCGGCAAAGTAATGTCTCTGCTTTTCAATATGCTGTCTAGGTTGGTCATAACTTTTCTTCCAAGGAGTAAGTGTCTTTTAATTTCATGGCTGCAGTCACCATCTGCAGTGATTTTGGAGCCCCCAAAAATAAAGTCTGACACTGTTTCCACTGTTTCCCCGTCTATTTCCCATGAAGTGATGGGACCGGATGCCATGATCTTCATTTTCTGAATGTTGAGCTTTAAGCCAACTTTTTCACTCTCCTCTTTCACTTTCCTCAAGAGGCTTTTTAGCTCCTCTTCATTTTCTGCCATAAGGGTGGTGTCATCTGCATATCTGAGATTATTGATATTTCTCCCAGCAATCTTTATTCCAGCTTGTGTTTCTTCCAGTCCAGCGTTTCTCATGATGTACTCTGCATAGAAGTTGAATAAGCAGGGTGACAATATACAGCCTTGACGTACTCCTTTTCCTATTTGGAACCAGTCTGTTGTTCCATGTCCAGTTCTAACTGTTGCTTCCTGACCTGCATACAGATTTCTCAAGAGGCAGGTTAGGTGGTCTGGTATTCCCATCTCTTTCAGAATTTTCCACAGCTTATCGTGATCCACACAGTCAAAGGCTTTGGCACAGTCAATAAAGCAGAAATAGATGTTTTTCTGGAACTCTCTTGCTTTTTCCATGATCCAGCGGATGCTGGCAATTTGATCTCTGGTTCCTCTGCCTTTTCTAAAACCAGCTTGAACATCAGGGAGTTCACGGTTCACGTATTGCTGAAGCCTGGCTTGGAGAATTTTGAGCATTACTTTACTAGCATGTGAGATGAGTGCAATTGTGTGGTAGTTTGAGCATTCTTTGGCATTGCCTTTCTTTGGGATTGGAATGAAAACTGACCTTTTCCAGTCCTGTGGCCAATGCTGAGTTTTCCAAATTTGCTGGCATATTGAGTGCAGCACTTTCACAGCATCATCTTTTGGGATTTGAAACAGCTCCACTGGAATTCCATCACCTCCACTAGCTTTGTTCGTAGTGATGCTTTCTAAGGCCCACTTGACTTCACATTCCAAGATGTCTGACTCTAGATGAGTGATCACATCATCATGATTATCTGGGTCGTGAAGATCTTTTTTGTACAGTTCTTCTGTGTATTCTTGCCACCTCTTCTTGATATCTTCTGCTTCTGTTAGGTCCATACCATTTCTGTCCTTTATCGAGCCCATCTTTGCGTGAAATGTTCTCTTGGTATCTCTAATTTTCTTGAAGAGATCCCTAGTCTTCCCCATTCTGTTGTTTTCCTCTATTTCTTTGCATTGATTGCTGAAGAAGGCTTTCTTATCTCTTCTTGCTGATCCGTTTATCCAACTCTAATTTTTCTTTTCCTATCTCATTTGTCACTAACGTACTGTGAAATGTACCTGTTACTGATACCAGTGTGTTGCTTTTGTTCAGTTGCTAAGTCGTATCCAACTCTTTGTGACATGGACTGTAGCATGCCAGGCTCCCCTCTCCTTCATTGTCTCTCTCAGTTTTCTCAAATTTATATCCATTCAGTCAGTGATGCTATCTAACCATCTCATCCTCTGCCACCTCCTTCTTGTTTTGCCTTCAATCTTTCCCAGCATCAGGGTCTTTTTCAAATGAGTTTCTCTTTACATCAGGTGGCCAAATATTGGAGCTTCAGCTTCAGCAACAGTCCTTCCATCATGGTTGATTTCCTTTAGGAATCCCCTGCTATGAAGTAATTTCCATGAAAGAGATATCTTTGTTTTATGATGATATACTCCAAATACTGAGAATTATAATTGTATTATAAATGCTTAATAAACATTTGTTGAATGAATTAATAGATAGATTGAATCCCACTTAATTATGTCAGATACTTCCTTTGATTCATTACAGGATATGATTTACTAACATTTTGCTTTGGATTATTGTATTTATGTTAGTGAGATTGGTATTTTAATATATTTTTTGGGGGGTGATACTTCTACTCTGGTTCTAGTATCATGATTATAATAGCTTTTTATAAACAATCAACAAGTTTTCAAGATTTTTCTACGCTGAAGGAATTAAAATAGTCTGGAGAATAATCTGTATTTTGAAGAAAGAATTCTTCCCTAAAACTGAGTTTGGCTTCTCTTTGGACATCTTGTTCAATTTCTTTCAACTTTTATCCTAGAAAATTATTTCATCAGTTGATTCTAATTTTAATATTATCATAGTATTGCTCATAATTGAAAAATCTGTTTCTGAAGTTAAATCTCTCTTCTCATTCCTTATGTTAAATGTTTGTATTATTGTTTTTGGTGAACTCATAGCTTATTTCCCCAGCTGCACATTGGGCTTCCAAAGTATAAAGAAGGTTATAATCCTGGCTTCTTTTGAATATAATTCACTCTTATGTCTGAATGTAGCATTTCCCCAATTGAAAGTATTATGACAACCAGAACTTAAGTTTAATGTGTAAAATGTTTTATATCATAAATGAAAAATAAAAGTAAGCTTTTATTGATTTTTAGCTTTGGAAGGGATTATAGAAATCATGTTGGCCAATGGCCTACCCACCATTTTTGTATGTATGTGTGTTTGTGAGGAAACCAAAACTCTAAGTAACTGATTTGCCCAATAACACACCTATTTGTTTGAGTTAACATATAGAAAAGAGGATATATTCATTTGTTTGTAAAATTCATAACTTTTTAAATTAAGAATTCGTCAAAATGTTACATAGATAAAATGATGAAGATGCGCAATGTAGCATTTTAACAGATGGTTCTTCTTGACATAGTGTGTTAGAAAAGTAACATGATGACATTCTGCATTTGCTGGAGCAGACAGACATTTTGCAAATGTTAAGACAGCTTATATTTAAAAATACTGAAGAACTGGGCCTGGGAATTCTGACCTCAGTCAAAGCTTCCTAGCCTAATTTCTCAAATCAGTCTTTACCATTGGTGTGGACATTTGACAATACCTACAGGCATTTTTGGTTGTTACAGCTGGGTGGGGGGAGATGGTGGTTGCTACTGGTATCACTAGGGCTCATTAGTGAGTACTGTCAAACATGCTACGTGCACTGGACTACCCCCCACAACAAGGAACTGTATGCCCTCAGTTATCAATAGTGCCAGGTTGAGAAAATCTGACTTGTGGTGATGACTCTAACATTGATTGTGCCAGTCCTGAATTTACAGATGTTTGTAATCACTTCAAAATGAACACTACATTGTATATTTTAATGAGAACATCTTACCCAAATGTGTTCTGTGAAACATAAGTCCAGCAGATATTCTGTGAAGAAACAGCCAAATATGCTTGGGAAACAACATGTATGATAGTGCCCTTTTAGTGTTCTTCATTGGAAGGACTGATGTTGAAGCTGAAGCTCCAATACTCTGGCCACCTGATGCAAAGAACTAACTCATTGGAAAAGACCCTGATGCCGGGGAAGATTGAAGGCAGGAGGAGAAGGGGACGACAGAGAATGAGATGGTTGGAGGGCATCACCGACTCGATGGACATGAGTTTGAGCAAGCTCTGGGATTTGGTGATGGACAGGGAAGACTGGTGTGCTACAGTCCATGGGGTCATAAAGAATCAGACACAACTGAGTGACTGAACTGAACTGAACTGAAAGTTCCTCAGCAAAATCCAGCATATTAAAGGCTCTGATATGTCCTGCAGTGAAAATCCCTATAACATTGCTTCATTCATAATATTCTAGCTTTATTATACCAATGCAATGTTTTGACATAAACTCTCTATGCATTCCTGAAAAGAGGCTTCAAGAAATTCAATCACTATGCGTCTCAGTTCTCAAACTTTTTTCATATTTGATCTCATTGGATTCTATCAATCATTCTATAAGATATAATTCTAAAATAACCTCAGCATTTTCCCCAAATAATCTTCCTATCCTAACATATCCTTTCTCCTTCATTTCTTAGAGCAGTAAAGATTTTATGTCAATTGAGATGAATTTACTATTACTAGAAATAGACTATTCTTTTGGAAAATACACAGAATGCAAAGAAAAAAAACAAAAAAGTTCTATAACTCCTTCATTGTTGACATGTTCTTATATTTTCAGTTGTTTTCTTGTCAGTATATTTTAAAATAACAATGTAAATGCTTTTTATAAACTTAGAGGTTTTTTAAGTCAGTACCTTTAATATTCTAATATTCTAGCATTTTCATTTAATACTATTATTACTATCACATGATAATAACATAACATGCATAGTGAAGTATCAACTGGATAATTGCTGGATATTTCATTACCTAGAATGTGATGCTTTATTTAAGTAGTCCTTTATTAATGGGAAACTACTAGTTTCCTTTTTTGCCTAATTTTCAGTATACTCTAATAAATGCTTAATACATATCTTTTCACATATTCTTAATTGTTTCTTTAGGAACTTTGCTAGAGATGGAATTATTGTATCAGTAGGTAGGGAAAAGAATATTGTCAAGAGAGTGATGACAATGTGGATGGATATATTTTAAGGCATTCCTGGTGAAAAACTGCGTTTTAGAAAGCCTGTACAACTTTAACATTTCCAACACTAGTTTATAAAAGTGACATTGGGCCTTTTATTTTATTTTGGAAAGAATACTTCATAAGAGATCTATTGTCTTAACAGATTTTTAAGTGCATAATATTAATACATTATTATATTTTACTGTTGTTTGGATTTAGGTCTCTTTCTTTTCATTCCCCTGCTGTTAGACTTCTCTCTTGGTTTCCTGGTTATCATATTATATTATTCACCTCCATTTTTTTGTACATGAAAACTCTGTCTAAATTCTTATTTCTCTAAAAAGTCTCCCTACGTCAATCAGCACCAGATTCCATTTTTCAGTTTGACATGGGCTTATGTTGTTTAACTGCATTATACATGCACGTCTTAGCTTTCACCAGGTTGTTAGTACTAAAAGAGACCAGATCCAAACACTCAGTGTGTCTCAGTCCTGTGTTAGGCTCCAAGGCCGTGGGGATAAAAAGCCCTTGTTCTTGAGCTGCATACAGTTTATAGAGAAAACAGAGGAAAGGCAGACTATAGAGATCACTATGACAGCAGTGAGCAGAGTACTAGAGGGATATAGACGGGGATTTGGTGCCAGGGAAGACTTCCTGGATGAGAGGTCCTCACAGGGAGATTTAAAGGATGAAAATGAGTTCTGGGTAGTGAAGGATAAATGTGTGAAGACATTGAAAAGTCTTTGTGTTGTGACCATATATGTACATTTGTATGTGTATACTATGTCAGGAAAAGGTGAGAAAGAGCATGAAATGTACACGGAGGAGTAGCAAGAAATGAATCTGAAGATATAAAGAGAATGAGGACGAAGTCAGAAGGGCTGTATGGGTGCTGCTAAGATATTTATGCTTCATTCTGATGATGCAAGGAGTATGGAGGGTGAATTGACTGAGGCAAGGATGCTGGGAAACCGTGTTTACAGTTCTTTGCAAGCCCAGGGTAGCAAGTGAGGGATTGGTCCCAAACCTATGTGTGTGTGTGTGTCTTTTTGATTGGTTAAGATTCCTGGACCTGTCATTTAATTTTCTTGATCCCTGGCATCCTAATCAATGATTAGGATGTTCACAATTATACTTCTAATACAAGACTTAATAGGAATGGGAATGGAGCATACTGTTTAGTGAAAACTGTCTGGAGTGATAGGGAAGTTATGATAATAGTTTCCCTCCTCCTGTTTGGCCTACGTATGTTTTAGATGCGTCTATGTCTTGCTACTTCTACTTCAAGCTCAGTTAATGAGGTTGTGATATGTAGGGCTGCTTTATTGAATCATTTGAGTTGCCTTGGGAGACTTTTTCTTGATTATGCACAGGAGAGAGATAAATAGAGTTAGATAGACAAGAATGACCTCTCTCAGAGAAATCATATTTTTGTCAGGAAATGAAAATCATTTTTATTTTACTGAGATAAAAGGAAGTTTTGTTTATGAAATGATTTAATATTTAGAAATCTAATTATAGCTTTTAATATAAAACTTTGGATTCTGAAAACATAATAGTAATAACAATAGACACCACTGAATTCTCTTTCTTGCACAGGGATTTCTGCTCAATTTAAGAGCTCATTGTTTAACAATGAGGCTTAAAAACCACGTCTATTTGCTGTCTTACTCATATTTCAGCCAGATAAAAGAGTCTGCAATTTTATCATGAGAGCTTTTTTAAATGCAGAATGAAGATGCCGATAGTAACTTTTCACACTTTGCCAGCTACCTCTACCTAGTTAGAATAATTTACTACATTGACAAAGAGTGCTCAGTAACTGGAATCACTCAGGAGAAAAATATTCTTTAAATTCAAATTGCTATACTGTAATTATAAGTAAATTGTATTAACTTTCTTTAAAGAACCTTATTAAAAGCCTGAAGCATACTTGTCATCCCATGAGGTGTTTGCTTCTCACTTTGTGGATGGAGAAACTGAAGGTAAATGATTTACTCAGTCAAAGGAAATGATTACGTGAGATCTGGTATTGAGACGAGGTACCGTTTTTAAATATATATATATTTATTTATTTTTGTCTTTCTTAGTTATTTATTTTAAATATAGCAGTGTGTTCATGTCAGTTCCAAACTCTCTAACTATCCCTCCCTTCAGGTAATGATAAGCTTGTTCTTTAAGTCTGTGAGTCTGTTTTGTAAATAAGTTCATTTGTATTATTTTTTTTTTTTAAGATTCTGCATATAAGCCATCAGTTCAGTTCAGTCGCTCAGTCATGTTCAATTCTTTGCGACCACATGGACTACAGCATGCCAGCCTTCCCTGTCCATCACCAACTCCTGGAGCTTGCTCAAACTCATGTCTATTGAGTTGGTGATGCCATCCAACCATCTCATCTTCTGTCGTCCCCTTCTCCTCCTGCCTTCAATCCTTCCCAGCATCAGGGTCTTTTCCAATGAGTCAGTTCTTCACATCAAGTAGCCAAAGTATTGGGGTTTCAGCTTCAACATCAGTCCTCCCAATGAATAAACAGGACTGGTTGGATCTCCTTGCTATCCAAGGGACTGTCAAGAGTCTTCCCCAACACCACAGTTCAAAAGCATCAGTTCTTCGGCACTCATTGTTCTTTATAGTACAACTCTCACATCCATACATGACTACTGGAAAAACCATAACTTGGACTAGATGGACCTTTGTCAGCAAAGTAATGTCTCTGCTTTTTAAGTATATAAGCCATATCATATGATATTTCTCTTTATCTCTTATTTCACTCAGTATGACAATCTCTAGGTCACCCATCTTGCTTCAAATGGCACTATTTCATTATTTTTAATGGCTGAGTAATATTCTATTGTATATATGTACTACATCCTTATCCATTCATCTGCCAATAGACATTTCGGTGGCTTCCATGTCTTGGCTATTTCAAACAGTGCTACAGTGAATATTGGTGTACATGTGTCCTTTCAGACCATGTTTTTCTCTAGACATATGCCTAGGAATGGGATTTCAGGATCATATGGTAATTATATTTTTTAGTATTTTAAGGAACTTCCATACTGTTTTCCACAGTGGCTGCACCAGTTTACATTCTCACCAATAGTGTAGGAGGGTTCCCTTCTGAGAAGAGATATTATTTCTTAGAAAGTTTTCTAGGACTTGACTCAGACCATTGGTCCAGACCTACCCTACCTTCCTACATAAAATTGCCTTTGGCCTACGTGTGCTGTCAGAGGCAATCTGGCAAGTTTCAAAGGATCTCTTCCTTGATCAGCCTCAAGAGTCAAACAATTGACATCCCAATAAAATCTAAATAATAGGTCACCAAATGTGTTCGGAAAAGAGATTGTGAAGCATTTTCTGTTTGTCATACAAATATCTAAGGAGCACAGCTATCAACTGAACTTTAGTTATATGTACTTATATACTTATAAGAGACTGATACCTGATGTATCAAAAAGGAAGGAGACATATAGATTTACTGGCATTTAAGCATTCAAGACACTCAGTGATGTATGTTTTCCTAAAGAACTTTGGAACCACTAATGTGGTTCATTGCAGAAATATGTTTCTACCTATAAATAAGCATAGTAATATATTGTTAAATTATAATAGAAGATAATTTCCAATTTATCAATTTATTTTGGAATTTTTAGTGGGCCATTTACCTTGTCTTCTTTGCCACCCCCAAGGACTCATGCAGAAAATGTTCTTCTTTTCTGTATATTTTGGAAATATTGTTGTACATGGAGAAAAATGAACCATTTAATGCTTCAGTTGCATTAATAATCATTAGCAGCAGAGTCTAACCTGGCAACTCTGGCAGTTCCAGTCTACAGCGAGAATCTATGTCTTGGATGAAATGTGCATGTCTACCTCCTCTCATACCCCTTAATGATCCTTGCATGACTAATACACAGTGACATTTAAGGAGCACTCATCTAAAACTGCTCATATTCATTTTGAAAATATTCATCTGTGGCATATTCACCAGCAAGAAATGCAGCTGAAAAATTGTTAACCCATTCTTCCTCAGTATTAGGAGATCTGGTTTTCTGATCACATTCTGCTGACATAACCAATGCGATACTATAGAGTGAGGTATTTAAAACATAATCAAAGACATTATTAGAGATACAGTCTGTAAAATGATGAGAAGCTTTGGGGAGGCCTATAAAATAGGGACCCCAGGGTAGAAACCAGTTCAATGGGAAATAGCCTGAGGAGATCATGTAGGAAAATGATTAGAATAATAAAGTGATGTCGGTACTGAGATGAAAGGAGTCTATCGGCTGGTTGGATTGCTGTATGATATAGTTTATCACAAAATGATTGAAAATGTCTAATGTTTGTACAAGTTAGTATGGCAGCCACAGGTCTCAATCATGAGGTTCTTCATGTTGTTTTAGGATAGTATATTTGGAAAGATTTTGTGAGTGAAATTGTTCCATTTGACTTCATTGATTTTGCTAGTAGTGATTCTCCTTTGAAACTTTCCAAGTCTGTGTATTAAGCTAAGTTTGTCATATCTTTCTCTCCTATATGCTGGTTCTCATTTTATATGTCTAGTATTTTCATCTAGCTACTTGATTCTATTTTTAAGTCTTCATCCTGAACTCCAGGATTGCAAAGAGAAGAATAGGGAAGAGGTACTCAGTAAGGTATCTTGATTGTCTTTACCGCTAGTTGAAGAAGTTTCCAGCATTCTCTCAGGTATGACCAGGCTTCTTTTGGTGGGAAGAAAGTTCGTTACTTGTCAAAAAGGCCCACTAACTTTGTATTTGTCAATTACTTGTTGCAACATTTCCTGCATATTTAGTTTAATTCTGTGATCTCTAGCTCCTGATTCCCAGTAGATCTGGAGACTTGCTCAAGCACTCCTTCCTGTCATGTTTCCACTTAGTATACATCTCATTTTTGAACTGTAGTACCATTTTTTAGCATATCTACCTCTTTCTCTTGTCCTTGATTTTCTTAATTCCAGTAGTTTTCCCTGTGCCTGTGCAGGTTTAAGAAATCAACAAGAATTTGCTCAGCAGATCAGTGAATGGCCTTTCTCCATCTGATCATGATGGTTTCTCTTAGTCTCTTGTCTCCAGGCAGGTGTGGTTGAACTCAGCCACTGCAGGTACCTGTGATCTGCACCAACTATACTCTGCACTAAAAACACTTCTGTGGTCAGTTTTCAATTACTTGCTCTGTCCCACTTAGAATGTTGTGGAATCTACAGAGGAAGTTTAAATGCATTTGGCCAGCAATACCATCTTCCATCTCCAGCTTCAGAGGCAGCTAGAGTTTGCTATTCTACACACACATATGCACAGCCATTTGATATGTTAAAAAAGATGATGGAATGTTGAAGGGTGTTTTCATCCTTCATATATTTTTGTGTTTATGTGTGTATGTTAAAATTATGGATCTTCAAACATTTGCTCTTTTCAAATACACTCTATTTGTTAACCACTAGCCTGGTACCAAAACATGAAATAGTGATTTACATTTTTATTACTTTTTTCGGACATTGAGACAGTAAGTAACAATGTATCCTTCTTATAGAATGTCACGTCTAGGAAGACGTTATGATCAGCAATTGCACTAAAAAAGCGAGTCAGGAGAGATGAGATTACCTAACAGAGATACGTTGAGTCACTAAAAATCTGTATATACTCCTTTTATGATTAATACAAAACAAAGACAGGTGGATGAGAAGAAATGAAAGCTAGAGAAAATCAGCACATATGCTGAATGAGAAAATGTAGAAGATTTAGTTGAAATTTTAAGTAAAGTTTTGCAATTGAGGAGAGACGACATGGAAACAGATTTAAAAGGAAATTAAAGTGCAATTGTTAAAATCAAGAATTTAGTGCCATGAATAGAGATGGAGAAATGCAGCTGGGAGGGGGGAAAAAGAGTGAGGAGGAAGTAAAATTAGTCACAGATGTGAGTACTTAGGGAATTCAATACTTGTTGATTTGCTGTTTGCAACGATGGTGGATCCATAGGTTGAGCAATCAGTGTTAGGGTTCAGAGCTATGGAGGAAAGAAGGAGAAAGAAAGCTCACTCTGGAAAAGTGGTTCTCAGTTTTGGCTACACACTGGGGTAACATGCGGAGTTATATACATTACTGAATCTTCGGCTCGCCCCTCCTTTCCCCTGAGACTCCAATGTAATTAGTTTGGTGTGCGGCTAGTGGGCTGGGTTTCAAAAACTGCAACTCATTCTATTGCGCGGCTGATTGAAAACCACTGCTCTAGTTTGTACCAACCCTGCAGGTGGCGCTAGTGGTAAAGAACCCGCCTGCTAATGCAGATAGACGTAAGCAACACGGTTTCATCCCTGGGTTGGGAAGATGTCCTGCAGAAGGGCACGGCAACCCACTCCAGTATTCTTGCTTAGAGAATCCCATGGACAGAGAAGCCTGATGGGCTACTGTCCATAGGGTCGCAAAGAGTCGGGCACGACTGAGCGACTTAGCACGCACACACGCCCTGGGGAGGGACGTCTGAAATGTGCCACTCTCAGGAACACAGTGGAATCGGGACCACGGGGATATGTGCTAGTCCTTACCCAGTGGCCTCGGGGCTCCACAAGACCCAGTGATCAACACTAAGGACTCAGCAGTGGGCGAGACCTTGTTTCAAAGATCGGCTATTTTATGCAGTTTGGCTCTTTAGTTGCTGTTTCTTTGTGTGTCATTTTTAACTAAATAAAGGCATAGAGTTTGGCATCAG
The DNA here is from genome assembly GCF_016772045.2 of Ovis aries. Classification (NCBI taxonomy): domain Eukaryota; kingdom Metazoa; phylum Chordata; class Mammalia; order Artiodactyla; family Bovidae; genus Ovis; species Ovis aries. The sequence continues at coordinate 36,133,996 of NC_056061.1, read as the reverse complement.
AAAAAGAGAGAGGGCTAAGATAATGCTTTAGGGAAAAAAATGAAGAATATTAGTTAGAATTAAGCATCTTGTCAGGACTCAAAAAGCATTTGAGAGAGGAAAGTAAGGATAATAGAAAACTAGAATTGGAAGACACCTGGACTGGGAACATAGCATTTTTACCAAGAAAAAAAAATAAGAAAAAAAAGTGAAAATTAAGAGAGTAGAATGTGGAGCTGAAAGCAGAATCATCATTGAAACTTAGGTAAGGTTCATTTAATTATTCATTCAACAACTATTTACTAGCGCCTACTATACATACTTCTGGCACTGAGCTTCGTGTTATAGATACAGCAGTAATCAATAGAGTTGCTGATTTCAATCCAGCTAAAATTTTAGTAAAGGAAAGAGGGGAGGGTGGAGAATGTGAAACTCTTCTCCAGGACAAGAATCTGGGCCTCATCAAAGAACATTCTCCAGCCCCAGGTGGGATTTCACAATTACTGTGGAATGAATCCCATGGACGGAGAAGCCTAGTAGGTTACAGTCCACAGGGTCGCAAAGAGTCGGACACGACTGAGTGACTTCACCTTCACCTTCACCTTCGTTGACTACTTTGGGTCTTCCAATTCTTTTGCTCTCTAAATGAGAGTGTTTATTGCACTTACTCTGTTCCTGTTCCACTACTGTATGCAGGCAATATATAGTGAAGATAGTTCATTTTTAAATTTTTTAGTGTTTCGAGCTTATTACACATCACCAGGAAATGCTAAACACAGCTTGATACTGTGGCCAGATGCAATTTTGAGTAGCTTCAGGAGCATGATGGATAAGCTCAGGGTCTGTGGCAGAGATGATGAATGTAATATTTGGTTACAGGAGGGGCAGAGGGTGATAGTCATTAGTGCCATATACCGATTATTTCTAGTTCTTTTCTTTTCTCCGTCACTCAGATGTCATGATTGATTGCAGCAACAGCATTACCTAACCTATCCTGACTAATGTTGGAGGCTTTTTCAGAAACCTCCTGAGAGATAATGGTGGCCATGAATAGGGCGACTGCAAGAAAAATGGAGGAAGTGCTGTAACTCAAGGTGTACACTAAGGATAAAAGCATACCTGCTAAGTTGCTTCAGTCATGTCCAACTCTGTGCGACCCCATAGGCGGCAGCCCACCAGACTCCTCCGTCCCTGGAATTCTCCAGGCAAGGACACTGGAGTGGGTTGCCATTTCCTGCTCCATAAAAGCATACAGACATTGCTATTAATACTTAGATATGGGGAGGGAAGGAAAGGAAGAATGATGGGTTGTGTACTATTGCTGCTCACTGAGATCAGAAAGAAAGAAGGAGGGGTGACTTCGGGAGGATAAATGTTTAGCTTTAGACACATTAAAACTGAGATTTCTGTGAAATATCCAAGTATTAAATGGATACGCCAAATATTAAAAAGCAGCTGGATATATGAGCCTGGGGTTCACAGTAAAGATTCATGCTGGAAACCTAAGTTTCTAGGAGGAAAACATATGAATAGTATTTTTTTCTTTTTAAAAATTTATTTTTAATTGCAGGATAATTGCTTTACAGTGTTGGGTTGGTTTCTGCCGTATATCAACATGAATCAGCCATTGGTATGCAGATGTCCCGGATTCCCTGGTGGCTCAGATGGTAAAGAATCTGCCTGCGATGCAGGAGACTCAGCTTCAGTCCCTGTGTGGAGAAGATCCCCTGGAGAACGAAATGGTAAACCACTCCAGTATTGTTGCCTAGAGAATCCCACGGACAGAGGAACCTGGTGGGCTACAGTCCATGGGATAACAAAGAGTTGGACACGACTGAGCGACTAACACACACACACACACACACACACACACACACGTCCCCCACCCCCACCTTGAACCCCCCTTCAACCTCCCACCCCATTCCACCCCTCTAGGTTGTCACAGAGCACTGGGTTTGAGCTCCTTGCATCATACAGCAAATTCCCATGGTAATGTATATGTTTCAGTGCTACTCTCTCAATTCATCCCACCCTTTCCTCCCCCCACTGTGTTCACAAGTCAGTTCTAATGACATGGATGAACCTAGAGCCTATGTACAGTGTGAAGTAAGTCAGAAAGAGAAAAACAAATATCATATATTAGTGCCTATAAGTTATGACCAACCTAGATAGTATGTTCAAAAGCAGAGACATTACTTTGCCGACTAAGGTCCGTCTAGTCAAGGCTATGGGTTTTCCTGTAGTCATGTATGGATGTGAGAGTTGGACTGTGAAGAAGGCTGAGCGCCAAAGAATTGATGCTTTTGAACTGTGGTGTTGGAGAAGACTCTTGAGAGTCCCTTGGACTGCAAGGAGATCCAACCAGTCCATTCTGAAGGAGATTAGCCCTGGGATTTCTTTGGAAGGAATGATGCTAAAGCTGAAACTCCAGTACTTTGGCCACCGCATGCGAAGAGTTGACTCATTGGAAAAGACTCTGATGCTGGGAGGGATTGGGGGCAGGAGAAGGGGACAACAGAGGATGAGATGGCTGGATGGCATCACTGACTCGATGGACGTGAGTCTGAGTGAACTCCGGGAGTTGGTGATGGACAGGGAGGCCTGGCATGCTGCTATTCATGGGGTCGCAAAGAGTCGGACACAACTGAGCGACTGAACTGAACTGACTGATGGAATGTTGAAAGATGGTGGCCTTCCGTTGTGGCTCAGATAAGAAAGAATCTGCCTGCAATACGAGAGACCTGGGTTCATGATGAACCTATCTGCAGGGCAGCACACATGAACAGTATTTTTAGTCAAAATACACAAGATCCCATAAAGTGGGAAAGAAACTTGAACCAGGACAGAGCGTGGAGAGTCACCAACACTTCTAGGTTGAGTCTGGGGGAGAAGAAATCTCAAGAGGAGACTGAGAAGGAGTAACAAGGGAGGTAGAAGAAAACTCAGAGTACAGAGTCCCGTGTTCTGTGGAGGGTGGAATTGTCACCTCTGATGAATGCTCCTGAGAGCTTTGGGGAAAAGAAATGTTCACCAGAATGGTGGGGGCAGAAACCAGACTGAAGTGGGTGGAAGGGTGAAAGGGAAGTGAGAAAGTGGAGGCAGCACAGGTAGTGCTTCTTTAGAGGAATTCAGCTATGAAGGAGGTAACAGAATATTTTGGGATTGAGAGAATTTTGGTATTTTTTGTTTTGGGTTTTTTTTTTTTTTTTAGATCCATGATACCACAGTGTATTTGTATAAAGATAGCATTGCTTTCATACAGAGGGGAAATGCTAACATAGAACAGGAGGAATTGACTAAAGCAGTGACATCCACCAGCTAGAGGGTGGGACCCTGCTCACACAAGGAGGGACCAGGACTTGATAGGAAGGAAGAAGGAAAAATGGTGCACATGCTGAGAAGATAAAGCAGATCATTGACTTTCTTATTTTCAAAGAGTAATGAGGTGAGGCCCTCATACTAGAGGGAGGATGAAGTATGTATGAAATAGTTCTTGGTGAATTAGAAGTAATACTACTTGAGAGAAACATGGTAGGACTGTCAGGCATTAGTGAGTATCCACCTGTCTGTAGTCATGAGTTTAAAGTGAAACCAGTCAGCTGGGTTGAGTAATTTTTCTTGAGGAATGTTCAGCTGCTTATCTGTAGGCATAGATAAGCCAGCTTATCCATCAGTTTAATGAAGGGAGAAAGGAGTAAGGGAATTGAGAGTATTTGCAAGGCAGGGAATAAATACTGGATCTTGAGTATCTGGGCTGGGTAGGAGGGCAGCAAATGTAGGAGGGGACTGATGGAAGATGAAGTAAGTGGTGACACTGCAAATGATGATAAGTGTGTGGTTGAAGGAAAGTTGTGAGCTAAGAGTTAAAATAGTCAGCAAATGATTGTGCACGAGTAGGGCTTTGGCAGATGATTGCAACCAGTGTGGGGATAGAGTGATATATCTGGTTAGCAGGAGCTCGAAGGAGCAAGGATTTTTGCTAAGAGTCAGGAAGACGTGGATGAGGGGAAGTGAAAGTTGCTGGGGAGGAGCACAGGGTAAGATAAATAAAATAGCATTTCCTTAACAGGGATTCAGAGCAGGTGTTCTCCAAACAGAGATCTTTAACAAGAGGCGAAGTGTTCCAAGAAGAGGCTGAGGATGAGGGGGCTGGATGGCTCCAGGGGTCGCAAGTGGGAGGGTTTGGGATGGGGTGGGGGAAGCAGAGATGGGAGATTGGCTCACCTTAGGGACTTTGTGGGATGAGAAAGTGCATAACAATGTAGAATTGGGGAGAGAATTTAGCGGCAATGTTACGTGAGTAGATTTTTTTCTATGTGTGTATGGGATAGTCATTCAGTCGTATCCAACTCTGAGACTCCACGGACTGTGGCCCACCAGGCTCCTCTGCCCGTGGAATTCTCTAGGCAAGGATGCTACAGTGGGTAGCCATTTCCTTCTCTAGGGGATCTTCCTGACCCAGGGCTCGAACCCAGGTCTCCTGCATTGTAGGCAGATTCTTTGCCGTCTGAGCCACCAGGGAAGATCCCTCTTTTTCTATAGTCGTCCATTATGCCTGCATTCTGGTTGCACATTTACCCTCAGCATTATTTTTCTGACCCTAATGTGCCGCCTGCTTCTGTTACGTCTTCCCGTTTGCTAGGGGAAGAGCTGGAGTTTGCAGTGACTATTGGCATTGCTTCCCCACACTAGATGTCACTGTTGCTCACCGCCTAATTTCAGTCCTTCCACAGCTTATTCAGTGTGACAGTCAGGGTGGCAGTGATCACTCCTGGGCCACCCCGTGGCTTACCCACACACAGACACACATAAGATTTAATAAGACTCTGGTGCTTGCCGAACCACTGAGATGTTAAATAGCTTAGGGTTAAACGGAGCTTCTTCTGTGTGTATTCTAACAGGCTTATTATTTAGTTGTTTCTCCCCCCTGCATTTAGGAATTAAAAGACTGAGTGAGAAATTAGACTGGAATTCTTTGCAGAAAACACATCTACTTCCTCCTGTGAAAATATGGCATTTTACACTTACATTCAAATTTGGTTAATGAGCTGCCTCCTCACCCTCTGGTGTGGGGAGCTGGAAACCTGCCGTGAAATTGTCCTCAGGTACTTCTGATACCTTGATGTGCACTAAGGAAACTCTGTGTCCTGACCTTGGGTGTGGTGTTGCCACACGAGGGTGTCTGCTGATGATCTGATCTAGGAAGACAGCACTGGATGGCTGGTTTCTTAGTCCAGAGAGGAGCACAGAAGACCCTGTTGGCAAAAGAAAGTCCAGGCTGATGTTTGGAAAAATGGCAGACTCTATACACCTTTTTTTTTAAATTGGAAGATAATGGCTTTATAATGTTGTGTTGGTTTTGCTGTACAACAATGTGAATCAGCCATAATTATATATATATATATTTAAGTATATATGTATATATATATATACATATATATATATAAAATTCTCTCCATCTTGAGCTTCCCTTCCCCTCCCATCCCACCACTGTAGGTCATCACAGAGTGCCAGGCTGGGGTCCCTGTATACACTCACTTGTAAGCCCCTTTTATTAGCCAAATCAGAAATTGCTGGCACCTGTGGAGCCTTTTTTTTTTTCTCTCTTTTTGGCACCTACTCAAGAAATGAGAGGAACTTTTAGAAAGAGGAATGAGGTGTAGATGGGAGACACCATTATTTTGGGGGGTTTCCAAAGCAGACCAAGCATCCATTGCTTCTGTCAGGCAGGCAGGTAACTGGTATTTACTGTGTAACTTTGATGTGTCAAATGTGGCTTAAGGCACTAGGGACATCTACAGAGCTGGATTGGTTCTTGCTTGCATTGAGCTTAATTGAGAGAGAAACAACATGCCAGATTTTTTTCAGAAAGCAGCTTTGCATAAAATAAAGCAGAGTGATGGGACTGAGAGTCTTTGGGTGATGGTGACATCTAAGCTGAGAACTGACTCATAGGACGTAACTAGGAAATGATCTGAGGGTTGAAGGTGGTTTGTGCTGCAGAAAAGCTGACACAGAGGTCCTACAGCGGGAATTTGGTGGCTTGTTCAGGGAAGGGAATGAAGGCTGGATGGGCCAGCATGCAGTGGGTCAGCCCTTTAGCAATGGGCAGCTTTGGACTGTCAACCCTACTCTCAAGTCAATAATTTGAAGCTTCAGGATGCTTCTATCATCAGTCAATTCCAGGTCTAAGGTGAGGAATGGGGATAGGGCTGGGCAACACAGCAATGGAGGAGGAATAGGAGGAAAACATCGTCTGGAAGAAGCTGGGGGAATCCAATGGTGCTTCTCCGTTGCTGCTCTCCTTGTCTAGATCATGAGGGCGTTTCATCTTGGAATAAACTTCCTGATACTGTTTTCAAGGCAGAGTTGAGGTTTTGTGTTTTGTTTTTCCTTTCATTTAATGTGACAGAGGCTGGAAAACGACCATGCCGGCAGCACCGCTGCCGCCGGGAGATTCCAGGGTCTGATACCTGGGGGATCACTGGGTCTTTTGGTGAAATCCCTGAAAGACCAGGGGAGAGGACGCTAATCCGATCTGTGTTTACCTTTCCAACATAATTTCCAACAAATCTACATGTGGGAATATAGGAGAGGCTTGTGGTGATGAGTTGGTGCTTTGGGGCCACACATATAACTGGGGACAAATGTATCATCAGATAATAGACTTAACCGACATATAGGCCTCCATCATCTGTAAACTCTTCTTATGAGTTAGTACTGTGCTCCCAGATTCTGGGATTAACTCATGTTAGTCCTGTGAACTCAGTGGTATAGAAACACACATTGCGTAAAGAAGAAGGGTGTGATGTAGAACAGTTAAAATCACATGACTAGAAAGTGGCAAATTAGAATTAAAGCCCAGAGGCTTCTGTGGTGGTCCAGTGTCTGAGACTCTGTACTCCCAATACAGAGGGCCTAGGTTTGATCCCTGGCCAGGGAACTAGATCCTGCATGGTGCAACTAAAGATTCAACAAAGCCCTGGAAAACGCAAATAAATATTTTTTTTAAAAAAGGACTTGAAATCCAGGACCCTAGTCTTATAATTATAAAGACCTCCTAAAGTCTTTTGCTAGTGATGTCTTTCTCAAGTGACATTTTTACTTATATACAGTTGGACATTTGTGAATTTTTCTGTTTAGTCTTTATAAACAAAGCTTTTTTAAGAGCTGAAAGTATTTGTTTCAACGATTTTTAGTAGCTAATCTTCTGTTATGCCTACTACATGACATATAACACAACCACAATATTAATTTTGAATAATTCTGACTAATCTATCTCTAAAGTGATGTTTTAAACTGGTGACTTTGAATTATGAGGCTATTTATTATACAAATAGTCACATGAAAGACTGGGTAAATTCTCATCAAGTGTTCTTCTTTTCATACTTAGAACAAAACTACTGGAGCAGCGCTGACAGCACTTAACAGTAAGTAAACCCTCTTTTTATCAGTTAGTGTTCTTTGTTGTAAGCATCGGAAGCTGATTCTTTAACTTCAGCAAAGAGAGCTGCTGGCAAGCTGTCAGGAAGCTCACTTGTTTGCCGAGAGGCCTAGAGACCCTGTAAATTGCAGGAATGCATGTTCAAGCAGGAGGAACCAAGGCCAAGGTCATGCTGCAGAAATAGCCTGGTGAGGACATTCCCCCTGAACTCTGCTGACTACCACGCCTCCCCTGGCCACCACCCCAGACAGCGGATGCTGCTACTGGCACTGGCAGACACCTCTTGGAATGAATTCTAACCTGTCCCTGTTTCTTTCTTTCACTTGCTCACAATTCAGGCAGAATCATCAGAATGACCAAGGCTGGGTCACCTGTCCTACCTGTCTGTGGCAGACAGAGGCAGCCTCTCACCTGCTAGGATTTTCAGAGACAGATGAAGAGTTGCCTTTTACCAGGTAGGAAGGGGTTTCAGATGCTGGACAGTTAAAAGAATGGCGTATATCTATTAAACTATAAAAGTAACATCATTTTAGGTAATAAGGGCTCCCATAGAATTTTTCAGGTTTCTTGAAAAGGCAACATAGTTCTGGAGAGAAACTGCTTTCCTATATAGCATAGATTTCAATTATCTCAAAATAGCTGCTGAGCGGGGCGGGTCACTCCCTCTGCATTTGCATACAGATGATCTTGCCAGCCATTTGGTTTTGTGTTGAGAATTCCAATATGACATTCGGCAGTTATTGGAACAAAGACCGCGTCTGCGTCTTCCTTCCATTTATTTCATTTATCTCTGATAGGCTTTGTGGGAACAGTTGTCTCTAATCCAAGCCATCAGAAAGCCTTTTACATGTTCCTTCTGGCGATGTCTAATTTTCAGTGCTCTTGGAGTAATCAGTTGGCACTTTTTGTTAATTGAACTCATTCAAGAGCAACTCCTCCCCGCAAAGGAATGTTATGTTTTTGAATTTTATTGTTTTGCTCAGAGATTAAGCATTTTGTATCACGATAATCTGAAATCTATCCTGCCAACCTATTAGTACTACGGTGAAATTGATGTGGCAAAGTTTTAATTCATGCAGTAATTTTTAGCATTTACCCCTCTAGCTTTAAAAGCACAAAGACCAGAGGACATGCAAAAGGCCACAGGAAATTTCTAATGTAGCACGTTTACTGTCATTTTGTTGCAGTCTTTATTCTCATGTGATAGAAGCTAGTCAAATTGGGTCTATTAAAACTGAATTAAAAGCCATTATTAAAAATACAGACAAAATAGTAAAATTAACCGTGCTGCATGTTATGGAAACTGCAACTGTTAGCAAAAGGCATTATAGGAAGTGTAATAGAATTAAAAACAAGAAACCTATTTGAAGCAACCAAGCATTAATCTTGTCCCAACAGGGGCACTCAGTATAATCTAGACCTAGTGAGACTGCATTCATAAATCATTTATGCCCCACTTGACAGTAGAATCCATGAAACTTATGTGATACGGAGAAAAGTAGATTCATCCTATCCAGGATCCCTCAGTACTCCTTCTTTCAGCTCATCCCTAACAAGCCTAAATTCATTTCTGTAGTTTGTAAGTACGCTGTACAGAGAAAATCCAAAGAGTCAACCTCAAATAGACCTCCTTTGAAAAAGGATCAAAGTATAGTACAAATTAGAGAAGAAAAATCCAGGATTATCATCTACAGAGAGTGAGTACGAGAGTCAGGCCAAAAATTCTTACCTGTGGATATTACAGAAAATAAAAGGTTTTCATTGGGAAAAAAGTCAAAGAGTGTAAAAATATTTTATTCTTTCCGCACACACTAATTAGTTATTGTTCTTGGCATTGTGTTAACTCTTATTTTATTTTTCACATGCCAGTCACCGTGCTAAGCATTGTGTATACCTTATCCAATTTGATCTCTCAAATAGCCCCATGAGGTAAGTATCACTAGCTCCATTTTATAGTTAAGGAAACTGAGGCTTTAAGAAGCCAAACTGGGACTTCCCTGGTGGTCTGGTGGTTAAGAGTTTGCCTTCCAGTGCATGGGGTACAAGTTCAATCTCTGGTCAGGGAACTAAAATCCTACCAGCTTCTGAAACATAAAACAGAAGCAATATTATAACTAATTCAATAACAATTTTAAAAATGGTCCACATGAAAAGAAAGAAAAAAAAAAAGGCAGAAACTCCTTTGAAATTAAGCAACTTAGTATCTGGACCCTGTCTAGGATTCAGTGTCTATAGCCTTTAACCCCATGTGCACTACTGCCCTGAAGTATACTCCTGCCTTTAATGCTCATAAACTACTCAAAGCCATGCTAAGTCTCACTCTATGCTACTTGAGGATAGGAATAACATTCCACATTTTAGACGCCATGCTCACCTAAGACAGTGCCTGAGTTCAGTTCACTTCAGCTGCTCAGTCGTGTCCGACTTTTTGCAACCCCATGGAACGCACCACGCCAGGCCTCCCTGTTCATCACCAACTCCTGGGGCTTGCTCAAACTCATGTCCATCGAATCGGTGATGCGATCCAGCCATCTCATCCTCTGTTGTCCCCTTCTCCTCCTGCCTTCAATCTTTCCCAGCATCAGGGTCTTTTCAAATGAGTCAATTCTTCACATCAGGTGGCCAAAGTATTGGAGTTTCAGCTTCAACATCAGCCCTTCCAGTGAACACCCGGACTGATTTCCTTTAGGACTGACTGGTTGGATCTCCTTGCAGTCCAAGGGACTCTCAAGAGTTTTCTCCAACACCACAGTTCAAAAGCATCAATTCTTTGGCATTCAGCTTTCTTTATAGTTCAACTCTCACATCCGTACATGACTACTGGGAAAACCATAGCTTTGGGAGATGGACCTTTGTTGCTAAAGTAATGTCTCTGGTTTTTAATATGCTGTCTAAATTGGTCATAACTTTTCTTCCAAGGAGTAAGCATCTTTTGATTTCATGGCTACAGTCACCACCTGCAGTGATTTTGGAGCCCCCCAAAATAAAGGCTCTCACTGTTTCCATTGTTTCCCCATCTATTTGCCATGAAGTGATGGGACCAGATGCCATGATCTTAATTATCTGAAAGTTGAGTTTTAAGCCAACTTTTTCACTCTCCTCTTTCACTTTCATCAAGAGGGTCTTTAGTTCTTTGCTTTCTGCCATAAGGGTGGTATCATCTGTGTATCTGAGGCTATTGATATTCCTTCTAGCAATATTGATTCCAGCTTGTGCTTCATCCAGCCCAGCATTTCTCATGATGTACTCTGCATATAAGTTAAATAAGCGCAGTGACAATATACAGCCTTGATGTACTCCTTTTCCTATTTGGAACCAGTCTGTTGTTCCATGTCCAGTTCTAACTGTTGCTTCTTGACCTGCGTACAGATTTCTCAAGAGGCAGGTCAGGTGGTCTGGTATTCCCATCTCTTTAAGACTTTTCCACTTTACTGTGATTCACACAGTCTCTTTGGCATGGTCAATAAAGCAGAAATAGATGTTTTTCTGGAACTCTCTTGCTTTTTCCATGATCCAGTGGATGTTGGCAATTTGATCTCTGCCCTTTCTAAAACCAGCTTGAACATCTGGAAGTTCACGGTTCACGTATTGCTGAACTCTGGCTTGGAGAATTTTGAGCATTACTTTGCTAGCATGTGAGATGAGTGCAATTATGCAGTAGTTTGAGCATTCTTTGGCATTGCCTTTCTTTGGGATTGGAATGAAAACTGACCTTTTTCAGTCCTGTGGCCACTGCTGAGTTTTCCAAATTTGCTGGCATATTGAGTGCAGCACTTTCACGGCATCATCTTTTAGATTTTGAAATAGCTTAACTGGAATTCCATCACCTCCACTAGCTTTGTTCATAGTCATGCTTCCTAAGGCCCACTTGGCTTTGCATTTCAGGATTTCTTGCTCTGGGTGGATGATCACACCATCATGGTTATGTAGGTCATGAATGTCTTTTTCATATCATTTTTTTGTGTGTGTATTCTTGCCACCTCTTCTTAATAGTTTCTGCTTCTGTTAGGTCCATACCATTTCTGTCTTTTATTGTGCCATTTTTGTATGAAATGTTCCTTTGGTATCTCTGATTTTCTTGAAGAGATCTGTAATCTTTCCCATTCTATTGTTTTCCTCTATTTGTGCTGATCACTGAAGAAGGCTTTCTTATCTCTGCTTGCTATTCTTTGGAACTCTATTCAAATGGGTATATCTTTACTTTTCTCCTTTGCCTGAGCTTCTCCAAAAAGAGTTGAAATGATAAAGTTATTGATTTTTCCAGACTTGCAATAAACTCCCAGTAATAATCATCAGAGTCTCAAAAATCAGACTTCATTATACTAGATTGGGGGTTCAGTTTGTAATTAGCCCATATAGGCAACCTCTGTAGGGAGAGGGTGCAAATTTTGCTGGGCTCTTAAAATTGTGACTAAAGAAAAAGTCCTGACAAGGTCACACTTAAGACCTTTCCCCCTAGTATAAAAAGAGAATTCCATCAAAGGTGCTGTACTGCTTTCTAAAATGTTCAGCAAAAACAAACAACAACCAAAAAGACTGGATCTGGTGGGGATCCACACATAAATTCTATTTCATTGAGAATTGTCAGTAGAATGGGATAAAAGAAGTGCTATATATTTTCCTATATTTTCTTGATATGCTTCACCTTGACCAAGACACATTAGTCATCTCTTCCCTAGTTTGGATCCCATACATGAATACATGAATAAGTTATTTCATTTAACTTGTGTAAAATCTTAAATACTTAGAATCAATTAAAAAAAATAACCACATCCCCACCATCCAGCTTTCCCAATTGTTCATTTAAAAGTGACCCCCCAAAATCAGTTCACAGGAAAACATTATTAATTTTCCACTACAAAATATTCTCAATGAGAACAGGGTTATTTTTACAGAGATGTTGAAAGTCTATTTCTCATGAAATCTGAGAAACAGATACATAGGACAAATGGATTATATTTGATATAGAGTCCTGAAGTTATTGCAGGGACTCTTTTATTGTGTTATAAACCTGTCTTTCAGACACTGTGGGATTGCTTGAGGGCATTATATTACGTCATATTACATTATTAACTTCAATGTTTGAAAGTGTTTTGAGGAGATGAGATAACCTTGCCAAGAAAGGAAGGGAGGAGTATATAAAAGCTCAGCACTTAGAGAGGATATCTGTATTCAAAGATGAAAATGAACCATCATATCCACTGTTTTTCTGTATCAAGCACTCTACCTGGCATGAGGCATCAGCATTACATATCAGTGGCATCAGTTGAAGTTTAATTTCAGTGGAGATGAAACTTGCATAAGGAAAATTTTCTTGTTAAGATTGCTGGGTTTATTCTTTTACTGTAACAGCAGATTGAATAGTGTCTCTCACTGTGTTGGAGGACTACTTTAGGTGATAATTACATGAAGGGAAGCATATGTGTCATTTTACATGGGACCATCTTGTTGCCACTGTTCAAAAAAATCCATAACACATATGTTATGCATGTATATGCTACAGTACAGAAATATAATGATGAAAGCAACTTTACCCCTGCCCTAAAGGAGTACGTGAAATGAGATTGTCAGAAAATTTCAGTTTAATGCAGTTTGTTGATGATACACCCAAAGTACTGTCAGAATGGTGAGGCGGGACCTCTGTCCATCCTAAGGGTTCCAAAAATCTTCCTGGACATCTGAATTTTAAAGGATCATAAGGGCCAAGTTTTTTATCAACAAAGATAATTATTATGGAAACATGACATTTTACTTTCTTCTATATAAATAAGGAGGGTTATTTTAATTGCTTTTCTTATCCATTGTTTGTTCACATTTCCAATAAAACATAATACTCAGGTACAATAGAGTTAGCTTCTTACCTACAGGAACACAAACTACTAGTGACTCCGTTACATTCCATTCTCAGAACTAGTGCAAATATCTCTATGTCAGGGTATAAGACAGGGATAGGAGCAGATAGAAGTTTTTTATTTTTTTCTCCAAGCTGAAAATACTTATCAAAGAAGGAAGCCAGCATAGTGGGGAGTGTGGGAAGGACATTAGGCAAAACATTTCTGACATTTCTGCCCATTACGGTTTGGTTTTTCTTTTTTCAGTTCAATCACTATAGGTCTTCCAGAGTATTTCTTAGTATCTCAGCTTCCTGAGAATAATGCGTTATTTTCTGTACTATTCTTATCTCTTCTGAGGGAACTTAGAACTCTAAATCCATCAATCTATGTCTGAAAGTTGCTGAGACATGCTTGTTAAATGGCCTAATTCTAGCAAGAAGAATAAATCCAGGTAACCCTGTATCTGCTCTCTTTTTCTGCTTCCATTGTGTTCATGCACGAATGTAGTCTTTTGTCAGTGGACATGTTTTGCAATCCATTCCAATCACCAACCTTTTGAAATGTTTTTCTCCCTTTTTCTCTCCTCTGCTTCCTCCCTTCCTCTCCCTTTATTTCTCTCTTTCTTCATTTTATATATTTACTGTGTGTCAGATATTGTGCAAGGATTTGAGGGCTTGTTGGTAAATAAGCAGATGTGGCTCCCCACCACATTAGACTTCCATGTTTTCAGGGCAGATACTCATTTTAACAAGTAACAGCAATGCGAGGTAAAGAGTATGATATCCTCTTTATGGAAGTAGAGACTGATGAGAAAAGTGAGGGAAGAGTGCCCTCAAAGAAAAGTGTATTGCATTCAGACATGAAAGGTGAATAAGATGTTTAGACACTGTTGCTGCTGCTGCTGGTAAGTCGCTTCAGTCGTGTCTGACTCTGTGCGACCCCATTGATGGCAGCCCACCAGGCTCTCCCATCCCTGGGATTCTCCAGGCAAGAACACTGGAGTGGGTTGCCATTTCCTTCTCCAGTGCATGAAAGTGAAAAGTAAAAGTGAAGTCACTCAGTCGTGTCCGACTCTTAGCGACCCCATGGACTCTTAGCGACCCCATGGACTGCAGCCTACCAGACTCCTCCGCCCATGGGATTCTCCAGGCAAGAGTACTGGAGTGGGTTGCCATTTCCTACTCCGGGGGAATCTTCCCAACCCGCATTGCAGGCAGATGCTTTACCGTCTAAGCCACCGGGGAAGTCAACAAAGATGCAGTCAGAATTATCCTGGATGTGGGGCACTCTGCTGGACATCCAACCCATTTTCTTCAGTTAATAAATTGCAAAAGATGGAAGAGCTATCTGAGATTAAAAAAGATTTCAGAGCTATATCAATTTATCACAATGTACTAAACTTCTGTTGCTCTTGAGTCACATAAAGGAATTATAAGTATAAATAATTTTACATATATGGAAAATATGAGGCAGTTGGATGCTTGATCTCTCCTGGATAGTTTAAGATTTTAATTCATTTTTAAAATACAAAAATAATGATGTAGTTATGGTAAAAAAAAGTCCTTATAATTTAGAGGTACATATTGAAAATTTCACAGATTTTACAGAAGATGTAATGGTTATAATCCCAGCTCTTTGAAATTTATTGAGACTAGCATTACATTTATTTGATAAATTTTGTAATTGTTCTCTGTGAGCTTGAAATTAATATGTATTCTGCAAATGATGAATCTAGTTATTTATATATGTTTATGTATATAAAGCTTATTAATTACATGAATTGAAGTTTTCAGTATCTCTACTAGACTTACTTAGACTTACTTGTCTGCTTAGATTAATTTTTCCTGTAATTGCCTTGATTTTTTCTCATTATATTTAAAGACAATGCCTCTGTTTTTTCAGGATTTTTATATATTTTAATTATATAAAGTTTTATAATTATATATTTATATGTTTTAATATATTTTCTGAATTTTTATGTATTTCTGAATCTTACTAAGTAGTGACCTTTTATCTTAAAACAATATTTTTTTTACTTTAAATCTATTTTGTGTGATAATAAGAGAGGGACACCAATTTCTTTTGGTTAGTGTTTGAGTGATCTATCTTTTTCCATCATTTGTCTTTCAATATATCTGAATTCTGTATCTTTTTTCTTTTTTTGTATCTTAGATGTTCCTTAAGAGATCCAAGGTAGACATCCAATAAATTAGTCATGATATTTGTCTTAATGAAACATTTTTTATTTATATTTATTGCAATTATTAAAGTATTTGATTTTATTTCTATAGCTGCATTTTTTATTACCTTGCTTATTCTGTATTTTTTCTTGATTCTTGCTTTTTTTTTTTGGATTAGTTTATTATTTTAAAAGTGATTATCCCAGAAAACTTAGCATGCATATTTTTCAAGTCTAAATTTAATCAGTTTTACTCTCCCCTTCAAAAAAATATATATAAGGGCCTTAAAATCCTTAAATTCAGTTACTTCTTTCCTAATGTTATGTTATTATTGTCATCTATCTTTTTATCCCACAGTACATTATTATTGTTTAATTCAGTCAGTATATATTTAGATTTATCCAAATACTTACCAGTGTCTCTCTCTTTATTTTCTTTTGCTTCTCAATCTTATTTATTCTTGCTACTCAGATCATTTTTTTTTCTGATCTGAGAATCAATTTCCTATTGCCTAGTGTATATCATTTATGTTTAACTATAGTAAGGTTCTATAGATAAGCAAACACTCATGTTTTCATTATATAATAGTGGCTTATTTGTCCTTTTCTTTGGTAAGATATTTTTACTTGATTTAGGATTCTAGACTGATGTTTGCATTTTTTTTTCTCAATATGTTGAAAGCATTCCACTTGCTTCTGGCCTGTATTGGTGCCATTGAAAAGTCTGCTATCAGTATAATTGTATTTTCTTTAAAATTCAGCCTATCTCTTCCCTCTGTTTTAAGATTGTCTTACTTTTTTTGCAGATTTACAGTGATTTCACTAGGGAATTGGCATCTTTTTTATTCATATTGCTTGATATAAATTAAGACAGAAATGTTAGACTTTATTTTCTCTTCCATGTTTCAACATTTAAAAAATTTCTTTGTCTGTCTCTGTCTTTCTGTGCTGCAGTTTTGTTATATTGTACTGTCCAATTAAACTCATCTATTAAATCCATTTATTGAGTTTCAAATTTCAATCATTTTTCATTTTCAGAAATCACTTGATTATTTTTCAAATATGACTGGCCATTTTATAGTCTTTTGTTCTTTATTTACTTTATTGTTCCATTATTTTTTAAAAGCATAATAAACATACTTATTTTATATTCTATATGATAATTTCAATGTCTGAAATGTATACTTGTTTGATATGTCCTATGTTTTTCCTGTGGCAATTTATTCCAGTGTTTCCTGATTTTGGCTGATAGTACTTCTTAGAGTTTAATCTATAGGAATAATTTGAGATCCAGGATAAATGCATGTTCATACAAAGAAGAGTTGTATTTTCTTCTGCTAGTTCCAGTCAAGAAACACTTGAAATTCTCATCTTGAGGTTTTTCAGATTAAATAAGCAGTATGCATTTAAGTAAAACCCATGTGAGGCCTGGATTATGGTTAAAAGTTCTCAAGGGTGTTAACCTTTTGCTCAGAACCAAGGCAACTCTCTTTGCAATCACTCTCTGAGAGGTAGGTGGTTGGATAGAATTGTTTCAAGCTCACTCTCACCTTTCCCCTGAGGTTATAGCCATTTGAGGTCCAGTTTTATGGTGGAAGATCTTTTGACATTCTCCAAGTTAGGAGACCCCGAATTTTTTTCTTCTGTCTGTATTCTCTAATTTCAAAGTCACAGAAACCGAGCAGAAAATGTATCACAATTTGGCAAATATTCACAAGGTGAAAGCTAAGTTTTGTCATTTTGGTTTTTTCCCCCAGTATTTCCTACTTTCTTTTCAACTCATAGGTAAATTTAAGATTTTAAAATGACATTTGATCCATACTTTTTCTTCATTTTTTCCCCTCTTTTTTGGTTAGAGTTTCTATCAGGGTACTGATTTCACCAGATTGTTACTAAAAAGTGAGTTGTGGTATCAGTAACTAGGGGCATCCTTGAGAGAGTATTGGTAGGTGGTTTAAGCCCAGTGATAGCAGATTAAGGAGAGAGCAGAGGATGAGGCTACGTGGTGGGAGGGGAAGGAGTCCAAAACTGTAGTCTCTGTTTAGGCTCATCCCACAGAGTTGGACACGATTGGAGAGATGCAGCAGCAGCAGCAGTGGCAGGTCCCCTCCTTCTTGCTCACTTTCATGCAGTCCACGTCTCAGAGCTCTACCAGGATGGGGGCCACAGTATCTCTTCTACAATCTTAGTCTTTATTCATAACAGATTCAAATAAATTGAATTAATTAAAGATTCTATCATTGAAGGACTTTTAGAGCCCATTGAAACCAAGTTTTATTCTGTTCAAGATTCAGAGCCAGGTAATAAATCTTGGTATGATTTATCAACTTCACTGATTACTAGAAAGCTGCAATATTTCCTCCAATATTTGACTCTTTATTACATTCCAGGCCTTATAATACCTTGTATCAGTCTTGGGTCTCTTTCGGCTCAACTGGCCTTCTTGGAAGCCATCCTACCTCTGACAAGAGGTGCCATGTCCAGATATGTGGATTCAGCATAGCTGAATAGAACAGGCAGCCCAGCAGGAGCAGCAGCAAACCATAAAATCCACAATTTTAAAGTGTCAGGATAAGTATTTCACGGACCCATCCTGTTACTCTAAAATCAGATCAACTGGGAGCATACTTTCCAGCCAAATTTTGACAGGTGCAGCTACTGCCACGGCTCTGCTGTTCTTTCTCTAATCTGCCCATCTGCTCCCAGGATTCCTCTGTTTCTCTTAGAATATTCCCTCTTCTGCTTTCTGTAGCCTCATATCCTCCACTTTATAGTTTAAGACAAGGTCCACACAAACAAGTCAAAACAGACAGGATCAGAGCTATTATTATGTAATTAGAGCAGTAAAGCCAGCCAGTTTGAATAATTCCATCTTGCAAATTGGTTTTCTTATCTGTATTAGTTTAATTTACCCAGTATTCTCTGAATTTGGGGGGATTTTGCTGGCTGTATATAAGCAAATGAGATAGCTAATTAAGCTGTAAATAATGGATAAAAATGTTTAAATAAATTTATTAATATAAAAGTTTTCTATGAGCATCATCTAAGTACTAAACACTATCTTTCCTTCATAGTAGTTAACAAAAACACTATTTTGTATTTTTCAGAGTTTATTAAAAGCAATATTTGTTAAATCTTTATCATCTTTAAATTTTGGTATGAATTATTAGGTTAAATTTTTAGTAGGGATCAGAAGAAAATAATGTCACATTGCTGGTTATATCCCTTGCAGGACATACTAGAGATAGCTTACAGCCTGTACAAAAACAGGAGATAAGCTAGATTTGGCTGATGGGCCAGAATTTGCTAACCCTTAGAACAATCATAGAAAAGATTTATTATTCTCTTTTTTCAGAAGAAACGGACCAAGAGAAATTAGGTCAAGAGAACTTAGGACCAAGAGAACTTAGGTAGCAGAGCTAGAATTTTTTCTCTTATTTCACAAAAACCTGTGATTCTCCCTTTTTAAGTTGTACAGATTCCTAGGAAGGATGCGGACATAGACTGCAGTGTTATGTGGAAAGTTGGGGAACTGGGGACTCCTAAGATAAATGACATCTGTATGTCTTTAAAATCCTGTGTCTATAAAACCTGGTCCTCTCTGGAGTTGGTGACTCATGTGACTGGTACCTCCCTACCTCCCTGAAAGCATATCTAGCCAGGCTGATTCCATTCTAGATCTTGAGAGTATGAAATGTATTTGAAATGCAGAATGTCTCCCACACCCTTTTCTCTTGTTAGTCAATCACCTTTGGGTTCTTAGATTCTTTATATTCTTTCTAATATCCTGGTAAATCCCTACTTAAGGAGAAATATCATTATACTAAGTTGTTAATGAATGAGGAGGCTAGTGATGTCCCCCTTCTCAAGCATTTGAATTTTTACTTTGGACAAAGCCCTGAATCACAATATTTAATATCCTAATGCTATATCTATCATCTATGGGTAATGTAGGTATGGAGAATATTTTTGTGGGTCCCATAAACAGATGTCCATACTTTATATCTTGTCATGAAATTTACATGAGCCAATGTTCCTTAAAGTATTCCTCAATTTACTGTTAAACTCTTTCCCAACTTTCTGGAGTCTTTAATCTTTTTATTACTAAAAAAAAGGTAGGGCCTAAATATACGTGTGTGTGTGTGTGTATGTGTGCACACACATGTGCATGTGTATGCTTATATATATGTAGAAAAATGACACTGTATCACATCAATTTGCTACTGTTGGTAACAGACTGCCCCAAATTATTGGATTAAAATAACAACCATTTATACACTGATGCTTCTTTAGTTTTGGCTAGGTTCAGCTAGCGATTCTTCTGCTGATCTTGTCTGGAGTCATTCCTGTGTCTGCGGTCATCTGGGGTTTTACTTGTGGCTGGATGGTCCACAGTATATCACTTGCATGTCTGGGGCTCTTGGCTGAGGTTGCTTAGTTCTCCTCCATGTAGTTTCTCCAGAAGGATAATTTGATGGGAGTCTTCCAGAAGAACATACACCAACATTTTAGCACTTATTAACCCTCTGCTTGTGTTATATTTGCTGTGTTTTACTGGCCAAAGAAAGGCATGTGGGCATACTGAGAGTCAGTGTGGGAGCAGACTACACAAAGATGTGGCTATTGGGATGGGAGAATTCATTGGGGGTTTTATGGTGGAGATAAGATCTCCCTCCAAAATGTTATGTTGAGAAAAGTTGATGATTCTTACTATTGCAGAACAAATGATCCATAATGGATGTTTCACAACTTTATATAGCTGATTTTAAGTATTGCTCTGTTTAATGTTCTGTGCTATGGCATTCTGAACAATTAAAATGATTTTCCTAAGATGTTGTGTCCTTGCAAGAGGTAGAGGACATGGAGTGAAGCTACATTATATTTCAGCAGTATACTATGATGCTCCACAGTGCTTAGGAGAATTTTGGTTAAAAACATGGGCTTTAAGGGACTTCCCTGGCTGTCTGGTGGCTAGAACTCAGTGCTTCAAATACAGGGGGCCTGGGTTCAATCCCTAGTTAAGGGACTAGGATCCCACATGCCACATGGCACATCCAAAAAATTGAACCACCCCCCAAAACCGTGAGCTTTAATTGCAAACTCTGACATTTGCCAAACATCAGACAAACTCTAAGCCTCTCTGAATTTTGTCAGCCGTAATAGTTGATGGTAAGAGTTTAAAGGACCCTTACGAATACTTTTCCCAGTGACTGGCACATATTAAACCATGAAAAGTTTATCTATTATTTTTATTTAATAGTAGTAGAGAAAATTTTCACTGTGTATTCAACCTGGATTCTTCAATAACTCATCATCCATGTATCTGCTCAGTCTTTTCTTTACCAATTTAGAAATAATGAAATTATTGTTATACATACTATATGCAGGTGCCACCATCACAAAAGACAACAAGCAGTTTACTTCCAGTTGGCTCCCTTTCCCACTGTATCTGCTGGTTTACATAGAGAAACCTACATTATATCCCTTGCAGGATATACTAGAGATAGCTTACAGCCTGTACAAAAACAGGAGATGAGCTAGATTTGGCTGATGGGCCAGAATTTGCTACCCTTAGAACAATCATAGAAAATATTTATTATTCTCTTTTTTTCAGAAGAAATGGACCAAGAGAAACTAGGTCAGGAGAACTTAGGACCAAGAGAACTTGGGTAGCAGAGCTAGAATTTTTACACCTCATTCTCCTGAGATCTCCTTCCTGAAATGAGCTAATATTATTTGGGGATCATAAAAATTTTGTAGATATTTATATAACCCTATTTCTTTCCATTCTACCTTTTATATATTAAAGAAACCAAGGTGACAGAGTAGTGGAGAATTTGGAATCAGGGAGAGCTGTATGGAGATCTCACTGCTGTCACGTATAGCTATATGACTCACATATAGCCACATAGAGTTATATGAGTTCAGTTTTTCACCTGTAAAATGGGAATGATAATATAGCCTTAGCTGGATTGTAAAAATTCAAAAAGATAATATTTATAAAATGGCTAGGTCAGAACTGGGCTAAATAAATAGCTTCCTTTGCAATAAATTTAAAAGTGCTTTTGCAGGATTATGTGGATTCATTATCTAATCACAGTCTAAAAATCGAGCTTTATGACACCTTGGTGTATAAGAATATTTCTGCTGCCAAAGCTATCACTGTAAGTTTTAATCAAAGCTTCTGGATAACTGTGATTACTTTGCATTTCTGTGTCAAGATTGCCTCGGGACATATCCAAGAACAAATAGCCTACTGTCGGGTGGAAATATGGAAACAGACTTTGGAACGCTCGCATGCAGCTAGCTCACCATGACTATCTCTCAGACACTTCAAAACTACTCCAAAAGACATAAAAGACAGAAGGAGCCATCAGGGAATATTTATGGAAAATAATCAAGAGAAGACAAATTAGCTTTAGAAGTGTTCTGTAATAATTTTCAACTTATATGCCTTTTCAAATGAATGTGATAGTTTTAAAATTTTGAGGGAAACTGTACAGAGCGAAACAAATATCTGAGCAAATGAAACAAAACTTCATTTCTTTCCCTAAAGATTTGACCTGATTATGTTCAGCTCATTTTAAAGTGACATTGACTCTTTAAAACCTTCAGGTTACTGTTTAATAAACTGCACATCTTCACTGCAGTTAATAGAATCTTAGGAGAGTGATGTTAAAGATCTTTCTAAAAACATCAGGATTCTGGCCATGGTATAGTGGGGGTGGTGGGCAGGGTTGGGGGTTGGTGAAAGATATAATATCTACTTTACAAACCAATTTCATGTTTCCTGGTTCCCTTTGGTCCAGAGTGGCTGGGTGTCTGGGAGTGCAGCCTGTAGAGGTCAGCATCTCTTAGATACAGAGCTGAGTGGAGGAAGGGCTCGGAAGGAATTGGAGGGCAAATTAGGTGAGCCAAAAACCAGCACAGGAAGCCTGACACAGGAAAACTTATCTTTTACCACAAGAAGATTGAAGATCAATGGTAAACATATAAACTAAATTATTTCATATTGTGTTAGAAGAGGATGCGTGCCAATGGGGGATGAAGCAGAGGAAGTCGAGAGAGACAGAGGTGGCCAGATAGGATGAAAAGAGTTAAACAGGATGTTTAGCATATGTTTCCTTGAGAAGGTGAGAAAAACTAGAAAGAGGTGAGGAAACCAACAACACAGCCATTGGGGGCAGAGTGTTCTAGGTTGAAGGAGCAGTAAATGGGAAAATGCCCCAAGGTGAATTGTGTTGGGCAAGTTCAGGGACCAGCCAGAGAGGCCAGTGTGGACAAAGCAGTGAGTGAGAAGGAGGATGGCAGGAGAAAGGTGCAGAGGGCCAGCTGGAGCTGAGTCATGGAGAGCTTTATGGGCCAGTATAAAGGTTTTGGGTTTACTCTGGTGAGTGGAGGGCCTTGGCAAGGTTTTGAAGAAAGAGACACTGCATAACTTCAATTTCTTAAAGATCCATCTGGCTGCTGAGCTAGGAATAATCTATAGCAGTGGTCCTCAACCTTTTTGGCACCAGGGACCAGTCTGGTGGAAGATAGTTTTTCTAGAGACCAGTGTGGGATGGGGGGATGGGATGGTTTCAGGATGATTCATGAGAATTACACTCATTGTGCACTGTATTTCTGTTATTATTACATCATCTCCACCTGAGATCATCTGTCATTACACCCCAGAGATTCAGCACTCCTGCTCTATAGGGATGAAGGTGGAGGAGGCAAGGGTAGCGTTCAAGAAACTTGTTAGGAGGCTTTTGCAGTAATCCTGATGGGAAATGATAGTGGCTCAGACCATTATGAGCTACCACCATCTCATTATTTCAGTGTTGTATCCTGAGATGATCAGAAGTGTCATACCATGAAGCTATTTTGAATGTAGAGCCAACAGGATTTCCTAATGGAAGTCAGTGAGGACTTTGGCACATTCATTTTTGTTAGTCTACCAGATTCCAAATTTCTAATTATCGGCTGAGCAATCAATTATAATCCTTCCCAGCTGCTCAAGGCAGCACAGTGAATCAGACAGCGATGCATCTGACCTTCCAGGCACACTGGGATTGAAGCAGAAGGAGCCAGAAGGGGCTGGATTTGAACATGCACTCCTCTTGTAAGGTAACCGCCCCCCCCCCCCCAGATAAGGAGGAACAGTCTCACAGACAGTGAGGGGGTGACAGTTCACAGAGGTGAGAATGAAAGTTGGGGTTCAGAATGCTTTGTGTCTCCCAAAGCCTTTCATTTACCCCATCACAGTTTGTAGGATGCTATTCTTTCTTCATCGCTACTGTAACTTTTATGTGAAAGAAACCTGAAGAAGCTCTAAACTTCAGTGGACATAACTGAATAGCTTTTGGCCACCTCAACCCTAAAGTTTCAAGATTTAAGAAATCCTTTAATCTATTCAGAGAAGGTCTAATCCCTATTGACCTAATATCTAGGTATTAGTTTGTTTCCTAAGGCAAACATTTAGGGATATAAACTAGTCATCCTCTTTAATCTGTTCAGTGCCCCTGGAAGAGGTGTCACCAGCAGGTCTTGACACTCACAATTCCCTTCTTGATGTGTGGCCTTCCATATCTTGCCCTTGTTGGTGCAGCCTCCTCCAGGGGACCATTTTTATTGTTCCTATTGTTGTTGTTCATGAAGTTTTCTAGTTTCAAGCAACAAAATGAAATCTGACTATTTCAGCTGAAAATGAATTGACAGAAACACTAATGGGTTAGCCTAGGAATAGCAATCAATAAGGCATTTGTAGCAGGCAGTGCAGCCGAGGTCACATGTCAGAGCAGTCTGTTTGGGTTTCCTGCTGGAGACTTCCAGACTTCTGCCTGATGACTGGAGCTGACATGGCTCTAATCTGAGCTTCTGCATTAGATTCCAGTCACTGAGCTTGTGCATCACACCCACAAGACTTCCAGTCCTCAGTGGGAACACCAGTTGGCTAACCATAGATTATATACATTCACTCTCTCTGAGGGCATGAAGTTCCTAGGAATAGGAGGAGGAGACTTCCCTCATAAGGTACAATGAGGGGTTTTCCTCCAGAAGAAAGTATTTGGATGCCGGGTAGCAAAACATAGTAATGAAATGAAATAATGCAACTGGAAACATTTTAAAGGAAATACATTTGCATAGAAATGCATAATGATTTGGATATGCCTTACATTTGCACTAACAGACTCACTCCATACTCTATCCTCAGATACTTTTCTATTTAAAATGTTATTACTGTTGACTTGGAAATATTCTCCTTTTTAAAAATAAAACTTTTGAGTTCTTCACTGTTTATCATCTTCCGCTCTTCTTGCTCAACTTTTATTTCTTCCAGTGTGTAAGCATTTCTTTTCTTCCTTTTTTTTTCACTTCTTCTCTTATTGACTTCATATCCTCTTTCTCTCTACTTATTTGATTGAAAATATCTTGCTGATATCTTGTTTTCCTTTCTTATACTGTTATAAGAAATGTACTGGTAAGAACCCAACTGAAGTCATGTATCAATAGTTCTGTTTATTTTCAATCCTACTTCACCATTAACCCCTTCCCCATATCCTGACTTTGACCATTATCACTTTCAATATTTTCTGCCATTTCCCAGATATCCAGGGGTTCCGAAGAGCTTGCAATTAACCTCAGAAAGGCACTGCAGTACGTGACTGAGAGCATGTCCTCTGGAATCAAATTGTTGCAGGCATGCTAAGTCACTTCAGTCATGTCTGACTCTTTGCGACCCAATGGACCATAGCCTGCTAAGCTCCTCTGTCCATGGGGTTCTCCAGGCAAGAATACTGGAGTGGGTTGCCATGCCCTCCTCCAGATAAAACTGCTAGTATCAGTACTTTATTGGGTTTTTAAGAAGTTTAAATGAGTTATTACTTATTATGTATTTAGAACAGTGGCTGTAACACAGCAAACACAGTGTAGGTGTGAAGCTGCTCTTGTTATTATTACTATTTTTGGTATCAAAGTATATCTGTTCTCAGTCCCATTATTCCAGAGTCTCTTTCTCTGATTTCTGAAGTATTAAGAGGATGTTCTTAGCATGATGTATTCATGGATTTCAATGGTTTAAGTTGTGGTCTCATTCCAGGCAACATGTCTCTATTTCCTCAGGAGCCTTATAGAGCTATAAATATCTTAAGCAAAAGAGATGTTAATATCTTTTTGGCACCCCAGTGAAGGTGCCCTTGGGCCTTTAAGCCTTTTGGTATTCTTTGTAAGTAACATGGTAATGTCTAGAGTTTCTTTTCTAATTAGATCTTTTAAACTTCTAGGTATCTCGCTAACCCCAAATGGTAACATTTTATTTTGAAAATTTTCAAACACCAAACCAAGTTGAATGAATTTTGCAGTGAATTCCTTAGTTCTACTACAGATTCCTAGAATCTGCACTGTACGTTTTTTCTATTTTGTGCATCATTAGATTTAGTTGTATTAAGGGAGCAGCACAGAAAGTGGGAAAGGATGAATGTTACATTCAGCAACCTATATCTGAATACTGTTGCTTGGCTTAGAGCTATATTCCTACAGTTGATTTCTTAAATTCTTTGAGTTTACTTTCTTTAACTATAAAGTGTGAATATTAATACTGACTTTAAAGTATTACTATGAAGTTCAAATGACACAGCTTATGTATATAGTAAGCACTAGATAAACATAAGTATACTTTTTCTTATATTTTTTGCATTGTTTATTTATTGCAGTCATTTAAAAAATAATTACACTCCAGATCACTGGCTCTTCTTTAGTGTGTTCATCTTTCAAATTCATGAAAGAAATGAGACAACTGATTTAAACAAACATGTTTTATAAAAAAACTTTACACTAGCTATTGTGGTAACATATTGTGGTTTATTCCTTTTTTTTAAATTTATTTTTTATTGAATGATAATTACATAATTTTGTTGTTTCTGTCATATCTCAGCATGAATCAGCCATAGGTATACTTATACCCCCTCCCTTTTGAACCTCCCTCCATCTCCCTCCCCATCCCACCCCTCTAGGTTGTTACAGAGCCCCTGTTTGAGTTTCCTGAGCCACACAGCAAATTCCCCTAGGGTATCTCTTTTATATATGGTAATGTAAGTTTCCCTGTTACTTTTTCCATACATCTCACCCTCTCCTCCCCGTCCCCATTTCCATAAGTCTATTCTCTATGTCTGTTTTCCATTGCTGCCCTGTAGATAAGTTCTTCAGTACCGTTTTTCTAGATTCCCTATATATGTGTCAGAATACAATATTTATCTTTCTCTTTCTGACTCACTTCACTCTGTATAATAGGTTCTATGTTCATCCACCTCATCAGAACTGACTCAAATGTGTTTTTGATTATATACTTTCATGAACTTTAGGTGTTCTGTTTAGTTGTTTGCAATCTTCTCTGTAGTTTCAAGTGAGATTTTATTGTTTAAATCTCTTATTTTCTTGGCATGTGGTTAGCATTTATGTCTGTGCTTCAATATTTGAAACACGTTGCCTGTGTTAATTTTTATTTTCGGTATATCCCATATCTGTGTGACCTTTTCAAAATCTTTTATTTCTGCTTGAGTTTCCCTCCTTATTTCTGTATGTGTGGTCTGGGTTTATCAGTACCTGCATGCTTATTTTCTCCAATTCCCACTGCTCCATCCATTCTTCTTTGCAGTGTTTCTTGATCTTATTCATGAATTCTACAATAAGGAAGCACTTAAGTTATTTCTGCCTAGCTCCTTTTTCTGTTTGGAAAAATGCAGACATTTCTTCCATCAATCAAGCTACTCCTCATGCATATTTATATGTTATTCTTATTGGCCTTGTAGCATTATGGTATCATTCCTTTTCTAGTTCCTTCCAAGTTTTCAAGCCACATTATTGAAAGATGTTCTTATCACTGAATGTGATTCAGCTTTTCATTTGTTATTAAACAGTTTTTATGTACTCCTGCATTTATCCAATCTGGTCTTTACCTTAGTGGATCTACTGAATTCTACTTTTCCTTTATGCAGACATTTCAGAAACAACCAAATTTAAAAAGCCTTTTGAATTTATTATTAGCAGGTTATTATTTTCAATTTATATTTTAATAATTTAGTTCAGTTCAGTTCAGTCTCTCAAGTTCTTTGTGACCCCATGAATCGCAGCACGCCAGGCCTCCCTGTCCATCACCAACTCCCAGAGTTCACTCAGACTAACGTCCATTGAGTCAGTGATGCCATCCAGCCATCTCATCCTCGGTCGTCCCCTTCTCTTCCTGCCCCCAATCTCTCCCAGCATCAGAGTCTTTTCCAATGAGTCAACTCTTTGCATGAGGTGGCCAAAGTACTGGAGTTTCAGCTTTAACATCATTCCTTCCAAAGAAATTGCAGGGCTGATCTCCTTCAGAATGGACTGGTTGGATCTCCTTGCAGTCCAAGAGATTCTCAAGAGTCTTCTCCAACACCACAGTTCAAAAGCATCAATTCTTTGGCACTCAGCTTTCTTCACAGTCCAACTCTCACATCCATACATGACCACTGGAAAAACCATAGCCTTGACTAGACAGACCTTTGTTTGCAAAGTAATGTCTCTGCTTTTGAATATGCTATCTAGGTTGGTTATAACTTTTCTTCCAAGGAGTAAGCGTCTTTTAATTTCATGGCTGCAGTCTCCCTGGTAGCTCAGAGGGTAAAGCGTCTGCCTGCAATGTGGGAGACCTGGGTTCTATCCCTGGGTCAGGAAGATCCCCTGGTGAAGGAAATGGCAACACACTCCAGTATTCTTGCCTGGAAAATCCCATGGATGGAGAAGCCTGGTAGGCTACAGTCCATGAGGTCACAAAGAGTCGGACACACCTGAGCGACTTTACTTCACTTTTTAAAAGATGGCTTTCTGTTTGATAAATTCTAATGGATATGATAGCTTATATTTCTATTTATCTTTAAATATCTCACAAGTATTTTATTAATTATTGCACTGGTGATAGATGCTTCGTGTGTAGTTATAAACCAAATAAGTATAGTTAACATTGTAATTATTTGGCATCTTAATTATAGGAAACGGTATGAGTCCAAAAGTAAATAATACAACCCCAAGTTTGAGAAATGCAAAAAAATATCTCAGAAGATGTAAAGATGAAGAGGTACTATGTTCAGCAAAGTTCTCTAATCCTAGTGCTCTGTTCTTGAATTTGGTGGGATTTCTGAAGGTTAATCCCACTGTGGTTGGGAGCCCTCCTAAAACTGTGACTCTGAGGAGTTTCTTACTTTAATACTAATCCACACTCAACTTCTAATAATTAGTCTAAATTATCTTTATGTGCTCCCACTATTTAGTGGTTGTATGTGTGTGTGTGCTCAGTCGTGCCCAACTTTTTGTGACCCCATGGACTGCAGCCCACAAGGCTCCTCTGTCCCTGGGGTTCCCAGACAAAAATATTGGAGTAGGTTGCCATTTCTACTCCAGGCAATCCTCTCAATATAGGGATCAAACCTGCGTTTCCTCTGTCTCCTGCACTGGCAGGCAGATTCTTCACTGCTTGGGAAGACACTTCACTACTTGGCCACCTGGGAAGTGCTTAGTGGCTTCTACTCTAAGATTAAAAGATTGAGCTGTGATGCTTTAGATTCACTTGTCTGTCCAGGTTTCAGGGGTGGCAGTTTGCCCTGCAATCTCATTTCTCTGTTGGGTCCAAGAAAAGTCATTGATTTTCAGTTTGTTCAGTATTTTTCTTGTAAGGATGGGAGTGATGACTTCCAAGCTCTTTGCATGTTGGAACTGAAGCTGGAAATCCAGGATCGTTTTTCAACAGATGGTGCTGGAACAATTGAACATCTATGTGAAACAAAAAAGAATCTTGATTCATACCTTGCATCCATTTAAAAATTAACTCAAAGTAGATCATAGACCTCAATGCAAAACCTAAAACTATAAAACTTCTAGAAATAAACATGGGAGAAAATCTTTGTGATTTCAAGTTCAGCAAAA
The DNA here is from genome assembly GCF_016772045.2 of Ovis aries. Lineage (NCBI taxonomy): Eukaryota > Metazoa > Chordata > Mammalia > Artiodactyla > Bovidae > Ovis > Ovis aries. The sequence continues at coordinate 36,104,628 of NC_056061.1, read as the reverse complement.
TTTTTTTTAGAAATGATATCCAAGGCTTGATGAATAGAAGGAAAATTTGATTTCATCAAGATAAAAACTTTTATTTTCCATAAGGCAGTTTAGAAAAATCAAAAGACAAGTCACTGAATGAGTAAAATGTTTTCAAATTCCTACATCTTTTATGAAGAACTAGTAGCCAGAATCAGAAGATTATTGCTTCTTGGCAGGAAAGCTATAACAAACCTAGAGAGTGTATTGAAAAGAGGAGACATTACTCTGCCATCAAAAGTCCATATAGTCAAGGTTATGATCTTCCTAATGGTCATGTATGGTTGTGAGACCTGGACTGTAAAGAAGGCAGAGAGCCGAAGAATTGATGTCTTTGAACCATGGTGCTGGAGAAGACTCCTGAGAGTCCCTTGGACTGCAAGGAGATCAAATCAGTCAATCTTAAGGGAAATCACTCCTGAATATTAATCCAAAGGACTGATGCTGAAGTTCCAGTATTTTGGTCATCTGATGGGAAGAGCCAACTAATTGGAAAACTCCCTGATGCTGGGAAAGATTGAGGGTAGAAGGAGAAGAGGGCATCAGAGGATAAGATGGCTGGATGGCATCACTGGTGCAATGGACATGAACTTGGGCAACCTTTGGGAGATTGTGAGAGAAAGAGAGGCCTGGTGTGCTGCAGTTCCTGGGGTCACAAATAATCGGACATAACTGGGCACCTGAACAACAGTATCCAAAATATAGAAAGAAATCTCATAACATAATCATAAATTTAAAAAAAATGATTTAAAAGTGAGTACATTATTTGAATATATAGTTTACCAAGAAGAAAGATGGATGGCAAATAAGTATTTTTCTTTAAGAAAATGCAATTTAAATCCACAAAGAGATAACACCACACACTTGTTAGAATGCTTAAAATACAAAAATAAAACTGCTATTACCAAGTACTAGCAAGGATGTGGAGCAACTGGAACTCTTAGGCATTGTTGTTGTTCTATCGCTAAGTCATGTCCAACTCTTTGTTTTCCCAGGGATTGCAGCACAGCAGCTTCCATGTCCTTCACTGTTTCCCAGAGTTTGCTCAAATTCATACCGTTGAGTCAGTGATGCTGTCTAATCATCTCATCCTCTGCCTCACTCTTCTTCTTTTGCCTTCACTCTTCCCAGCATCAGGGTCTTTTCCAATGAGTTGGCTCTTTGCATCAGCTGGCCAAAGTATTGGAGCTTCAGCATCAGTCTTTAGGCATTACTGATATGAACATAAAATAATATAGCTACTGTAGAAAACAGTTCTCCAGTTTTTTATGAAGTTTAACATAACACTTAAAATAAGGTCTGGCATTAATACTCTTAGGTAATTCATTTTAGAGAAATAAAAATAATTGTACACTAATGTTTATAGCAGGTTTATTTGTAATAGCTCCTAAACTAGTAACAACCAAAATGCCTGTGCTGTGCCTGTGCCTCAGCTTTGTCTAACTCTTTGCAACCCCATGGACTGTAGCCCATCAGGCTCCTCTGTCCATGAGGATTCTCCTGGAGTGGTTTGCCATGCCTTCTCCAGGGGATCTCCTCAACCCAGGGATCAAACCCAGGTCTCCTGTATTTCAGACAGATTCTTTATCATCTGAGTCAGGAGGGAAACCCACAAAAATGTCTAGCAGCTAATAAATGTATACATCAACTGTGGGACGTTCATAAAGTAGAATACTAAGCCATAAAATGAAATGGACTACTGATATAGGCAATGGGTAGCTAAATCTCAAAAATACTAATGTGTTGGGTAAAAGGGAGACAGTGAAAGAGGGGAAAATCTGGCATGCTGCAGTCCACGGGGTAGCAAAGAGTTGGACATGACTGAGCAACTGAATAACAACAACACTGAATGATTCCTTCTGTATGATGTTCTGGAAAAGGCAAAAGTGTGAGACAGGCAACAGATCAGAGATTGCCAGATAATGGGTGTAGAAGGAGAGTCTTAATATGTTTGGGCTGCTATAGCAAAAATGCCGTAGACTGGGTGGCTTAAAAATGAAAGAAATTTATTTCTCATAGTTCTAAAAGCTGGAAAGTTGAACATCAAGGTGCCAGCAGATTCAGTGTCTTTGCTGTGTTCTCCATGGTGGTAGTGGTTAGAGAGTTCTGTGGGTTCTCTTTTATAAGGGCACTAATTTCATTAATGAAGAACACAACTTCATTACCTAAGACCTCCCAAATACAATATCTCTTAATACCATCAAGTTGGTAGCAGTGTACAAATTTTGGAAAGATATGAACACTCAATCTATAGCAGGGAGAACTTAACTACAAAAAGATATAAGAGAATTTTATGGAGTGATGGACCTGTTTGTTGGTTTGGTTTGTTGGTTTCATGAGGGTTATATAATTCTAAGCAATTACCAGAACTGCCTATAGAACTGAACACTATAAAGTATGAAGTTTGTTATACATGTAAATTGTACATCAATAAATATGACTGAAATAAAGAAGTAAATAATCTATGAAATTAAAGCCAAGAGTTAGTAAAATTTTTTAGTAAAAAATACACACCATATCTTGATGTGTGATTGTTGCTGTTAACTGAAGAATAGCAACAACACATCATACCGTATTTTTCATCTTTATTTTCTAAATACTGTCCTTAGGGCAAAACATTTGATACATGTAATTCATGGGGTTCTTTTTCTCCCTTTTGTAATGCCCCCAGTCTTCATATTTGAAGAGATGATATTTACTAAAGAACTGTTAATATAACAGCATCTCAGGATCTTTTTAATTAATGAAATTTACAGTAAATATGTATTAATAGATTTCATCTGCTATAGTCTATCTGAACAATAATAATGGTCTCACATGGTTCTAGGTTTATAATTTCAAATTAACCATGATACAAGACATACTTTATTCTGTATGCCCAGTATCTATCACTTTGAGAATGCACATCCATTTATTTTGCTTCTACTATTTTATTCATGAAGCATCATTTTAGGGGTTCATATGTGTAATTTTTAAATCACACTTTTTAAGCCAGGGATGTGGAAAAGCACTGTAGAAGCTATTGGGCCTTTTATTTAGTTCTGTAATTCTAAAACTTCATGATACAGTGATGACTCTTTCTTTTGGGAAAAAAAAATGCATGTGCCTGTAGAATAGTTAAGGATTAAAGCAACTTGAATTTTCCTTTTTCTATTATTTTAGGGTGTATCAAGATTTTTCTAAATCTATATCTCCCGTTAATATTCTAATTCAGCAATTCAGTTCCACCATAAGTGGTTTGATAATTGAACAATTTTTCACCCATAGGTTCTGATTTAAAGTAGAGACAGATTATCTTTAACAACAAACTTGACCAGTTCTCATGACTTCCCTACCATGGGAATGAGACTGAAAGTGAAGGTTGCTCAGTTGCGTCCGACTGTTTGTGATCCCGTGAACTATACAGTCCATGGAATTTTCCAGGCCAGGATACTGGAGTAGGTAGCCTTTCCCTTCTTCAGGGGATCTTCCCAACCCAGGGATCAAACCCAGGTCTCCCACAATGCAGGTGAGTTCTTTACCAACTCAGCTATGAGAGAAGCCCATGAAGGAAACAATTTATAGGAATTAATTAACCTAATAGAGTATTTATAGCTCAGTTTCATTAGTTTCTGGTACCACAAATTTGAGCATTATAAACTGATGAAGGTAAAAGAGGAGAGTGAAAAAGCTGATTTAAAACTCAACATTCAGAAAACTAAGATCATGGCATCTGGTTCCATCACTTCATGGAAAATAGGTAGGGTTTTTCCAGTGGTCATGTATGGATGTGAGAGTGGGACTGTGAAGAAAGCTAAGTGCCAAAGAATTGATGCTTTCGAACTGTGGTGTTGGAAAAGACTCTTGAGAGTCCCTTGGACAGCAAGGAATTTAAGCCAGTCAATCCTATAGGTGATGAACCCTGAATACTCTTTGGAAGGACTGATGCTGAAGCTCCAGTACTTTGGCCACCTGATGGGAAGAGCTAACTTATTGGAAAAAACCGTGATGCTGGGAAAGATTGAAGGCAGGAGGAGAAGGAAGTGACAGTGGATGAGATGGTTGGATAGTATCACCAACTCAGTGGACATGAGTTTGAGCAAATTGTGGAACATAGTGAAGGACAGGGAAGCCTGGTGTGCTGTAGTCCATGGGATTGCAAAGAGTTGGACACGACTTAGTTACTGAACAACAACAACAACAACAAGCCACAAATTTAGTGTTATAAATGGAAGAAATTTATTGTTTTACAGTTCTGGAGGTTAGACATCCAAGATCAAGGTCTTTACAGGGTCGTATACCCTTCTGAAGGCTCCAGAGATGGATCTGTACCAGACCTCTCTCCTACCTTCTGGTAGTTGCCATGGTTTGGGACAGCATAACTCTAACTGTCACATGGTGTTCTCCCTGTGTGCATGTCTGTATCCAAATTTCCTCTCTTTAGAAGGATTACCTAATCCTGTATGATTTCATCTTATCTAGTTATATCTCCAATGGCCCTATTATATTGTATGTTAGCCACTCAGTCGTGTCTGACTCTTTGTGACCCCATGGACTGTAACCCACTAGGATCCTCTGTCCATGGGATTCTCCAGGCAAGAATACTGGAGTGGGTTGCCATTCCCTTCTCCAGGGGATCTTCCCGACCCAGAGATTGAACCCTGGTCTCCAGCATCACAGGTAGAGTCTTTACCGTTTGAGCTACAGGGAGATCTCATCTACAAAGGCCCTATTTCCTAATAAATTCACATTCTAAGATACTGGGGGTTAGGACCTCAACATATGAATTTTGTGGGGAAGATACAATTCAACCTATACACCTGTATTCACACTTGATGTCAGAGACAGAGGTTTCAGTGAAGGCCAGCCAGCTCTTCTGACATATGATTTCCATAATATGACTGCAGACTATTGTAAAAAGTAAGGAATGAACATTAGAAGCAGGCCATTCCAGTGATTTGATTTGATTTCATTTGAGTTGACTTTTTACTGAAGTATAGTTAATGTGCAATATTATGTTAGTTTTGGGTGTGCCATAGAGTGATTAGACAAGTAAATATATTATGAAATGATCACTGTGATAAATCTAGTAACCATCTGTCAGTATACAAAATTATTACAGTGTTATTATTAACTATACTTCTTATGCTGGCTTCCCTGATAGCTCAGTGGGTAAAGAATCTGCCTGCAATGCAGGAGACCCTGGTTTGGTTCCTGACTTGGGAAGATCCACTGGAGAAGGGATAGGCTTACCCACTCCAGTGTTCTGACCTGGAGAATTCCACGGACTGTATAGTCCACTTTTGCTTTCACTTTCACTTATGCTATGTATTCCATCCCCGTGACTTACTTATTTTATAACTGGAAGTTTGTATCTCTCAGTCCCCTTCACCAGTTTCACCTAACCCTCCATCCACTCCTCTCTGGCCACCGCCTGTTTATTCTTGGTATCTGAGAGTCTGTTTCTGTTTTGTTTTTTAGATTCTACACATAGGAAAGATCATATGCTATTTCTCTTTCTCTGTCTTATTTCACTTAACATAATACTCTCTGTGTCCAAAAGGTTTCCTTCTTTTTTTTATGACTATTCACTTAAAAATTTTTTCCTGTCTCTCTATCTCTATGTGTGTATCCTTCTCACATCTTCTTTATCCATTCATCTATTGATAGGCACAGTTGTTCCCATATTGTGGCTATTGTAAATAATGCTGCAGTGAACATAGGAGTTCATATACTTTTCGAATGAGTGTTTTTGTTTTCTTTGGATAAAGGCTCAGAAGACCACTCCACTGATTTTAGTGTTTAGAGGAGTCTTTCCAACTTCTTTTGTTAGCGTATGTGCTTAACAAATAAGTTACTTTGATTTTTGTGGTTTGTGATATTATATTCCTCTTACTTTCTTTGAATTAAGCTGTTCTTAAAGCAATTACAGAGACAGATCAGATCTTTATGACAGAAGGTTAGTAGCTAATGCTTATGTTTCAATTCGTCCTTTGTTCCAATAAAATCATGAAAAAGATTAACTTATACATTTAGAAGATGATTTTGTCGTATAACCGTTTGCTTTGTCCAAATTCCTTTTCATTCCATGTAGTTATTATTATTAGCTTCTGGTCGTTAAATCTTTTTTCCTCTCTCATTTTCACAGCATGATGTAGCCTTGGTCCTTGACTACTAAGGTTTGATGAGAAAAAATATAGGAAAGAAAAATTTAGGAAAGCTCACATGCTAGATATAAAATGTCAACTACACTTTTGCACCCCCCGCTTTGGTTGGCATTTTTCACTCAATGTGCTGGGTGTTATTTCACTGCTTTTACTTTACTTTTATTTCTTTATTCTTATAGTTAGTAGACTTTTTCTCTTTTTAAAGATTCTCTTTTTATGTAATGTTTAGAAATGTGATTTTTTTAATTCATTTTACATTACTCAGAATTATTAGTTAAAAAATATTTCCTCCATGTTCTCATTGTATATGTTGCTATTATCTATTTACACATATTTTCTTTTACTCCTTTCAGACTTCTTCAGTTTCTCAGGTGGGACTGACCTCTACTTTTAGTGACAACATAACTTCAGACAGGAATGACTACTCTCTATGTTAGATCAAAACTGAGGGTTTGGGGAAGCTATTTTCAGAAAGTAGGCACAAACAGGATCTTTCACTGTTTTGGGTCTGGTCATCAGACAGCTAGAAAGTCACTAAACATCATTTAGCTGAAATAGAAGGAGTCATTGCTCCCAACATTCATTCAGGTCATTCACAATGTCCACCCCTCAAAGGGGAGCAGAGTATTGCTTCCATGTAAAACAGAAAAACTAAATGAATGCTGGTCCACTTGAGGATTCTGTTGTTGTTGTTTTAATATCTATTTATTTGACTGCACCGTGACTTAGTTGCAGCACCTGGGATCTCTGATATTTGTTGGATATGTGAGATCTTCAGTTGCAGCATAAAGGATCTAGTTCCCTGACTAGAGATCGAACCCCACCTGCCTGCATTGGGAACACAGAGTCTTAGCCAAGGGAAGTCTCATGGATTCTCTTCTGAAACAAAGGTCAAAATAGATCTTTAGTTTCCTGGACGACAAGAACCATGCAGTTTTTAATTTGACGTGGCACCTAACCCACTGTATTGTGAGCACTCTCTAAGAACTAGATCAAACAATTAACTATTGGTTCTGGAATTCACATTCTTCTGGACTGTTTGACTCCTTATTCATATAGACTCTGTAGAAATTGACTGTGAGGTTCTTTATTCGAATCCTTATCCACTTCTGTGTTTTGGTTTAAGAAACAAGTCAAAAACCACTGAAGTGTTAGTGAAGACTTCCTCTAGTGATGAAGAAGAATCCCCTATCCCCACTCTTGAGAGGATGTCAAAGAGGCACGTTGGAAAAGGAGGGGAGGTTTCAAATCCTGCTCTTGAGATCCCAATGGCTCCACAGGGATGCTTCAGGATGGTGAAATAGCGAAGTATTCTCCACCCAACAGTTAAAATTTTAACTGCCCAAGGAACTCGCCATTTTTTTCCATTTTGTATAATGATGTATATCAAGTGCATTACATGATATATGTTATAAATATGTGTCATATAATAGAATTCTATATTGAAATATAAAAAAATAGCTGCTAAGAATGTTCATATCATATATGTGCCTTAATGTTTTGGGGTGAGAGAAAAAAATATCTTCTCCTAGACATCTGTTTTAAAAGGAAAGAGTTGAATTCTGTTCCTTTCCAACCAGCTTGTAAGTTCCCTGAAGCATTTCTTTATAATTTGTATTACTTTTTTCTTTGTTATTTGTTGATTCTCCATGGTCAGCACATTGTAGGCCTCCACAAATTTGTATTCAATGAGTAACTGAATGAATTGGTGAATGGGCCAATAGACATACAAGCAAAGACCCTGTGGTATTTTGTTTTGGTGGCCAACCGGCCGCCAACAGCCTGACTTTGGACAAGACAGCTAACATGGAAATAAGAGAGTTGTACTAAAGTTGAGCTGTACTAAAGTTGCAACTTTCTCCTGTCTTGTTGGGAATTTGGAAGTTCTATTCTTGCTCTGCCCTGATTCTGAGCATCAGTGAACTAGTATACATGGGGTAGCAAATAGGCCAGGAGATATTACCCTTTCATCTTCTGTTATAAAAGTTAGTGTTTTTGGATTATTGACATTTAGCTTAGTCTCTGTGACAGTGCTTTCACTGTAGCTTCCTACAGGATACATGGGACAAAAATCTAGTACCGCAGAGTCCCATCTGATTGCCTGTTGTGAGTGCAATAATAGAATTGGTGAGGAAATTACTCTTTTTCTTTTAGCTATGTATAAGTGCAAAACTATAAAAACTATAGAGAGATAAAGAATAACACAATTATACAACTGCCAAGAAGGTATATGTCATATCAAGAACCAGAACTAGCGTATTTTTCATAATTTTTGGCTATATGTACATACATATATATGGGATTTCCCTGGTGGCTCAGTGATAAAGAATCTATCTGCCAATGCATGAGATGTGGGTTCAATCTCTAGGTCAGGAAGATGCCCTGGAAAAGGAAATGGCAACCCACTCCAGTATTCTTGCTGGGAAATCCCATGCACAGAGGAGCCTGGCAGGCTGCAGTCTTTGGGGCTGCTAAAGAGTCAGACATGACTTAGTGACTAAATAATAATAATAATATATATCAAATATACATATAATGTATGATAATATGATATGACAATTTTTATTTTCCATTTTGATTAACAATTATTTAACAGACCACTATGTGTAGGTCAAATATGACAAATGGGTTAAGATATAGACTTTGTGTGGAATAGGCCCTGGAATTCAAAGTATTAATAGAATACAAATAATTCTAATTAAGAACAAGTAAAAAAAATACCAATAATTTATATGGAGTTGAAGAGCAGAAACTAGTTCATGTAACTAAAGTTCATGAAAAGGATGACGTTTAAGAAGGACATGAAGGGGTAGGCTTTTGTTTGATGGGGAGCAAAGGGATTGGAGAAAGAAGAGCATGAACAGAGCTTTGCTAGTGGGAAAGTGTTCTTCTGTTTTGAAATAGTGAATATTTGAATACTCACTATTTTGTAATTGTTGAATGCATCTAGATCTAAGTTCACTTGGAGAAGTGGTGGAAGATGAAGATAGACAGGGTGGCCTTACTGCAGAAAGGCCTAAATATTAGTTGAAATATTAGGTGAAATATCTCAGACTTCATTTAACTGGAAATGTGGAGCCACTGAAAGAGTCTGAGGAAAAGAAGAGTAGGTTTGGTGCTATGGTATAAGAAATATGGTCTGGCAGATATGATGGTGGGGAAGGATAAAGGGATGAGAGGTTGAGAAGTATTACATTATTGCAATACTCTAGCACCTAGATTATTGAGAGAGGACTGGAGATTTAGTAAGAATGTAAGAAGTGTTACATAGGGTCCAGATAGGAAACAAATGGCACATTCAATTTAGATCATGGAGGAGAATTTAATAGAAGTAGTTTTCAAAGGTAAGACTAGTTATGTGGAGGGAACCATAAAGGATAGATAACACAGTTCTTTGGGCTTTGTTAGAGCAGGAACCATCACCACTGCTAGGTCTGAAGTGGTAGGAGACAGAAGTTTTATCAGGACCAGGAGAGAACTCTGTAGAGCAGAAAGCCTTTGGGAGAAAGAGGCAGTCAGTTCAGAGTAATTTTAGGGAAAATATCCTGACCTTATTCTCCTCCCTACTTCTGCTTTCTCTTGAGATCTCCCACCTTGACCAAGCATGAATGGAAGCCAGAGGTCAACAGAGCTGTTAATGTCTTCCATTTGGGTCAGCCTCCAGGGCACACAGCAGGATGGATGGTGATCTGGAGGGCAATTGAAAGCTGTCCTGTGTAGTTATAGACCAATGCAGGGCACTTTAGCTGAGATGTCAAGCAGAGTTAAAAATGCGATTTGGAGCACATGGTTAACATTGGGCTCAGGAGGAGGGGTTTGAATTGCTGAAGTTATGAGAGTAGATGAGATCATGGGGAAGGAGAATGTACAGAAAGATAAAATAAATTCTCAGGATACAACTTTTAGGAAAAACTATATTTATGCAGAGGAGAAAGTGAAGAAGATGAGGATTGACAGGAAATAAAACCATGAGCAAAGAAGAATGGGGATCAGGAGAAAGAGGGGGATCAGCAGAAAGAGGCAGAAAGGAAGCCAGGGGCAGAAAATATTTTAAAGAAATGTTTTGCAGAAACCTTGCCATCGACTCTTTGCCAGTGTAAGGTAAACAGTCAGCTTTGTTCCTGATGCCCAGAACTTCCATTGTGGTTGTGGTTTGAATTTGGGAAGATAATGAAAGACAAAAGCAATCAAAGATTGTGGTTAAAGTGAAGGAGTTGAAGCCAAAAATGAATAGTTATATCTCCTCCCTTTTCCAGTTCATTCTGTTTTCTTCTTAGTCTCACTACTTCTCTTATTTCTTTTTTCCTCCTTTGCATTTATTGAGCATCTATAATATACTAGACACTTAACTTACTTACAGCATCCCATTTCAAAGCAATGGAGTCAAGTAGATACCCACATCATACATGAAAGAAAGTTTCAAAGGGCTCGTGAATTTGCTCATTGTCATGCATTTAGTAACAACTCTTGATGAAGGTGAAAGAGGAGAGTGAAAAAGTTGGCTTAAAGCTCAACATTCAGAAAACTAAGATCACAGCATCTGGTCCCATCACTTCATGGGAAATAGATGGGGAAACAGTGGAAACAGTGGCTGACTTTATTTTTATGGGCTCCAAAATCACTGCAGATGGTGATTGCAGCCATGAAATTAAAAGACACTTACTCCTTGGAAGGAAAGTTATGACCAACCTAAACAGCATATTAAAAAGCAGAGACATTACTTTGTCAACAAAGGTCTGTCTAGTCAAGGCTATGGTTTTTCCAGTGGTCATGTATGGATGTATGGATATATGGAGAGTTAGACTATAAAAAAAGCTGAGTGCCAAAGAATTGATGCTTTTGAACTGTGGTGTTGGAGAAGACTCTTGACAGTCCCTTGGACTGCAAGGAAATCCAGCCAGTCCATCCTAAAGGAAATCAGTCCTGAATATTCATTGGAAGGACTGATGCTGAAGCTGAGACTCCAATACTTTGGCCACCTGATGCAACGAGCTGACTCATTTGAAAAGACCCTGATGCTGGGAGGGATTGGGGGCAGGAGGAGAAAGGGACAATGGAGGATGAGATGGTTGGATGGCATTACCAACTCAATGGACATGGGTTTGGGTGAACTCCGGGAGGTGATGATGGATAGGGAGGCCTGGTGTGCTGAGGTTCATGGGGTTGCAAAGAGTCAGACACGACTGAGTGACTGAACTGAACTGAAGTTCATTTTCAAAAGCAGAACACTCCTGCTCCAAACCTGTATACTCTTTTCATGGTATCAAGTACTGTATTTGACACATAGGAGTTATTCATCCACTGGTTGAAGAAGGAATAAATGAAGTGTGGCATAGAATACTGCCTAAGAGATAAGCAACCTGGGTTTCCAGTGCTAGCCATGCTGTTGAATACAATGCAATTTCTCTGTTTAAAAAAAAAAAAAACAAAACAAACACTTGCTTTTAACTGTTCTGAGAATAATCATGTCATGAAAACACTTTCCTTAGAGAAAGCTGCTATATAAATATTAGGTGAATCATGAATATTTCCTGTAATGCAAATATTGGAGGCAGATTAAATATCTTCTTTGTAAGATCTTTAAAGTACAGTATCTTTATCATGTCATTGTTACTGATTTTGCCTCAAGGAAATGGATGACATAATTCTAGATGCTTTGTCATGTGCCATGTCCATTTTTCAGTTTACAGTATATAAATCAAGATATTGCCAATTACTCACAATGTGATCAGAGTAAATTGTTGTGAAATCAGTGGCATCTAAGAGTTCAGGCCAGATGATAATGCAGAATCCTGTGCAAATAAGAAATAATGGGAGCCCTCTGACTAATGCCCTTCCTCAAAAGAAAAACGAAAGCACCCACTGCTCTTCCTCTTTGCTGAAAAATCAGAACTGAGCAATCTGGTCTGTTCTTGAAATGTTTGCCTTAAATAGGAAGTGTCCATATTTTTTTTTAGCATCCCGCCAACACAATTAACACTTAGCCTTCCATTCATGAACTTTTGCTATGCTGTCAAGAGCACACCGTCTGTCTACCATATAACATTTTGTAATGATTCTGTGATTTTTTGATATCAAATGCATTGAAATGACAGAAATTATTGGCTAAATACCTTGATCATCTTTTAAAACTTGTAATCCAGCCAGTATATACATTTTCTCATTTTTTTCCCTCCATAAATCTGTTTCTCTTTAGAAATCCCTTCAGTTTTGTGTAGTTCTCCATAGTGCTGTCCTCAGACTACTTGAGACATATTGTAGATAATTAACATCCCCTCACACTTGTAAAGTAGAAAAGTGACATGTTTTTATAATCCTCATAACACAATCAGAATATGATACCCAGAAATGTTCATTGATTTATTTGACATTGAGATTAATGTGGAATTAGGGGGGTGCAAAGAATGACCCAGTGTCCAAATAGCAAGTCCAATGCTCTCAGTTAAGTTCAGTTCAGTTGCTCAGTCATGTCTGACTCTTTGTGACCCCACGGACTGCAGCATGCCAGCCTTCCCTGTCCATTACCAACTCCTGGAGCTTACTCAGACTCATGTCTGTCTAGTCAGTGATACCATCCAACCATCTCACCCTCTGTTGTCCCCTTCTCCTCCCACCTTCAATCTTTCTCAGTAACAGGGTCTTTTTCAATGAGTCAGCTCTTTGCATCAGGTGGCCAAAGTATTGGAGTTTCAGCTTCGACATCAGTCCTTCCAATGAATACTCAGGACTGATTTCCTTTAGGATGGACTGGTTGGATCTCCCTGCAATCCAAGGGACTCTCAAGAGTCTTCTCCAACACCACAGTTCAAAAGCATCAATTCTTTAGCACTCAGCTTTCTTTATAGTCCAACTCTCACATCCATACATGACTACTGGAAAAACCATAGCTTTGGCTAGATGGACCTTTGTTGGCAAAGTAATAGCTCTGCTTTTTAATATGCTGTCTAGATTGATCATAGCTTTTCTTCCAAGGAGCAAGTGTCTTAATTTCATGGCTGCAATCACCATTTGCAGTGATTTTTGAGCCCCCCAAAATAAAGTCTCTCACCAATGTGCTAGAATTCACCAATTAGTCTATGTTCAGAGCACTATATTCTTTCATTACAGCCATAGAATATTCTCCATAGAATATTCACCCACTTTTGAACATACCAATCCATTGGTTAAAATGGATGCAGCTCTGCAGTTGAAAAGGTCTGAGGTCTTCTGGATCTCTCATCTTATTTTTATGTTCATTTACAGACACTTTCACAGTTAGATTTTAATTCCCTTCTGTTTCTTCTATTGCATATCTTTTAGTAACTTCAAAAAAAGCTCCTTCAAGGCAAGAATGAAGTCATTCTACATATTGCTAAAAATGAAAAACTCAATATTACTTTAGAACTTTTCATCTATGATGAATTTTGAGGGAAGTGTTAGGAGTCAAGTGAGAGCAAATTTTTCAAGCAAATAATGTTCACATATGACTGAAAAATGAAAATGCAAAGAAAGTCTGAATGATTATGACAAATTTAATGCGGTATTAAAATATCAAGGAAAGAAGAAGATGATGTCTTTGAAGTAGTAGATCCTAAATTCATTTCATGACAAAAGAATCCATTCATTTGATCAAAGATGTTAATGTAAAAGGTTTTAGAGTATGTAAAATGAGATTTACTTTCTCCTGACCTCATAGTCTCCTAAATTATCCACATGGATAACTTTTGTAACCAACCAGCTTATTTATTCAGCAAAAATAGCTTTTAAAGGGTTTGTGTTGGGATATTCTATCTTCAATGAGAATCTATGATTATTTAATGTAGTATCTAACACAGACATAGTGAACTGGATGTTTAGTTGGGATCCAGACAAAAGGAGAATTTGGGAATCCTATGTTTGTTTTGCGAGCATAGTGATATCACTGTTATTTCTGGCTGAGTCAGTATTTTCTTAATATATCAGGCTTATTATCATCATATAAGTGAAGTGAAGTCGCTCAGTCGTATCTGACTCTTTGTGACTCTGTGGACTGTAGCCTACCAGGCTCCTCCGTCCATGTGATTTTCCAGGCAAGAATACTGGAGTGGGTTGCCATTTCCTTCTCCAGGAGATCTTCCCAACCCAGGGATTGAACCTGGGTCTCCTGCATTGTAGGCAGACGCTTTACCTTCTGAGCCACCAGGGAAGTCTTTATCATCATATACATATATTGAGTTAAAAAGCAGATGGTTTCTCTCAACTATCACGCATCATTTGGAAATAATGACAATTATCTGCTTGTTTGAAGTTGTTAATTGATGTATTAAAAAAACAATTAAGTCCCTTCTATGCCCAATTGTTGTGTTCAGCGCGGGGATTCAATTCATCCTACTAGCCCTCCTGAGCTAACAATATATGGATCTTTCTGGAAAAGATGCAGAGCAGTGTAAATTTTGACATAAAGAAAGTTGAATTGCAAAAGAAGTGAGGAACAAAAACTTAGAGATACTTGAAATTTTATCTGAGAAGTTCTTTTCTTTTTTTCTGGGGATAATTTGGAGATGTATTTGATTGGGGGTTGGAAGATTCTAGAAGTACCCTCTGCACATGCTTCCTCTGTGTGGTTTCTTCACTAGCAGTACTTGCCTCTTCTACCTCAGGATCAAGATGTTAGGTAGTTAGAATAGGAAATAGGAGTCCAGAATGGCAGTGGCTAAAAGACAAGGAAGGGAAAAGCCTGCAAAAATAGAACAAAGGAAGGTCCAAGAAGCCAAGTGAGGACCTCAGGTAGAAAAAACAGCACTCCTGGCTAGCCCAATTTACATAGGGCAGGCCCAGGGGGGGAGGAAAAGACATAGAAAAAGAGGAGACAAAGGGCCAGGAGTCTCTCTCTCTCTCCTGCGCTGGGGTGCTCTTCTCTTTGCGCCTTTGGGTCGACATGCCCTCATACCTTGAGGATGGATTTTCCTGCTAGTTTCTAAATAAAATAGAGCTGTAACACGGAGCTAACACTGATTTGTCTAAGAGCTATAACACAGTCTGTCCAAGACCCGTGAGCTGTGACACACCGAGGGCTTTAATGTCCGTCACTCCAAATCTCTGTTGTGATGAGACAGAACTGAGGAGCATACACTCACCTGATGAAGGGAAGGGATTGTGTGAGTCCACTCGCAGTGTGAGTGAACACACTGTGAAAGCATCATCTGCCTGGACTGTTAGCATTCCATTCTAGAGCCAGTGAGTGGCCTAAAGCACATCTATTGTTACTGAACTTTACATTTCTGGGTAGGGTTAGGATGGCAAGGGAAGAAAAATATCACAGAGGTTTAGGGACTCTAGTCTTTAAACTTCTTCTGTGGAAAATTATGAAAGGAGATGGGAATACCAGACCACCTGACCTGCCTCTTGAGAAACCTGTATGCAGGTCAGGAAGCAACAGTTAGAACTGGACATGGAACAACAGACTGGTTCCAAATAGGAAAAGGAGTACGTCAAGGCTGTAGATTGTCACCCTGCTTGTTTAACTTGTATGCAGAGTACATCATGAGAAACGCTGGGCTAGGGGAAACGCAAGTTGGAATCAAGATTGCCAGGAGAAATATCAATAACCTCAGATATGCAGATGACACCACCCTTATGGCAGAAAGTGAAGAAAAACTAAAGGGCCTCTTGATGAAAGTGAAAGAGAGTGAAAAAGTTGGCTTAAATCTCAACATTCAGAAAACTAAGATCACGGCATCTTAGGCAAATAGATGGGGAAACAGTGGAAACAGTGGCTGACTTTATTTTTCTGGGCTCCAAAATCACTGTAGATGGTGATTGCAGCCATGAAATTAAAAGACGCTCATTCCTTGGAAGGTAAGTTATGACCAACCTAGACAGCATATTAAAAAGCAGAGACATCACTTTGTCAACAAAGGTCTGTCTAGTCAAGCCTATGGTTTTTCCAGTGGTCACGTACGGATGTGAGAGTTGGACTATAAAGAAAACTGAGCGCAGAAGAATTGATGCTTTTGAACTGTGATGTTGGAGAAGACTCTTGAGAGTCCCTTGGACTGCAAGGCGATCCATCCAGTCCATTCTGAAGGAGATCAGTCCTGGGTGTTCATTGGTAGGACTGATGTTGAAGCTGAAACTCCAATACTTTGGCCACCTGATGGGAAGAGCTGACTCATTTGAAAAGACCCTGATCCTAGGAAAGATTGAGGGTAGGAGAAAAAAGGGACGACGGAGGATAAGATGGTTGAATGACATCACCAGCTCAATTGAAATGGGTTTGGATGGACTCCAGGAGTTGATGATGGGCAGGGAGGCCTGGTGTGCTGTGGTTCCTGGGGTCACAAAGAGCTGGACACGACTGAGAGACTGAACTGAACTGAACTGAACTTTGTTTCTAATTTCACAGACAAGGGCAACGTATTTCTGATCAGAATTAATTAAATGGAGGTGGAACCAGAGTGTTGGTCTCAGGAATGGAAATTCCGCGTCTGTTCTAAGGCCACACTGCCCTCACAGTGATTGGCAGAGGCAGTGTTGAGGGAAGAGAAACTTTAAATAGGTAGGATCATGGAGCACAGAGCTCCTTTCCATCCTTTCATGGGATTTATTTTCTCTTTCTGCATCTTCATCTCTGAAAGACAAAGTCTTTTTTAAAATTTTTAAATGAAAAAGAAATTTATTTAAAGCTACAAGCATACCTTTAATTCTTTAACCACATTCAATTCCAAACTAGAGGTTCAGCTCTGCAAGAAGTGTCTGGTGTTCCTTTTTTTTTTTTTTAAGAAATTTTAAATTGAGGTATAATTGATGTACTACTTATAACATAATAATTTGATATTTATACATATCACAAAATGATGACCACAAGTGTGATATTATCCATCACCACATATAATTACAACTTTTTCTTCTGATGAGAACTTTTCAGACTTACTCTAACAACTTTCAAGTTTGTAATACAGTATTATCAATTATACTAGTCACCATGCTGTACATTATATCCCCATGATGTATTTATTGTGTAATTGTAAGTTAGTACTCTGACCCTCTTCTCTCATTCTGCCCAACTCCTAGCACCCACTTCCAGCAACCACCAATCTGTTCTCTGTATCCATGAGCTTGTTTTTTTTGTTTAGATTCCAAATATAAATGAGATCATATGGTATTTGTCTTTCTGTGTCTGACTGACTTCTCTCAGCATAATCTCCTCAGGTTCTATCTGTGTTGTTGCAAATGGTAAGATTTCCTTCTTTTTTTAACTCAATAATAGTCTGTATAATCACATCTTCTTGATCCATTCATCCATCAATGAACAGTTAGCTTATTTCCATATCTTGGTTATTTTAAATAATGCCACAGTGAACATGGGGGGGTGTATATATCTTTTTGAGTTACAGTTCTCATTTTTTTTGGATAATACTAGAAGTGGAATTGCTATATTATATGATAATTCTATTTTTAATTTTTTGAGGAAGCTCCATACTGTTCTCCTTAGTGGCTTCATCAATTCACATTCTCACCAACAGTGCACAAGGGTTCCTTTTCCTCCACACTGTCCCTTTCACTGGTTACTTCTTGCCTTTTTGATAATAGCCATTCTAACAGGTGTGGGATGATACATTACTGTGATGATGAGCATCTTTTCTTGTACCTGTTGGCCCTCTGTATGTCTTCTTTGGATAAATGTTATTCAAACCTTCTGTCCATTTTTTATTGGATTTTTTTTTTTTTGCTAATGTGTTTTATACTCTTATACACTTTGGATATTAACTCCTTTTGGGACATATGATTTGCAAATATTTTCTACCATTCAGTAGGTGGCCTTTTCATTTTGTTTATGGTTCTGGCTGTGCAAAATATTCTTTTGAAATGTAGATCAGACCCTGACCTTGGAGGAGAGACCGTCACAGATTAGTTACTATTTACTTATGGAACCTCAGACTAGTTTCTGAATTTTGGGGGACTTCAGTTTTATAAATCTGTAAAATAAGAGCTTGAATTAGAAGATTTCTAACATTCTATTTCACTTAAAAATGCCACATTGGGTTATGATTTTATTTGATGTCAGTAATGTTGTGCATATTAAAACATCATTATCTCCTAAAATGTCTACCTAAAAATTAATCAGCAACACAGTTAGATTCAGGAGGTTCCCTGGTCCTGGTAAAGAAGAATGTGACTTAAACATGTGAAGAAAGTTAGCAAATGCTGCTAGCCTAGGACTTTTAGCATTTAAGTACACAACTGCCCCTGAGAGAAGTAAACATATCCTTTCAAGTCAACTTTCTGGGACAATCTGAATGTCTAAGTTACTTTCTCAGAATAAAGTTTCCACAAATTAAAAAACATTCTGTTGTTTGTTGACAACAAAGCGTTCTCTGACAGTATCACCTGTTGCATGTCGTCTCCTCTATTGGAAGTGTAAACTCCTGGAAAGACAAATAGAACCAAGCACAAATTTGTATTCTCTACATTGCTGCATTCTCTACTGCCTTCCATATATTATGTGCTCAACAAATATGATTGAATGAATGATGCTAGGATAAGTGAACTGGTTTTGGAATATAGCTTGTTACCTGTGGGGTAATAAGGTAAAACATAAATCAATACCCATCGTCTCAGTCTGTCTACTGCTAAGATCAGCATTTTAAATCAGATTTTGGAAATTTGGAAAAGATGAAGAGAAGAAGAGGACTGATTTCACCTTTGAGGGAATAGACTTTGTGAGAAAAATCTCAAGGTAATGGTGTTACCTAAAAAAGAACAGATTATTTGAAGAAATAAGGATAGACCACACTCAATTAGGTATGAAGACATGTTGTCATCACCTTTTATAAAGGTGGGCAAAGTTAAAATTTGGTTTATGGTAAATATTTTTGGAAACAAGTTGAATTTCATGTCATATATTAATTCATTAGGCTGAAAATATGTCACCAAAATCATGTACTTTCAGTTTATAGCATGCTTTCATAATTATTATTTTATTTGTTTTCATTTGATTCTCAAAAAATATCCAGAAATGTAGGTAGAATATTTTTTTCATTTCAGGAAAAATAAATCTGCAGCTCAGAGAGGTTTTGCACTTTTTCCAAGGACTCATGATAAGCAAGGGGCAGATGGAACCAGAACACAGATTTCCTGACGTCACCGTAATATCCTTTGCATTAGGCCACTCAGCCTGAAAGATAAGAATGGAGTCACTTCCTGTTTAAAAACTTTAGGTTCTCAAATAACATGCAATGGCTTCATGAACAATTTAATGTTACGTTTATACCAATCTTTTGGATCACACCTGGTTAATATTAAAAATGCCTTATATTTGTATAATCACACTAAATGTACTAAGCAAGTTTAAAGACATCATTATGGGATCTCTTAATCTGAATTCATGTTCCTAAAATTAACTTCATTCTGAATTTTTGAGGATAAAATTGTGACAACAGTCCACACTGTGATGCTGATGGGTTAATTTCTCCTTTCTACCTTTAGATTTGTCAGGAATGTCACTTTTTCTCCCTGGTTTGCCTCTTCACTTCAGAAGATGAAGCAAGAGCCCATTGGGAGAAGTGGCTTGGATACACGGTATGCTGTGTGGATCACAATAAACTGTGGAAAATTCTGAAAGAGATGGAAATACCAGACCACCTGACCTTCCTCTTGAGAAACCTGTGTGCAGGTCAGGAAGCAACAGTTAGAACTGGACATGGAACAACAGACTGGTTCCAAATAGGAAAAGAAGTATGTCAAGGCTGTATATTGTCACCCTGCTTGTTTAACTTATATGCAGAGTACATCATGAGAAACGCTGGGCTGGAAGAAGCACAAGCTGGAATCAAGATTGCTGGGAGAAATATCAATCACCTCAGATATGCAGATGACACCACCCTTATGGCAGAAAGTGAAGAAAAACTAAAGGGCCTCTTGATGAAAGTGAAAGAGGAGAGTGCAAAAGTTGGCTTAAAGCTCAACATTCAGAAAACTAAGATCACAACATCTGGTCCCATCACTTCATGGCAAATAGATGGGGAAACAGTGGAAACAGTGGCTGGCTTTATTTTTCTGGGCTCCAAAATCACTGCAGATGGTGACTGCAGCCATGAAATTAAAAGACGCTTACTCCTTGGAAGGAAAGTTATGACCAACCTAGATAGCATATTAAAAAGCAGAGACATTACTTTGCCAACAAAGGTCCATCTAGTCAAGGCTATGGTTTTTCCTGTGGTCATGTATGGATGTGAGAGTTGGACTATAAAGAAAGCTGAGTGCCAAAGAACTGATGCTTTTGAACTGTGGTGTTGGAGAAGACTCTTGAGTCCTTTGGACTGCAAGAAGATCCAACCAGCCCATCCTAAAGGAGATCAGTCCTGGGTGTTCATTGGTAGGACTGATGTCGAAGCTGAAACTCCAATACTTTGGCCACCTAAAGCGAAGAGCTGACTCATTTGAAAAGACCCTGATGCTGGGAAAGATTGAGGGCAGGAGGAGAAGGGGATGACAGAGGATGAGATGGTTGGATGATATCATTGACTCAATGGACGTGGGTTTGGGTGGACTCTGGGAGCTGGTGGTGGACAGGGAGGCCTGGCATGCTGAGGTTCATGGGGTCACAAAGAGTTGGACATGAGTGAGCTACTGATCTGAACACAGTATGAGCTGTCTAAGCTGGCTGAAAGCAGCAGTTCAGGCAAAAAGAAAAACTAAGAATTTCAGTTGTCTGTTTTAGCACCCAAATGGAATTAGCAAGAAACAGATAAAGACTATAGATAATAATTATATTCTATCGAAAAGATCTCTAGCGGACATTTCCTGAAGTTATCATCAAAACAGGAGGAAAAGGCTAAAAGTGTAATTTTCTCCTGTATCATTTTTTGCCACTTTAGTGATTAGAATAAATTAAGTAAGTGAACAAAGAAAATTACCTACTGGGTCAATGAAAATCAACTTGTTTCCTCAAAGGAATGGTAATGTAGATGAATTTTTTTCCCTTTCTAATTATGAAATAATCTTTAATGAGCATCTTACTAGAATAATTCATATACTTACACAAGTCTAAAATTCAGTGAATACTTGTGTAGCTCCTCCAGTGCACGAGGCACTGATTGAGTGCTGCCTCCAAAGAATTTGCAGTGATGTGGAGCTTCACATAGTATTAATAAATAGCTCTAATAAATGCTAGAAAACTATAGTCTTGATTCAAGGGGTATAGGAAAGAAACGATGGGAATTCAAAAGCAAGAGAGATTATTTCTAGTTAGAAGAAATCAAAGAGATCTTTTTGGGGGAATTAGACTTTGGCTAAATTAGGAAAATCTCACAGATTTGAATATGTAGAGATGGTAGGGGCATCATTAAAATATTCTAGGTGAAAGAAACTGTGGAAAAAAAAAGGACCCCATGTGCAGCAAGAAAATCACAAAATGTCTCAGATCACACACAGTGAAGTTTAACCAGAGCACAGGGCCCGTGAAGATTAGTGGGAAAGTAAGATTGGAAAGGTTGGTTGGAGGCCATCAGGAATGTGGATTTATTCTGTGGGCAATGGAAAACCACTCAAGGTTCCTGAGGTGAGAATGAAATGATCAGGGTTCTACATCTGGAAGATTCATCTGGCAGTGAATCATATAGTGTGCTAAAAGGGGAAGAGACTGGAGGATGGGGATTCCAGTTAAGGAGTATTATAGTAACCTAGGAAAGTGATGATGCCCATCTCACTTGGGAGAGGCAGTAGGTATGGGGAGAAGTGGGTAAGTGAAATATACTGTGCCTTCATTCAATCAGTATGTACTGGATACCCCAGACTCTGCTAGATTCTGAAATAACCCTGGCGAGCAAAACAGAAATTGACTTTGACTTCATAAGATTTATGACATAGTAGAAGGCAATGGCAACCCACTCCAGTACTCTTGCCTGGAAAATCCCATGGATGGAGGAGCCGGGTAGGCTGCAGTCCATGGGGTCGCTAGGAGTCAGACACGACTGAGTGACTTCACTTTTCACTTTCTTCACTTTTCACTTTCATGCATTGGAGAAGGAAATGGCAGCCCACTCCAGTGTTCTTGCCTGGAGAATCCCAGGGACGGGGGAGCCTGGTGAGCTGCCATCTATGGGGTTGCACAGAGTCAGACACGACTGAAGTGACTTAGCAACAGTAGCAGTGGGTAAGAAACTGCAGTCCATGGGGCCGCAAAGAGTTGGACATGACTGAGTGACTGAACTAACTACTAACTAGTGGGCAAGAACCTATTCAAATAATTATGTAAATACGATCACTGGGCTATGAAGGGAATAAACTTGGTGCTACAAGATCATGGATTCGATGATCTGACCCAGGGAAGGGTTCCCTGTAGAAGTAACATTAGATAAAAGGGTAAGAAGTACATACAAAAGAAGGGGGGGGGGAATGAAATAGTATTCCAGGCAGAAGGACTAGCTTATTCAAAAGCTCAAGGTGAGGCAGAAACTGGTGTTATATTCAGGCAACTGGGTGGAGACCCGTGAAACTGAAGCAGAGGATAAGAGGGAGAGCAGTATGAAAGGAGAGGCCAGATCACTCGAGGTCTCAGAGGTCAGATTAAACCTTTGTGTTTTACCCCAAGAATGAAGGACTTAAAACAGTAGAGACATATGACCCTGCAATCCCATTACTGGGAATAGTTTCCCGAGAAAAACCATAATCGAAAAAGGTACATGTACTGCAATGTTCACTGCAGCACTATTTACAGTAGCTAGGACATGGAAGCAACCTAGATGTCCATCAACAGATGACTGGATAAAGAAGTTGTGGAACATATACGCAATGGAATATTATTCAACAATAAAAAAGAATGAATTTGAGTCAGTTCTAGTGAAGTGGATGAACCTAGAGCTCATTTTACAGAGTGAAGTAAGTCAGAAAGAGACAAATATCATATATTAATACGTATATATGGAATCTAGAAAAATAGTACTAAGGAACCTATTTGCAAGGATGGAATGGAGATGCAGATATAGAGAATGGACTTGTTGGACACAATGGGGGAAGGAGAGAATGGGATGAATGGAGGAAGTGACATCAACATATAGACACTACCATGTGTAAAAGTCATAGCTGATAAGAAGTTGCTGTACAACACAGGGAGCCTAGCCTGGCGCTCTGTGATAACCTAGAGAAGCGGGATGGGAGAGGGGAGGGAAATTCAAGAGGGAGGGGATTTATGTATAATTATGGCTGGCTCGCATTGTTGTAAGGCAGAAAGCAACACAACATTGTAAAGCAATTGTCCTCCAAATAAAACAACAACAACAGACATTTGGTTATGATCTAAACTTAATACTCTTGTCAGATAACATGGAGAATGGTCTTGTGATGGGCAAAACAGACCTGGGGAAACTGATTAAGAGGCTATTACGTGAGTGAGGTGATAGTCTGAATAAAGTTGGTTGAAGGGTATTACACAAGTGAGGTGATAGTTTGGACCAGGTTGGTTGCAGGGAAGAAGAGAAAAGTATTAGTAAATTATGTAAGTGAAAGTGAAATCACTGAGTCGTATCTGACTCTTTGCGACCCCATAAACTGTAGCCCAAAGTCTCCTCCATCCGTGGAATTTTCCAGGCAAGAATACTGGAGTGGGTTGCCACTTCCTTCTCCAGGGGATCTTCCTACCCAGGGACTGAACCTGGGTCTCCTGCATTGCAAGCAGATGCTTTCACCATCTGAGCCACGAGGGAAGCTCATGTAAGGCCAATTAATAAACTGTATGTGGGGTTAGAGAAAGGGAATTATTTTTGTTGTTGCTGTTGGGGTTTATAAAGCCATTCAAACAATTAGAGGGAAAACAATGATTTTGGATTTGAGATGACAACATAAATATCCTTTGAGATATCCAAGTGGAGAAAGCTGGTGGGCTCTGGTTATTTGGGCCTAGAGCTAGAGATAATTTGAGAGTCATCAGATGGATTATAGCATGAGTAAGGTGAAATCACCAGGAAGATCAACGAATATGTAACTATAGAGAGCAGAAGAGAGGGATTAAGCCTGGCACTTGAAGATATTGACTATAGTGGCCAATGTGGAGAGAAGGAGCCAGTGAGTTAAGAAAGAGAAGGAAAAGCCAGAGGTTTTTGAAGAAGAATTAAGTGAGGAGTGTCGTGGAGGCAAAGCAAAGAGAAAGGAATAGTGACAAGCACTGTTGAATGTCAGATAAAAGAAGCCCTGAAAATATCCAGTGAATTTAGTTATTCAGATGCCATTGCAGACCTTAGAAGGTGGCGCTTCAGTGGTGTGATTTTGCTTCAATAGATCAAAATCAGATCACAGAGGTCTGAGGAGAAAGGAAATTGATCAGTGAGTTAGAAAATCCTTAGGAGAATCTTGAGTATGAAGGAGATGAGATAGACTGTTAGTTAGAAAGAGAAGTAGAATGAAGAGATTAAAACCAAAAGGTTACTTCCTATAGAAGGTAATTTGTGTAACTTTGTGAAAAATATTAAATATTTAATACTGTCTAAACAAAATAAAAAAGCAAAGTTTTGTAAAAGCGAAGATAGAAAATAGTCTGTTCATTAGGGGTAATTTAGTTAGTACACTTGAAGGTTAAATTTTACTCAGGACTCCCCAGATACTTAGGCAAATAAAGACAGTGATATGTATATATATGCTTCATTCAATTCAGTTCAGATCAGTCACTCAGTCGTGTCTGACTCTTTGCAACCCCATGGACTGCAGCATGCCAGGCCTCCCTGTCTATCACCAACTCCCAGAGTTTGCGCAAACTCATGTCCATTGAGTTGGTAATGCCATTCAACCACCTTATTCTCTGTTGTCCCCTTCTCCTCCTGCCTTCAATCTTTCCCAGAATCAGGGTCTTTTCCAATGTGTCAGTTCTTTGCATCAGGTGGCCAAAGTATTGGAGTTTCAGCTTCAGCATCAATCCTTCCAATGAATATTCGGGACTGATTTCCTTTAGGATGGAGTGGTTGGATCTCCTTGCAGTCCAAGGACTCTCAAGAGTCTTCTCCAACACCACAATTCAAAAGCGTCAATTCTTTGGCACTCAGCTTTATAGTCCAGCTCTCACATCCATACATGACTATTGGAAATCTGATAGTAATTACAAAAACAACTAATATTAATGAGTAATTTCTGTCACACATGTAGTATCTCATTTAATTTTCATTAAAGCAGGCAATGTAGGAGACTCAAGTTTGATCCCTGGGTCAGAAAGATTCCCTGGAGAAGGAAATGGCAAACCTCTCCAGTATTCTTGCCTGGAAAATTCCATGGACAGAGGAACCTGGAGGGCTACAGTCCATTGGTTGCAAAGAGTCAGACACAACTGAGCACACGCACACTCAAAGCCCATGAATTAGTTACTACAATAATATTCATTTTCCACACGTGGACGCCGACCGAAAGATGGTACATCTAAACAGCTTCTTTTAGAGAGGATGACTGTTCCTTTTGGTTCTAAACCCTAAAAAGAATTGGTCACATGGGGTCTTACACTAATGAATGTCGAGGTGGATTGGAATTTTAACACCTACATTCTGGTTCTTACCTGCTGCATATAACAACAGCAGCTGCAGTTCTCCATGTCTGCTAAGGAAATTTGTCCAGGTTTTTCCTACACTCAGTCTTGAAAGCCCTCACTTACCTGTCCTACAGGGTTTCATTCTTGTCTCCTATACATACTTCTCCTTCGTGAGCTTCTTAGGATTGGTTACTTTCTGAGACAGTCAGAATGAGTGTTGTTGTTGTTGTTGTTTTAAATAATAATAATAATAATATCTGTTTATTATATAAAATTCAGAGAAATCAGAAAAATATAAAGAAGAAATCAAGGATCACTTGTAATCTCTCTGCCTCTACATAACCATTGACAACATTAAACATCCTACTGTCTTTGTTCTTTGGATTTTCATGTGTTTTACAAGTTTCATTTTATCTATGCTCTGTGCTAGAAACTTTGTACTAATATTTATACAGGTGAAATAATACTATAAATAACATTTTGTAAAATGCTCTTTTTACTTACATATTTTGGATAATTTCCCAGGGTATTAAATATTTCTTTTTGAAACAATTTAATCTTATTTTGTCAAAAAGGGTGAACATTTTGTATTTACCCAATTCTATATTTTTAGGCATCCAGGTTTTCTTCCCACTGTTTTGACAGTTATGGGTGATGCTGCTATAAACGTTGCATATAAATTTCTGTGCATGATACTTTTCCCCTAGAAAAAAATTTAGAAGATAAATTGCTGTATGGAAAGAAATTTTAAAATTTAATCTGCTTATTTGGGAAAAACTGGCTCTTCTCCAGGGTAATGCATCTTTTTTTTTTTTTTTTGAAACCACTTTGTTTAGTTATGGTTGACATACAAAAAGCTGTACATATTTACTGTTTAATATGTCATGAGTTTGGACCATGAAGCTATCACTATAATCAAGGCCATAAACTTACCCATCACTCTCAAAAATTATCTCCTGCCCCTGCTATTTATTTTTAAAATATTTTTCTTTTGTGGGAAGATCACTTAGCATAATATCTACGTTCTTAGCAAAATTTTAAGTATGTGATATTGTGTTGTTAACTATAGGCCTTATGTTATCCAGAGCTAATCATCAAGTGTAACTGAAACTTTGTAGAAGGTACCAAGTGTTAGATTAAATCTGAATGCATATAGTAAATAACATAGTACTTTGTACTTAGTAGTTCCTCAATAAATGATAACTATCAAAATCACTGCAGATGGTGATTGCAGCCATGAAATTAAAAGATGCTTACTCCTTGGAAGGAAAGTTATGACCAATCTAGATAGCATATTGAAAAGCAGAGACATTACTTTGCCAACAAAGGTCCGTCTAGCCAAGGCTATGGTTTTTCCTGTGGTCATGTACGGATGTGAGGGTTGGACTGTGAAGAAAGCTGAGCACCAAAGAATTGATGCTTTTGAACTGTGGTGTTGGAGAAGACTCTTGAGAGTCCGTCAGACTGCAAGGAGATCCAACCAGTCCATTCTGAAGGAGATCAGCCCTGGGATTTCTTTGGAAGGAATGATGCTGAAGCTGAAACTCCAGTACTTTGGCCACCTCATGCGGAGAGTTGACTCATTGGAAAAGACTCTGATGCTGGGAGGGGTTGGGGGCAGGAGGAGAAGGGGATGACCAAGGATGAGATGGCTGGATGGCATCACGGACTCGATGGACAAGAGTTTGTATAAACTCTGGGAGTTGGTGATGGACAGGGAGGCCTGGCATGCTGCGATTCATGGTGTCGCAAAAAGTCAGACATGACTGAGCAATTGAACCGAACTGATTATCATTTAAGATGAGCAAAGTGTAATATGACACTGTACTTAATTATAAGAATATTTGCCTAAAATGGGAATTATTTTCAAATTAACTGTTTTACTATCTAATTTTCTTACACAGAGTCCATCTTCTTCTTGGTATTCCTATATAATTATGATGATGATAACGGAAAACACTCAGGTTTTTTTTCTAATGTAGCAGACACTGAATGAAGCATTTTATGTGTAACATGTCACTAACCTTTACATGCACAGCCACTATTATTATACCCATTTCACAGATGGGGAGGTTGAGACTGTAAGGGGATATGTCCAAAGTTACATACATTTTAAGTGGCAGAGCCAGACTTCAAAAAAGGCATTCTGATGCCAGAATCTGCACATTTCACCACTGTTCTATGAGAGAGAAGGCAAATAATGTGAATATACCACAAGAACCTGTTTCTTGTTATTGAAAACATAATTAATGCTGACTTCAAAGTTAGTCACTTGCAGTTTATCTGTATCATGTTGAACAATAATTTTTCTGTATCATTTTGGGAAATAATTTCTCTTTCTCTTTTGTCTAAATTCATTCTGAGGTTTCTCATATTTGTCATCCATTACTGCTATCAAGCGGTAGTCTTATAAATGGATCTCATACATCATTTAAGGTTTCTCAGAATTTGCAATTGTAATTTAGTAGGAGCTAGCATTTTAATTCAAACTCTTTTCTAAGTCTAATGATGGCATTTTCAACCTTAGAAAGTTGGTTGGGTAAGGAAATTGGTGAGGCAGGAAGCCTTTCTGAAAGAACAGGAGGTAGACAGCTACACACAGTGCCCACTCAGAATGCCAGCCCTTAACTTTGGTCTCTTATTTCTCTCTCTCCTTCCCCAACTTCTTTCCTCAGCTATTTCTTGAGAGCAATTTAGGGCAAGTGTCGTTAGGAAAGTAATAAAAATGAATGCACCAATGCTTTTGGAAGCAAGCAAAGTGATTGAGAAGTGAGGTTTATGTTCATTACTTTCTCTCTCTCCCTCTCTCTCTCTCTCTCTTTTTTTTTTTTTCAAAATTATGGCTTTTGGCTTCAGAACCTTTGGTCCACAGGAAAAGCATGCTAGACTGGTTCTAAAGAACAGGAATGCAGACAGACAGCATCAGTGGGAGGGCAGGGGTGAAGCAGCTTTAGATATTAGGAACCTTCACTGTGTTTTTGTTTTAACCCTCTGTGTGGCTTAACAACACTGTGTGGCTCAGTGTTGACAGCTCTTAATGGAAGGATTTCCTTCAACTAAAGGAAAATGTTTAAGAAAATGGTGGATTTTTCTCTCTCCCATTGGCTGGGAAACTAATAAAGTTTTTGCCTTGATTGCTTTTTCAAGAAGAAATTGGGAGTGGAAATTACTCAGGACATCAGCTTTTATTGATTTTTCTCATTTCTTTCTCCAGGTGGGTGGAGGATGATTTTTGAAGTTGGGAGACGTGCAAGTAAATATATAGGGCTTCCCTGGCAGCTCAGAGGGTAAAGCATCTGCCTGTGATGCCAGAGACCCAGGTTTGATCCCTAGGTCGGGAAGATTCCCTGGAGAAGGAAATGGCAATCCACTCTCATATTCTTGCCTGGAGAATACCATGGACAGAGGAGCCTGGTGGGCTATAGTCCACAGGGTTGTAAAGAGTCGGACACAACTGAGTGACTATACTCTGCTACACACACGTAGACAGTAGTGAAGAAGGACAGAAGGAAGTTGGAATATGTGTGCAATGGCCCTGATAATGTCTAGAGTCAGCCATATGTGTGTGTGCATGTTTGTGTGCCCAGCTGTGTCTGATTCTTTTCGACCCCATATACTGTAGCCTGCCAGGCTCCTCTGTCTATGAGATTTCCTAGGCAAGCTTAGTGGAGTGGGTTGCCATTTCTTCCTCCCGGGGATCTTCCTAACATAGGGATCGAACCACGTCTCTTGAGTCTCCCACATGAGCAGGTGAGTTCTTTACCAGTAGCTCCACCTGGGAAGCCCAGGACCTTTCAAACCAAGTTTAGACTTCTACAATAACCAACGTCCCAACCAAACAGACCAGCCAAAGAATTTCACTGGACACAAGGGGCAAACTGACAGTTTTTAAATGTTCTCAGCAAAAGTCTTCTAAAACTTAGAGAGAAATTATTCATTTACTCTATAGTTGTAAGCTCAGGCTCAGCAGTATCATAAATGACGTGATTTATGACCCCACTATAGTTTATCTGGTATACCTTAAGGGTTTGCTGGTCCTTGCCTGTATATTGAGACCTTGGAACTAACCAACTGAGCTATATAGCTCAGATATCTCACTGATTTTTAGTGAAGGAAGATAGTTGTAAAAGAGTTTGAGAATTAAATTCTTGTTCTGTTTTTTTTTTCCCTAAGGTCACTATGTTCTTACTTTTTATATTAGTTTGTACAGTGTAAGAGGAGGAACTGAGGTAGAAGTGAAATTTTATCCCTTCCTTCAGCTCCGTAACAGGTGGACCAGGAAGAAACAAAACTTTCATCTCCATAGTATCTCTAGTCCCATTTTGACAACTGAGTTCACTTTCGAACTATTTAAGTCAAAAAGGAGAGCCAGGATAGGCTTCTCTGAAATGTGGATAGAAAACTGAATTTTCAGCCTGCACATGTGACCTGCTAGTCTGGTTTCCAAACAGCTTCTAAAGTCTGCCTCCTCCACGTGCTTTCCCCTCCCAAACCTCTAATTCTGGCTGCACTGAAGAAGTACTCCAGGCTTCCTATCATGATCCTAGTGGTGTTGGGCTTGATAAGCAGGTTACACAAAATTGTGAGGTCAGATGGGAAACTGAGACGAAAGAAATCATTTTCAGTTCTCTGATATGGCTTTGTTAAGTGAAACTGGAAAAATTTGTGAGGAATTCTGATGATAGATGGGGGAAAGAAAGCTTCTAAAACAAAGTGTTTGTATACCACACACACACACACACACACACACACACACACACACAGTGTAAACCAGAAAAGAATGCAAAATAGTGCAAAAATACAAATCTTACAAGTTCACTGGGGGCTCTTTGAGCTTCTTCTGCTGATGCTTATACAGACTCTTGACCCTTGAATGTGTCCATGCATGTCCCGGTGTGGACACATAGAAATATGTTTGCAAATTTTGCCAAGCAAAGGCAAAGGAGGGGAGCCATCTGGTGTGGGAGGTGCATGCTGGTTAACTCTATCAGGAAGCAGGTGGCTGAGCTGCAGGAGGTCTGCAGAGAACTAGAGAACTAGAGAAAGGGCAGAGAACTAGAGAAAGGGCAGACTTCCTTGGTGGGATGGGCACTGAGACCTCAAAGTAAGAGAAAGGCACTTATGGACCCCGGAGAAAGAAGTTCAGAAGGAGACACTGCTTCTTTTGCTCTATTTTCACATCGGCTAGCATTCAAATTCATTCCTCAAGCATGTATTGAGTGCTACCAGATATGACTCTGTGCCTTTTGGGAAATATGAAGAACTGTCATGGAAGAGAAGGAAGAGTAATTCTATGGGGAAGAAACAGTTCTAATGGGCATGATGCCTCATAACTCCCTAAATGCCTGAGAGACTGTAACACATACTGTGCAGAATGTTTCTGAAGCTGAACTTCTTCTCCAGAAGGCAACAGTGTATATACACAAGTCAAATAAAACTAAAACCTAGGTTTGTTTTAGAAAGGGATATTCATTTATCTTAAACACATATGTATTTTTTTAGGTGTGAACTCGTTTTCTCTTTTTCTCACATATACACCCCTCCTTCTCAAATACAGTTTATTTTAACCATTTAATATTTGTTACTCTTAAGTTTCTGAAAGGTTGAACCAAAGTAAAAAATGAGTATTGAAAGGGTTGCAATAAAAACACAGAATAAACATAGAAAAACTAGAATTTATATAGTTTTCTATATATTTTAATAAAATAAACATGTTTATATTTGTAACAAAATTATAATTGAAATGATCGATCCGTTCATTCAATAAGTCAAAGTTCAGAGAAACTGAATGACTTGCCCAAGGTCATGCAACCCATTAGAGGTAAAATTGGGGAATAAGTCAATTCACTTGCTTTTTAATCTAGAGGTTATAAAAATGACAATGTCACTTCTTGAATTTGAGAAAACAAAACATATCATATTGGAACATGTATGTGAGCTTTATCTCCACCTTCTTTTCTTTAGTATTGTCTGGGAGACTCACTTTGTTGTTATTGTTTAGTCCCAAAGTCATGTTCGACCCTTTTGCAACCCCATGGACTGTAACCAACCAGGCTCATCTGTCTGTAGGATTTCCCAGGCAAGAATACTAGAGTGGGCTGTCATTTCCTACACCAGGGGTTCTTCCTCATCCAGGGATTGAACCTGCATCTCTTGTGTCTCCTGCATTGGCAGGCGGATTCTTTACAACTGAGCCCTCAGGGAAGCCCCCAGGAGACTCACTAAGACTCAACAAATTTCTTTTTTGCCTTATGCAGTTGCCCTTCTGCAATGTATGTGCTTCTAATAAATTGTTTTATTTTTGAAAATATGTGCAGTCTCTAGTCAATAATCATTTGATGAAGCTTTAGCATTTATTCTTTCATATTCTGCTGACAGATTAAGTTTTCAATTTATTTTCTAAATTAGCTGTCTATTCATGGTTAAGCTTTCTGGAATTGCATTTTGACTGAGGCTGGATCTTTGCACAATACTCTGCCAAAATTTAGCATGAGGCTTCAGCTCAAAATCACTGAATTCCTAGGCTATACCACACAATGAGTTATATTGTCATAGGAAGTGCCACTTCAGAGAAAATTAGAAAGAGCCAGAGCATTCTTGAGTATGTTTCCCAGTAATGTGGTATGACCTCCTTTCTTTAAATCTAGAATTCTATAGTGTAGAATCTTCACAAAAATTTATTTTGGTAACTTGTCTGTTGTGAGTGGGGAGAAAATATTAGAGGGATTATTTTTGATATGATGGAAAGAATGTTAATTCTTGGTTTGGGGGATAATTGTAATATATATATATATTTTTATATATATTCTTATAACAGTAGAGATTTTATCAGGAAGAAAATGACAGAAAAGCTAAGGAGGTGGAATCAATATTTCAGAGCAGATTTTAGTTAGTTTTGACAGAAAAGATCTGTTCTTGTCTGTATTTTATTTATAACTTGTTCTTACAAAGACACATTATGTGAACAATACTTTCTGGTGATACATTGGGTAACTGTAATGAAATCATGACACTGCGGTTCTTATAGGCTGTAAATAGTCAGTAGGGCCCTGGTGAAAGTAGCAATTTATTTCTGCTACTGAACCCTTCATGTTCTTTTGCCCTGTACATCATACCTTTGCCTTGAGTCTACCAACCATAGGTTAGAATTCCTTATACATAGGTACTTTGATACCAGATTTAAGGCTTTGCAAGCAATTCTTTAAAATATCCCCTATGCCCCTTTAATGGCTAACATGTGTTGATTGCCCATTGACTTCCCTGCTAGCTCAGTCAGTAAAGAATCTGCTTGCAGGGCAGGAGACCTGGGTTCAATCCCTGGGTGGGGAAGATCCCCTGGAGAAGAAAATGACAAACCACTCCAGAATCCTTGCCTGGAAAATCCCATATACAAAGGAGCCTGGTGGGCTGCAGTCCATGGGATCACAAAGAGTCGGGCATGACTGAGCGACTCACACTTCCACACTTTTCATGGCATTCAAGGCATCATGCTAAGGCTCTTAAAGATAAATACCATTTATAATCCTCCCAACAACCTTGAAGACAGCTACTTTTATCTCTATTTTACAGATGAGAAACATAACACTCGCAGAGGTGGAGTTACTTGCCAAGGTCACCTAACCAGTAAGTGGGACAATTAAGATCTGAAATTGTAACACCCAGAGGTTAGTTATATCCTCCGTCACTGTGCTCTGGTACCTCACTGCAGATTCAGGTGGTCCTGCTCCTTCACTAGTAAACTTCACTAGTAAATCGAGAGCTGGTGATGCTCTTTGAGATTAATCTCTGTTGTCAGTGGGCTCATAAAGATGGATGTTAAGTAGGAAATGAAGATAAGATAAAATCCATCAAGGCATTAGAAAGGGGCTTGAGAGCATCCAGTGACTTATGAAAAGGCCAGCGACATTAGCACCACCTGGAAGCTTGTTGGAAATGTAGACTCTCTGCCTCCCTGCCCACCCAGCCTCTCAATTAGAACCTAATTTGATGGTTTTCACATACTTGGACGACAGAAATTTCTAGACTCTGAAAGAGTCTGCCTGGGCTGTAGAAGCCTGAAGCGTTCATTCTGCCCTTTTTAGTCAAAGAAGCTCAGGTTTGACTTTTTTCCCTTTCATTTCAAACTTTTGTCAAATCTGAGACTCCAATATTTCACTTGAACAGTACATTTTGCTGCTTAAAAAAAAGTTAAAAATCACTAATGTATACATGATTGTGCAACTTAGGAAACTAAAGTTCAATGAATGACTTGCCCCAAATAAATTATGGCAAATACAGAACTGGAACTCAGAATTCCTGCCTTTTGTTTAAATGTATTTGAGCATTGTGTTGTATGGGAATGGGTAATGCTTTAGAATCAGAAGACCAAGGCTCTGCCTAGAGTCAGCAGGATGATCTCCAATGGTCCAAGGCCTTTTTGGCACCAGAGATGGGTTTCGTGGAAGAAAACTTTACATGGACTGGAAAAGGGGGCTGGTTTTGGAATGATTCAAGCACATTACATTTATCATGCACTTTATTCCTAATCTAATGCCACCAATTCACCTGATAGTAAGTACTGGTCTGAGGCATGGAGACTGGGGACCCCTGATCTCGATTAAACAATGACTATGTCATTATTTCTCTATGACTTGGTGTTTATAATCTTTATGTTCCTATCAAGCTTTTATATTTGATGTAAATCAATCAATTCAGTAGCTCAGTCGTGTCCGACTCTTTACGACCCCATGAACCACAGCACACCAGGCCTCCCTATCCATCACTAACTCCCAGAGTCCACCCAAACCCATGTTCATTGAGTCGGTGATGCCATCCAATCATCTCATCCTCTGTCGTCCCCTTCTCCTCCTGCCCTCAATCTTTCCCAGCATCAGGGTCTTTTCAAATGAGTCAGCTGTTCGCATCAGGTGGCCAAAGTATTGGAATTTCAGCTTGAACATCAGTGTTATTGTCACCCAATTCCTAAAATGTCTTATGTTTAAAGCAGGTTTAAAAATAATACGAAAATAATGCAATGGTAAAAAGAAAATCAAATAGTACACCAGAGTCTAAAAAACCATGAGTCTCCTTTCTTGCCTGTTTCCACCACTGGTCTGTGCCACACAAGCAGGCATTAGTGGCTTTTGTTTTTTACTTCTTTCAATGATTACCATTTAAACAATATACTTGTAGGTTGATTTCTAGTTTGACTACTAGAAAATATTGATTCCCTTTATAAAAGATGAAGGGAAAACATAAGTCAAAAAACAAATATCAGAGTTTTCCTGGTGGCTCAGTGGTAAAAAATTTGCCTGCCAATGCAAGAGACAGTTTCAATCCCTGATTTGGGAAGATCCTACAAGCAGTGGAGCAGTTAAGCCCAATCACCACAACTGTTGAGCCTATGTTCTAGAACCTGGAAGCTGCAACTATTGAACGCTACGTGCCCTTGAGCCCGTGACAATGAGAAGCTGGCAATGCAACAAAGGGTAGCCCCCACTTGCCACAACTAGAGAAAACCTTGTGCAGAAACAAAGACCCAGCACAGCCAAAAATAAAGAATACAATAAATAAAATTCAAAAAATTTTTAAAAAGCTACCAGGAAACTATTCACTTTCCTCCTATTTTTTTTTAAAAAATTATGTCTTATTTTTAGTTTTTCCAGTGGTCACCTTTATGACTTTCAATAACATACTCTCCATTTATTCATTTACCCACTTTAGAACATATCTTTTAATATTTTTCATCTCTCCTGTTATGAACTTTATAATGAATATAAATAGCTATTCTTTGTAAGTTGATTCTGCAATTTCAAAAGCAAATTAATGTATAGTAATATTATAGTGCAAATGTTGTTCATAAATGTAGCAGACAGACCCTAGGATGGCTACCATGTTTACGTCTGGCCCTTGAGTGTAGGTGAGACCTTTGACTTGCTTCTAAAAATAGAATATGGCAAAGGTAATGGATGTACTAGGTAATATAATCACTTCCATGATTACATGGAGTGTGTAGTGGGGTTCCCAGGTGGTGCTAGTGGTAAAGAACCTGCCTGCCAATGCAGGAGACCTAAGCGACTTAGGTTTGATTCCTGGGTTGGGAAGATCACCTGGAGTAGGATGTGGCAACCCACTCTGGTATCCTTGCCTGGAAAATCCCATGGACAGAGAAGTCTAGTGGGCTACAGTCCATGGAGTTGCAGAGTCAGACATGACTGAAGTGACTCAACACAACGCACACTAGAGAGAGAGAAGATACTTGGTTTTCTTGGAGAGTTTTGGCTTCATTCTACTCTGAATCTAGGTTCTTCTGCCTTCCGTGAGAGGTTTTCCAAAGGACAGGAAAAAAACTCAAGCCCCAATTTAGGGTGAACAGAAGTGAGGGGACATGAGCTGTGAAGTCAGGAAGTTGAGGTGTCAGAGGTCAGACTGAGGTCCTTCTGTCCATCTGGGTCCTGGCATTTGGCCTGACGTGGCTTTAGTGTAGTGGCAGGTGGAGGGCCTGCCCATCAGAAGTCTGTGTCCTTTTCAACAATTTCAAAACTTTGCTCCAGTAATGTATCTGAGCAATGATTACCAGTGTACAGCCCAACCATTAGGTGAGAAGTTGGTTGTCCTGGGAGCAGGTAGTATCTACACAGGCCCAGGTAACCCAGAACCGGATTGAATAGTGTTCCCTATCATTAAAGTCCTTATAAATTTGAAGGGGAAGGGAGGTGGGCATGGGTTAGGCAGACATGAGTCAAATATGTACAGTAAATTATAATAGATGTTATGAATAAAACTGTGTATGATATAATAGTTAAGGGACAAAGGAGAGAGAAATTGAATGTCTTAGGACAAAAGAACTCTGAGAGTTGGTATGATGGTTGAGCTGAGTGTTGAGGAAAACACAGAGGCTCATTCTCATGACACACTGTATTTTTCTTCTGGAGCACTAACAAATTCTAATTTATTAACTATTCATAAAATTAAGTTGCTTATTATTGTTTTTCCTGCTTGAGACTGTAAGCTCCTCTGGAGCTTTTGTTCACCTTCATATACACAGAGTTCTGTGATTTTACTCCACACTGCATATATTCAGCACTTTAAAACATCTTATTATGGAAATTTTCAAAGATACAGAAAGTAGAGAATGTTGTTCGGTGAACCCTCAGGTACCTATCACCAGTCTCAATAATTTCCATAATTTTTCCAATTTTATTTTAACTATAATTACTCATATTTTTTGCTTAAGTATTTTAAAGCAAATTCTATGTCATTTCACCTAACATGAATCTCTGACTGAAAAGAATATTTTAATATAAGAGCCACATAATTATAATATCTGACTAATTAATGATCATTTCTTAATATCATCTAATACCCAGTACATACTAAAATTTGTCTAATTATCTCAAAAATATCTTTTTAGAGTTATTTTGTTGGAATTAGGAGCAAAATAAGATCCACCTATTGCATTTGGTTATGATGTATCTTTGTATCTTTTATTCTGCCCCGTATTCTGCATTTGGTTAATTGTTTCTTTGGGGTGTCATTTAGCTCATCTTTCTGTTCATATGTTTCTAATAAACTGATTGTTAGACTGAGGAGCTTGCTTAGATGGAGCTTCTACTTTTTTGAAATTATATTTTATAGGCAGAGATGAATATTTCCTAATGTATCACATCCATATCATGAAGCACATAATGTCTGATTTTTCCATCATTAGTGCCCCACCATATTTGGAAATATTTCATTGAGGAGGTTTCATTTGAACAAGAGTCTTGAAAGAGCCTTGGCCAAGGGGTCAAGGAGAGTGGGTTCTTCCCAACTGAAGGGAAAAGCAAACACAGAGACTTAGAATCATCACACAAGGGCATGATGTGAAAACTAGCAAATTCTGCTTTTCTTTTTATCTCAGATTTAGAATTGATAATGCCTTTCAATTTTAAGATTGAATTTTAAACTCAATTTCATTCACCATTACTTTTAGGATAATTACTTTTGAGACTGGGACATTCTGAACTCTTGCTAAACATAGATTTTGCTATTTAAGTCACTCTTAATAATCACATTTTCTTTTTTATGCCTTAATGGAGAAAGTTTACTATTTTAATCTTGAAAGATATTTTCTGGCCTGTGGTGTGGAGGTCATCTCTGACACGAGAACTTCTAGTTTGATATCATTGTCTGATCATTTAGTAGCACATAAATAAAGCTCTTAGCAATGTAATTTGCTAAATTTTGCTCAATTAAATCTCAGGTTTTCCTTTCTGGAGTAATTGACTCTAGAGATCAAGAAAGATGTTTTACTGAATGAAGAACACTGTAGAATTTATCAGGAACCTCCTGAGATGATGATATATCAATTTTATTAAATCAAAGACCTTGACATTTGGTTAATAGGAAACAATAGAACCTGATAGGAAATCTAATTACTGGCAGTGATAGGAGAGGCTGTCATTTAATTAATGTCTTCAGTAGAATTTAGTCATGTTGATCATTTACACTTTGGAAGCCTGAGGACTAAGGCTAGGAGGTCAGTCCATTTTGTGTAGGAGAGATAAGTAGGTTCCTGTGAGAAGGATTTCTTCCCTGGAATATCTCCTCTTAATTTTGCTGCTGATGATTGAGATTTGACCACTAGTGAACAGTTGCTCATCACTAGAATGAAGCTACTTGAAGCCTGATTTCATAATAAGCTTTACCAGTGTTAGCAACTTAGTGTGTATTAGTTTTGGTGGGAAAGTCTCTGCTTGAGAGGATAAGCAGATGTCAGTAGAATAATGAGAAAAAAATGGTCAAAATGAAACAAAAGGGAACTTCCAAGGGAGGTGAGGCTCAGGAGAGGGAATGTGACCAAATGAGTTGGGCTGAGGTCATTATTTGGATTGAGGTGAACTCCCTGATGTTCAAGCTGGTTTTAGAAAAGGCAGAGGAACCAGAGACCAAATTGCCAACATCTGCTGGATCATGGAAAAGGCAAGAGAGTTCCACAAAAACATCTATTTCTGCTTTATCAACTATGCCAAAGCCTTTGACTGTGTGGATCACAATAAACTGTGGAAAATTCTGAAAGAGATGGGAATACAGACCACCTGACCTGCCTCTTGAGAAACCAAATGCAGGTCAGGAAGCAACAGTTAGAACTGGACATGGAACAACAGACTGGTTCCAAATAGGAAAAGGAGTACGTCAAGGCTGTATATTGTCACCCTGCTTATTTAACTTCTATGCAGAGCACATCATGAGAAACGCTGGACTGGAAGAAGCACAAGCTGGAATCAAGATTGCCGGGAGAAATCTCAATAACCTCAGATAGGCAGATGACACCACCCCTATGGCAGAAAGTGAAGAGGAGCTAAAAAGCCTCTTGATGAAAGTGAAAGAGGAGAGTGAAAAGTTGGCTTAAAGCTCAACATTCAGAAAACAAAGATCATGGCATCTGGTCCCATCACTTCATGGGAAATAGATGCGGAAACAGTGGAAACAGTGTCAGACTTTATTTTTTTGGGCTCCAAAATCACTGCAGATGGTGATTGCAGCCATGAAATTGAAAGACGCTTACTCCTTGGAAGAAAAGTTATGACCAGCCTAGACAGTATATTCAAAAGCAGACATTACATTGCCGACTAATGTCTGTCTAGTCAAGGCTATGGTTTTTCCTGTGGTCATGTATGGATGTGAGAGTAGGACTATGAAGAAGGCTGAGCGCCGAAGAATTGATGCTTTTGAACTGTGGTGTTGGAGAAGACTCATGAGAGTCCCTTGGACTGCAAGGAGATCCAACCAGTCCATTCTGAAGATCACCCCTGGGATTTCTTTGGAAGGAATGATGCTAAAGCTGAAACTCCAGTACTTTGGCCACCTCATGAGAAGAGTTGACTCATTGGAAAATACTCTGATGCTGGAGGGGATTGGGGGCAGGAGGAGAAGGGGATGACCAAGGATGAGATGGCTGGATGATGTCATGGACTCGATGGACGTAAGTCTGAGTGATCTCCGAGAGATGGTGATGAACAGGGAGGCCTGGCGTGCTGCAATTCATGGGGTCGCAAAGAGTCGGACACGGCTGAGCGACTGAACTGAACTGAAGATCTGCATATCCTTGAATGACAGTAAGTCAAGCTAGGCATGGTCACAGGTGAGTGTGTTTATTTTTATGGCTAAGATGTTTAGTTGATGAACCTGGTAAAAGATGAGAGTTGAAAGATGAGCTTCATGTATCTGATAATTTGTCATGCTGAGAAAATCTATGTTAAACACTTATTAGCACATATAATAATGCATGGTTTGCATGATATATTCTATTGTAGATCAAACTATTGTACAAATTCTTTCTGTAAATTGGGGGCAAACCAGATGAAAACTACCACCTGGGGTGGTATGTACATCTAGAGTTCTAGTGGGTAGAAACAAAGGGGCTTTGTTTCTGAGAGCATTTGCCAAAATGGAGAGATGAAGCCATAAGCAAGAGAATAGCCAAGGTCAGAAAACTAGGATTGATGGGATTGTGTGTCAAACCAAGGTGTCAGCTAGTTCATGAGATTCACCTATTAAGGGAAACTTGGGTCTGGATGCTCTGCATGTGCTTAGTGGCATATGCTTCTGGGACAGACACACATGCTATGACGAGACATCATGGGGCGTGTCCCAGTAGTTCAGCAGTACTTTTTCTAATATAAGTATTCAGGAGAATGACACATGGATGTGTCAAACAATAAACAATGTGAATGTCACCTAGAAAAAACAAATTCACAAAGTCACTTAAACACTCAATTTAAAGTGTAGCTGTGCTCTAAGTAATGACATCCTATGTTCTGTTCTGAATTGGTGTTTGGGGACATTAAAACCTCCCAAACAAATAGCCATGGAATACATTTGGTGGTAGAAGAAGAGTTATTTCTACAGATCGGTATTTGAGCCAATATTTTTTCTTAATTATAAACGTAAAATGTGACTAGAATATATTCTCAAGCTATTCCACAGTCAAATGGGTGCCATGAATGTGTGAACTTCACAAGTAAATAAAGTAAATGTGATTCTGAATATGCATGTCTGTGATATAGAAGAAAACTGAGCTGCTGGTAGCGTGAATTGGCAAAGAAGGTGAGACAGGGGATGAAGTATGGATGCCCTAGCCTCGATAGTACCATTTCAGAAGAGAATGTTATATTTCAAGAAAGAATGTTAGGTGTCAGCTGTGATGAAAATATAAAAAGACACTGTCAACTTCTTTGCCCAGAGTGGCTTCCTTCAGGAACCTCATAAAACTAAAATGGTAGAGACAGAAGATGAAAGACAGGGGGTCTATCAAGCTGTACTTTTCTCTGCTCCTTTGTGTGGGGGCTCACTGATGGATAACATCTTCCATGAGCTAACTTTCTGTGTTTCTGTATCCTGCTTGGCTGTGCTTCCTTCTTACTAAAGAGCTGCCTGGTCATTTATTCATCCAGTAAACATCTATTGAACACCTTCTATGTGTCACATATGATGTGCCTGCTGGGGATAAAAGATATAAAGAAGACACAGACCTTGTTCTCCCGGAGCTCACCGTCTAGGAAGCTAGTTTATAGCATATTCCT
Organism: Ovis aries; assembly: GCF_016772045.2. Taxonomy (NCBI): domain Eukaryota; kingdom Metazoa; phylum Chordata; class Mammalia; order Artiodactyla; family Bovidae; genus Ovis; species Ovis aries. The sequence continues at coordinate 36,063,454 of NC_056061.1, read as the reverse complement.
TAGAAGGACAACTGCTTGATGTTGCCTATTTCAGATAAAAATAGAAAATATGTTATTCCTTTTCTCTCTTTTTCTCTCCTGTCTCCCTGTGATGCTCACCTTCCAATCAGCAACAGTTATATCTTTCCAAGCTTCTATCAGTGGCTATTTTTATTCTGGCCAAGGCACCCACCCTCCTTGGTGCCTCCCTCCTCCCTTCTTTTTCGCTCCTGATCGTTAGCTCCTAAAGATAAGGTTTTCTTTACTGAAGCAAGTGGACTACTGATTTCAAAGTTGCTTCTTTCTTCCTTACCCTTTCAAACACATTTTTAATATACCAAACACAATTTATTCAAAAAGCATACTTTTCAAAATGCTTTTTTATTATGATCCCTGTTCACCAATTGCATAGATCAGGGGTACCTGATATTCTGAAAAAGATGTGTGAATGCTTGTGTACTCAATTCAACCAAGGAAGCCGCCATCACATTTAGAGGAGTTTTATAAATTTCTACTATCACTGACTCGTTTAAATGAAGGCTGCCTTGACAGAAGGGAAATTCATGTTCTCAGGGATTTGATGACTTTCTCAAAGGCCAGTGTGTTAAAAGCTGAAAAGAAGAGCATACACCATAATCCACCCAGCTTTCCACAGAGGAAAACAGATACTTCCCTAAAGTGGTAGACATCTGCTCGCTCAGTCTTTGGTCTATTATTTGTTGTTGGTAAGACACCGCCACCCCTGTGCTGAGATTTCAATTGATAGTCTCTGAGTGGTGTTATGTTGGAACTGCTTAATGAAAGCACTCTTTAGCTCTCACTGTATCTCAGGGAAAACAACCTTAAAATATCCAAAAGAAAGTTTATTTTTAAAGGCAAGGGAGTCTAATATTTTCCTTTTTGAGAACCTGTACTGTTGTTAATTCTTCTTTGACTTTGTTTGGTTGTAATGGCCTATGACAAGATGCCATTGTTTGAATGTCCTCAAGTTGGACTGAATATCTACAATATTCAGGATCTTTAGGACCTAGTATATCCTCTCTACATTCTTTGAACATTCTATTAATGAAAATGTAATTTATCTCCAATATATCACTATCATTGAGCTTAATTATAAATATATCTGAAAGCATCCATTGAATCAATGGAAACTAACAAAACCTCCTATACTTCCTGTAAATTAGGTATTTATAGTCTGATATCCTTTCAGTCTTCCCTGCTAATGCATTAATTTTCTTCTTTTGATGGTGCAACCTTTTCTCTAGTCAGTAATCTAGAGGTGATGGAACAGTATTTTAACAACTATCTCTTCTTTTTATATTGTATCCTCCAAAAAATGTGTGTCTTACATGTCTACTCTAGATAGAGGAGGAATTGGTAAAATATTAAGCCTTCTATTCTTGTATGTACTCATGCTCTGCATTTTTAACAACAACACTCCTCCCTTTTAAAACTTTGACTTAGGGGGAAAAATTTTTTTTAATCTGTACCATCAAAACTTTGGTAAGCTGTAGAAATATTTCAACCTCAAACAATGCACTTTCAAATGAAAGCTTATGAAGCTAGTGCTAAGTTGCTTCAATCATGTTCGACTCCTTGAAACGCTATGGACTGTAACCAGGCAGGCTCCCCTGTCCATGGGATTCTCTAGGCAAGAATACTGGAGTGGATTGCCATTTCTTCCTCCAGAGGATCTTCCCCACCCAGGAACTGAGCCCATGTCTCTTATGTCTCCTGCATTGGCAGGCGGATTCTTTACCACTGTGTACTGAGTCACACAGTGGGCTGTACTTCTCTGTGCATGGAATTTGCCGGGCAAGAATACTGGAGTGGGTTACCATTTCCTTCTGGAGGGGACCTTCCTGACCTAGGGAGCAAACCTGCATCTCCTGCGTTGGCAGGGGTGTTCTTTACCACTAGCATCACCTGGGAAGCCCCTGAAAAGCGTGGTAGAATAAAATAACTGGGAGAAAAAGACTTTCAAGCACACTTTAGAATGCATATCTGGGAATTATAAAAGAACAAAGATTAGTAGAGCAATGGTAAATATTTTTATTTTATTGAAGGTATAAATTAGGACCACTCATGTATTGAAATATAGCCCTTAGTTCGTGGTATACTTTTTGTGGTAAACTCAGGGAAAGCAGCACACATATGTGTTCCAGTTTGTGGAGTACCTCTCCCAGAGGAGTGACTCAAAATATTTAGCCACGACTCTCCAGAAAATAGAGCCCAGAGTGGAACATCATTCTAGGAAGCGAGGCAGTAGTGAGGCAAAACGGAAGGAGAGGCAAGGGAGGAGAATCAGTCAGCGTGGGGTGGTTCATTACCAAACTTGCATGACAGTGAAAAACCGCAGTGAGTTGTGGTTGAGATGAGCTGTGGAGCCCATTGCACTTCAGAACAGTCTCAGAGAGGGAGGAAGGGAAAGGGATCTGTCAGCTCCTTATTGTCATCTTCTGCACTTCCGGATTTGGCCTCTTAGAAGCTAGATCGTATGTCCCATGGCACAGCACTTTACATGAATATGGAAGAGTGGGAAAAACCAGAATTCTGGGTTGGGCTTGGGGCCTGGAGCTGTGGCAGCTGCTGCCTCAGTGGGTGGAACAGAGGCCGGCATAGCCCAGCCCTAACACAGGGCGAGGTGTGGTGGCAAAGCAGCCATGTGACCTTGAACACGTTTTTTCTCTTTAAATCTTTTTTGGCTTCAGAGTCCTTACCTAAAATTAGGGGTAGTTCATGTCTCTCTCAGTTCCAAATCTTATGAGCTGTCACTAAAATCATATGATGTTGGCAAGGCGTGCCCTCTTTAGGCTCATTACTGTCTTCAGGCTCGTTCTGCAAATTGAAGAAACTGATACAGGCAGAGAAAATACTTGGTGGTGCAATGCAGACTGGGGCTTACAGGCGGAAAGACAGAAAGGCGTTAAAGCAGATAGAGATAAAATATGTTTTTTTAATCTTCTGGAATGAATATGATTAAAATAATCACTGTACATGAAGCTGATAAATATAAACATATACAGGGAACAAGAGTTGAAAGAGACAAGAAGCTCAGTGCAACGTCTTTCCTTTTTAATACCACTCATTCTCACTGTCTTTTGAATAGGTGCTAGAGGCATTAATTCTGAAGCTGCTTTTCTTAGGAGCAGAAGTGTTGGCGGGTCAGCTGCTGAGGGCACCTCTGCCATTGTTTGGCAGCTGAGTGCATTGGCCTAAAATCCCTGAAGCCCTTCTCCCTGAACTGCTGTCTCATGGAGGAAGCTGTCACTTCAACCCTCAGGTTCTGTTCTTTGAAACAGCCACTGATAGGACATCATAGGTTTGGCCCATTGCTCATTACATATTTATGTTGAGGGGAGTCTTCAAATTACCTTTTAGTTTCTCATTATCATTTAATATTTCCTACTTCCAAGTGAAATCAGGCTAGAAAGACAGGGAGAAAAATTATGCACGGGTACTCTTATCTCTTTCTATTGCTGAAACTCTTTGGATTCACCTTTCAAGCAAGGGGAATAACAGTAATGATGGAATAACAGTAATGATAAATTAACTGCCCTGAAGTTGTTACAGACATTCTTGCCTTGCTTTGATTTCACTGTTTAGGCTTCTCAGTTTCCCAGCTTCTTACGGAAATAGGTACTTTAGCATGAAACCAGACTATTGCTTCTTCTAAACTCTGAATTTGTTTGCTTTTTAATATTTTATACTTATTCTTACAGCTCTCAGCTTCTCTCCAGTCATCCACTGAATTATTTTTATGATTTGGGAGAATGACATTCTAACATGTATACTATCATGTAAGAATTGAATCGCCAGTCTATGTCTGACGCAGGATGCAGCATGCTTGGGGCTGGTGCATGGGGATGACCCAGAGAGATGTTATGGGGAGGGAGGTGGGAGGGGGGTTCATGTTTGGGAACGCATGTAAGAATTAAAGATATTAAAATTAAAAAAATAAAAAGCTAAAAAAATAAAATAAAATAAAGTAAGCATATTTTTAAAATTTGTTATTGTTCCCTGATTGTTCCTTTTTCATTAAAGCTTAGTTTTGATTTGCAAGGTAAAAATTCCTCTGAGAATAATAATTGTGTGTATATAGATTATATATAATATGTGTATTATGTATAATTTATGTATATATATATTATATATATGTATATGTATGTGTGTGTGCTCAGTTGCTTCAGTCGTGTCCAACTCTGTGTGACCCCGTGGACAGTAGCCCACCAGGCTTCTCTGTCCATGGAATTCTCCAGGCAAGAATACTGGAGTGAGTTGCCATTCCCTGATCCAGTAGATCTTCCAGACCCAGGGATTGAACCTGCATCTCCTGCAGTTCCTGCACTGCAGACAGATTCTTTACCACTGAGCCACTGGGGAAGCCCCCATAAGACACATATATATATATATATATATAAATCTTATATATATATAAGATTTCCCAGACAAGAACACTGGAGTGGGTTGCCATTCCCTTCTCCAGGGGATCTTCCTGACCCAGGGATCAAACCTGTATCTCTTGCACGGGCAGGCAGATGTTTTACCACTGAGCCACCAGAGGAGCCCAACATGAATCAGAAACCCGATGAGGATACGAGGGCTTAGATAGGTTTGGAAATCTGCTCAAAATTATAGAATCATGCATAGAGAGGCTTGGAATCCATCCCAGGGGGTCTGATTCTAAGCACACATTCTTAGCCATTTCACATTCTGCCTCTTGATACTAAAGGACAGAATTATTTTCCAACAAAAGGTTTTGGTTTCTTGGTGAGGGGAGGGTAGTATACTATTTTGGTTTATCTACGATTGTGATTTATTTCATTAATATGAAAAATAAGAACTAATTAAGCTAGACATAGAAAACAGCTACATAATTATGGGAATACCCAGAAAATTTGCCATATTCACAAGAGAAAAGTGCTAGAAATAATGCATTTAAAATTTTACTTTTATCTGTAAATAGCTATGAAGTTGTTCTGTGTGTATGTATTTTAAAGACTAGAAGTATCAAGTTTTTACTACTCTATGGTTGATTCTAAAAAAAGCTACATATATGGAATCCGTCTTGTTAAAACAAACCAAAATAACACTATAAACAATTTTAAGTATCTTATATTTTAAAAGCCCTGGATTCAAATCTGAAACTGATATAACATTTTTATTAAAAATGTCTCAATGCTTTGTTTTTCATGGTCAAAAATTTTCAAGACTTAATTTTCAAGGTTTGTTTTCATGTGAGATTCTTGCTATGTAAGGAATTTTTCTTTCTTTAATAAAGAATATTTACAGTAGAAGAGATTTTGATTGCTTCGTCCCTATGTGTCCTTTTCTAAACATAATTTTGAATAGCAGATGGTTAGATTCAGACAACATAGGATTTAGTTCATTTCTTTGTCATTACTCATAGCTTGAAATTTAGAAAACTTGAATTCAGGGAAAGAAGGAAGATAATCAATTTATAGTAAATTTGATCTCGCATTTCCCACTCTGTGTGAGTGGGATTAACCATGTCTTTATAGTGTCGAGATGCATTTTACATCTATTCTAGGCGTTTGAAATGTTTTGGATCAGGTTGTTGGCCTGCCCTCAAATTATCACATACTTTTCAAGCTGCTTTGACTTCAGAGGAGCTCAATGAGCTCTCATTTTTGAAAATGGAAATGAGGCGATGGTTTAAAATATTTTAAATTTCTTCTGGTTTTGTCAGTCAATAATACTTATTTCAAAACCACTCTCTGCTGAGAGATTTTCTTGGTGGCATAAAGTATCGAGGGTGAAAGTGAAACTGTTACTTTCATTTAATGTTGCTGTAATATACAAAACATGAGATCTGCTATTATCCACCTTTTTCAGAATGCATTAGAGACAAAGTCAATATCATCTGTTCTGGCATCTATAACATCTCATCTCTTCTCTGAATCCTTTTGCCATTTAAGAAACAGAAGTGATGCATTCATTCTTTTTTAAAGTGAGGTAATTGACATAACATTTTGTAAGTTTAGAAGATATAAAGTATTGATTTGATACACTTATGCATTGCAATCTGATTACCACCAAAGCATTAGCTGACACCTCTATCACATCCCATAATTATCATTTCTTTTTTTTGTGGTGAGAATAATTATGACCTATGCTCTTAGCAGTGTGAAGGATACAGTATTATTGGCTATATATAATTAGTATACTGTGCATTGGGTATCCAGAACTAATTTATCTATTAGTTGTAAATTTGTACTCTTAGACAAGTTCTCCCCAATCCCAGTTTCTGGCAACCACCATGCTATCTCTGTCTCTATAAGTTCAGCTTTTTTAGATTTCATGTATAAATGATATCAAACAGTATTTGTTTTTCTTTGTCTGACTTATCTCACTTGGCATAATGTTCTCAAGCCCCATCCATGTGGTTTCATGTGGCAAGATTTTCTTCTTTCTTATGGCTAAATAAATTCCATGATTTCCTTCTTTCTCATGGCATAGGGAGGAATTGAACTGTGATGTAGGCCTAATAAGAACCTCAACCAATCATAAGGGAAACTCTGGACTGAAGTGGCAGTTCAGAGTTGTCCCAGGTTAGGCCATGTCAAGCCCCCATGAGATGTTGGAAATCCAGGGAAGCGGTATCGCCCAGGGGACCCTCTGCAGCTGATGGGGCTGACAGTGGAATATTCTCACAGCTAAGGTAACAGGATCTTCCTGGATATAAATCTGGGCAGCACACCACAGTATCCACCATAAAGACTCAAAATCCCTCTTAGAAAGATATTTCAGTTAAATAAAATATTATATATATAAATCTAATGATTAACCTCAGAAGAATTTTTGCCCATGAATCAAGAATAAGCTTTAATGGAAAATAAACAGAGAACAAGAAAAAACTTAAAATTGTTTACTTAAATAAAAACCATTCATTGGATGACTGAGGAGTAAAATAGACTTGTGTGAATACCAAGCCTATTATTTGGAAGATAAACTTGAGAACACAGAGCTAGGCAATAAAAAGTTGAACAAAATATTAGAGAAGCTAAAATACATCAATGAATATTTTAACTGATACGATATTCTTCTAATGTGAAGTTTAAAATAGGAAATAAAGTTGAAAGAGAAGGATATTAATGAGTCATGAAACAGAAAACAAAACATCAACACAGGTCTGAAGAAATAGTTTTTAAATGGAAAAAGTCCATGAAATTCCAAGTGTGTTTAATAAAAAGAAAATTTAAAAAAAATTAGCAAAACCTCCAAACAACACCTAGATACAATCTGGTGAAATTTAAAACCCATCGGACAAACAAAATTCTAAAGCCTTTTGGAGAAAAAAAGGAGGTCACTTGAAAGGGATGAGAACTACTCTGGCATCAATGGAAAGCAGAAGATTATGGAACAATTTCTTCAAAGTTTTGAGGGTTTTTTAAAAACTATTTTTATTTATTTATTTATTTATTTTACTTTACAATACTGTATTGGTTTTGCCATACATTGACATGAATCCGCCACGGGTGTACATGAGGGTTTTTTTATTTTTATTTTATTTTATTTTTTTTTATTTTTTTTATTTTTTTTTGAGATAATATTGGTTTATTTTTCCTGCTTACAAAATTAAGTCTCAGTCATTTCCCGCTTCCCCACAGGGCGATCCCTGATGACTACTGAACACGCCGAGTTCATTACTGTGAGGCCACATCCTTGCTGTTAACGCACCACTTGGAGACTGTAAATATCCCGCATCTCCTTCTACGAGACAGACATTCTCTTTCCTGCTTCTCATTAAATTTCTGATGAACTAATAAGGGACTGAAAAGTTCTTTGCGAGGATCCCAGGCCAACATGGGAGCTGATTCCCAAGGGCCAGTCTGTACACCGGCATCAAGGCTATATTTAATTTTGTGAGAAGCTATCATACTCCTTTCCACAGTGGCTGCACCATTTGACCTTCTCACCAGAAATACAGAATTCCAGTTTCTCCAGGTCCTGGCCAACTTTTGCTATTTCCTGTTTTTCTGATAGTAGTCATCCTATGGGGCATGATGAAGTGATATCTCACAGTGGTTTTAATTTGAAGCTCCCTACCTAGATAGTATATTCAAAAGCAGAGACATTACTTTGCTAAGGTCCGTCTAGTCAAGGCCATGGCCTTTCCTGTGGTCATGTATGGATGTGAGAGTTGGTCTGTGAAGAAGGCTGAGCACTGAAGAACCGATGCTTTTGAACTATGGTGTTGGAGTTGAGAGTCCCTTGGACTGCAAGATCCAACCAGTCCATTCTGAAGGAGACCAGCCGACCCTTTCTTTATACTATATATAAAAATTACTCAAAATAAATCAAAACCTAAATATAAGTGTGAAAACTATAAAATTCTGAGAAGAACACATAGGGAAAATCTTCATGATATTGAATTTGACAATGATTTCTTGGATATGATACCAAAAGCATAGGCCAAAAAGAAAAAAATAGATAAATTGGACTTCATTAAAGTTAAAAAAAAAAAACCTTTTGCACATCAAAGGACACTAACAATAAAGTAAAAAGGCAACATGCTGAATGGGAGGAAATATTTGCTAATCATATATCTGATCAGAGATTAATATCCAGAATATAAAAAGAACTCCTGCAATCCAGCAACAGAAAATCAAACAATCCAGTTAAAATACGGGCAGAGGAGTTGAGTAGACAACTGTCCACAGAAGACAAACAAATGACCTATAAACAAAATCAACTATGCTCAATATCACTAGTCATTCGGTTCAGTTCAGTTGCTCAGTTGTGTCCGACTCTTTGCGACCCCATGGATTGCAGCGCGCCAGGCCTCCCTGTCCTTCACCGACTCCCGGAGTTCACTCAGACTCACATCCATCGAGTCGGTGATGCCGTCCAGGCATCTCATCCTCTGTGGTCCCCTTCTCCTCCTGCCCCCGGTCCCTCCCAGCATCGGAGTCTTTTCCGATGAGTCGGCTCTTCGCGTGAGGGTTTTTTTAAAAAATATTTTATACTAGAGTTTGCTGACTAACAACTTCAGGTAGACAGCAAAGGTACTCAGCCATACATATACATGTAACCTTTCTCCCTCAAGCTCCCTTTCCAGCCAGGCTGCCACATACAAGCAGAGTTCCCTGTGCAATACAATAAGTCTTTGTTGGTTATCCATTTTAAGTATAGCAGAGTGTATTTTAAAACCCCCAAATTTATATTCAGCTAAATTATCAGAAAAATTAAAAAAAATTTGAACAGAATAGTACTTGGAACACTTACTGTTCATATACTCTACCTGTAAAGTATCACTCTCAGGGAGTAAGTACTTCAGTAAAATGATCAAAACAATAAAATGAATACAATAAAGATGGAACAGGATACAATAAATAAAGGTAGGCAATTATATCTAAGAAAAGTGAAATTTGAGAAAAAGTTGAAAGAGAATTTAGAACAACAAGATGCTAGTTGCTTGTCTTTTAAGGGAAAGGAATTTTAATTATTTCACCTTAGGTCCAGTCACACCACTTACTATTACCATAAATAGTGGGGAGGTAATGAACAATATCTCACAGTCTGAATCAAAAATTTGAGTCTTCAGTGTGCTATTTAAACTTAAAAGAGAAACCATCAGAAGAACTACATATAATAATATAATGAAACAAAATGGAAAAGTGGCAGGAGTTATAGAATATAGTATAAATTCATCTTTAATCAAAAGTATCAGACATATTTATTAACTATAAAAAAGAAGCTCAATTACATTATGTAGAGTTGTGATGGCAGTCTCCCCAAAAACCAAAACACACAATATAAAGTGGCCATTTTGGGGACCTAGACCTCAGAAAAAAGGGTAAAGGGAGATGTTACTGATTTTATATTCTTCTAAGTAGTTATTATTTTTTCTATCATGTAGAAATTATATTCATTATATAAAAGCTAGTCTAAAAACACTTACGTGAATAGAACATGAATGTGTTGATAGATTTCTCTGTGTTAGAATAGTATCCAGCAATTGGTTTACAAAAATATATGAGAGCAGTAACAAAAAAACTGCAGGTCTAAAACCCACAGTGTAAAACATTCTATTGAGTGGATTTAATGTAAAAATGTGGACACTGACTAAGTCTTTCAAAAATACTTATATTTATAATATAATTATTTAATGCAACAAAGATTATTCAGTATAAGATTATCTAATTTATATAAATTAAATCTTATTCCCCAACACTTTTTGCGGGGAGGTAGAATGGGCAGAAGACCATAGTTCCTTTCTTAGGTAGGTTTCCCTGGGAAATAGACTCTGGGACAGAGATTTGCATGCAAGTGATGCAGATGACACCACCCTTATGGCAGAAAGTGAAGAGGAACTAAAAAGCCTCTTGATGAGAGTGAAAGAGGAGAGTGAAAAGTTGGCTTAAAGATTAACATTCAGAAAATGAAGATCATGGCATCTGGTCCCATCACTCCATGGGAAATAGATGGGGAAACAGTGGAAACAGTGTCAGACTTTATTTTTTGGGCTCCAAAATCACTGCAGATGGTGACTGCAGCCATGAAATTAAAAAATGCTTACTCCTTGGAAGAAAGGTTATGACCAACCTAGATAGCATATTGAAAAGCAGAGACATTACTTTGCCAACAAAGGTCCATCTAGTCAAGGCTATGGTTTTTCCAGTGGTCATGTATGGATGTGAGAGTTGGACTGTGAAGAAGGCTGAGCGCCGAAGAACTGATGCTTTTGAACTGTGGTGTTGGAGAAGACTCTTGAGAGTCCCTTGGACTGCAAGGAGATCCAGCCAGTCCATTCTGAGGGAGATCAGCCCTGGGATTTCTTTGGAGGGAATGATGCTAAAGCTGAAACTCCAGTACTTTGGCCACGTCATGCGAAGAGTTGACTCATTGGAAAAGACTCTGATGCTGGGAGGGATTGGGGGCAGGAGGAGAAAGGGACGACAGAGGATGAGATGGCTGGATGGCATCACGGACTCGATGGACGTGAGTCTGAGTGAACTCTGGGAGTTGGTGATGGACAGGGAGGCCTGGCGTGCTGTGATTCATGGGGTTGCAACGAGTTGGACACCACTGAGTGACTGGAATGAACTGAACTGAACTGAACTGAGGTATTGGGAGTGCTTTTGGAGAAAATACATGTGAAGGAGAGAGGACAGAGGGACTGGGCCAGGGAGAAGCTGAACTACCATGAAGTTGCAACACTCAGTGGGCCCCATGGGGATCTTTGGGACTGTCATGGACTCTCAGAGTTGTCCTACCTTGAGTCAAGGGTGCTGGGCTTCTGTACCCCCACACTGCTTAATCACTGAATAGAGGTTACCCCCAGTGAGGGCATAAGATTGGGTGAAGACACTCTCTTTGGTTGAGGACAATGCTTCCCTGATGGCTCAGATGGTAAAGAATCTGCCTGCAATGTGGGAGACCCAGGTTCTATCCCTGGGTCCAGAAGATGCCCTGGAGAAGGAAATGGCTTTCCACTTCAGTTCTTGCCTGGGAAATCACTGGAGGGCCACAGTCTTTGTGGTCACAAAGAGTTGGACACAACTGAGCAGCTAACACTTTTCAATGCTTACTTATAGCGAGACTCAGCTGTGAACCATTGTTGATAAGCACATCTGGCAGCTGCAGAAGTGTCTCAGGTGGTCCTAAATAGATCTGGATGGAATACCAAAGCATCCTCCTCAGGACACCAACTTCAACCTAGTTTCCTTGCTGGTCCCTCAGTCCTCTGGGAGTGTCTCCCCCATTTGGCTGCCTTGATGATCACTATGAGTAAGAATATCAGGATATCTGGTCAAAATAGGGTCCAGAGCCTGTGTCAAGTCTCAACCTCCAGGCTCAGGAGAGTGGAAGAGCAGTAGGCAGTTCTAGAGGTATAATGAATGGTGAATGCTCAGGGTTTGTTATGTTTAACAAATCCTAATATGTTGGATCTAGATGTGAAGAGGAACGTTCAACTCTGCTACAACCTACAAATTTTGATCACAAAGATACTGATGTCCACTATATATCTGAAGTTTCAATAACCTTTTTCATGAAATGGAAGAGTGGAACGTGGTAATTATAGTAGACATGACGAGAATCAGATCCTTCATAAACATTTTGAATTTTTGTTTTCTAGATTTTCTACTGAATTCTGTGGGATTCCCTTGTGGCTCAGCTGGTAAAGAATCCACCTGCAACGGCAATGTGGGAGACCTGGCTTTAATCCCTGGGTTGGGAAGATCCCCTGGAGAAGGGAAAAGCTACCCACTCTAGTATTCTGGCCTGGAGAATTCCATGGACTGGATAAATCCTTAGGGTCGCAAAGAGCCAGACATGACTGACTTTCACTTTCACCTGCACTTTACCAAGTTCTGTATAAGGTACAGAAAAGACGTCAGTAAATTTTTGCATTTCTCTTGCATGTCATTAATACGAACCATGATTTAGTGTGTGTAGAATATACTATTGCATACATGAATAATTAAAGGCCATTAATTCTGGAAAGAATTGCACAAATCACTGGGTGCTGCTTCTTATTGCAGATGTCTTGTCTTAAACCAGTAATCCAGAGAGAGAGCCATACAACCCACCCACAGTCACATAGAGACCTGCTATTTGAGACAGGACTCAAGTTATGGAGGCTGCCATCACCACTGGACCAAATTTGTGTTTGTCTTAATATTTGTATCAGATCTCTGTATAATTAAGGAAAGTCACTTGTTCTTCTGGATCCCAATTGCTTATAGAATTAAAGTTGTTGTATGAATTAGATAATCATCATTAGTATCTAATTATGAATTTGATTGAACCAAGAAGTGATCCTTTCCTTCATGTTTAGTATGTGACACCATATTTCAGTAAGTCTAAGATTCCCATTTTTTTTTCATAATTAACACCTTTGAAGTGAAGATGTGGCATACAGTTGATGACATAGCATAGTTTAATGTCCATTATCTGTTTTTAAAATGGTATATAAAATAATTGTGTGCCATATACTTGATAGTGCCTTACATTCAATGAGATAAAGTATAATAGAAGCAGACATCCAGAGTAGTGCAGAATTAGTAGCAAAGTATTGGCTTAGATATTGGCTTACAAAGTATTGGCAAGTGTGGCGATGCTTGAATTCCTGCTGTTTTGCCAGGTTGTCCTGTGTTGTTTAGCTTCTTTAGACCTTAGTTTCTTGAAAATTAAGCAGTTTGGCAGCTTTATCTCTAATATTCCTTCTAATACAAACATTCTGTCATTTTTGAGGATGATGACAATGATGATGATGACAATTGACACCATGACTGAAAAAAGGGATGATATACCTGCAAGCTGACACATTCAAAACCAGCAAACCATAATTATCTGACTCTATCCATCAATCTAGGCTTGCTGGGTGATGCGGCAGTACAGAATCTTCCTGCCAATTCAGGAGATGTAGGAGACTCACGGATGGAGGAGCCTGGAAGGCTGCAGCCCATGGGATTGCTGAGGGTTGGACACGACTGAGCGACTTCACTTTCACTTTTCACTTTCATGCATTGGAGAAGGAAATGGCAACCCACTCCAGTGTTCTTGCCTGGAGAATCCCAGGGATGGGGGAGCCTGGTGGGCTGCCGTCTATGGGGTCACACAGAGTCAGACACGACTAAAGCGACTTAGCAGCAGCAGCAGCAGCAGGGAAGATCCTCTGGAGGAGGAAATGGTGACTTACTCCAGTATCCTTATTGGGAAATTCCATGGACTGGGGAGCCTGTCAGGCTGCAGTCCATGGGTCACAAAGAGTCAGACATGACTGAGCATGCACACACCGTCCATCAATCCACTCTATTTCAAAAATGATAGGAGATAGCTTAATTTTTGACTGGTTAAAGGCCTATATATTCGTGCTACCAAAGAGGAATGATTTCATACAATGACTCATGGATGGCTTTCCAAAAAAGTGTGGTTGCCTAAGTTTAGTAAAAATAAAATGTCACTGCATGCTATTTTATATCCATACAGTTAAGTGCATGCATCAGATCAATTATATATGTTGAATATTATGAGAGACTAGTTTAAATTTCAAACCTATCTTATATGTATTTTTAGCTTTCATTATTCCATGCTTTCAAATCCTATGGGTTAATGCCATTTTGGCATTATTGATTATTCTTTAGAACTCTATCTGGGTTTAGGATATAAAAACAATAATTTTAATATTCCCAAGGAAACTGCTGAAAGGTGCTGTGTGTATGTAAGATCAGGGCTATCTTTATTCCTTCATCTACTACTTGCCATCAGTCTTTTGTAAGCAGTAAGTAAGAATGGAAGCTGTCATCCAGACCTCAGTGTCTACTTCAGAGCCTTCAGGCAACACACTTCCATTCACTTTTCTTAAGCACTGAGCTTCTTTCTGTCCTTTCTTGATAACCAGAACTTGACTTTATCAGCACCTGTCACTCCAGCCAGTACACAGATTTTCTCATTACACTTGTCTTTCATATCATTTAAAAGACTTAGCTATTATTATAGCTTGCTTTCAAGAACACTTCCTTCTGATCATAGCTGTTTATATCTTCTTATGCATAAAAAATAAGCAGACATGAGGGCCCTAAGGCAACAGAAAGAATGCCCATAAAATGCTGAGGATACAGTCTAGTATTAATGCACCAACTCAAGTTAATAGAGGTAAAGCTAAATTTTCAAGACTACCTTTATGCTCTTGTATTCAGGAGCTGAGAAGTGTCTGTTAAGTAATGCATGTGCAGCAGTGCTTTGTACAAAGTGATTGTGAAAAATGTGCCTTCTGAGTTTTTTTTATCCCCTTAATGATAAATGTGATCTAATCAAACCATTAAAATGACTTAAATGCAGTGGAATGTCATTTGTTGCTTGCCATAGTGCTTTAAGAAAAAATAGTCATTATGAACTCTTTAAAAGGTCTTAATTGCTTTATAATCTATGACAGCTCTGGGTGACTGGCAATAGTCATTTAGCTTTTGTGGAAATTATGAACTTTGGAGGTCTAAATGTCATGTCTATATGAGGGTATAAAAAGTGTTCCCACTTATTTTTCCTTTTTTTAAAAAATTATGTTTTTATAATCATCTAGAAAGATCTGAAGAAGTTAGAAGTTGAAATAGCCTAATGACTTGTTTCATTCAGTCAGTATGGTCTCCTGAGCTCTGACCTAATTTAAGACATTTGAGGTCAGTCATCACTGGCCGAATAGATGAGGTAGTCTTGGCTCTATTATCTTCTGGGTCAAAAATAGTTTTTATTGAGAAGAAAAGACTCTGGTCAACAAATGTGCCACCCCTAATTAAAACTTTTATATATGTAAGTTGTAGAATATAGTGTTTCATAGGTTAGAAAAGAGAGCAGTAATATCAAAATCTTGGAGAATATTATATAGAGCAAGTAAATGAAATATCATATCATTAGGTGAGTATAATTCAGCTCCATAATGAGTATAAAGATAGGTTGATTTTCTTTATCATTAATTTGCTCACTGATTCGGCAAATATTTATTGAACTTCTATTGTGCTTAAGATGTTACAATGTATCTTTTGGATGTTGGTAGTAATAATCATTTAGCTTTAATTTTTTTAACTGGGTTGCCATTTATAAAATTACACACAGCATCTGTATTTTTCTAAAAAGTTTCCCCTTAGATGAATAGGGGTAGAGCAGACAAAGTTTTTCTCTGAGTCTTGTTATTCAGTGAGTGAATAGCAGTGAGCAGCTGACAGAAAAAGGGCACCCTGTCTTTAAGTGACTCTCAATGAGGACAAGGCCAGAGGATAAATGTGATACTTAATTCAGATAAGGAGAGAAGACACCACAGCAGTTTTTCAAATAGAGTTGGGTTAAAAGAAAGTAGCTGACACAGTAAGAACATGTATGGCCCTGGAGCCTTGAAATATTATATGTTTCAAAGTAAGCTTTGATCTTAAATCTGTAGATTGGTAATGATTTTGTATCTACAATATTAATAATTTTGTCAAGCACATAAAATTTTAGTCACCATTATGTTTAGGGTTTTTGCAATTATAAATCTTGCTCCAAGTTGCAAATAAATCTAAATAAGAAGAATGTTAGGAGTGTGTGTATTGAAGTTTAGAGGAGACCACATATGTTCCATGTATGCTACCAGAAAAAAAAAATTGTTGCTATCAACTTAAAACTGACTCTTTAAATTATGAAATATAAGTCATATTCTAATGTACAAGTTGGTAAGAAACATATTTATCCATCAAGAGAGAAAATAAAACAAAGGGATCGCAGGTGCTTTAGCATCCTTCAGCTGATGATGCGTTCTAGTCGAGACGGTCAAGCCCGGCAGATATTGGTCCTGCTCATTTGCCCGTGTTGACTCTTTCCATTTGCTCTACATTTCTTGGTACTCATGTTTCTTATTATGTTTCAGTTACATAATACTTTGGCAAGAACTACAACATCCTATGTCTTTGAAGATTTTGTTTCAAGTATTTGAAATTGATGTCATTAGTGCCTGGACCGTTGTCTGGCATGTTGTAAGCATTCAGGTGCTTGTTTACTCAGTGGATCAAATCATGTCTGGTGACTCAGTTCCCTTTCTTTCTCTCTAGCAATCTCCCAGGGACCCTGCCTGTCCCTTATAAAGCCTTAGACCATTAATTCTCCCTATTCCCTCTCAATTTCTGCTCCATCACAACATCCCCTCTCCCCTGCTACTTTAGAATTCTCTGCACAGATGGTTCAGTAAGTCATCAATGTTCCAGAGATGGGTAGTGTTGATTTGGGCTTCCAGATAATTGCACATATGTGCTACCCTGCTCTCTGTTTTACTTAGCGTAGGGCAGCTCTACCGTTTTTTCATTTCAAGTAATTGTGAAAACTGTGTTTCAATATTGAATTTCATTTTGTCTACCTTCAAGAAAAACTAATTTTTCTTGATTATTGAGGTTATAGGCAAACAAAATATTAGTTGAGTTTAGTTTGGTTTCCTAGATTAAGTACAAGCTTCGTAAAGTTCAACTGTCATTATAGGAATTTGATTTTTTCCTAATAATGAGATTGAGGATAGATTTTAAATTATTTAAATATTTAATTTAAATTTTGGTTTTCTATGTATATTATGTAAAGTAATATTAGCAAAAAGTAAGACTTGCACTCCTATGCATGGTTCACCACTGTATTATAAGATAACTTATTTTTACATGTTCTACCAGGGCAAAAACAAAAATACAAAGAAAACATTTTCACAGAGCCAGTATTCTAAGCATACAATTCATCATGATATCACCATACATTTCTCTGGACTCTTGATAACTCATGAATGGAAGAGCTTGGAATCTCAAGGAGAGTTATTTTTTGTCATTTTATTTAGGAAAAATATTCTATTGTATAATTAAAAACTATGTAACAATTCATTTAAAACTATGGACTACACATGATGCATGATCCAAGTGTCTTACAGTACAAAACATTATTACAAAGTAGCCTACATGGTAGCAAAACATATATGAAGTAAACAAGGATTAAGAATGAAGAAAAGAAAGCTCATATGTTTCTTTCATTTCTCCCCCACCCTCATCTCAAGAGGCAGAGTGTATCTGAAGAAAGAAAGCCATGGATTAGGAGCTCCACCGCTATCCACATCACCATCAATTAGGGATTTGTTTGTTTAAAGAGTATAATACTTCCGGGAAATTGCTACCTGGAAGATTTATCTTTTCCAGTTTATAAACCAAAGTCCCCTGCTTCAAACTTTGCAGAACTCAGAATGTGATTAAAGTTTTAAGCTAAATGAAGCAACTGGGAAAAAATTTCTGATATTAACATGGTCAAAAGCTCTCTTCAGTTTGGCCTTTAACTCTTGCTTACATGTTTATCAACACAAGTAAAATAAGTGATGTGAGGTCCCAAGTTTTAGTGTATCCCTTTTCAAAACAGAAGCTCCTTTAATTCCCCCCCCCAAATACTATTAATTTACTGAATAGTCTCTCAAAAATGTGTGCCATTCTTTGGCTTATAAATTACAAGCCTGAAGTTATTGGTCAATATTCCATGCAAAATATAAGGAGGTGGTAGTGGTGGGTTGTAAATGCCTATGATAGTTAAGTTTTGTACAAGTGAGATGGGCTTCCCTGGTGACTTAGTGGTAAAGAACCTGCCTGCCAATGCAGGAGATGATCCTGGGTTTGATCCATCCCTGAGTCAGGAATATCCCCTGGAAAAGGAAATGACAACCCACTCTAGTATTCTTTCCTGGGAAATCCCATGACAGAAGAGCTTTGTGGACTACAGTCCATGGGGTCACAAAGAGTCAGATGTGACTTAGAGGCTAAACAGCAGCAACAACGAGTGAGACAGCTATGGTTTCTATCCTTAGAGCTTACAGTCTAGCCAGGAATATTAAATATATCTTTATATCAGGGTTCAGTTACAACCATGATATAAAGATTATGGACCCATTAACTGACTCGTTATTCCATTTAAACTGTTTAAAGCTACTTGCTCTGCTTACTTCAGAGAGATGAAATGGACTTACATGAAGGGGTAAGGGGTTTCACTGGTCTGTTCACCATGTTTAACATGGTTATGCTCATAGCACGTTTCAGGAAGTATTAACTCCCTAATGCTCATTATCTATCAAAGCTCTGGTTGAGAGAAACTGTATTTAAGAGGGATTGAGTTAAAAAATATGCTCTTCATCCTCTTTTATATACCCTGTCCTGGATGAAATCAGTACAATAGGTTGCTGTCTGTGTGGACTGCATTTTATTGCTCACCTTCCCATGTGGAGTTTGTATTGATTCTCACTTCAACACAATGCCATTAACTTATGTTGAAGGATGTTGCAGTAAACAGCCTGATGAAATGCATTGCTATGCACTGTAAGGGTGTTGTCCATTTCATTTATACCTTGTCTTCCAAGAAAGCCCAGGGGGATTTTCCTTCAGGGTTTATGGACAAGTATTTGTACTTCTTCCTGTCAACTAGGTTGTCTTTATTTCATTATCTATGTCAATTAAATAACTACAACTACTTTCTGTCTCCTCATTTGATGCTAGGTTTGTGGCTTATGTGTAAGAAATTTATAGTATTTTAAGACATGCATTAAAAAACACCAGCCTTCTTTCCTTTTCTTTGTTTCTTCCTTTTTTTTTTCCCATCTACAATTCATCTTATCTTGCTGTATGATACATACCTTAGTAAACCATCTTAAACTGTTTAAGAACAAAGAGGGAGGGAGGAGGGAAAGATGGCGGAGGAATAGGAAGGGAAGACCACTTTCTCCCTCACAAATTCCTCAAGGAACATTTCAACGCTGAGCAAACTTCACAAAACAACTTCTGTAGGCTGGCAGAGGACATCAGGCAACCAGAAAAGCAGACCATTGTCTTCAAAAACAGATTTTTAATCTTTACTCTTAGGTGTTTATTGCCAATTTTGTACATTTAAAAACCCAAACTTCACTACCCCAGTTTACCTGAGAGCGAGATTACTGGCTTGACCACTCTCTCCTCCTCTGGACTCTCCTTTTCCTCCAGCAGGTGGCCTCTGTCTCTTTTCTCCCCCATCTCTCCTCTATCCAACTCTGTGAATCTCTGTGTGTTCCAGACGGTGGGGAACACCTAAGGAACAGGTTACTGGCAGGATTTGTCTCTCTCCTACTCATTCCTCGCTCTGATCCTCCTGGTCACCTCTGTCTACTTCCTCCCTCTCCTCTTCCCCGTATAACTCTGTAAATACCTCTGAGCGGTCCAGACTATAAAGCGCACATAAGGAAGTGACTACTGGCTAGCTTGCTCTCTTCTCTTTTGATCTCACCGCATCTCATTCCAGTTACCTCTAACTACCTCCTCCATCTTCTCTTCTCCTTATAACCCAGTGAACCTCTCTGAGTGTCCCTCAATGTGGAGAAACTTTTCATCTTTAACCTAGATGTTTTATCATCGGTGCTGTATAGATGGAGAAGTCTAGAGGCTACTGTAAAAATAAAACTGAAAACCAGAAGCAGGAGGCTTAAATCCAAAGCCTGAAAACATTAGAGAACTCTTGAATTCAGGGAACATTAAGCAATAGGAGCCCATCTAATGCCTTCATACCTATACCGAAACCAAGCTCCACCCAAGGGCCAACAAGTTCCAAAACAAGACATACCACGCAAATTCTCCAGCAACACAGGAACACTCCCCTGAGCTTCAATATACAGGCAGCTCAAAATTATCCCCAAACCTTTGATGTCTCGTAACCCATTACGGCTTACTCCACTGCACTGCAGAGAGAAGAAACCCAGCTCCACCCACCAAAACTCCAACACAAGCCTCCCTAACCAGGAAACCTTGACAAGCCACTGATAGAACCCCACCCAAAGTGAGGAAGCTCCATAATAAAGAGAACTCCACAAATTACCAGAATATAAAAGGCCACCCCAAACGCAGCAATATAACCAAGATGAAGAGACAGAGGAATACACAGCAGGTAAAGGAACAGGAGAGTTGCCCACCAAACCAAACAAAAGAGGAAGAAGTAGGGAACCTACCGGAGAAGGAATTCCGAATATTGATAGTGAAAATGATCCAAAATCTTGAAATCAAAATGGAATCACAGATAAATAGGCTAGAGACAAAGATTGAGAAGATGCAAGAAAGGTTTAACAAGGACCTAGAAGAAATAAAAAGAGTCAAAATATAATGAATAACGCAATAAATGAGATCAGAAACACTCTGGAGGCAACAATTAGTAGAATAACGGAGGCAGAAGATAGGATTAGTGAAATAGAAGATAGAATGGTAGAAATAAATGAATCAGAGAGGAAACAAGAAAAACGAATTAAAAGAAATGAGGACAATCTCAGAGACCTCCAGGACAATATGAAACGCTCCAACATTCGAATTATAGGAGTCCCAGAAGAAGAAGACAGAAAGAAAGATCATGAGAAAATTCTTGAGGAGATAATAGTTGAAAACTTCCCTAAAATGGGGAAGGAAATAATCACCCAAGTCCAAGAAACACAGAGAGTTCCAAATAGGATAAACCCAAGGCGAAACACCCCAAGACACATATTAATCAAATTAACAAAGATCAAACACAAAGAACAAATATTAAAAGCAGCAAGGGAAAAACAACAAATAACACACAAGGGGATTCCCATAAGGATAACAGCTGATCTTTCAATAGAAACTCTTCAGGCCAGGAGGGAATGGCAAGACATACTTAGCGTGATGAAAGACAATAACCTACAGCCCAGATTACTGTACCCAGCAAGGATCTCATTCAAATACGAAGGAGAAATCAAAAGCTTTACAGACAAGCAAAAGCTGAGAGAATTCAGCACCACCAAACCAGCTCTCCAACAAATTCTAAAGGATATTCTCTAGACAGGAAACACGAAAGGGTGTATAAACCCGAACCCAAAACAATAAAGTAAATGGTAACGGGATCATACTTATCAATAATTACCTTAAACATAAATGGGTTGAACGCCCCAACCAAAAGACAAAGACTGACCAAATGGATACAAAAACAAGACCCCTCTATATGCTGCTTACAAGAGACCCACCTCAAAACAAGGGACACATACAGACTGAAAGTGAAGGGCTGGAAAAGATATACCACGCAAATAGAGACCAAAAGAAAGCAGGAGTGGCAATACTCATATCCGATAAAATAGACTCTAAAACAAAGGCTGTGAAAAGAGACAAAGAAGGCCACTACATAATGATCAAAGGAACAATCCAAGAAGAAGATATAACAATTATAAATATATATGCACCCAATATAGGAGCACCGCAATATGTAAGACAAATGCTAACAAGTATGAAAGGGGAAATCAACAATAACACAATAATAGTGGGAGACTTTAATACCCCACTCACACCTATGGACAGATCAACTAAACAGAAAATTAACAAAGAAACACAAACTTTAAACGATACATTAGATCAGTTAGACCTAATTGATATCTACAGGACATTTCACCCCAAAACAATGAATTTCACCTTTTTTTCAAGTGCTCATGGAACCTTCTCCAGGATAGATCACATCCTGGGCCATAAATCTAAACTTGATAAATTCAAAAAAATCGAAATCATTCCAAGCATCTTTTCTGACCATAATGCATTAAGATTAGATCTCAATTACAGGAGAAAAACTATTAAAAATTCCAACATATGGAGGTTGAACAACACACTTCTGAATAACCAACAAATCACAGAAGAAATCAAAAAAGAAATCAAAGTATGCATAGAAACTAATGAAAATGAAAACACAACAACCCAAAACCTGTGGGACACTATAAAAGCAGTGCTAAGAGGAAAATTCATAGCAATACAGGCATACCTCAAGAAACAAGAAAAAAGTCAAATAAATAACCTAACTCTGCAACTAAAGCAACTAGAAAAGGAAGAGTTGGAGAACCCCAGAGTTAGTAAAAGGAAAGAAATCTTAAAAATTAGGGCAGAAATAAATGCAAAAGAAACAAAAGAGACCATAGCAAAAATCAACAAAGCCAAAAGCTGGTTCTTTGAAAGGATAAATAAAATTGACACACCATTAGCCAGACTCATCAAGAAGCAAAGAGAGAAAAATCAAATCAATAAAATTAGAAATGAAAATGGAGAGATCACAACAGACAACACAGAAATACAAAGGATCATAAGAGACTACTATCAGCAGTTGTATGCCAATAAAATGGACAACGTGGAAGAAATGGACAAATTCTTAGAAAAGTACCATTTTCCAAAACTGAACCAGGAAGAAATAGAAAATCTTAACAGACCCATCACAAGCACGGAAATTGAAACTGTAATCAGAAATCTTCCAGCAAACAAAAGCCCAGGTCCAGACGGCTTCACAGCTGAATTCTACCAAAAATTTCGAGAAGAGCTAACACGTATCCTCCTCAAATTCTTCCAGAAAATTGCAGAGGAAGGTAAACTTCCAAACTCATTCTATGAGGCCACCATCACCCTAATACCAAAACCTGACAAAGATGTCACAAAAAAAAGAAAACTACAGGCCAATATCACTGATGAACATAGATGCAAAAATCCTCAACAAAATTCTAGCAATCAGAATCCAACAACACATTAAAAAGATCATACACCATGACCAAGTGGGCTTTATCCCAGGGATGCAAGGATTCTTCAATATCCGCAAATCAATCAATGTAATTCACCACATTAACAAATTGAAAAATAAAAACCATATGATTATCTCAATAGATGCAGAGAAGGCCTTTGACAAAATTCAATATCCATTTATGATAAAAACTCTCCAGAAAGCAGGAATAGAAGGAACATACCTCAACACAATAAAAGCTATATATGACAAACCCACAGCAAACATTATCCTCAATGGTGAAAAATTGAAAGCATTTCCCCTAAAGTCAGGAACAAGACAAGGGTGTCCACTTAGTTCTGGAAGTTTTGGCCACAGCAATCAGAACAGAAAAAGAAATAAAAGGAATCCAAATTGGAAAAGAAGAAGTAAAACTCTCACTGTTTGCAGATGACATGATCCTCTACATGGAAAACCCTAAAGACTCCACCAGAAAATTACTAGAGCTAATCAATGAATATAGTAAAGTTGCAGGATATAAAATCAACACACAGAAATCCCTTGCATTCCTATACACAAATAATGAGAAAGTAGAAAAAGAAATTAAGGAAACAATTCCATTCACCATTGCAACGAAAAGAATAAAATACTTAGGAATATATCTACCTAAAGAAACTAAAGACCTATATATAGAAAACTATAAAACACTGATGAAAGAAATCAAAGAGGACACTAATAGATGGAGAAATATACCATGTTCATGGATCGGAAGAATCAATATAGTGAAAATGAGTATACTACCCAAAGCAATTTACAAATTCAATGCAATCCCTGTCAAGCTACCAGTCACATTTTTCACAGAACTAGAACAAATAATTTCAAGATTTGTATGGAAATACAAAAAACCTCGAATAGCCAAAGCAATCTTGAGAAAGAAGAATGGAACTGGAGGAATCAACTTGCCTGACTTCAGGCTCTACTACAAAGCCACAGTCATCAAGACAGTATGGTACTGGCACAAAGACAGACACATAGATCAATGGAACAAAATAGAAAGCCCAGAGATAAATCCACACACATATGGACACCTTATCTTTGACAAAGGAGGCAAGAATATACAATGGAGTAAAGACAATCTCTTTAACAAGTGGTGCTGGGAAAACTGGTCAACCACTTGTAAAAGAATGAAACTAGATCACTTTCTAACACCGTACACAAAAATAAACTCAAAATGGATTAAAGATCTAAATGTAAGATCAGAAACTATAAAACTCCTAGAGGTGAATATAGGCAAAACACTCTCAGACATAAATCACAGCAGGATCCTCTATGATCCACCTCCCAGAATTCTGGAAATAAAAGCAAAAATAAACAAATGGGATCTAATTAGAATTAAAAGCTTCTGCACAACAAAGGAAAATATAAGCAAGGTGAAAAGACAGCCTTCTGAATGGGAGAAAATAATAGCAAATGAAGCAACTGACAAACAACTAATCTCAAAAATATACAAGCAACTTCTGCAGCTCAATTCCAGAAAAATAAACGACCCAATCAAAAAATGGGCCAAAGAACTAAATAGACATTTCTCCAAAGAAGACATACGGATGGCTAACAAACACATGAAAAGATGCTCAACATCACTCATTATTAGAGAAATGCAAATCAAAACCACAATGAGGTACCACTTCACACCAGTCAGAATGGCTGTGATCCAAAAATCTGCAAGCAATAAATGCTGGAGAGGGTGTGGAGAAAAGGGAACCCTCCTACACTGTTGGTGGGAATGCAAACTAGTACAGCCACTATGGAGAACAGTGTGGAGATTCCTTAAAAAATTGCAAATAGAACTGCCTTATGACCCAGCAATCCCACTTCTGGGCATACACACCAAGGAAACCAGAACTGAAAGAGACACATGTACCCCAATGTTCATCGCAGCACTGTTTATAATAGCCAGGACATGGAAACAACCTAGATGTCCATCAGCAGATGAATGGATAGGAAAGCAGTGGTATATATACACAATGGAGTATTACTCAGCCGTTAAAAAGAATTCATTTGAATCAGTTCTGATGAGATGGATGAAACTGGAGCCAATTATACAGAGTGAAGTAAGCCAGAAAGAAAAACACCAATACAGTATACTAACACATATATATGGAATTTAGGAAGATGGCAATGACGACCCTGTATGCAAGACAGGAAAAAAGACACAGATGTGTATAACGGACTTTTGGACTCAGAGGGAGAGGGAGAGGGTGGGATGATTTGGGAGAATGGGAATTCTAACATGTATACTATCATGTAAGAATTGAATCGCCAGTCCATGTCTGACGTAGGGTGCAGCATGCTTGGGGCTGGTGCATGGGGATGACCCAGAGAGATGTTGTGGGGAGGGAGGTGGGAGGGGGGGTCATGTTTGGGAACGCATGTAAGAATTAAAGATTTTAAAATAAAAAAAAACAAAAACAAAAACAAACAAACAAAAAAAAAAAAACAAAGAGGGGTATAAAAAATAAATCTAGTCAATAGCTAAGCAGTTAGCCTAGTAGCATTTATCATAAAATAATTCCACTCTATTTTAATCCATGATGTCTACTTTATCATATATTTAATACTTTACCTATACTGAGCTCTGTTCAGGGCAGTTCATTTTGTTTTGTTGTTGTTTAGTTGCTAAGCCCTGTCTAACTCTTTGTGACCCTTGGACTGTAGCCCATCAGGCTCCTCTGTCCATGGGATTTTCCAGGCAAGAATACTGGAGTGGGTTGCTGCTTCCTCCTCCAGGGGATCTTCCCAACCCAGGGATCGAATCTGGGTCTACTGCTTGGCAGACAAACTGTTTACCACTGAGCCACCTGGGACACCCTTCATTTTGTTTTTTGCCCAACCCAGGGATCGAGCCCACATCTCCTGTGTCTCCTGCATAGCAAGTGAATTTTTCACCCGCTGAGCCGTCGAGGAAGTGCTTCGTTTTATTTTGCTCATTTGCAATACTGTATTGACTCAGAAATTTCACTGCTTGAAATTCATCCTAGGAAAACAAGGATAAGCACAAAGATTTAACTATAAAAATACCCATTGGGTCATTTTTTATAATAGTAAAAATTGGGAAACAAGCTAAATATTTAGACATAGAGGGTAAACAGCAAACTGAAGTTTAGTACTGTCATGGAATACTTGCAAGCAAGATAACATTATGGTTTGTTTATTGACATGTTCACAATTTAGTAAGTGGAAAAAAGCAAAGAAAATGTACAAATGATCATATTTATGTTAATACATAGTTAGCTGTGATTCTTTCCTTAGTTGTTTAGGGAGAAAATAATGTCTTTCAATAAATAATATCCAACATTTATGTTATGACAGTGGAGCATCTTCTTACAAATAGCAATAAAATTTTTTTTTTCACTTTGGTCCCTTCTTCACTGATATTTCCAAGAACACCTAGGGATGTTTTTTCAAGTTGAAAGGACCCATCCTGCTATTACTAGCCATGTTGCAAGAGTCAGAATTTAGCCACTCTGCCTTGAGGGTGAAGGACAGTATGTTAGCACTGAATGCTGGTTGCTTTACCAGGTTTCCAACAAGGCAGGAAGCAGGTGTTGCCCCTGTGGTTTGTCAGCATGAAATGATAGGGTTGGGGCCAAGCCTCCTGCTCTTTCACTGTCCCCTCCGTGGGTGCACATCCCTGCTCAGCCCAAGGATCCTGGGAGTGTAAGGGAGGAATACTCTTTATTCAGTGTTCTTTTCTTCAGCCAGAAATTCTCAACAGGAAGGTTGGCTCTGCTCACAAACTTCTGATCCTTTTAATGTTCACTCATGGCCCTATTTTCAAGGCAAGTCCACAGTAGCTGGGTCCAGAGGGTTTTTCAAGCTGTCACAACTGTAAAATCAGCACATCACTTTTGTCCAGCACCTAGTTCCTGTTGCTACAGATAAATTCTATTTCTTCAAATACAAACCACCACTTTTTTATACATGCACATACTCTGAAAAAGATTTGGAATGGTGTTTATCACAATGACATTGTAATTTCAGTTTTAATTGTGCTTATCTACGTATTTTAGTTTTTCTACAAATCATACATTACTAAATAAAATCTTCCACTACATCTAAATCCATTTACTTAAGTCAGAAAAAAATTTTTATATTATAGAAACCTTAAAATATACACAAAAATAGAGAACACAGTATTATATAATTATCTCCAATGTACTTATCACCTGGAGACAAAAATCATCATTTATTGTCATCATTTTTTATCGCTATTATACCCAACATTCTATTTTGCTAAGACATTTTAAAAGCAAATCCAAGATATCGTGTCATTTTTGCCTATAAATACTTTCATATTCATTTGTAACTGCAAAGGCATTTTTAATATACTCATTCTCTCATTATCATGCCTATTCTAATTAATCATAATTCCTTAACGTCATCTGATTATCCAGTCTATATTCATATTTTCTTGTTTCCCAAAGATGCATTTTTACAGTTGGTTTATTCAAACCAGGAATCAATTGTGTTTCACATATTATTTTTGTACTTGGTTTCCTAAGTCCCTTTTATGGTATAATAGTCTCCCCACCCACCCTTTTGATTTCTCATTGTTTTGTTAGAAACTAAATCATTTGTCCTTTAGAAGGTGCAGGATGAACGAACCTTGAGTAAAGGAGAGATAGAGGAAAGAATGGGTAAGCTAGAAGCTTCATCTTTGAATACAGAGTTAGTAATTCTGTCTAAAATAGAGCAAAAAAAAATTAAGTGATACTAAATTTTGTATAGTAACAAATGTAAAAAATAGATGAACTGAAAATAATGATATAACTATATTAGGAAGAGAGGGGACATAAGACAGAGAAGTGGTGTGAATGAGCTAAGGCCCTGTCTATTGATCTCCTGCTGGAATAGATGGTATCTAAAGTTGATAAATCAAGAAAGAAAAGCAAAATCATGTCATTTGGAGCACCAGACCTAGTGTCAAGATTAAAAATGGAAATTTGGGACTGGGGATACAAAGATCTGACATGATTATGCTGCTGCTGCTGCTGCTGCTGCTGCTAAGTCACTTCAGTCGTGTCCGACTCTGTGCAACCCCATAGATGGCAGCCCACCGGGCTTCCCCGTCCCTGGGATTCTCCAGGCAAGAACACTGGAGTGGGCTGCTATTTCCTTCTCCAATGCATGAAAGTGAAGTCGCTTGGTCGTGTCCGACTCTTCACAACCCCATAGACTGCAGCCCACCAGGCTCCTCTGTCCATGGGATTTCCCAGGCAAGAGAACTGGAGTGGGGTGCCATCGCCTTCCTCCCTGTTTTCTACTCACCAGTCTGGAGTGGTTTGCCTCATTCCTTGGTCTCTCCTTGCCCTCTGTGTTGGGGGCTAGTTTCAGATTTCACCAGAAAAAATCCCAAGTTTGTGAAGCAACAAATGGTAATGAACTATGTTGTCATCTGTGTTGTAAGGCTGCACTGATATTTTCTCTGGGAAGCTCAGGAAAAAAAGATAACTAAGCACATTCCACAGCAGAAACTGAAGAGTTCCACTGTGCTTGTGCTCAGTTGCTAAGTGGCTCAGTCGCGTCTGCCTCTTTTGCAACCGCAGGGCCCAGGGCCCACCAAGCTCCTCTGTCCATGGCATTTCCCAGGTAAGAATACTGGAGTGGGTGGCCCTCTCCTTCTGCAGGGGATCTTCCTAACTGACATATCAAATACATACATATATATATCTATATTTGATATATAGTCACTTATGTATATGTATGGTCTTTAGCCAAATGCAATCAGACTCTGTATTATTTTCTGGCTAGTGTGTAAGAATGACTGTTACATTGTCAGTATTTCAGATACCTCCTGTTTTTCCATGCCTTTATCTCAATGTTCCTTAATGTTTACCATGGTAGACATTTTATTATTTTACATATATATTTTAAAAATGGAGTTTGACTTCCTCTTTCAAGTCCTACCTTGCTCTTCATAACTTTTTTATACAGAGTAACCATGAAAGATTCAAGAATACTGAGATAAAAGCTAGTGGGAAAAGCAAGGTATGAGGTGATTACAGCAACAAGAGTCAATCATCACAGCAGTGTGTGAATTCTAACCAGAAAAATCTTGGCTAATGCTCATCTATTTGCCAGTACACAGGGTGGGATTTTTAAAAATGTTCTTTTCACTGTTGTAGTTGATTTTGTTTATCAAATCACCAGTTTGTGGGTAGACTGCAATTAGAATATCTGTTCTTTTGATTTTTTACATTTATCACAATTTGTAAGAATATATTCACATATCTTTTCACGGGTATAACACTGATCACTTACTGAATAGTGAACTCCATGAAGACAGAGTGTGAGTCTTCTGTTCGTCAATCTGTAACACTTGACCTATAAGGGGGTTTCATAAATAAAGACTATTGAGTGAATAAATGAATGAGAGGAAATACTACTGTTAACTGTATGTTGAGCTTAGTGTTTGTCATTCACTACTGATTGAATTCTTAACTTATTCTTCCAGCTTTGACTGTAGAAAAACAGACTGGTGTATATCAGAGATCAAGGCCCTGCTAAACTTTCTGTCACTTCATCTTGATAACTTACTAGTAGGAAGAAAGTGAGTTCTTTCAGCTTAAAAGGAACTAGACAAAGGGGGAAAAAAATTAGGGCAGATAATTGGAAATGCTCTAAACTATAAACTATATTATATAGAAAAGATTACATTAAAATGTTTATATTTTTAATATGTCTAAGAAATAGTAAAGAAGCTATGTGATTTGAAAAAGCTATAAAAGTATAGTGTTGTTTATACTGAAGACATGAAATTTAATAGCAATAATTATTTTAATGTTTCCCAAGATATGATTGCAAGATATTAAGGAGAATCACTACTGACATAAAAGTTAAATT
Organism: Ovis aries; assembly: GCF_016772045.2. Taxonomy (NCBI): domain Eukaryota; kingdom Metazoa; phylum Chordata; class Mammalia; order Artiodactyla; family Bovidae; genus Ovis; species Ovis aries. The sequence goes on along the minus strand of NC_056061.1, from coordinate 36,033,583 downwards.
TATTATTTAAAAATGTAGGCAATGACCTTGAGCATGGTGAGTGAATTTTGTTGGTTTGAAGATACCATAAGAACCTCATTAATTCAGAGTGTATTTAATTTGGAATTGGCAATCATTTGCCAAGACTGACATTTCCTTTCATATTATATTGAAGAAAATTTTAACTGAACAGATGAATAACTTAAAGAAGATGATGTGAGGTATTTAACCTTTATGAAAGAGAAAACATAATTGTAGAAGACTTTAGAACATTGTTCATATGTAAATGCATGCTATTATTTATGAATTGATTTTTGTCTATTTATTAAAGCAAGCCTAAAATAATTTGTTTTTACAAATACAAATTTAGTTACTTTAGCATACATATAATAATTCCAACTAATTATCAAAGACAGTAAATTGTAGATGCTTATTATTCACTTATCTATTAAATAAGTATTTATAGAGTGTAATCATGTGCAAGGCCATTTGAAGGGGACAGAGACAGACATAATCCCTCCTCTTGTGGACTTTATGGTCTACTGCAATGCTTTTAATGTTTGATTGAATAGCTTTATTAGAAAAATATTTTTAGAAGCTACAATTAGCATATGCATAGTTATTTATAAATTGCATGCCTGTACTATTTTACTAATTTATAAATAAATTAGTGCATAAAATAAACACATTTTAATGGGATGAAATAAAAAGAAACATAAAAAAAGTTTTAATAATGAAACCTCAGATGCAGCCTATGTCAACCTCCTACCCTTGTGGGAAACTCAGCCCAGTAGGTGAGATAGACATTGAATCATTAGAAAGAAAAATGTTCGTTTAATTTTAAATATAACAAGTTTGTGAAGAAAATACAATGTTATGGGAAGGGAAAAAGGGGAGATCTAAGTTAGACAATGATGTTGGAAAGACTGTTCTGAGGAAGACACTTTTGAGCAGAGGTCAGAATTAACCAAGTCAAGTAGGGTGGGCAGAGCATTCCAGGATGACTGTAACCCAAGCTCAGATTTCTTGTGGTAGGAAAAAGTTCAGTGCATTTGAGGAGCTGAAAGAAGTCACTTTGGCTGGAACACAAGTCACTTAATGGACATGAACTTGAGCAAACTCTGGGAGATAGTGGAGAATGGGGAAGCCTGGCATGCTGCATCCATGGGGTCGCAAAGATCCTCCCAGGGAGGACCTCCACCCGTGTATTCTATTTCCTCTGAGTCCCCTCCCAGGGGCATAGGTCCTGACCTGATCACTCCTCTTCCATTCCTACCCAAGTCCATGTGGATCTTTCTCACAGTCTTGGTCGTACTGAGTCTTTCAACCAGTTTTTGGTTAGTGTTCAGTGAGAGTTGCTTCACATGTAGACATATTTTTGATGTGTTCTTGATGAGAGGTGAGTTCTGTGTCCTCCTACTCCATCTTCTTGATCTGAATCTTAGGTTATATGATTTGGATTCATATTTGTTTATATACATGTATCCATCAGCTTTCATTTTCAAATTAATGAAATTTCAAAATTTAACATTGGAATAATCACCTTGATTTTAGCCATAAATTTCTACTTAAATTTATGAGATTGTTTGGATGCTAAAAAATAAACATATAAGTAAATGGAATCCATAGGCATAAGAATTGAATAAAAGTAAATAGATCTTTCATTAAACCATCAGTTTAATTTAATTTGTTAAAATACCGCTACTTTAGTTTGTTAAAGTACAGATCATACTGGGGTAAATTTAGAGCAGAGATTAGCAAACTCCAGTCTGTAGGTCAAATCCAGTCTGACACCTGTTTGTATAACTCACAAGCTAAGAATAATTTTTGCCTTTGAAAACAGTTAAAAAATAGTTACAAGAAGGATATTTTTGACATAAAAATTTTTATGAAACTCCAATTTCAGCCTAAACAAATAAAGTTTTATTGGAACAAGGGACTTCAGTTATGTACAGTCCATGGCTACTTTGATGCCATGTTGACAGTTAATAGTCGTGACAGAGATAGGTAGGGCCTAAAATACTGTCTAGCTCTTCACAGAAAAAAATGTGCCAACCCTTGATTCAGAGTACAGAAGGGAAGACAATTGCTGTTGAAGAGGATCTATGTAATATGCTGAAACAGAGAAAACACAGAGAAAGGCCTTCAGTAAATATTAGTTCCTTTCCCATCCTTTTCTCCATGATTTTTCATGTTTTTTGTAGAGTCATTTGAGGAGATTTCAGAATATTCAGAGCACACTCATACTGTTGAATTCAAATACATTTGCTTATTATGTTTACTTACTAGGAGAGCTTCATATATTTGAATATGGATTAGAATCACAATTTTTTTTGTTAAACATCTTAAGTGTATAAAAGTGTTCTAAGACAGACTGTTGTAAATTTATAAAATGGTTGTAGTAGGCGTTTAATAGCAGTATTACATAAAGGTGGCATCTTCAGTTCACAGAACTTCCCTTGCATTAAAATTTGCTGTCTTTGAAAATCCAAGTATTAGAGGCAAATAGGGAAATTCAACTTTGTCTTGAATCTGTTTTTTATTTAATATTTAGAATTTTGGTATGGTGATCAGGTTAGTTGAATATCTCAGCACTAATATAAATTAAATCTAAATAAAATTGTCAAGCAAGAAAGCATAATAGCATAAATATATTAATATAATACTATAAATACTGCAATAATCAGGAACTCTGTCTTTTAACTCTTGTATTCTCCTTTAAATAGAACAAAAGTGTTTCAATTTGTATAATGTAACTGGTAGTCAGTTTAAAAATTTCAAAGCGAATTGAACATCCATTTTGGATAAAATATTTGATCTAGTTTCCCATTTTGACAGAATTGAATCTAGTTTATACATATTTAAATTTCACAGAAAACTATGCTACTATAAATTATAATACCAAGGGCTTGAATTTTGATTCAAATCGTTACCTTGTGATTAAAAATAATTTCTCTCCTGGTAATCATGTAACTTTCTTCTTAATCATTTCATTTTTTCCCTTTTTGCATATATCCTTGTTTTGGGGGAATGGCACTCATCATTAAATACCTTGAGATGCACATTTCTTTTAAGGTAGCCTGAAAAATAATATCCAAAATGTCATCCAAGTGTAAAGATGTAAAGGAAACAAATTTCTCTGCAGTTGTGCATTATAATGGAAAAAATAAACTCCTCACTCCCTGGGACTGCCAAAAATATTATTTCCTCTAGAACATCAGCTTTAAATATTTCATGGAAATACTTCTATGCTAATAGAAGAAAAGCTTAACTCATCAAGAAGTTAAGAATAAAACTTACTGCATATGTAAAATGTGTATATTATAAATATATATGTGTATATGAATATATATACATATATACATATGTACCAGTTTATGTCACAGGTGGTAAAATACATGAAGTCAATCTGCTTTACAATATTATATACATTTTTTTCTGAGTGTGGGTATGAGAATGTGGTACAGCTATCTCTCAGGTTGATGAGAAGGAAAGCATTTCTGTGTTTGTGGAAAGAATACCAGAGGAGATGTGGTCAGAGACAGACCTTTAATCATGTCTAGGGTTCTCCATGTGAACAAAAGAGAACATCAATCTTGGATGTTGGTATAGTTATCAGTCCTGATTTGTCCAGCCTGAAGCCTTGAGACAGGTGTTTGTTGTCATTAATGAATTTTTTCTTTTCATGTTTGCCTTTTGTGAAAGGATGGGAGGGATCTCACCGTGTCTTTCTACTTACTGAGTATAACTTTGCCCATTATTTTTCTTATTACTTTGAGGTTTGAGACAAATCTACTAGATTCCTCAGCTGCAGCTAAGATTTTGTGCTCATTCATATGTTATTGGCAGTGGGTGAGAAGAGATACTAGGTATTCCTTAGTTATGTGTGAATAACTGAGCAGCCTCAAGAATGTGCAAACGGATTTCACCGTGGTCTCAGAAAAGCTCATGTTGATATTTATTTGTAATAAGATATGTATATTTAAGGCAACTACAGTTAACCATAATAACAAATGAAAAAGGAAAAACAAAGAAAACTTCTGCAAATAGAATCTGTCTCTCTTTTAAAATAACAGTAGTTTTTAAAGATTTAATTGGTTACCAGGTCTGACAGTTGACACTCTGATTCCTCTGAGAAAACTTGTTCTATCTCTCCAAGGTTATCTCACTCGTCAACATTACTATTTGGACCAACTAGGTCAGATCTGCTCTTTCTCTTAAAAACAACTTCTTTGTACAAAAATGCTCTTTCTGAGGAATTAAACTTCCTTTCTTCTTACAGTCTCAGCCTCATGCCTTTTCTTTTCTAGTAAACATTTTTTTTTTGTTAGACTTGGCTCTTGCATTTTACAATATGGCCTCATGTTCTGAAGGCTACACCATCATTTTTCCTTATAAAGTCCACAAAAATTAATGCAGCTTAGCAGAAACTAGATTTTCACCAAAATGGATATGTACTTAGTGAGTATAAAATAGTTTTAGCTGATACCCATTGAAACAAAATACCGTTGATACATTTAAAGGAATGTAATAAGTTTTGAGATAATACTGAAAAACCTACTTTAATGATTACTGTTCTTAAATCTTTGAAGTAAGGGTATCATTCACTGATTATATTTTTTGAGATAATGAAGTAAATGACCTTCCCCTCCATCAACTGCCCAAATATTTAATTTCAGATTTTGTTTTAGAAGATTAATTATTCTTAATTTCTTTTGTATACATTATTAGTAGCAACAACCCTCTTGGAAATCTTTGTTTTTCATATATAAATTAAATATATATCATTTTTCTTTTTAGTTGCCTAATTTTTATAGCTTAGATTTATTAACCATGGGTGGCTAAGTATGAAATATAATGCAAAAGAAAACTCAAAATAGGTTCTCATTTTCTGGAGGTTGGAGTAATGATACTTGTAGCTTCTCTCAAAAAAAACACAACAACAACAACTGAATATTTATAGCTTACATTTCTATACTGCTTCAAAAGTAGGTTCCCATAGAAATCCTATGAGATATATTATTATTTGGTCCAGTTGAGACAGATTCAGGGAATTTACAGATAATGTCAATGTCCCACTTGTATCCCTTTGGCTTTTATCATTTCTGTGCATGCCAGCTTGCTTTCAGATTGACAATAAATGTGACCTTTTGCCTTTCCAGCAACCACAATCAAAGGGCCCACAGAATGTCTGATTTATCATAATGGAATCCCACATGACATTGCTTGGATCAAGGGAAGCACTTATAGGGTTAGAAGTTCAACAATGAGTATATGACCTAGGGACTCAGCTCTACTATTAATGCATCACCCAGAAGATGCTGGCCTATGGAATGCTGTTCTTTAGTTTTTAAAGGCATGGTTATAAAGCCAGCTGGAGATGAAGCTTTGAGGAGGTGGGGTTCTGCTTTCAAGAGGTATTATGTAAATTTTTGAATTTCTTGCCATTGTATAACTCTGTGTCCCTGACAGAAAAAGAACTGAGGGATGGAAGTCAGAGTGGCCCATCAGTTTGATTGCGGAATTTGTGATTCCTCTCTCCACAATTTTAAACTCTGCTGCATTAGAGGTCTTGGTTTGCAGAATGGGAAGTAAGTCTTCTGAAAACAGATGTGGTGAGTGTTCCATTCAGCCTTAGCCAGGACTGTCGTCTGGTAATTCTGTGCTTCTCACAGTAGTAGCAGTTGTTGTTCAGTCGCCCAGTTGCGTCCAACAATTTGCAGCCCCATGGAGTGCAACACACCAGGCTTCTGTGTCCCTCACCATCTCCTGGAGTTTGCTCAAACTCATGTCCATTGAGTTGGTGATGCCATCCAACCATCTCGTCCTCTGTTGTCCCCTTCTCTTCCTGCCTTCAATCTTTCCCAGCATCAGGGTCTTTTCCAATGAGTCAGTTGTTTGCATCAGGTGGCCGAAGTATTGGAGCCTGACAAGCAGGCAAAGAAAGAAATTACCATACTGGCAGGATAGCATACCCTGATTATCAAGAGGGGATAGAGTTGCTGGTAGCTAATGAGGAAAAGAAAGAGCATGTCTGGAACCCAGGGGATTCAGTGAGATGTCTCCCATGCCTGATAACTTTGATTAAACACTGCAGCAGTCACATTCTGACAAGGCTATGAGAATCAGGACTCAGACCCTTCAGGGATGAGAGTTTGGGCTGCCCTACCAGGCAAGCAACCTAGAGAAACAAGTGCTGGCTGAAAAGGAAGAAAAAGCGAGCATGATTGATAAAGAAGGACTCTCAGTCGTGTCCGACTCTTCGCAACCCAATGGACTGTAGCCTATCAGGCTCCTCCGTCCATGGGATTTTCCAGGCAAGAGTGCTGGAGTGGATTACAATTTCCTTCTCCAGGGGATCTTCCCAGCACAGGAATCGAACCAGGGTCTCCCGCATTGCAGGCAGACGCTTTACTGTCTGCACCACCAGGGAAGCCCTAAAGAAGGACATAGGGCATATCAATCAGGGTCTCAGAATCAGCTGGAGCACTGGGAACTGCTCATATTCCTAAAGTCATTTTACAAAAGAAACTGTGAACCAGCGATATGATGGAGTGACCTTCATGAAGTATGAGAGAATCTGAATGGTGCAAGGGACAGAATATAGCAGGACACCACAGGTGTCATACTCATAGCCCTTTGATAATCACTACTTCCATGCACCCTGCAAAATCTTCAAACTAGTAGGATTTGTGGCTCTTTGACTGAGTGTTTACTCTGATCAACTGATCCTTCTCTGTCTGTTCTAAAGGAACACTACCATAGAAGTAACATCTCCTCCCCCCACAAAAAAGCTCCCAATCAATGTCTGATAGAAACTGCTGTTTAAATATGCCATCTTCCTCATCCTGGAGTGAAGTTAACTCTGAGGCTATCTCCTTTACAGTCTCTCTGAGTTCCCAGAAGGAAACAGCTCCAGTTGCCCACAATGATTATTTGATTCATAATTTGTTACTCCTTTTTATAAATGCCTTTATTTTGTATGGAAGCATAATTAACAATATTATGTTAATTTCAAGTGTACAACAGAGTGATTCAGTTTATATACATATATCCTTTCTCAAATTATTTTCCCATTTATTACAGAATATTGAACAGCATTCCCTTTGCTATACAGAAGGTCCTTGCTAATTATCTATTTTAAATATAGCAGCATGTGCATGTCCATCCTAAACTCCCAATCTATCCCTCCCTCTCACCCTCCTCACCTGGTAACCATAAGTTCATTCTCCAAGTCTGTGAGTCTGTTTCTGTTTTGTAAGTAAGCACATTTGTATCATTCCTTTTTTTAGACCCCCCATACAAGCGGTATCATATATTTGTCTTCCTCTGACTTACCTCACTTTATATGGTAAAATATCCAAGTCCATTCATTTTGCTGCAACCATCATTATTTCATTCTTCTTAATGGCTGAGTCATAGTCCCTTATATATATGTGCTATATCTTCCTTACCCATTTATTTGTTATTGAACATTTAAGTTGCTTCCATATCTTGGCTATTATAAATAGTGCTGCAGTGAACGCATTGGGGTGCATGTATTCTTTTGAATCATCTTTTTCTTGGGATATATGCTTTTTTGTGCAGGAGATAGTCAAGTACTATGGACTTGAACTTTGTAAAAAGAAAATAAGCACAGTCATAATTTTTCTCACTCCAGTGCCTACTTTAAAGGAGGGAGAATTCCATTGTCCAGTGATGGATCAATTTCCAGTTCCTTTCTTGCACAGAGTAGGGCAGAGTTTGGCTGATGTGCTGATTCTTGTGAGAGAAGCAGATTCACTGCACCTCTTTCCTCTGCACTTTGGAGTGTTCTGGAGAAGATTGGTGGATGAAGTGATGGCCTGAGCACGACGGGAGGGAAACTGGAAAGCCGTGTGCAGACCAGGGGAGCTGTGTTCATGAACGAAAGGAGGAATGACTTTTAACCATTAACTTTAGGGAGAAAATACGGAGAGAAGGAAAATATGGGTTGAGTTTTTGAGAGCATCTCTGCCTGTGCAGAGAACATTGAGAGTAGCAATGATGGCTAGTAAGGATTTTTAAGGCTCTTTCACTATGTATTGGAGAAGGAAATGGCAACCCACTCCAGGGTTCTTGCCTGAAGAATCCCAGGGACGGGGGAGCCTGGTGGGCTGCCGTCTGTGGGGTCGCACAGAGTCAGACACGACTGAAGCGACTCAGCAGCAGCAGCAGCAAGGGATAAATACAGATTTGAAATAACTTTTACTTACTTTTATTTGTTTGCCTATGTTTCTTTGATCGTGGTACCCTGCCAGACGAGATCACAGCAGATCCCTGTAATTTCCAGGTTAGAAGTAATTACAAATACTTGAGAAAATATAGTTCAAATAGACTTCATATTCAGTTTAGCTTGTGGACCTTCTTATACTTGTGAGAGAGGCTTGTATTTCTGACGAGGCAGTGAGACTGCCCTTGGGATGAGGGGTAAAGGAAGAGCAAAGAAGAAAGCAAAGCACATTTAATTTACAGAAAATATCAGGAGGAAAGGGCCCAAAACTCCTAAAGCAATTTTCACTGCTTCCAGTTTTCAGTCTACAGCTAAGAGCTCAGGCATCACTAGTTCAGGTGCTGGAGGAGTCAGGGGAAAGCAACAGTTGAGCATTTTGCTCAGGCGACTGTGGTCCTTGTGGAGGGGAAAGGTACTGCGGTGCCCACCAGGGGGCGTATGCTTGTGCTGCGCTGTCAGCGGAGGTCCTCAGCTCAGCCAGGCCTGTGTCCCGCAAATGGGAGATTTCAAAGAGAGGAGAGGTAGTGTGAGAAGCTGAATTGGTGTGGAGAGCGAAACAAAAGAAGGAGAGAAAAAGGAAAACAAGCTCACCTTGTTGGCTTAGATATTTTTTAAAGATAAGGACCAGTTTCAGGAGGAGTTTTAGAGTAAGCTTGAAAGATGTTGTTGAGGCTCTAAAAGGATGCTGCTGGCAATGCCTTGGAGGGAAGAATTGCAGCGAAGATTCGCCACAGGGGGTTGAGACGAGTTGTTCAACCAGGGAACACTGATTAGAAAATCAGTTGGATTGAACACAAGAGGCATGTTTGAGATAATTAAAATCCGTGTTATTAATGGATTTTCTGTAAGCTTCAAATTGGTGGGGAAAGAAAAAATGGATCAGACTTTGGAGAATACATGAAGGAAGAGAAGCCAGGACCCTGAAGTGATCTTAGTGATTCCTCTGAATAAGTTAAGAAAAAAGAATGCTACACAAACAAGTAAAGGTCAGAAAAGGTGTGGCTGAGAGACACTGTGGCTTTGATAGAGGTACAAGCGTGGAAGCTATAACAGAAGTGGAAATAGGGAAGAGGAAAGAAATAGAATTGAAAAATATGGTCAGAATGGCAGTAGATCAAGAGGAGAATTCAAAGGATGTTTTGAGAGAATCAATTAAACACACTGTATTAACAAAATGAGAGTGAGAACATACTATAGGGCAGGGTGGCATTGCAGAGTCAGACATGACTGAAGCAACCTAGCAGCAACATTGCTATTCTGATTGGCAGAGAGAGATTTAAAGGAATAGTTGAGGACAATAGTGTCATCTCGGGAAGAGGAGGACAAGAGAGAAATGATTGCTTAGAAGAAGCCAAAAAAATGAAAATGACAATGAGAGAAACCGAAGTAAGATTTTAGTTCTCTGAAGATATTTGAAAGGCCATAGCAGCAACTGTCTTCTTTAGAGAGCAGGGAAAGCCAGTCACTGAGATTAAATCGAAACAGAACACCAAGTTGGGGCGTAGCAGTCCTTCCACCACTGCATTTCATCGTCTGGCCTCTTCAGAAAGGTAGCATAGAGCTATGTAAACACGCAAATAAAAAAATTAGCAACTCCTATTCTCCAGAGTAAAGAGACCAATCAGAGAACTGGAAGGTAACTCAAATGGAAAGAGGTATTTCTAGATCCCATAAGAAAAACTGAGTCAGTGTTAATTTATACATATAAGTGTCACTAATTTATTACATTAGAGCAGGAAGGAATTACTTAGCAATGTCTGCATCACTGTTTTCTCAGTTGTATGAGAAGTGGGGATGTGGGGATGCAAGAAGAATAAATGACAATCATTTTAAGTTCTAACTTCACACATGAAGATATGTTTTCTATCAAATTCTTTATGGCCATGGCATATTAAAAACACAAATATTTTGAGCCTTTAGAAAAAGTTTCATATTTAATATATTCAGTTTAGAACAGAGCTGATGCACTTTGGAATCATTGTGAATTTACACATTCAAAACATGGATTTATTTCTAATTTAATATTTAAGCTATTACCATTATGCTTTTCTACTAGTCAGTACATTTTTTTTGTCTAGTTGCTAAGTTCTGTCCAATTCTTTCACGACCTCATGGACTGTAGCCCACCTCTGTCCATGGGACTTCGCAGACAAGGATACTGGAATGGGTTACCATTTCCTTCTCCAGGGGATCTTTCTGACAAGGGATCAAACATGCATCTCCTGCATTGCAAGTAGGTTCCTTACCACTGTGCCATGAGGGAATCCCAGTCAGTACTAACTGCTGCTGTTGCTGCTGCTAAGTTGCTTCAGTCGTGTCTGACTCTGTGTGACCCCATAGACGGCAGCCCACCAGGCTTCACCGTCCCTGGGATTCTCCAGGCAAGAACACTGGAGTGGGTTGCCATTTCCTTCTCTAATGCATGAAAGTGAAAAGTCAAAGTGAAGTCGCTCAGCCGTGTCCGACTCTTAGCAACCCCATGGACTGCAGCCCACCAGGCTCCTCCATCCATGGGATTTTCCAAGGAAGAGTACTGGAGTGGGGTGCCTAAGGACCTCCCCCAAAAGTAATATCTGTTTCATCCATGTGCTCTTTGTACTTGTAAACCCTTTTCTTCTTCACCCCAATTCTTCTAATGAAGTAAGTATACACAGTATGCCTCTCCTCCCCTTTGAAACTCCTTCTTGAAAAGACAGGGCTGAAGAATGGGGAAATTCCTTGCCATGTAAATATGTTAGCCTTATGCTTTAATCCTCCTTCGCTCCAAGTTCTCTGCCCAGGTAACATGAAAAGATGGTGGTTTAACTGTGGAGAGGGGCATCTGAGGCAAAGAGAAATGGGTATTGTGAGATCTAACTCACAGGTGGAAATAATAGGCAGGACTTAAGTAGACTAAATTGGGAGAAGGGAGGAAAGAGGTATCGACTATGAGACTATGTGTTTAGCCTGTGTAACAGGAAAGGGGTTGGTGCCATTTACTGATATGGGAAAGATTAGGAGAGGGGGTTATGTTAAAAGATTCATCTGGAACATGTCAAGTATGAGATTCCTATTGTATATCTAATTAGAAATACAGGATGTCTATGAGAGGAGCGTGGTGCTAGAGATAAAATTTTGGAAGTCAGTTCAAAAGCATCAGTTCTATCTGTAGAGCTGGAAGAGATTACAGATGGTGAGGCTAAATACAGAAAGATTAAGAACAAACCTCTTGGGACTGAGCCTTAAGATTCTCCAATATTTAGATGTTTGGAAGAAGGATGAAGCAGCAAAGGAGAGAGAAGATAGAATAAAAGGAAAACCAAGACTGTGACAACATGGAGGTAAAGGGAAAAGTATTTTAATAAAAAAGGGAGTGTTCTGTGAATTCTACTAAGAAGCTAAGGAAGAGAAGACCAGAAAGATGGGCTTGGATTTGACCAGATGATGGTTTATTGGTGGCCATATAAAGAACAGTTTTGATTCCATTGTGAAGGAAACCAGAATGATTGAAGAATGAATGAAAATTGAGGCAATGAAAAGGAGGGCAGATTTTTGAGAAGTTCTGCTGTGAAATGGGGGTCAGAGATAGAGTATTAGCTATATTAGCTATAGGAGTATTTAGAATTAAGGAGAAAGTTTATGTTTTAAGGAAAGTATATCCTAGAACATGTCAGTGGTTGATGGGAATGGCATGGTCAAGAATAGGGAATCAATAACGCAGGAGAGAAAGAGATGACTGCAGAGGAAAAGCCTTTGAGAAGGGAAATGGAAGTAGGATCTGGAGCACAAGCAGAGGGTTGGCAGGCCATGTCTTCCATTATAACAGAAGACAAGGTAAAAAATAAGGGTAAGGATATAGTTAGATTCATTGATTTCATTATGAGAAGACCAAGGAGTTCCTATGGGGGAAAGAGGGGGGAATCTGCATGTGACAAAATCTAGAAGAGGTTCCAGGCAAATGTCACTTTGATCACACTGGCCAAGTGACGTGCCAGTTCCTCAGGGGAGAGGAGGTGACCTGGAACTGATGCTCACACCTTAGAATATACTTTATGTAATTTCTTTACAGGGAGTCAATTTAGTCATTGCCAACAAATCCTTTTATCGTTGTCAGAAAATCTCCAAATAAAGAACTCTTCTATGTATTATTAAAAAGAGAGCCAGAGATTTGAAGGACTCCCATCTTTCCACTGGATCATGGTCCTGGTGCCCTGTGTGTGGAGGTGTGGAGGTCCTATGTCCTGGTGTGGAGGACAAAGGAAGTTGACTTGTCTCAAGGAGCTGAATTACATTTTGCATATGAAATAATATTAAAACAGTGAGAAGGAGGAGAAGAAGAATAGCTTAAGATCTACTAAGTATTGGCACTGTGTGGAACACTACCCTGTTTAACTAGTATCCTATGTAATTCTCATAACAGAGCTCTAAGGTATGTTTTGGAGAAAGAAATGACAACCCACTCCAGTATTGTTACCTAGGGAATCCCATGGACAGAGGGGTCTGGCAGGCTATAGTCCATGGGGTCATAAAAAATTGGACCTAATTGAGTGACTAAACAATGACGACAGCAAGGTAAGGATACTTCTTTCTTTTCACATTTGAGGAAACTATGGCATAGCAACGGAAGTGTACAGCTAGGGTTTGAACTTAGGCCAGTATGATTTCAGAAGTGGCAAAGTATGTGTATGTGTGCTTATGTGTTCACGAACTAAGCAGCTTAACAAATGTTGCCAGATTTGAGATTTATAGAGCAGAACATTTACAGATTTTGGAATCTGATTTCTCTGGAGTTCAGACCAAAAACAAGAAGAAATAGACAACAAATAAAGCAGAAGTTAAAGTTAAAAGGAGCAAAAAAAAATAATATTGCAGAATTTAGGACTGGAAACTCAGAGAAAAGTTTGGTTCTAGTCTTATGTAAAAACAGAAAATGGGGAACAAGATGACTAGATATAGATGTAGCCAAATAGGCACAGATACTATTACTGATTCTTAGAACTACAGAATTTCTAGCACGGGCTGTAACCTCACACAGCCACCCCAGTGAGTTTTCTTATTTACAGTGAGGAAAGAGAGGCCCACGGAGGGGCAGTGGTTTTCCTAAAGTCAAAGAGAGAGTTAATATGCCAGAAGTCACTCCAAATCTCTTGCCTCTCCTGGGCTTTTCCCTTGTATCATGGGGCCTCCTGTATGCATAGGTAGAGAAAAAAAGAGAGTGAAAAATAAAACATAAATAGTTAAAGAATATAGTTAAGAGATGGTGAAAAGGCTGAGGAAAGGAAACCAGAAACAAACAAGAGAGTAGATGCAACTTACATATACAGAAACATATCCAAGTAAAGCATATTGACAGTTGTAAGAGAGCCATGCTCAGACTTATATGAATGTACCAGAGAAGAGGGAAAGCATTGAAAACATTACATAAAATGAGTTCAGAGATCACTAAAGAAACAGAATTGGGAGAAGAGTGTCAAAGTCCATGAAGCGATGGAAGAAGAAAAAGTTTTCACTGAAAAATTACAGAAGTTATGGTGGGCCAGAGATATGCTGAATTTTGGATGTTTGAAAATATTCTTATCTAACTCAGATGAAAATCTTCAGTGATGTATGGAAAATGTCAAATGACTACAATATTGAAATAATAACGTTATTTTAAAGAGAATATGGCAAGAGAGAAAACCTTGATGTTGGTAAATGTAATTTTCCAGTCATCTTTTTTTTTTTTTCCTAGTAATCCTGCTGCAAATGTTCTCATGAATAGTTTATTGGATGACACATGCAGCGCAGTGGTATACCATAAATCAGAAGGAAATGATCAGTGAATAGCAAAATATGCTATTTGAGGAAGGTAGGGAGAACACTTTAGATTAGAGAGACTGTGTTTTTCTGCTCAGGACCACGCTGGGATGCGTGAGAACATGACATTCAAATGAACCTAGGGTTCCCACACTCAGTAGTGGTGGGAAAAGATAAAATGATAGGTGGAGTGGGATAAATGATCTTTCTTTAGTGGGTGGCCCTATGTTCCTCCGCATAAGGAGACCTGTCACATTTATGCTAAGCTAAGTTACAGTGAGAGGCTTTCAAAAAAAAAAAAAAAAAAGACTTGTACAGGCTTTGCTTGTCCGTGATGTTGTCTGGGCAGCTACAGAAGGATGGATGAGAATGCATGACAGACTGTAGCAATGGGGATAGTATTAAAGATGAAAATTAGTAAAGCAGTAGGCAACAAATCTTTAAAAATACTTTTATTGTTCTTTGTATGCCTTATAACTTACTAGTATCAGGAATAACATGGGTTTTATAGTTATGGTAGGATAAAACATTGAGCTATTAATTTATGGCAGGTATAATCACAGGTTTTTAATTTGGAAAAAAATAGAAAAGTCCACCACAAATGACAACATACTTTATGATATGCAAAATATTTCTCTCTGTAGTAAAACATGCTAGTTAAAAAAAATCATAAACTTGGATTGACAAGCTTGAAGCTAGACATGGTACGTTCAAAGATTACATTTCTAACTAAGTAAATGAAACAAGGAAAATGAACACATAGATCAGGTATTCATATTTTTATATCATGTATTATGTTAAGAAAGTTGAAATGTGCTATTTTCATTTTGTTACATTTTCTATCATTTCAGTAGAAATTTTTTTTTAGAGAATCAGTGCTTTTGTTTCATTTCTCTTAAGGTATAGTCTGATTAAAACTGTCATTCCTACATTCTAAGAACATTTAGATTTTAATCATGCAATTGTATAGGGACTTAATTTTAATACTGTATTTCTTAGATAACTGTGTTTCCCTCATATTGCTATCCTGGTTAAAACATACACACATCTGTTGGATTTTAATTATGAATCTTGGGATATCCCAAAAGGAATGCTTTAAAAATATCATCTGTAAAAGAATGAAACTAGATCACTTTCTAACACCACACATGAAAATAAACTCAAAATGGATTAAAGATCTAAATGCAAGACCAGAAACTATAAAACTCCTAGAGGAGAACATAGGCAAAACACTCTCCGACATAAATCACAGCAGGATCCTCTATGATCCACCTCCCAGAATTCTGGAAATAAAAGCAAAAATAAACAAATGGGATCTAATTAGAATTAAAAGCTTCTGCACAACAAAGGAAAATATAAGCAAGGTGAAAAGACAGCCTTCAGAATGGGAGAAAATAATAGCAAATGAAGCAACTGACAAACAACTCATCTCAAAAATATACAAGCAACTCCTGCAGCTCAATTCCAGAAAAATAAACGACCCAATCAAAAAATGGGCCAAAGAACTAAATAGACATTTCTCCAAAGAAGACATATGGATGGCTAACAAACACATGAAAAGATGCTCAACATCACTCATTATCAGAGAAATGCAAATCAAAACCACAATGAGATACCACTTCACACCAGTCAGAATGGCTGTGATCCAAAAATCTGCAAGCAATAAATGCTGGAGAGGGTGTGGAGAAAAGGGAACCCTCCTACACTGTTGGTGGGAATGCAAACTAGTACAGCCACTATGGAGAACAGTGTGGAGATTCCTTAAAAAATTGCAAATAGAACTACCTTATGAGCCAGCAATCCCACTGCTGGGCATACACACCGAGGAAACCAGAATTGAAAGAGACACATGTACCCCAATGTTCATCGCAGCACTGTTTATAATAGCCAGGACATGGAAACAACCTAGATGTCCATCAGCAGATGAATGGATAAGAAAGCTGGGGTACATATACACAATGGAGTATTACTCAGCCGTTAGAAAGAATTCATTTGAATCAGTTCTGATGAGATGGATGAAACTGGAGCCGATTATACAGAATGAAGTAAGCCAGAAAGAAAAACACCAATACAGTATACTAACACATATATATGGAATTCAGAAAGATGGCAATGACGACCCTGTATGCAAGACAGCAAAAAAGACACAGCTGTGTATAACGGACTTTTGGACTCAGAGGGAGAGGGAGAGGGTGGGATGATTTGGGAGAATGGCATTCTAACATGTATACTATCATGTAAGAATTGAATCGCCAGTCTATGTCTGACGCAGGATACAGCATGCTTGGGGCTGGTGCATGGGGATGACCCACAGAGATGGTATGGGGAGGGAGGTGGGAGGGGGGTTCATGTTTGGGAACACATGTAAGAATTAAAGATTTTAAAATTTAAAAAAATTAAAAACTAAAAAAAATATCATCTGTAGTGCAATATTCTAGGATTCTTTTTATTCTGTTTTTAACAATTCTCACAAGATAAGTGCATTGAGAGGGATATTCAGTGTTTATTCTTACTTCATTTTACACTGTTCCCTGTTTTGTGGGCCCAGAATCCTGGGAAATGAACTCCCCTGATTCTTTTGTTGGTATGACTCCAGTTTTTATCAACGAGAGGCACTTGGTAATATTTGAAAGTTGTAAGGAAAGTAGAGAATATTGTTCTTTTGCTAAAGTAATAAATAAATATGTGTGCTTCAGCAAACATGACTTTTGAAAAACCTTTCAATTGAGATGTAACATGTATCCTGTAAGGTGCATTAAGTTTATGGCTTGGTGAATATTTGTGTGTGTATTTATTTATGTAATCAACACCCTGTTAAAGACACAGAATATTTTTAGCACCCAAGGAAAATCCTTCCTGTTAATCTCTGAGGTGACCACTCTTCCAACTTCTGACACCTTAGATCATCTTTGTTTGTTTTTGGAATTCATATAAATTGATACACACAGTATTTACTCTTCCTAAGATTAATTGAAATATAATTTACAAACAGGATTATAATATATTTAAAGTGATGATTTGATATATGTATGTGTTGTCATCAACCACTTCACGTATTTACTTTTCTTTGGTGAAAACACTTGTATTACTTCTTAGGAAATTTATACAATACAGTATTATCAACTATAGTCACTATGTTATAAATCAGATCTTCAGACCTTATTCATTTTATAGTTAAAAGTTTGTGACCTTTTACCAGTTTCTTTTTTAATTAATTTATTTTTTATTGAAGGATAATTGCTTCACAGAATTTTGTTGTTTTCTGTCAAACCTCAACATGAATCAGCCATAGGTATACATATATCCCCTCCATTTTGAACCTCCAATCTTCCTCCCCATCCCACCCTTCTAGGTTGATACAGAGCCCCTGTTTGAGTTTCCTGAGCCATATGGCAATTTCCCGATGGCTATCTATTTTACATACGATGAGGTAAGTTTCCATGTTACTCTTTCCATGCATCTCACCCTCTCCTGCCCTCTCCCCATGTCCATAAGTCTATTCTCTATGTCTGTTTTTCCATTGCTGCCCTATAAATAAATTCTTCAACACCATTTTTCTAGATTCCATATATATGTGTTAGAATATGGTATTTATCTTTCCCTTTCTGACTCACTTCACTCTGTATAATAGGTTCTAGGCTCATCCATCTCATCAGAACTGATTCAAACGTGTTCCTTTTTATGGCTGAGGAATATTCCATTGTGTGTGTGTCCCACATCTTCTTTATCCATTCCCTGTTGATGGACATCTAGGTTGCTTCCATGTTCTAGCTATTGTAAATAGTGCTGCAGTGAGCAATGGGATACATGTGTCTCTTTCAGTTTTGGTTTCCTCAGGATATACGCCTAGAAGTGGGATTGCTGGGTCATCAGTTCAGTTCAGTCGCTCAGCCATGTCCGACTCTTTGTGACCCCATGAATCGCAGCACACTAGGCCTCCCTGTCCATCACCAACTCCCGGAGTTCACCCAGACTTGCCTCCATCAAGTCCGTGATGCCATCCAGCCATCTCATCCTCTGTCGTCCCCTTCTCCTCCTGCCCCCAATCCCTCCCAGCATCAGAGTCTTTTCCAATGAGTCAACTCTTCACATGAGGTGGAGCTTCAGCTTTAGCATCATTCCTTCCAAAGAAATCCCAGGGTTGATCTCCTTCAGAATGGACTGGTTGGATCTCCTTGCAGTCCAAGGGACTCTCAGGAGTCTTCTCCAACACCACAGTTCAAAAGCATCAATTCTTCAGTACTCAGCCTTCTTCACAGTCCAACTCTCACATCCATACATCACCACAGGAAAAACCATAGCCTTGACTAGATGGACCTTAGTCAGCAAAGTAATGTCTCTGCTTTTGAATATACTATCTAGGTTGGTCATAACTTTTCTTCCAAGGAGTAAGTGTCTTTTAATTTCATGGCTGCAGTCACCATCTGCAGTGATTTTGGAGCCCCACAAAATAAAGTCTGACACTGTTTCTACTGTTTCCCCATCTATTTCCCATGAAGTGATGGGACCAGATGCCATGATCTTCGTTTTCTGAATGTTGAGCTTTAAGCCAACTTTTCGCTCTCCTCTTTCACATTCATCAAGAGGCTTTTAGTTCCTCTTCACTTTCTGCCATAAGGGTGGTGTCATCTGCATATCTGAGGTTATTGCTGGGTCATATGGTGGTTTTATTCCTAGTTTTTTAAGGAATCTCCATACCATCTTCCATAGTAACTGTATCAATTTACATTCCCATCAACAGTGCAAGAGTGTTCCCTTTTCTCCACACCCTCTCCAGCATTTATTGTTTGTAGACTTTTGGATGATGGCCATTCTGACCAGTGTGAGATGATATCTCACTGTAGTTTTGATTTGCATTTCTCTAAGAGTGAGTGACATTGAGCATCTTTTCATGTGTTTGTTAGCAATCTGTTATGTCTTTGAAGAAATGTCTGTTTAGGTCTTTTTCCCACTTTTTGATTGGCTTGTGTGTTTTTCTGGTATTGGGTTGTATGAGCTGCTTGTATATTTTGGAAATTAATCCTTTGTCAATTGTTTCATTTGTTATTATTTTCTCCCATGAGGAGGGTTTTCTTTTCACCTTGCTTATAGTTTCCTTTATGTGCAAAAGCTTTTAAGTTTAATCAGGTCCCACTTGTTTCCTTTTATTTTTATTTCTGTTACTCTAGGAAGTGTGGAGAAGGTGATGGAACCCCACTCCAGTACTCTTGCCTGGAAAATCCCATGGACAGAGGAGCCTGGTAGGCTGTGGTCTACGGGGTCGCGAAGAGTCGGACACGACTGAGCGACTTCCCTTTCACTTTTCACTTTCCTGCATTGGAGAAGGAAATGGCAACCCACTCCAGTGTTCTTTCCTGGAGAATCCCAGGGACAGGGGAGCCTGGTGGGCTGCCGTCTATGGGGTCGCACAGAGTCGGACACAACTGAAGTGATTTAGCAGCAGTAGCAGGAGGTGGGTCATAGAGGATCTTGCTTTGATTCATGTCATCGAGTGTTCTGCCTATGTTTTCCTCAAAGAGTTTTATAGTTTCTGGTCTTATATTTAGGTCTTTAATCCATTTTGAGTTTGTCATTGTGTATGGTGCTTATCATTGTTGTATGGCTGCACGGCACTGGAGTGGCAAGCAGCTGAGAGGAGATATCCCACGTCCAAGGTAAGGAGTTGCTGGAGCAGCCTTGAAGAGATATCCCACGTCCAAGGCAAGAGAAACCTGAGTAAGATGGTAGGCACTGAGAGAGGGCACCAGAGGGCAGACAGACTGAAACCACAATCACAGAAAACTAACCAATCTAATCACATGGACCACAGCCTCGTCTAACTCAATGAAACTAAGCCATGCCATGTAGGGCCGACCAAGACAGATGGGTCATGGTGGAGAGTTCTGAGAGAATGTGGTCCACTGGAGAAGAGAATGGCAAACCACTTCAGTATTCTTGCCTTGAGAACCCCATGAACAGTATGAAAAGGCAAAAGGATAACACACTGAAAGATGAGCTCTGCAGGTTGGTAGGTGCCCAATGTGCTACTGGAGATCAGTACAGAAATAACTAGAAAGAATGAAGAGATGGAGCCAAAGCAAAAACAACACCCAACTGTGGATGTGACTGGTGATAGAAGCAAAGCCCAATGCTGTAAAGAGCAATATTGCATAGGAACCTGGAATGTTAGGTCCATGAATCAAGGCAAATTGGAAGTGGTCAAACAGGAGATGGCAAGAGTGAACGTCCACATTCTAGGAATCAGAGAACTAAAATGGACTGGATGGGTGAATTTAATTCAAATGACCATTATGTCTACTACTCTGGGCAAGCATACCTTAGAAGAACTGTAGTAACCATCATTAAAAAAAAAAAAAAAAAAAAAGAGTCCTAAATGCAGTACTTGAATGCAATCTCAAAAACGACAGAATGATCTCTGTTCATTTCCAAGGCAAACCATTCAATATCACGGTGCTTCAAGTCTATGCCCCTACCAGTGATGCTGAAGAAGCTGAAGTTGAATGGTTCTATGAAGACCTACAAGACTTTTTAGAACTAACATTCAAAAAAGATGTCCTTTTTATTTTAGGGGACTGGAACATAAAAGTAGGAAGTCAAGAAACACCTGGAGTAACAGGCAAATTTGGCCTTGGAGTATAGAATGAAGTAGGGCAAAGGTTAATAGAATTTTGCCAAGAGAGCACACTGGTCATAGCAAACACCCTCTTCCAACAACACAAGAGAAGACTCTACACATGGACATCACCAGATGGCCAACACTGAAATCAGATTGATTATATTCTTTGCAGCCAAAGGTGGAGAAGCTCTATACAGTCAGGAAAAACAAGACCAGGAGCTGACTGTGGCTCAGATCATGAACTCCTTATTGCCAAATTCAGACTTAAATTGAAGAAAGTAGGGAAAACCACTAGACCATTAAGGTATGACCTAAATCAAATCCCCTATGATTATACAGTGGAAGTGAGTAATAGATTTAAGGGACTAGATCTAATAGAGTGCCTGATGAACTATGGGCAGAGGTTCGTGACATTGTACAGGAGACAGGATCAAGATCATCCCCAAGAAAAAGAAATGAAAAAAAGCAAAATGGTTCTCTGAGGAGGCCTTACAAATTGCTGTGAAAAGAAGAGAAGCAAAAAGCAAAGGAGAAAAGGAAAGATATACCCATTTGAATGCAGCGTTCCAAAGAATAACAAGGAGAGATAAGAACGCCTTCCTTAGCAATCAGTGCAAAGAAATAGAGGAAAACAATGAAATGGGAAAGACTAGAGATCTCTTCAAGAAAATTAGAGATACCAAGGGAACATTTCATGCAAAGATGGGCTCGATAAGGGACAGAAATGGTATGGACCTAACAGAAGCAGAAGATATTAAGATGAGGTGGCAAGAATACACAGAAGAACTGTACAAAAAAGAGCTTCACGACCCAGATAATCACGATGGTGTGATCACTCATCTAGAGCCAGACATCCTGGAATGTGAAGTCAAGTAGGCCTTAGGAAGCATCACTCCAAACAAAGTTAGTGGAGGTGATGGAATTCCAGTTGAGCTATCTCAAATCCTGAAAGATGATGCTGTGAAAGCATTGCACTCAATATGCCAGCAAATTTGGAAAACTCAGCAGTGGCCACAGGACTGGAAAGTAGGGAAAGTAGCTTACTTTCATTCCAATCCCAGAGAAAGACAATGTCAAAGAATGCTCAAACTACTGCATAATTGCACTCATCCCACACGCTAGCAAAGTAATGCTCAAAATTATCCAAGCCAGACTTCAACAGTACATGAACTGTGAACTTCCAGATGTTCAAGCGGGTTTTAGATAAAGCAGAGGAACCAGAGATCAAATTGCCAACATCCGCTGGATCATCAAAAAAGGAAAAGAGTTCCAGAAAAAAACGTCTATTTCTGCTTTATTGAAGATGCCAAAACCTTTGACTGTGTGGATCACAATAAACTGGAAAATTCAACAAGAGATGGTAATACCAGACCACCTGACCTGCCTCTTGAGAAATCTGTATGCAGGTCAAGAAGCAACAATCAGAACTGGACATGGAACAACAGGCTGGTTCCAAATAGGAAAAGGAATATATGTCAAGGCTGTATATTGTCACCCTGATTGTTTAACTTATATGAAGAGCACATCATGAAAAATATTGGCCCGGATGAAGCACAAGCTGGAATCAAGACTGTCAGGAGAAATATCAATAACCTCAGATATGCAGATGACACCACCCTTATGGCAGAAAGTGAAGAAGAACTAAAAAGCCTCTTGATGAAAGTGAAAGAAGAGAGTGAAAAAGTTGGCTTAAAGCTCAACATTCAGAAAACGAAGATCATGGCATCCGGTCCCATCACTTCATGGCAAATAGATGAAGAAACAGTGGAAACAGTGGCTGACTTTATTTTGAGGGGCTTCAAAATCACTGCAGACGGTGACTACAGCCATGAAATTAAAAGACGTTTACTCCTTGGAAGGAAAGTTATGATCAATCTAGACAGCATATTAAAAAAGCAGAGACATTACTTTGCCAACAAAGGTCCATCTAGTCAAGGGTATGGTTTTTCTAGTAGTTGTGTATGGATGAGAGTTGGACTATAAAGAAAGCTGAGTGCTGAAGAATTGATGCTTTTGAACTGTGATGTTGGAGAAGACTCTTGGAGAGTCCCCTGAACTCCAAGGAGATCCAACCAGTCCATCGTAGAGGAGATCAGTGCTGAGTGTTTATTAGAAGGACTGATGTTGAAGCTGAAACTCCAGTACTTTGGCCACCTGATGTGAAAAACTGACTCCTTGGAAAAGACCCTGATGCTGGGAAAGATTGAAGGCAGGAGGAGAGTGGGACGACAGAGGATGTGATGGTTGGATGGCATCACCAACCCAATGGATGTGGGTTTGGGTGGACTCCAGGAGTTGGTAATGGACAGGGAGGTCTGGTGTGCTGCAGTCCTTGGGGTCGCAAAGAGTCAGACACGACTGAGTGACTGAACTGAACTGTTGGTGTTAGGAAGTGTTCTAATTTCATTCTTTTACATGTAGCTGTCCAGTTTTCCCAGCACCGTTTGTTGAAGAAGCTGTCTTTACCCCATTGTATATTCTTGCCTCCTTTGTCAAAATAAAGTACCTGTAGGTTCATGGGTTTATTTCTGGGCTTTCTATCTTGTTCCATTGGTCTATATTTCTGTTTTTGTGCCAGTATCATACTGTCTTGATGACTGTAGCTTTGTAGTATAATATGAAGTCAGAAAGGTTGATTCCTCCAGCTCCATTCTTCTTTCTCAAAACTGCTTTGGCTTTTCAGAGTCTTTTGTGTTTCCATATGAATTGTGAAATTTTTCTGTGAAAAAATGCCTTTGGTAATTTGATAGGTATCACATTGAATCTGTAGATTGCATTTTGTAGCATAATCATATTCACAATATTGATTCTTCCTACCCAGGAACACGAAATATCTCTCCATCTGTTTATGTCATCTTTGATTTCTTTCATTAGTGTCTTATAATTTTCTGTGTACAGTTCTTTTGTCTCCTTAGGTAAGTTTATTCCTAGATATTTAATTCTTTTTGTTGCGATGCTGAATGGGATTGATTCCTTAGTTTCTCTTTTTGATTTTTCATTGTTAGTATATAGATATGCAAGTCACTTCTGTGTATTAATTTTGTATCCTACAACTTTGCTAAATTCACTGATTAGCTCTAGTAATTTTCTGATGCCATCTTTAGGGTTTTCTATGTACAGTATCATGTCATCTGCAAACAGTGAGAGCTTTACTTCTTTTCTGATCTGGATTACTTTTATTTCTTTTTCTTCTCTGATTGCTGTAGCTAGGACTTCCAGAAATATGTTGAATAATAGTGGTAAAAGTGGACACCCTTGTCTTGTTTCTGATCTTAGGGAGAATGCTTTCAGTTTTTCACCATTGAGAATAATGTTTGCTGTAGGCTTATCACATATGGCCTTTACTATGTTGAGGTAAGTTCTTTCTATGTCCATTTTTTGAAGAGTTTTAATCATAAATGGGTGCTGAATTTTGTCAAAGACTTTTTTGCATCTATTGAGATGATCCGGAGAAGGCGATGGCACCCTACTCCATTACTCTTGCCTGGAAAATCCCATGGATGGAAGAGCCTGGTAGGCTGCAGTCCATGGGGTCGCTAAGAGTCTGACACGACTGAGCAACTTCACTTTCACTCTTCACTTTCATGCATTGGAGAAGGAAATGGCAACCCACTCCAGTGTTCTTGCCTGGAGAATCCAAGGGACAGAGGAGCCCGGTGGGCTGCCGTCTGTGGGGTTGCACAGAGTCAGACACGACTGAAGTGACTTAGCAGCAGCAGCATTGAGATGATCATATGGTTTTTATCTTTCAATTTGTTAATATGGTGTATCACATTGATTGATGTCTGTATATTCGAGAATCCTTGCATCCCTGGAATAAACTCAACTTGATCATGGTGTATTAGCTTTTTGATGTGTTGTTAAATTCTGTTTGCTAAAATTTTGTTGAGGATTTTTGCACCTATGTTGATCAGTGATATTGGCCTGTAGTTTTCTTTCTTGTGTGTTGTCTTCATCTGGTTTTGGTATCAGGGTGATGGTAGCCTCATAGAATGAATTTGGAAGTATTCCTCCCCCTGAAATTTTTTGAATGAGTTTTAGGATAGGCATTAGCTCTTCTCTAAATGTTTGATAGAATTCTCCTGTGAAGCCATCTGGTCCTGGGCTTTTGTTTTTTGGGAGATGTTTGATCACAGCTTCAATTTCAGTGCTTGTAATTGGGTTGCTCATAATTTCTGTTTCTTCCTGGCTCAGTCTTGGAAGATTGAACTTTTCTAAGAATCTGTCCATTTCTTCCAGGTTATCCGTTTCATTGGCATATAGTATGCGCTTATAATCCTTTGTATTTCTGCATTGTCTGTTGTAACCTCTCCTTTTTCATTTCTAAATTTGTTAATTTGATTCTTCTCTCTTTCTTTCTTGATGAGTCTGGCTAAGAATTTGTCAATTATGTTTATTTATTTATTTATTTTTAAATTTTTATTTTGGTCAATTATGTTTAAATTATCAAAGAACCAGCTTTTAGTTTTATTAATCTTTACTATTGTTTCTTTCATTTATTTTTCATTTATTTCTGCTCAGATCTTTATTATTTCTTTCCTTCTACTAATTTTGGTTCTATTTTTGTTGTTGTTTCTCTTTTTCCAGTTGCTTTAGGTGTAAAGTTAGGTTGTCTGTTTGATGTTTTTCTTGTTTCTTGAGGAAGGATTGTATTGCTATAAGCTTCCCTCTTAGAACTGCTTTTGCTGCATCCCACAGGTTTTGAGTAGTCATCTTTTCACTGTAGTTTGTTTCTAGAAATCTTTTGATTTACTTTATTATTTCTTCAGTAACCTGTTGGTTATTTATTTATTTATTTTTAATTTTATTTTATTTTACTTTACAATACTGTATTGGTTTTGCCATACATTGACATGAATCCACCACGGGTGTACATGAGTTCCCATTCCTGAACCCCCCTCCCATCTCCCACCCCATATCATCTCTCTGGATCATCCCTGTGCACCAGCCCCAAGCATCCTGTATCCTGTATCAAACATAGACTGGCGATTCGTTTCTTACATGATAGTATACATGTTTCAGTGCCATTCTCCCAAATCATCCCACCCTCTCCCTCTCCCTCAGAGACCAAAAGTCTGTTCTATACATCTGTGTCTCTTTTGCTGTCTCACACACAGGGTTATCATTACCATCTTTCTAAATTCCATATATATGTGTTAGTCTGATATGAAGATTCTTTCTCCAGCTTTCTTTTGCTTCCCATTTGCAGGGAATATTTTTTTTCATCCTCTCACTTTCAGTCTATATTTGTCTTGAGGTCTGAAGTGGGTTTCTTGTAGACAGCATATATATAT
Organism: Ovis aries; assembly: GCF_016772045.2. Lineage (NCBI taxonomy): Eukaryota > Metazoa > Chordata > Mammalia > Artiodactyla > Bovidae > Ovis > Ovis aries. The sequence goes on along the minus strand of NC_056061.1, from coordinate 36,007,668 downwards.
GGGTCTTGTTTTTGTATCCATTCAGCCAGTATGTGTCTTTTGGTTGGAGCATTAAGTCCATTTACATTTAAAGTAATTATTGATATATATGTTTCTATTGCCATTTTCTAATTGTTTGGAATTGATTTTGTAGATCTTTTTTCTTCTGTTGTATTTCTTGACTATTTAAGTCCATTTAACATTTGTTGTAAAGTTGGTTTAGAGTAAAAGTAAAGTCGCTCAGTCGTGTCCGACTCTTTGTGACCCCATGGACTGTAGCCTACCAGGTTCCTCCATCCATGGGATTTTCCAGGCAAGAATACTGGAGTGGGATGCCATTTCCTTCTCCAGGGGATCTTCCTGACCCACGGATTGAACCCAGGTCTCCCGCATTGTAGATAGACGCTTTAGCATCTGAGCCACCAGGGAAGCTCTATTGATTCTTTCTAGAGTATTTTTAATTTCAGTGATTGTGCTGTTTGTCTCTATATGTTTATTCTTTGACTCTTAGGTCTTTGTTAATTGATTCTTGCATTTTCTCCATTTTGTTTTCAAGGTTTTTGATCATCTTTACTATCTTTATTCTGAATTCTTTTCAGGTAATTTTCCTATTTCTTTTTCATTTATTTGGAGTTCTGTGTTTCTAGTTTGTTCCTTCATTTGTGCAGTATTTCTCTGCCTTTTCTTTCTTTCTTTCTTTCTTTTTTTTTTTTTTTGAAGTTATTTTATTTGAGGTCTCCTTTTCCCAGGCTTCAAGGAAAGTTGAATTCCTTCCTTGAAGAAGGTTGAATTCTTTCTTCCTTTTGGTTTTTGCCATCCTAAGGTTGGTCCAGTGGTTTGTTTGAGCTCCATATAGGGTGAGATTTATGCTGAGTTTTTGTTTTTTCGTTTGTTTTTCCTCTGATGGGCAAGGCTGAGTGAGGTGGTGCTCCTATCTACTAATGATTGGGTTTGTGTTTTTGTTTTGTTTGTTGTTTAGATGAGGTGTCCTGTGCAGGGTGCTACTGGTGGTTGGGTGATGCTGGGTCTTGTATTCAAGTGGTTTCCTTTGTGTGAGTTCTCACTATTTGATACTCCCTAGGGTTAGTTCTCTGGCAGTCTAGGGTCTTGGAGTCAGTGTTCCCACTCCAAAGGCTTGGGGCTTGATCTCTGGTCAGGAATGAAGATTCTATAAGTGGCTTGTTATGGCATTAAGTGAGATTAAAACAAATATCCAAAAACAAGAAATTGAAGATGAACCCCAGACAAATGGCAGTTACAAAATGAGGCAAATAATAATTAAAATAATGAAATGTACACATATACTTATACACCCATGGGCAAAGCGAAAACAGTCCAACAAAAATGAAGTACAGTAGATTGATCTGGTGAGCAAAGGAAATAAAAAATTATGTTTATCAGTTAAGAACAAAACTAACTTAAGCACAAACTGGAAAATAAAACTAAAACAAGATGCCCAATGGGAAATAAAGCAATGAGAACAAAACTAACAAATATGTTGAATGGAAAGGAAGGAAAGAATAGATATGCAAAGTTAAGCAGAGGTAGATGAAGACGATTTATATACATTAAAGATTAACTGCAAGGGGAAAAGAACAGTAGGAAAGGCAAGCAAAGGAATAAATGTAGAAAAATTACAATAGGTTTAAAAAATTAAAAATTAAAATCATAGAAAGGAGAAAAGAGAAGAAAACAGAAGAGGAAAGAAAAAGGGGGGGAAAAGGGAAACTCCGCAGAACTGCAAATCTCAATGTAGAGGCAGAGGTTTATAACAATAGAAAATGTGACTGAATATACACACATATATATACACCCATAAGCAAAGTCAAAACAGTCCAACAAAAATAAAGTACAATAGATTGACCTGGCGAACAAAGGAAACCAAAAATTATATCTACCAGAACAAAACTAATTAAAGCACAAATGGGAAAACAAAACTAAAGCAAGTTGCCAATTGGGGAATAAAGCAAGGAAAATAAATCTAACAAATATTTTGAGATGAGAGAAAGAAAAGAAAGAAAGAATAGGTATGCAAAGATAAACAAAGGTAGATAAAGAAAATTTATAGACATTAAAGATTAACTGCAAGGGGAAAAGAACAGTAGGAAAAGCAAACAGAGGAATAAATGTAGAAAAAATAATAATAGGTTTAAAAAAATAAAATTAAAGAAAAGAAAAAAGAAGAGGAAAACTCCACAGAACTGCAAAAGCCCAATGTAGAAACAGAAGTTTATGACAACAATAAAAAATGTGACTGAGGAAAAAAAACACTCAAAAGCTTAATTGGATTTCTTAGTGCCAATAAGGAGATGGCAATGGCATTCCACTCCAGTACTCTAGCCTGGAAAATCCTATGGACGGAGGAGCCTGGTGGGCTGCAGTCCATGGGGTCGCTAAGAGTCAGACACAACTAACGACTTCACTTTCACTTTTCACTTTCATGCATTGGAGAAGGAAATGGCAACCCACTCCAGTGTTCTTGCCTGGAGAATCCCAGGGACGGGGGAGCCTGGTGGGCTGCCGTCTATGGGTCGCACAGAGTCGGACATGACTGATGTGACTAGCAGCAGCAGCAATGCCAATAAAATTGACAACTACAACGGTCGGGGCGGGGGGGGAGTGGGTAGAAAGTCCAAAAGAATCTACAGAACAAGTCAAAAAATAAGAATAATAAATATTTTTACTGAGTCACGGCTGTCAGAGTCCTTTCCTGCGCTGGGAATCACAGTTTACCTTACCTCCCTAGGATGCCCTCCAACACTGTGCTGATTTCTGGACCTGCTGTGGGGGCTGCTCAGATTCTAATCAGGTCCTACTCCTGTGTGTTCTTGCCTCCAATGTCCACAGCTATCAGAGCTAGTGCGTTTTCTTTTGTGGGCACTCTCAATGGCCTTTTATATATTCCATAGGCACAGAGTCTGCATAGTTGATTGTGTGGATTTAATCTGCAGCTTGTACAGCTTGTGGGAAGGTTTTAGGTCTTTTTCCTTAGCTACACTGCCTCTGGGTTTCAATTGTGGTTTTATTTCCACCTCTACATGTGTGTTGTCCGTGGGCTTTAGCTCCTGAGGCTGTCCTAGAGGGCTTGGGTTTGCCCCTGTGAGGGCCAGGTATGGAGGTGGTGCAGCCGCTTGGGTCACAGGGGTTCTGGCAGCACCAGGTACTCAGCGGGGTTGGTGTCCAGGGTAGTAGGAAATATAGTGCTCTGAAAAGATATGGCAACCAGTCTTGGCCAATATGCTCCAGTATTCTTACCTGGAGAACCCACTCTCTGACAGAGAAGCCTGGCAGGCCACAGTCTACAGGGTCACAAAGAGTCGGACACAACTGAAGTGACTCTGTGCACATAAATGCAAGACTTTTTTTTTCCTGTGGCAGCTCTGCCCCAGTGAGAGTTGAGCATGAAGGCAGTATAGCTGCTTGACTTGCGGGGACCCTGGTGGCACCAAGTGTGTAGGGACACAGACTGCCTCCACCACAGGAGTTATGGCCCTATCAGAGTCTTTTTCTAAGCCTCTTGGAGCTGGAAATCAGATGGCCTCTTTGGCCAGTCTTTCTCTGTTGCTCTGCCCATTCAGGCACTTAGAGGGCTCCCTTGCCTGGGGTCCTTCTCCATTGTTCAGTGGGTCAGGCACATAGAAGGGCCCCCCTGACTGGGATCCTTCCCTGTAGATCAGATCATCAGCCACCCAGGGGCACCCTGGGTGGGGTCCTACTCTGTAGTTCAGTGCATCAGGCATTTGATGGGCCAGCCTCTCTACTGTTCAGCTGCTGATGCTGGCATGTGGAGAGAGAGGTTGTGCTGATGGCTCCACCCTCTGCGTGTGACTCAGCAGTATTGCTTTGCTTCCATGGTTGCGTGGCTTTCCTCCACCGGCATTTCCCACCATGATCTCCCTCACATTCCCTCAATCTGTCTCTCCTCGGTCAACAGCAGCCCTTGTCCTGGGATTGCTCCACAATCCCTTAACTCCAGCTCCCGGCCACTGTCCCTTCCAGGAGACCAGTGTTCCTGTCTGAGGTATGTATGGCTGCAGCAAGGACTGTCTGTTCTCACTCCATTTCAGTTCAGTTCAGTTGCTCAGTCATGTCCGACTGTGACCCTATGAATCGCAGCACGCCAGGCCTCCCTGTCCATCACCAACTCCCAGAGTTCACTCAGACTCACATCCATCAAGTCAGTGATGCCATCCAGCCATCTCATCATCTGTCATCCCCTTCTCCTCCTGCCCCCAATCCCTCCCAGCATCAGAGTCTTTTCAAATGAGTCAACTCTTCGCATGAGGTGGCCAAAGTATTGGAGTTTCAGCTTTAGCATCATTCCTTCCAAAGAAATCCCAGGGCTGATCTCCTTCAGAATGGACTGGTTGGATCTCCTTGCAGTCCAAGGGACTCTCAAGAGTCTTCTCCAACACCACAGTTCAAAAGCATCAATTCTTCGGCACTCAACCTTCTTCACAATCCAACTCTCACATCTATATATGACCACTGGAAAACCATAGTCTTGACTAGACGGACCTTTGTTGGCAAAGTAATATCTCTGCTTTTGAATATACTATCTAGGTTGGTCATAACTTTTCTTCCAAGGAGTAAGCATCTTTTAATTTCATGGCTGCAGTCACCATCTGCAGTGATTTTAGACTGCCCCATAACAGCTGTTTCACTCTCAGCCTGAAATGTTTCTCCTCTGACTCAGACAATTGCCTTGATGTGGGAATCAGACCCCTGCTTCCGTTCCCCCACCCACCAAGGGCAGGTCCAAGCCTACTAACACTCCTGTTTCTCTCCCTAGTTCCTTCATCCTACAGAGTTTTGCATGGTTCTATATATTCTTTTCCACTGGTCAGGTACTCCTGTCTGCTTTCAGCTGATGTTCTGCATGCATTTCTGTGTCTGAAGGTGTATCCCTGATGTATCTGTGGAGAGAGATATATTCCATGTTCACAAAACTGAACTGAACTGAACTGAACTCCTCTGCCATCTTGTTTTCTCCTACCAACTTCTTATTACCCCAATCTGCCAGCCACTGACAACCACTTTTCTACTCTGTTTCTATGAGTTCTTCTTTCATTTTGTAGATTGCACATATAAGTGAGATTATATAGTACTTTTCTTTTTCTTTCTCTGACTTACTTCGCATAATGTCCTCCATGTTCATCCATGTTGTTGTAAATGGCAGGATTTTCTTATTTTTTAAGACTAAATGATATTTCATAGTTTACATTCACTGTTTTTTCTTTATCCATTCATCTGTCAACAGACACTTCGGTTGTGTCCATTCCTTGGCTATGTGCTCCAAGGAGCACAGGAGTACATATATCTCTTCAAGGTCCTGGCTCCATTTCCTTTAGGTAGATACCCAGAAGTGGGATTGCTACATCATACGGTAGTTCTGTTTTTAACTTTTGAGGAACTTCCTCCATACTGTCTTCCATAAATATAAGTTTACATTTCTACCAACTATGTACAAGATCTCCCTTTTCTCCACATCCTCACTAGCATTTATCTCATCTTATTGATAATAGACATACTAACGGTGCGAGGTGATTGTTCATGTGCTTTGACTTGTATTTCCCCAATGGTTAGTGATAGTAAGCATTTTTCATGTACCTTTAGACCATTTGTTTCTCTTCTTTGAAAAAAACATCTATCCAGCATCCTTTACTCATTTATTTTTTGGCTACTGAGTCATATACATTCTTTATATATTTGGACATTAACCCCTTATCAGACATGTGGTTTGCCTAGCCTTTAGATAGCTATGCCCAGTGGAACTGTTTTCTGGCAGTTTCTGAGTGGGCACTAATAGTACACATGAGGTGTAAAAGGAAATTTCCATGACCTTTATTTTCCTTCCTTCTAGTGTAGTTTTAAGTATAGAATTCTCTGTTTAATCTTATTCTGCTTGAAATGCCTAAAATAATTTCTGTTAACAGAAATGGCTCCAGGATATAGGATGTCAGAGATAGAAATCTGATATTATTTATCTCACTTAGAGGTGCCAGATAAAATACACAGCACCTGGTTAAGTTTGAATTGCAGATAAACGACAAATAATATTTTAGTACAAACACATCCCATACAATCTTTGTATTTTTATTGGCTAAACGTGTCAGCCCTAATTAAACCTAGTTAGGAAAAGAGCAGTGATGCTTTATCATCAATGGATACTACCAGCTCCTGGGATGCAGAGGAAATACAGTCCTTTTGTTTCCCTGTGGTTTCTGAGAGTGAAGCATCGATGAAGGCAAGGCCTTGGGAGACCAAGTGGGGTTTTAATGATTTTGTCAGATCTCAATTTTCCATGTAATTGCTGTAATTTTGAATGATTGAGAATTCACCCCAGAGAATAAAATAGAAAAAGGCACTATATCAGTTCAAATTTCTTTTGTTTCTATTGACGGTAAATCCAACCTGAAACAACTTCCTGAATGATTAAGTTTATTCATATACTTAACTAAAAAAAGGCTGGGGTAAAGGAATGGAGACAAAGATTAGAAAATGGGCTTGTGGACACAGAGGGAGAATGGGAGAATGGGATGCATAGAGAAAGCATCATCGACATATACACACTATCATGTGTAAAATAGGTGGTGAGAAGTTGTTGTATAACACAGGGTACCCAGCCTAGCACTCTGTGATGACCTAGAGGGGTAGGATCAGGGGAGGCGAGAGAGGCTCAGGAGGGAGGGTATATGTGTAATTATGGCTGATTTGCGTTGGCACTAGTGGTGAAGAACCCTTCTGCAAACGCAGGAGACATAAGAGAAAGGGGTTCTATTCCTGGGTCGGGAAGATGCCCTGGAGAAGGAAATGGCAACTGACTCCAGTGTTCTTGCCTTCACCTCTTCAGCTCCCCCAGTTCTCATCATTTGCAGAGACTCCTTAGATCACTTCAGAGCTCTGCAAACAAACTTTAATACTTGCCTAAATAATACTCAGTGTTTGCCACATCTCTTGTTGGGCTTCTCTGGTGGCTTAACCTGTAAAGAACCTGCCTGCAATGCAGGAGACCTGGGTTTGATCCCTGGGTTGGGAAGATCAACTGGAGAAGGGAACAGCTACCTACTCCAGTATTCTGGCCTAGAGAGTTCCATGGACTATATAGTCCATAGGGTTGCAAAGAGTTGGACACAAGCCCATTTCGCTTTCACTTTCATGCTAAGCAGACCTGATCATTTCCTGTCTCTACTTGACTTTTGTCTGTTTATTTTTTTAAATGTTAGAACAATTTATTAATGTAAAATTGGAACACCATAAAATGAATGCATCAAAAAGGTACAGTTTCAATGTATGGATTTATCATTCCCCAAAGTTTCCATTAGCTCCTTTATAATCCTGCCCCTTCCCCTCTATTCCCAGACAACTTCTTTCTTGCTATTACCATAAATCAGTTTTCATTTTCTAGCTTTCACTCAAAAGGAACTGGACAGTCAACACAGTCCTTTTACTCAGCATAATTATTTTTCATCCATCATGTTATGTGCAACCATTGTTAATTCATTTTTATTGCTGTAAGTAATCCAGTGTATGCCTACACCAGTTTGTTTATACATTTACTTACTGATGGACACTTGGGTGGTTACCAGTTGTAGATTATTGCAGAAAAAAAAATACCATTATGACTGTTCATGTTCAAGCTTTTGTATGGATATGGTTTTTCATTTCTTTCAGGTAAATACATATTAGTGAAATAGCTGGATCACAGTATAGGTATATTTTTCAGTTCTTAATAAACTGCCAAGTTGTTTTTCAAAGAGGTTGTACCATTTTACATTTTACAAGAGGTGCACTTATCATACTTGGTGTGGTATATTTAATTTTTTTTTTCAGTTCAGTTGCTCAGTCATGTACAACTCTTTGCAACCCCATGGACCACAGCATGCCAGGCCTCCCTGTCCATCACCAAATCAGGGAGTATACCCAAACTCATGTCCATTGAGTCAGTAATACAATGCAACCATCTCATCCTCTGTCGTCCCCTTCTCCTCCTACCTTCATTCTTTCCAAGCATCAGGGTCTTTTCAAATGAGTCAGCTCTTCCCATCACGTGGCCAAACTATTGGAGTTTCAACTTCAATATCATTCCTACCAATGAACACCCAAGCCTGATCTCATTTAGGATGGATTGGTTGGATCTCCTTGCAGTCCAAGGGACTCTCAAGAGTCTTCTCCAACGTCACAGTAAAAAGCATCAGTTCTTTGGTGCTCAGCTTTCTTCATAGTCCAACTCTCACATCCATACATGACCACTGGAAAAACCATAGCCTTGACAAATTGGACCTTTGTTGGCAAAGCAATGTCTCTGCTTTTTAATATGCTGTCTGGGTTGGTCATAACTTTCCTTCCAAGGGGTAAGCATCTTTTAATTTCATGGCTGCAGTCACCATCTCCGGTGATTTTGGAGCCACCCAAAATAAAGTCAGCCACTGTTTCCACTGTTTCCCCATCTGTTTGCCATGAAGTGATGGGACTGGATGCCATGATCTTAGTTTTCTGAATGTTGAGCTTTAAGCCAACTTTTTCACTCTCCTCTTTTACTTTCATCAAGAGGCTCTTTAGTTCTTCATTTTCGGCCATAAGGGTGGTGTCATCTGCATATCTGAGGTTATTGAGATTTCCCCCAGCAATCTTCATTTCAGCTTGTGCTGCATCCAGCCCAATATTTCTCATGATGTACACTGTATATAAGTTAAATAAGCAGGGTGACAATATACAGCCTCAATGTACTCCTTTTCCTATTTGGAACCAGTCTGTTGTTCCATGTCCAGTTCTGACTGTTGCTTCCTGACCTGCATACAGATTTCTCAAGAGGCAGGTCAGGTCGTCTGGTAGTCCTATCTCTTGTTGAATTTTCCACAGTTTATTGTGATCCACACAGTCAAAGGCTTTGGCATCCTCAATAAAGCAGAAATAGATTTTTTTTTTTCTGGAACTCTCTTGCTTCTTCAATGATCCAGCAGATGGTGGCAATTTGATCTCTGGTTTCTCTGTTTTTTCTAAAACCTGCTTGAACATCTGGAAGTTCACAATTCATGTGCTGCTGAAGTGTGGCTTGAAGAATTTTGAGCATTACTTTGCTAGCATGTGAGATGAGTGCAATTGTGCAGTAGTTTGAGCATTCTTTGGCATTGCCTTTCTTTGGGATTGGAACGAAAACCAACATTTTCCAGTCCTGTAGCCACTGCTGAGTTTTCCAAATTTGCTGGCATATTGAGTGCAGTGCTTTCACAGCATCATCTTTTAGGATTTGAAATAGCTCAACTGGAATTCCATCACTTCCACTAGCTTTGTTCATAGTGATGCTTCCTAAGGTCCACTTGACTTCACATTCCAGAATGTCTGGCTCTAGGTGAGTGATCATACCATCATGATTATCTGGGTCATGAAGATCTTTTTTGTACAGTTCTGTGTAGTCTTGCCACCTCTTCTTAATATCTTCTGCTTCTGTTAGGTCCATACCATTTCTGTCCTTTATCGAGCCCATCTTTGCATGAAATGTTCCCTTGGTGTCTCTAATTTTCTTGAAGAGATCGCTAGCCTTCCCATTCTATTATTTTCCTCTATTTCTTTGCACTGATCACTGAGAAAGGCATTCTTCTCTCTCCTTGCTATTCTTTGGAACTCTGCATTCAAATGGGTATATCTTTCCTTTTCTCCTTTCCTTTGGCTTCTCTTCTTTTCACAGCTATTTGTAAGGCCTCCTCAGACAGCAATTTTGCTTTTGTGCATATCTTTTTGAGCGATGGTCTTGATCTCTGTCTCCTGTACAATGTCAGAAACCTCAGTCCATAGTTCATCAGGCACTCTGTCTATCAGATCTAGTCCCTTAAATATATTTCTTACTTCCACTGTATCTAATAGATATGTAGTAGTCTATGGGGTCGCACAGAGTCAGACACGACTGAAGCGACTTAGCAGCAGCAACAGCAGCAGCAGCATCTCACTGTCATTTGAGCTTATATTTTCATATTAGTTAATCATGTTGATTGTATTTTCATATATTTATCTGCTGTTGAGATATGTTCAATTATTATCTTTGGTAAAAGTCTTTCAAATTTTCAACCCATTTAAAAAACTTGGATTGTTTATTTTCTTGTTAAGTTTTGAGAAGTATTTATATATTGTAAATACAAGTCCATTATTGGGTTTGTGCTTAGTTGCTTAGTCGTGTCCAACTCTTTGTGACCCCATGGATTGTAGCCTCCATGAATTTCCTCTGTCCGTGGGGATTCTCCAGGCAAGAATACTGGAGTGGGTTGCCATGCCCTCCTCTAGGTGATCTTCCCAATTCAAGGGTCGAACACAGGCCTCCCGCATTGCAGGCAGATTCTTTACCATCTGAGCTACCAGGGAAGCCAAGTCCCTTATTAGATTTGTGATTTTTAAATACTTTTCTCTTGATCTGTGATTTGTTTTTATATTTTCATTTCAGTGTCTCTCAAGGAATAGAAGTTTTTAATTTTGAGGAAGTCCAGTTTATCAGTGTTTCTTTTCTGGATCATGCTGTTAATGTATCTAAGAAGTCTCTGCCCAATCGAAGAAAAAAATTTTTTATATTATATTTCATTCTAGAGGTTTATGGTTTAATGTATTATATTTAGGCCTATGATTCATTTTAAGCTAACTTCTGTGTACAGTGCAAGATATGAATTAATGTTCTTTTTTTTGCATATGAATATCCAATTGTTCTAGCACCGTTTGTAGAAATCATTATATTTAATGACTTTCCTGATGGCTCATGCGGTAAAGAATCTGCCTGCAATGGGAGAGATCAGGGTTTGATCCCTGGGACAGAAAGATCCCTTGGAGGAGGAAAAGGCAATCCACTCCAGTATTCTTGCCTGGAGAATCCTATGGACGGAGGAGCCTGGTAGGGTGCAGTCCATGAGGTCGCTAAGAGTTGGACACGACTGAGCGACTTCACTTTGACTTTTCACTTTCATGCATTGGAGAAGGAAATGGCAACCCACTCCAGTGTTCTTGCCTGGAGAATCCCAGGGATGGGGGAGCCTGGTGGGCTCTCATCTATGGGGTTGCACAGAGTCGGACACGACTGAAGTGACTTAGCAGCAGCAGTAGAATGAAAAGGATTATTCAGTTTAACTTGGTGAGCAACTACATCATTTTCTTCAAAGAACTAACATTTTAGAAAAATTATAGAATACAAATGGAAAGCTTAAGTATATCTGAGATGATGAACTGGTGCATGCAAAAAAAATAATTCAAACTTTATATAATTATACCTGACTTCAATTAGGGGTGGTCTGTGAGAAGTAGGCCAAGTGTAAATTAAATGTGTCCAGTGAAGTGGCTCCCAGCTAGCACTTCCTAATAAGCATTGCATTGTTCTGAAGAGTAGGCAGATATACCTTAATTTATGCCACAAAGTGTTGATTGAAAGAACTCTTAGTCTACTACTTTTAAAAGTTTTAAAATGAATTTAATACCACTTTAAATAGAGTTGGAAAATGGAAAGGATTCTGATATAAACTGATTCCTTGTTACTAACTAATAGTAAAAAAAGTGAAAGATCTATTGAATAACACTTTTTAATTGTATTTTAATGGTAATCCTACTTTTAAAGAAACCCTAGAAAGTGTGGAAAAGATCACTGAAAAATAAGTAATATATGCTTTGATGATAATGTTGTTTTCTTCCCCAGGATATATTTACCTACCCATAAGTCATTTAGAAATACAAATAAAAGGGGAAGAAATGTGTACTTTCACCTCTTTGGCTCTGTTCACAAGAGGCAGTGTGAAATCCATTGGTCAACAAGGGATAGGTCACCTTATTTAAACTTAACTTAAGAAAAGATAAATTTTAAAAATCTTTACTAACAATCGCTATGTGTTTGCAGATTCCTGGTCTTTAATATAAAATGAATCATGAAAGTTTTTATTTTACAGAATTGCAAAAAGATATCTTGAAAAGTTAAATAATTGAAAAAGTGATGCAAACGTTTAATATAGACTAAAGGTAAAGGCAAGTCTTTTCATTTTCAACATTTTCTTAGCATTTTCTCTGCACTTGGAGTACTGTATTAATAAAAGTGTATTTTGCTTATGACTTTGAACAGAGAGCACTTATAATACTGAACCAGAGAATTAATTTATGTGTGTGCACAGTCGCTCCATTATGTCTTACTCCTTGAGACCCCATGGACTGTAGCCTGCCAGGTTCCTCTGTCCATGGAATTTTCCAGGCAAGAATACTGGAGTGGTTTACCATGCTCTCCTCCAGGGAATCTTCCAAACCCAGGGATCGAACCCAGTTCTGCTGCATTGCAGGCGGATTCTTTACCATCTGAGTTACCAGGGAAGCCCGAAAAAATTTATAAACAGGGCCAAAAATTTGAACAGACATATCACCATAGAAGATTTACAGATAGCAAATAAATACATGAAAAGATGCTCCATGTCATTAATCATTAGGGAAATGCGAATTAAAACTACAATGAGATGAAACTGTGCATCTACTAGAATGGTTATCCAGTGTTGGGGAGAATGAGAAGAAATGGGAGTCCTCATATTTTGCTTGTGAGAATATAAAGTGGTATATCCAATTTATGAAGCAGTTGGGAAGCTTCTTTAAAAGTGCAATATCCACCTGCCATATGATCTAGCAATTCTACCCCTACATATTTATCCAAGAGAAATGAAAGCAGAAATGAAAGTCAGTTAAAGTTCTTTTGTCTTTATCTTCCTGGGTCAAAGGACATACCAATTATTTACTCAAGGAGCATCTTAGTGCCCTATCTTCAAGTTTCAGTAATCCACAGGCTAATACAATAAGGGCCTAATGGTCCTATGCATGGGAAGGAATTTGCACCATAGGAGAGAGATTCTAAAATAATGAATCACAGATTTTATACAGAACAGGTGGCAAATATACCCCTTTTTCTATTCCAGAGAGAGAAAGAGCAAGCAAGCTTTGCTCCAGAGTATATAGAATGTAAGTGAAGCCTCTCTAAGGAGGTGAGGGAAGGTCTCTAGCGTCATCATCATTTGGAATGGAAATGAATGATGTCTTTAGGGAGAGAGAAGGGGCTTTTCAGGTGTCTCAGTGGATAAAGAATCTGCTGCAATGCAGGAGATGCAGAAGACACGAGTTTGATCTCTGGGTTAGGAAGATTCCCTGGAGAAGGAAATGACAACCCACTCCAATATTCTTGCCCGGAGAATCCCATGGACAGAGAAGCCTGGCAGATTACAGTCCATGAGAGTCGGACATGACTGAGGCCATTGGGCACACATACACGCAGGGAGAGAGAAGACTTCACATCTGTCTCGTTGTCTCCATTTTTTAAAATTTATTTTTAATTGAAGGTCAGTTGTTTTGCAATATTGTGCTGGCTTCTGCCATACATCAATATGAATCAACCATAGGTATACACACGTCCCCTCCATCTTGGCCCTCCTCCCCCCTCCCACAACACCCCGCCCCTCTAGGTTGTCACAAAGTACCTGTTTGAGCACCCTGAGTAATACAGCAAATCCCCACTGGCTGCCTGTTTTACATGTGGTGGTGTATGGGTTTCCATGCTGCTGTCTCCATGTGTCCCACCTGCTCCTTCCCCTCATGTCCACAGTCTGTTCTCTATGTCTGTGTCTCCACTGCTGCCCTGCAAATAAGTTCATCATTACCATCTTTCCAGATTCCATATATGTGCGTTAATATATATTTGTTTTTCTCTTTCTGACTTACTTCAGTCTCTATAATAGGCTCTCAATTCAGTTCAGTCACTCGGTCATGTCTGACTCTTTGTGACCCCATGGACTGCAGCATGCCAGGCTTCCCTGTCCATCACCAACTCCCAGAGTTTACTCAAATTCATGTCCATTGAGTCAGTGATGCCATCCAACCATCTCATCCTCTGTCGTCCCCTTCTCCTCCCGCCTTCAATCTTTCTCAGCATCAAGGTCTTTTCAAATGAGTCAGTTCTTTGCATCAGGTGGCCAAAGTATTCATCCATTTCATTAGAATTAACTCAAATGCATTCCTTTTTGTGACTGAGTAATATATACATACACACACACACATACACCACAGCTTCTTTATCCATTCATCAGTTGATGAACATCCAGGCTGCTTCCATGTCCTAGGTATTGTAAATAGTGCTGCAATGAACACTGAGGTACATATGTCTTTTTCAGTTATCCTTTTCCAGGGTATATCCCCAGTAGTGCTACTTGATTATCTCTTAATACAAATACCAATGTTCTTAGCTCACAGACAAGTGAAAATTTTCATTGAACATTTTTTCCCAACAATGTCCATGTACAATTTGTATATGAATGCTCATGGCCCCAAAGTGGACACACATCCATCAACAGATCAATGAACAGCATTCTTGATACACCCACACAATGGAATATCAGTCAATAATAAAAAGAAATGAATGACTGAAATATACTGCCACATGGATGAATCTCAAAAATAATTGTGCTGAGTGAAAAATGTCAGGCCAGAAATATCATACTGGATGATTTCATTTATATATAATTATAGAATATGCATTTTAATTTATAGAAACAAAAAGATCAGTGTTGCATGGGGAGAGAGACTAGGATGGATAGAAGGGAAAGATTAGAAGAGTACAAGGAAACTACCATCATTATTTATTTTTTGGCTGCACTGCACAGCATGCGGGATCTTAATTCCCTGACCAGGAATTGAACCTGTGCCATCTTGCACTGGAAGCACAAAGTCTTAACCACCAGACCACCAGGGAAGTCCCTATACTTATTATTTTGATTGTAGTGTTGGTTTTATGGGTTTATCCATGTTTCAAAACCTATAAAATTATACAAGTTAAGTATGTGAAGTTTATATTACATGTTTTACCACAGTACAATTGAAAAGATTTGAAAAACCAGCTCCTTTAAACTTTAAAAAAAAATATTTCTCTCAATTTCTGGTTTATGTGTACATGGAGTGAGAAAAGAACATGAAATAGTCTTTTCTACTGTAAGGGAGATTATAAAGGCCACAGTGATTAAGTACCTCAGGACCACACTTAACCTGGGGGCTATAGCTGGACTTTGGTGATCTCAGTCTGGGAGTGATATAAACAGAGGAAATTTCTCCAGTCTATAGGCGAAACTGCTCCAGTGTTAAAGTAACATCTGTGGTTTGTGATTAAGTTATGGGAGAAGTGGCTCATTTGGTGAGTTTGTGAGATGACAACTGATTTTCAAAATGCAGTGGGTAGCATTGTCATGACGCTGAAAGGCTGAAAGCCAAAGGGGTTTATGGTCACATTACTCAGAGTCAGGAAAATGTTGAAACTTTCTTGGCTAGTGCTGGCTGGCTCACACATTTCAAAAGGTGATATGGTGTGAAAAACATTAAACCTGAAGGTGAGGCAAGTTCTGTGAATCAGGATGCTGCTAAAGAATTTAAAAGTATCTCTAAAGTGTTACACAGGGAAAGGGTTATGTGGAAGAGCAGGTTTTCAATACGGATGATGCTGGCTGATTTAACAAGGACATTGGCAAATGAACCTCTATAATGAGAGTGGTGTTTGGGTTGACAAAGATTTTGTGACCTGAGGCTCACAGGAGGCTAACCTTGTATTTCTTCCCGGAGAGATAGTTCAGTGTTGGCAGCAACTTTGCTGTTGCTGTGCTGTGCTGTGCTTGCTCATGTACAGATAAGAATACTGGAGTGGGTTTCCATTTCCTCCTTCAGGAAAGCTTTCTGACTCAGGGATCAAAACTTTGTCTCCCATAACTTTGGGCATTGCAGACAGATTCTTTACCCGCTGAGCTTTCCGAGAAGCCCAGCAACCTTACGGAACATCAGTTCAGTTCAGTCGCTCAGTCGTGTCCAACACTTTGCGACCCCATGAGTTGTACCATGCCAGGCTTCCCTGTCCATCACCAACTCCCGGAATTTACCCAAGCTCATGTCCATCAAGTCGGTGATGCCATCCAGCCATCTCATCCTATGTGATCCCCTTCTCCTCCTGTCCCCAGTCCCTCCTAGCATCAGGGTCTTTTCCTAGGTCTTGAGTCAACTCTTTGCATGAGGTGGCCAAATATTGGGTTTTTGCCTCAGCAGCAATCCTTCCAATGAACACCCAGGACTGATTTCCTTTAGGATGGACTGGTTGAATCTCCTTGCAGTCCAAGGGACTCTCAAGAGTCTTCTCCAACACTACAAAAGCATCAATTCTTCGGCCCTCAGCTTTCTTTACAGTCCAGCTCTCACGTCTATACATTACTACTGGAAAAAATCATAGCCTTGACAAGACAGACCTTTGTTGGCAAAGTAATATCTCTGCTTTTGAATATGCTATCTAGGATGGTCATAATTTTCCTTCCAAGGAGTAAGCATCTTTCAATTTCATGGCTGCAATCACTATCTGCAGTGATTTTAGAGCCCAGAAAAATAAAGTCAGCCACTGTTTCCACCGTTTCCCCATCTATTTGCCATGAAGTGATGGGACCAGATGCCATGATCTTCGTTTTCTGAATGTTGAGCTTTAAGCCAATCTTTTCAGTCCCCTCTTTCACTTTCATTAAGAGGCCTTTTAGTTCCTCTTTACTTTCTGCCATAAGGGTGGTATTATCTGCATATCGGAGATTATTGATATTTCTCCCAGCAATCTTGATTCCAGCTTGTGCTTCTTCCAGCCCAGCGTTTCTCATGATGTACTCTGCATATATGTTAAATAAGCAAGGTGACAATATACAGCCTTGATGTACTCCTTTTCCTATTTGGAACCAGTCTGTCGTTCCATGTCCAGTTCCAACTGTTGCTTCCTGAACTGCATATAGGTTTCTCAAGAGGCAGGTCAGGTGGTCTGGTATTCCCATCTCTTTCAGAATTTTCCGCAGTTTTTTGTGGTCTACACAGTTGAAGGGCTTTGGCATAGTCAATAAAGCAGAAGTAGATGTTTTTCTGGAACTCTCTTCCTTTTCCATGATCCAGCAGATGTTGGCGATCTCTGGTTCCTCTGCCTTTTCTAAAACCAGCTTGAACATCAGGGAGTTCATGGTTCACCTATTGCTGAAGCCTGGCTTGGAGAATTTTGAGCATTACTTTACTAATGTGTGAGATGAGTGCAATTGTGCAATAGTTTGAGCATTCTTTTGCATTGCCTTTCTTTGGGATTGGAATGAAAACTAACCTTTTCCAGTCCTGTGGCTACTGCTGAGTTTTCCAAATTTGCTGGCATATTGAGTGCAGAACTTTCACAGCATCATCTTTCAGGATTTGAGATAGCTCAACTGGAATTCCATCATCTCCACTGGCTTTGTTCGTAGTGATGCTTCCTAAGGCCCACTTGAGTTCCCATTCCAGGATGTCTGGCTCTAGGTGAGTGATCATACCTTCATGATTATCTGGGTCGTGAAGATCTTTTTTTGTATGATTCTTCTGTGTATTCTTGCCACCTCATCCTAATATCTTCTGCTTCTCTTAGGTCCATACCATTTCTGTCCCTTATCGAGCCCATCTTTGCATGAAATGTTCCCTTGGTATCTCTAATTTTCTTGAAGAGATCTCTAGTCTTTCCCATTCTGTTGTTTTCCTCTATTTCTTTGCATTGATCACTGAGGAAGGCTTTCTTATCCTTCCTTGCTATTCGTTGGAACTCTGCATTCAGATGCTTATATCTTTCCTTTTCTCCTTTGCTTTTCACTTTTCTTCTTTTCACAGCTCTTTGTAAGGCCTCCCCAGACAGCCATTTTGCTTTTTTGCATGTCTTTTTTTGGAGATGGTCTTCATCCCTGTCTCCTGTACAATGTCACGAACCTCTGTCCATAGCTCATCAAGCACTCTGTCTATCAGATCTAGTCCCTTAAATATATTTCTCACTTCCACTATATAATCATAAGGGATTTGATTTAGGTCATACCTCAATGGTCTAGTGGTTTTCCCTATTTTCTTCAATTTAAATCTGAATTTGGCAATAAGGAGTTCATGACCTGAGCCACAGTCAGCTCCTAGTCTTGTTTTTGCTGACTGTATAGCGCTTCTCCATCTTTGGCTGCAAAGAATATAATCAATCTGATTTTGGTATTGACCATCTGGTGATGTCCATGTGTAGAGTCTTCTCTTGTGTTGTTGGAAGAGGGTGTTTGCTATGACCATTGCGTTCTCTTAGCAAAACTCTATTAGCCCTTTCCTTGCTTCATTCTGCATTCCAAGGCCAAATTTGCCTCTTACTCCAGGTGTTTCTTGACTTCTTACTTTTGCATTCCAGTCCCCTATATTGAAAAAGACATCTTTTTGGGTGTTAATTCTAAAAGGTCTTGTAGGTCTTCATAGAATGGTTCAACTTCAGCTTCTTCATTGTTACTGGTTGGGGCATACATTTGGATTACAGTAATATTGAATGGTTTGCCTTGGAAACAAACAGAGATCATTCTGTTGTTTTTGAGCTGCATCTAAGTACGGCGTTTCAGACTCTTTTGTTGACCATGATGGCTACTCCATTTCTTCTAAGGGATTCCTGGCCACAGTAGTAGATACAATGGTCATCTGAGTTAAATTCACCCATTCCAGTCCATTTTAGTTCTCTGATTCCTAGAATGTTGATGTTCACTCTTGCCATCTCCTGTTTGACAACTTCCAATTTGCCTTGATTCAGTCCAGGTTCCTATGCAATATTGCTCTTATAGCATTGGACCTTGCTTCTATCACCAGTCACATCCACAACTGGATATTGTCTTTGCTTTGGCTCTGTCTCTTCATTCTTTCTGGAGTTATTTCTCCACTGATCTCCAGTAGCATATTGGGCACTTACTGACCTGGGGAGTTCCTCTTTCAGTATCCTATCATTTTGCCTTTTCATACTGTTCATGGGGTTCTCAAGGCAAGAATACTTTGTGTGGTCTGTTGCAGCCACTGCACTTCTGAGCGGTCCCTTAAAGAATATAATGACCGAAAATAGTAAGAATCAACTGCATGTATTTAATCATCTTCCGTTTTTCTCCTACCAAATTGAATTTCTTTGCTACTCTATGTCAGTGGGTAATCCTTTCTGTAACTATTAGATATTTATTTCTCCAAACAAATTTTTATACAACTCTTGTCAGTTCCATGTGTAAATAATCAGAAACAATAGATACTTTCAGACTCAATGCATGAAAAAGTCAAAATACACAGACTATAGGTAGTTAAGATTTAAAAATTTCCTCTCTGAAGCCATATCCCAAAACAACCAGGTATGTTTTTAGTAACCCAGGAACCTGGCTTGGGGAGGTGGGTGTCTTTGTAAACACTTTATTTTTAGAGGCATAGAATTCTACAATAGACTTGGGTTTGAAAGAACCAGAACACTTAAAACTAATGTCAGAGACCTCTTGAGTTAGAGTAAGATTTATATGTGTTGAATGTGAGGAATATGATTTAGTCGAACTCCTAATAATCAGTTTTACTATACTTTTTTTTAAAAGACTGTATGAGTAAATCAGTGTTATTATTCCTGAGGTAAATTTTTATGGTTATTTCACTTCCTTTTCTTATATTTAACAAGTATTTTTTATAATCTTGTCTCATATAGCCAAGATGTAAACAATCAACATCATAGAAAGGTATAACTGTCATTAAACAGGTAAATAAGATCACATGGTGTATTAAGATGTTAAGAAATTCCATTTCAGTTTTTCAAGCTTAGTATTAACCATCTGGTAAGTTATAGCTGCAGAACTACCCATATGTTTAAGTCATTTCTCTTATTCTGTGTGCATAGTTTTAAAACCAGTCTTTAGCTCTGTTGTCAAAAAACCCTGCAGAATGTATCCCAAGGTATTTTCTTAATAACAAAGGATAATTATTTTGAAGGAGTTTAGTTGTAGTCATCAGTAAGGAAATATCTTCTTGTATTATATTGAATAATTTTAAAGCAATGGTTTTATATCTGCTTTCAGCTTTTAATTATTCAATGAATTTAGTAAAATTTAGAGACTTTACATATATAATGTATGTAAAACTAAAGCATATTATTTTCTTTTTCTAAGAGTTTCTTCTAATTATATATTTGGCAAGTACAGGCTTTTTCATTTTGAACTTGGTTGTTAAATTGACTATTTTTACTTTATATGGAAACTTTTATTGGTCTATTGCCAAGAGCATAATGTTTGATTTATTGGCTTCTAGTTTTGCTAACTTTAATATAATTATCATTTATAGATGCTAAGAAAAACAGTTAAAATTTTTTCATTTGAGCACACCCATGTTCATAACAGCATCATTCACAATAGCCAGAGGTGGAAGCAACCCAGTAATCATCAGCAGATGAATGGATAAGCAAAATGTAGGATGTCCATGCAATTGAATATTATTAAACCTTAAAAAGGAAGGGCATTCTGATACATATTACACCACGGATGGACTTTGAGGACATTACGCTAAGTGAAATAGGCAGTTCAAAAGGACAAATACTGTCTGGTTCCACTACATGAGGCGTCTAAAATGGTCAAAGTCATGGAAACATAACAGAATGATGGTTACCAGGGGCTGGAGAGAGGGAAAATTAAGAAACTGTTTAATGAGTATAGAGTGTCAGTTTTACAGGATCGAAGTTCTGAAGATTAGAGACCTGGAACTACACCCGTGGCAGCAGAAGATGCTAGAGTACAAGGGAGCAAGAACAGGATGCTCATCTGAGTCTCTTATGAACTTGCTGAAAACTTTGGGTGACCACTCAACAAATCTCAGTTTCTTCATGTGTTGGAGAAGTGGACTGGGCAGTTCTGGAGATATTTTCTGCCTTTAACATTCTGCGATTTTGATCTGCTGCCCATGTATGGCACAGGAGAGACATGGCTTACTAGAGGTTCATTTGAAAAAGTGACATGACTTTCAAAAATGTGAATTTGAACTTAGATTAAAAAGAGAGAGATCTGAGCGGAGAAGGACCTTGGGTTCCATGCTGGGTATAGATGAACTGAAGTAAGGAACTGACACAGATCAGTTTGGGTGAAAGTGAAAGTCCTGTCCAACTCTTCACATGGACTATACTGTCTATGGAATTCTCCAGGCCAGAATACTGGAGTGGGTAGCCGTTCTCTTCTCTGGGGAATCTTCCCAAGCCAGGGGTCAAACCCAGGTCTCCCGTATTGTGGGCAGATTCTTTACCACCTGAGCCACAAGGGAAGCCCAACAATACTGCAGTGGGTAGTCTGTCCCTTCTCCAGGGGGTCTTCCCGAACCAGGAATCAAACTGGGGTCTCGTGCATTGCAGGTGGATTCTTTACCAACTGAACTATCAAGGAAGCCCTAGTTTGGGTGAGAGAAGACTAAAGTGAAGAGGCATGACAACTCTCAGAAAATCCCCTGGAGAAAGGACTCGTTATCATCTGTGGGTACCATGGGGCCAAGCTACACGCCAAGGATTAAATTCCAGAGAGGCGAGTGCTAGGAAGTATTAATATCCAAGATTAAAGAGGTGAAATCATAGGAAATATAGCCAATAATGTTGTAATTACTTTGTATGGGGACATGGTAACTAGATTAATTTGTGTGATCATTCTGTAATGTACAAAAATATCAAATCACTGTGTTATACACCTGAAACTAATATAATATTGTAAGTCACTTATACTTCAATTTTTTAAATCTAGGTAAAAACTGGGTAATATGCAAGACAGAGTTCCGCATGCAGATCTATGACTTATATTTGTCTGGATAATTCATTGTATTATCATGAATTGTGTCAATTCCTAGATATGTGTCTTTGTATATCTATGTGTATGTGTGTTTGTGGTTTTTACTAGAGAGTGAGCCATGAAAGTCTAAAAGTGGTCCATGATCTGCAGGAAAAAATGGTTAAGTAGATAAAATATGCTTGGGAATATTGTTTCCAATTTTTTATACATACTTTTAACATTGGGTGAGCAATTTATCAACATTTGCAAAAATTTAGATAATTATGATTTAAATTTGTAGTGTGTTTCATTCTCTTCTCATTACTTTAGCTCCCTGCAGAACTAAATAAAAACACTGACCCTGCTCAGCATCACACAATTTGCTCCAAAGCTTGAGCTTTGCTCAACTGCTGAAATGTGTTAGAACACAGAGCTTTGCTTTAAGGGGAGTTTCATAAACCTTAAGAAAGCTTGCTGTTCATGTTTGTCTAATCCCATAAGAGCTGAAAGGTCTCAGAATTTTTATTGTCCATGAAGAAATAAAAGATGGAAAAGACCCATTTGGCAGCCTGGTCCTGGGCCAATGAAGGATTACTTTCTCAATAGCCCTGGAAATAATTTTCACTTTAACTTTAGAAATGTTAAATTACTGAACTTGAACTACTTGCCTTAGGAGACCATTTCAGAGAACAAATAACTGCTTGAGTTTATCCCAGTTCTATATTTAAATTATCATATAAAGCATTCTAAGCACTAAAGACTAGATAAATCCTGATCAACATCAGTAGCTTAGATTATCTTGGCCAACTGTGTTACTGATCCTCTTACTCTTCAAATTTTCATTTCAAAAGCAGTGAATGTTATCCCTCTACATAAGAGGAATCCACAAGTATTTACAGTACAAAAAAAAATGCTTCTTAATTTTTTAAAATTTGGTTTGAGAATCTCCCTTGAATTGCCCATAAATTGGTGGCAAAATCTGTACTTGAGCTCAAAACAGGGCACAATAGTCTTGATTTTGTTTCAGGAAAGTAGCAGGAACCTGATGCTGCTATTTACAGTGGATGTAGCATCCTCTCTATTGTCACCTAAACTTTTATCTTTTCCTCTTGGGATTGGTTTGGTATGAGAAGTCAGGATGTCAAAGCCACTTTAGTTCTTGTGTTATATAGTTAGCACTGACCACCATCTTCTCTTTTGGTCTACTGCCTTTCTGAAATCTACTCACAGTCATGCCTGCAGCCACATGACCAAGATGGTTTGCTGTTGATCTGAGAGCAAAATCCCAGATTTATCTAGGCTCTTGGATTTATATGGGTGTGGATCTTACTGTGTCCCTTTTTCTTGTGAATTACAAGATCTATATATCGCCTTTTCTTTCTCTTGCCTTCTCTTAGATTCTCAGCAGCCTAGTTTCATTAAAATCATGTCCTTATTACCAGTTCTTAGTGTATAGTCTCTTTACTTATCCTTCTGGTGTTCGTCATTGACTTTGTTTCTTCTTCTCCCTTGAAATCATACTTCAGGATCTAGAAAGTGAAAGTGAAAGTGAAGTCGCTCAGTTGTGTCCGACTCTTTGCGACCCCGTGAACTGTAGCCTACCAGGCTTCTCTGTCCATGGGATTCTCCAGGCAAGAATACTAGAGTGGGTTACCATTTCCTTCTCTAGGGTAATCTTCCCAACCCAGGGATTGAACCCGGGTCTCCCGCATTGGAGGCAGGACTCTGCAACACCATGAATCGCAGCACACCAGGCCTCCCTGTTCATCACCATCTCCCAGAGTTAACTCAGACTCATGTCCATCGAGTCGGTGATGCCATCTAGCCATCTCATCCTCTGTCGTCCCCTTCTCCTCCTGCCCCCAATCCCTCCCAGCATCAGAGTCTTTTCCAATGAGTCAGCTCTTCTCATGAGGTGGCCAAAGTATTGGAGTTTCAGCTTCAGCATCATTCCTTCCAAAGAACACCCAGGGTTGATCTCCTTCAGAATGGACTGGTTGGATCTCCTTGGAGTCCAAGGGACTCTCAAGAGTCCTCTCCAACACCACAGTTCAAAAGCATCAATTCTTCGGCACTCAGCCTTCTTCACAGTCCAACTCTCACATCCATACATGACTGCTGGAAAACCATAGCCTTGACTAGACGGACCTTAGTTGGCAAAGTAATGTCTCTGCTTTTCAATATGCTATCTAGGTTGGTCATAACTTTTCTTCCAAGGAGTAAGCGTCTTCTAATTTCATGGCTGCAGTCACCATCTGCAGTGATTTTGGAGCCCCAAAAATAAAGTCTGACACTGTTTCCACTGTTTCTCCATCTATTTCCCATGAAGTGATGGGACCGGATGCCATGATCTTAGTTTTCTGAATGTTTGGACTACAGACTTGCAAACAGAAGTCAAACAGTATAATGACTTTAGCTGTAAAAATTGTCATTCTAGCTATTAATCCATCATTAATCCATCTGATTAATCCATCAGACCTCTGACACCCATTTCTTTTTATTATTTCTAAACTTTGTCATTTATTTTTAATCTCTTGCCTTGTGTTTCTTTAGTCACGTAATAAACGTTCTTTCCCATCAACTTTATTTCTTCTAACTCCTTTGCTTTTTCCTTTTGACATCACTTTGAGAAGGATCCTCACCCTTTATAGTTTTCACATGTCCATCTGTTGCTCTTTGCAGCAGATTCCTTTCCTGGTTTCAGAGCATTCTTTCAGTGTCCTTTTGTATATCTTTATATATGCTCTGTCCTTTCCCTTGCCTCCAGCCAAATAACCATCCTCTCCTTTTTCTTGCTCCGTCTAGTAAATCCTTGTCTAACACTTTTCTCACTATTCCCTTTCTTAACTAATTTACTGGCCTCTGTAAATCTCTTTTTAAGTTTAAAGCTTACTTTGAAAGAAGTCCTTCGTTAATATATCTCATAGCACACCTTCATCAACCTTAGAGACTACTTCTGGGAAAGGAACTGTCACACTTGGACATTTGTCCAGTTTGAGATGTTCTTAAAAGAAAGTTTTAAGTTAAACAACAGTTCTTTCATATTCAAAAATCTTCCTCATGCCTTTTGACTTTTAAAATCTGTTAATCTATTGTGTGTGCATGCTCAGTCGCTCAGTTGTGTCCGACTCTTTGTGACCCCACGGACTATACCTGCCAGGTTCTTCTGTCCGTGGAATTTCCAGGTAAGAATACTGGAGTGGGTTGCCATTTTCTACTCTTCTATCTATCATGAATAGAATTCTAATTGAAAAGATTTGAAACCATTCAATTTCTAATTGAAAATACTTGTAGAACTTATAGGTCCTGATACTATACCATATGTACATATACATTTGTCATGTGGACAGGATTCATAATTTTAGCTAATTCTTGTAGATCTCGAAGATGAAAATAAACATGCTTATTTAACAGTATAAGGATCAAGATCTTACCTTCAGCCTCTACAAGGAATAAGTTCAGTTAGATTTTTATATGGACTTAAAGTAATTGTGTATAATTGATATTGCTCCTTTTTTCCTTACCCTGTCTGATTAGTATTAATATTACTTTTTATTAACTTACTGATCATTTTCAAGAGGATTTTATGTTTATGGACTGTCTTCCCATGAAATTAGCTATTTTATAATGATTGTGAATGTAGCTCTCTTTAAATTTGTTCTTTGAAAAAAGTTTTTTTCATTTTTTTTTAATTTTTAAGAACAAAATCAGAAACAGGAAAACGGGAGCTTCTGGCAGCCTAGAAGCAAAGTGTGTAATTTTCTAGCCATTCAGCTGCCACCTGCCCTGCCACCAGAGATTCAGTCTAATTATACTCGTTGATCTGAGCCAGCCACCGAAAGAGACATGATGTATGTGAAAGGGGAGGTTCTTTGAAGAGTTAAAGCAATCTTTCTTTATAAGCTGGTTCTGTTTTTGCCTTGATGCTTGCTTTAACTGCTTCTTCCTGCCCACGACGTAAACCCAGATTCCATCCAAGTAGGTGATGGAGCGGAAGCTGAAGGTACTCACATTAATCAAGAGGAAGTTTAATTTTTCTAGCCTTCAGTTCCACCAAGTGACAGGGTGATTTTTACTTTTCTCTTCCAGAATCCTAATGTGCTGAATGATATTTAGAGTTCACACTCTCCTTAAAGTATCCTGATGTCAGTCTGACAAATGACCACGTCTTCTGTAAGATGCCAGGGTTGGAATCATGGGTGCTTCTGGCTTATTTTCTTTTTTCCAGCGAAGAGGAAGGTTTGGTAAGTTTTCACCTATCCCAGGTAGTATGGGTTCAGGATTCTGGCTGACCCTTTCAAATCAAGTAATGATTCTCCATTTCTGAATAAGTGCCAGAGGCTCCCATGGCTCCCATATCTATCCTTATCTGACATAGATACGGATACTACAAGTTTATCTTGGTGGTGTTTCACTCAATATTTTAATTCACATAAATTGAATATAGGGAAAGTGATGTTATATGCATTTAGTGAAAAGTTAAAGTGAAATTTACCCAGTCGTGTCCAACTCTTTGCAACCCTGTGGACTATACAGTCCATGGAATTCTCCAGGTCAGAATACTGGAGTGGGTAGCCTTTTCCTTCTCCAGGGGATCTTCCCAACCCAGGGATCGAACCCAGGTCTCCCACATTGCAGGCGGATTCTTTACCAGCTGAGCCACAATGGAAACCCATATGCATTTAGCTTAAGTGTGTATTTGTTAGGTAATCAGTTGTGACTTTTGAAACTATTTTATTCAGAATCTAAGTAAATTTAATTCATGGTAGTGCCTCTTAAGACACATAGAGTAAGCCTTTTTACCATTTTAGTAAAATCAAATGCAAACAATTTCATATCTTAGTTTAATGTCCAAGTTTTGTTAACTTTGGAACAAGTGATAGTGTCATTGCTTTATAAAATAATCTAATTTTGTCATCGTTTGGAATAAGTTTTAAAACTTCCTTGTTTTAAGAAAATTTAATTTACTAATTATCTAATTTTCCTGGAACTTTAAGTTTAAAGCTCAAATTGTTCCTGTCTAGAGATTTCAGTCAAAGCTCTCCTTGCTCCTGCCTCTTTTCATTATGCTGACTTCAATAGATCTTCTGATTCTATAGAAATTAATCATTTCCTCTTGATTCAATAGAAATCAAAGTATTTCTCACCTCTTCACTATGCACTATTTTCCTAAATTACTCTATGTAAATATGACTTGCTATACATGTCTATGGGGTCGCACAGAGTTGGGTACGACTGATGCAACTTAGCAGCAGCAGCGGCATACGTTTTATAAGAATACTTTAATAGTAAAGTCAGGGATGTGGTGGGCAGTGCTGGATGGTGTATTTGTTTTCTAATACTGTGTAACAAATTACTAGAAACTCAGTAGCTTTGCAACAATATCTATTTATTAGCTCAGAGGTCTGTAGGTTAGCATTCTCTCAAGGTAGCTGTGATCAGGGTCTCACAGGCTGAAATCAAGACATCAGCTGAGGGCTTCCCTGGTGTCTCATTGGATAAGAATCCACCAATGCAGGGAACACAGGTTTAATCCCTGGTCTGGGAAGATTCTCCATGCCTTGGAGCAACTAAGCCCGTGCACTACAACTACTGAGCCTCTGTGCAGCAACTACTGATGCCTACATGCCCTAAAGTCCACAGGCCGCAACTACTGAGCCCCTGTATTGCAGCTACTGAAGCCCGTGCATCTAGAGCCTGTGCTGGGCAATGAGAGAAGCCACTGCAATGAGAAGCTGTGTACCACAACGAAGAGTGGCCCCGGCTCAACTCTTGACAGAATTCAGTTCCTTGAGGGGATAGCCTGGGCTCCCCATTTCCCCACCTGTCACTGGGGTTGCTCTAATCTCCTGAGGTTACCTCCTTCCTTGCCTGTATCCTCCTCCATCATCCAGCCAAGACAATTGCCTTGAACGCTCCTTGACTTCTCAGTTTCTGACATCTAGACCTGGTATTTAAGGGCTATGTGATTAGGTTAAAACCATCCAGATTATCTCCCTTTAAGTCAGCTGATTTGGGTCCTTAATCACATCTGCAAAAATCCCTTCATAGCAGTACTTACAGTAGAGTTTGATTGTGTAACTGAGAGGTGTGTCCACACTGGAGGCTGAGAATTTGGGGGCCTGTCTTAGAATTCAGACTGCCATGGATGAATAACCTAATTTTCTTCTCTCCTACTATGTGCAGTATAGAAGTTGGACAGCCACACACTCTTTTCCAGCCTCCCTTCCAGGTAGGACAACCAGTTGATCTGGCTGATGGAGCATTAAGAGGGAATTCCCTGAAAAGCAGCTGAGAAACCTTTGCTTTTCTGATAAACAGGTACTCCAGAACTTTTCCTTCCTGTATGGAATGCAGGTATGATGCTTGGGGCTGCACTGGCCACTGATGACCATGAGGTGACACCCACGTGTGACAAGCCATCTGTGTACAAGCATGTACATGATGCTCTTGATGATCAGTTGATGATGTTCTTATTTGGTAAAACAACATCACTAAGGTAATGGAGAAAAAATTTAAACAGTCCACGAGGGCCTTGTTGAGCTACTGTGTCAGGCTTAGATCTTTATACTTCCAGACTTCTTAATTTTATGAGACAATTAATTGTGTTTACCAACAAAGCTACTATTATTTGTGCTCAAAACATCCCCAATGATAAAAGGCAAAAGGATATATTAATATTTATGAGTAGGTACTAAGTACCAGCTGCGGTATAAGATGTTTTTTACATTATTTCACTAATCTTCACAGCACTTCTGTTAGGAAGGAATTAGTATTACTCTTGTCCAGAGCTCTCCTGTCACAGAGATAGCAAGTGCTGGAGTACAATTTCAAGACAAATCTGTGGGGTTCCAAGTGCCCATATTTATTTCACTAAATCATGCTGCATCTCTTAAAGGTTTAGTCCTGTTCTTGAGAGCTTCTTAATCTTCTTCCTTCTTAGTGCTTCATCATGATAATTTTGGTATTTTGTATGTTTATAGATACAGAACAATCGTGTTGAAGTATTTAGAAACTCTATGCTGGGGGCTGAATTATGTCTCTCTCAGATTCACATAACTGAAGCCCTAACTCCCAGTGTGATGGCATTTGGAGATGAGGTCTTTGGGAGATTATTAGGTTTTTAGATGAAGTTATGAAGGTGGAGTCCTCATGATGGGATTAGTGTTCTTACAAAAAGAGACACCAGAGAGCAATCTCTCTCTGTCTTGCTTTCCCTCTGCCCCAGCTCCCCATCTCTGCCATGTGAGGACATCATAAGAAGGTGGCTGTCTGCAAGCCAGGAAGCAAACTCTCACTTACACCCCACCTTGCTGGCATATTGATCTTGACTTCCAGCCTCCATAACAGTGAGAAATATTTTCTGTTGTTTAAATCTCCCAGTATGGTATTCTGTTATGACAGCTGAGCAGACTAAGACAGGTGATACTGGCCAGGTCCCACTCTTCTTGCATTAGCGTCACCAAAGCCCACCCTTAACTTTGGATGTAGTAGATGCTGACTATACTCTTCAGTCCTTGGAGATTTCCAGGCCTTTTTCTCTTTGCTCTATAGCCAGATGAATTTAAATCTCTCACTGGGTACAGAAGAAATTGCTGAAGACAAGAAAAAGTATTTAGATATCTATCTTTCCAGAAAATTTATGCCTGCTTGGAGACTGTTCTTTCAAGTTAGTCCTCTGGAGAGAACTCTACCCATTGTGAGCATTTTAAAAGGGTGTAACTCATTTCTGTAAACACCTGATCTCTGCCCCTTAGACCACTCTATTATTCATGTTTCTTCTAAAGGAAGATCTCTCGGGTCATGAAACTTCAATCTAAATCTTGAATTTATCATAGCTGTGCCATCCTTGCAATATATCCTCAGAAGACACCAAGCAATGTGTATAAACATGATCACTAGCTAGAGCATTGAACTCCAACCCCTATCTTATCTTTTTCTCCAGTGAAGCTGGTCTAAACCACAAGTGAGCCTCAAGAACGTTTTTACCTTCCTTCTGTAACGGGACCAGACTAAAAGTAGAAAAAAGCTATCTCCTTCCGCTAGATACATATATGGTTTTGCCTTTAGTTTCTACTCTAAAAACAGGAAGAGAAATTTGGGAAAGATCAAAAGAGGAACTTCCTCTCCCATTGCTGGAAGTGCCCCCTATGCATCTCCTGCCTTAACACCACTCTAGTCCCATGTTTTCCTCATTAAAAGGTATTATTACTCCATCTTCCTCCTTAAGGTCCTCAACTCTATCTTAAATGGGAGTGAATGGAGAGGGTTCCGCAGAGGCAGATAGAAACAAGTCCCTCCCAAAGAGTGCTTCCATTCAAGGTCAGTGTGTAATCCCACTTACTAAAAGCTGTACTTCCTTACAATCTGGCCTCATAGTCTCTTTAGAGCTGCATTATATTCATCTCTTCAAGGGGAGGAGTTCAGATATAGAAGTGAGGAGTAAAGAAAAATTTGAGTTTCCACTTCTGAAGTAATTTTCAATATCTTTAGCCACATACTCTTTATTCCAGTAAAACTTTCCCTGTGCTGTGCTTCATCACTCAGTCATGTCTGACAATTTGCTACCCCATGGACTGTAACCCGCCAGGCTCCTCTGTCCCTGGTAATTCTCAAGGCAAGAATACTGGATTGAGTTACCATGCCCTCCCCAAGCAGATCTTCCCAACCCAGGGACTGAACCTAGATCTCCCACATTGCAGGCAGATTCTTTACCATCTGCGCCCCCAGGGAAGCCCAGGAATACTGGAGTGGGTAGCCTATCCCTTCTCCAACGGATCTTCCAGATCCAGGAATTGAACTGGTGTCTCCTGCATTGCAGGTGGATTATTTACCAGTTGAGCTACCAGGGAAGCCCCAAAACCTTGCTTAGTATCCCATTTATATAACTCTAATAAGTTCAGAGATTCTCTTGTTGAATAAAGGAGTAGGTGGCACCCTAGATATTGGAGCACTGTTAGAAATAACTGACTTAGAGGTTAGAAAATGTGACCAATATCTCCTGGTCCCGGCCCATACTCCTAACATGCAGATAGGAAATAAGTCGTGGGGATGGAGAGAAGACTGGATCTGAGCTTTGGTAGGTCTGCAGCTGTGTTTTGCCTTACTCATTTTGATAGAATTGGTATGTACCATGGCAGAGACTAAGTCCTATAGAGGTGTGAAATATTTTTCCTCTGCATAAAATATTTTCATTCAGTAAGTAGCTTTTTGGTATCTAGACAGCACTCCTGGCCTGCTTCAGTCAACGGTGGAGAAAAAACGAGACGTTATATACTCCATTTAAGTTCCAGTTCCTCCTTCATTTGTATCCTTACACATACCATAAGGAGAACCAAACCAAAGGCATTGTTTAAGAATGAGAATGTCAGGAAGTCTGATTGTGAGTTTCTTAGGGTCACACAGCTTTCTTGCTTGGTGCCCAGGCAGAGGGTGGAGAGACCAGTGTTACCTGCTTTCCACTTCCAGGTTTCTTTTACAACCTCTGAGGATCTGTTGATTTCCTTGCTACCAGCTCTGTTTCTGCACATGAGTAATTGGGGGCAGAGGCTGACCCTGCTGTTGTATAGAAGTAATTGACAACAGTAAATTTAGCCCTTTGTATTGCTCAGGTATAGAGAGTTCTTTATTTCACACTACCTCGTAAATTATCCACCTACAGCTGGGTCCTGAAATTGTCTTTCTCAACTTCAGTTAAAGTTCATGGAGTTTGATGTGTGGATTTAGTATGGGATTAATTCCAGAGCCATGACCTTAGACCCTCTTACACATGGGTATTTCGTGTATGGCATTTCCTATTAAGATAGAATCTGATTAGAACATAGATGTTTCTCCAGAGGTATTGATTGCAGAAGCAGTTCTCAAATACTTGTCTCAGTTACCACTAAACCTTCTCCTTACAAAACCCTATTGATGCGGACTATTTTTGTTTTTCCTTTGATGATTATTTAACTTTGATTTTCACATCATTTTATATTTAATCAGTCATATGTGAAAACATAAGTGAAAGGAACCATGTGGAAGTATAAAAAATTAAAGGACAGGCCCACATTTAGAGTTATGAATTATAAGAAAAAATACATAGAGAGGAGTTAGTATTTACTTGAATTTCTATCATGTTGATTGTCCAATTGCTAAACCAGCCCACTAACACTGAGCTGAGTCTCAATTGTATTGCCTAATAAATAATATATTTTTGTTGTATAAATTAAGATATGATAGCCATACAAAGAACACTGCTTGGAAAGTAAACCCTTAAAGCAAAACCCTATCCCATGGTACCCTGTTTTAAGGCCAGGGTTGATAATTCCTAGGAACTTAGCCTAGTTTTGACCAATCTCAGTTCAGTTTTCCAATGCTGCTCTTTTTGTTGTCCAACTAAGTCATGTCTACTCTTTGCAACCTCATGGACTACAGCACACCAGGCTTCCCTGTCTTTCGCTATCTCCCAGAGTTTGCTCAGATTCATTTCCATTGAGTCAGCGATGCTATCTCTAACCATCTCAGCCTCTGCCACCCTCTTATCATCTTGCCTTTCATCTTTCGCAGCATCAAGGCCTTTTCCAATGAGTCGTCTTTTTGCATCAGGTGGTCAAAATATTGGCACTTCAGCCTTAGCATCAGTCCTTCCAATGAATATTTAGGGTTGATTTCCTTTAGAATTGACTGGTTGGATCTCCTTGCAGTCCAAGAAATTCTCAAAAGTCTTCTCTAGCACCACAATTCAAAGACATCAATTCTTTGGCACTTGACCTTCCTTATGATTCAACTCTCACATCTACATATGACCAGAAAACTAGAAAACCATAGCTTTGACTATATGGACCTTTGCCAGCAAAGTAATGTTTTTTTTTTTTTCATGTTAATCATAATTATTTTATTTGGTGTTACATAATTTTTATTTTTATTTATTTTTTTATTTTTTATTTTTTTTAGTTTTTATTTTTAAATTTTAAAATCTTTAATTCTTACATGCATTCCCAAACATGAACCCCCTCCCACCTCCCTCCCCATAACATCTTTCTGGGTCATCCCCATGCACCAGCCCCAAGCATGCTGCATCCTGCGTCAGACATAGACTGGCGATTCAATTCACATGATAGTATACATGTTAGAATGTCATTCTCCCAAATCATCCCACCCTCTCCCTCTCCCTCTGTGTCCAAAAGTCCGTTATACACATCTGTGTCTCTTTCCCTGTCTTGCATACAGGGTCGTCATTGCCATCTTCCTAAATTCCATATATATGTGTTAGTATACTGTATTGGTGTTTTTCTTTCTGGCTTACTTCACTCTGTATAATCGGCTCCAGTTTCATCCATCTCATCAGAACTGATTCAAATGAATTCTTTTAACGGCTGAGTAATACTCCATTGTGTATATGTACCACAGCTTGCTTATCCATTCATCTGCTGATGGACATCTAGGTTGTTTCCATGTCCTGGCTATTATAAACAGTGCTGCGATGAACATTGGGGTACATGTGTCTCTTTCAATTCTGGTTTCCTCGGTGTGTATGCCCAGAAGTGGGATTGCTGGGTCATAAGGTAGTTCTATTTGCAATTTTTAAGGAATCTCCACACTGTTCTCCATAGTGGCTGTACTAGTTTGCATTCCCACCAACAGTGTAGGAGGGTTCCCTTTCTCCACACCCTCCAGCATTTATTGCTTGCAGATTTTTGGATCGCAGCCATTCTGACTGGTGTGAAGTGGTACCTCATTGTGGTTTTGATTTGCATTTCTCTAATAATGAGTGATGTTGAGCATCTTTTCATGTGTTTGTTAGCCATCCGTATGTCTTCTTTGGAGAGATGTCTATTTAGTTCTTTGGCCCATTTTTTGATTGGGTCGTTTATTTTCTGGAATTGAGCTGCAGAAGTTGCTTGTATATTTTTGAGATTAGATGTTTGTCAGTTGCTTCATTTGCTATTATTTTCTCCCATTCAGATGGCTGTCTTTTCACCTTGCTTATATTTTCCTTTGTTGTGCAGAAGCTTTTAATTTTAATTAGATCCCATTTGTTTATTTTTGCTTTTATTTCCAGCATTCTGGGAGGTGGATCATAGAGGATCCTGCTATGATTTATGTCTGAGAGTGTTTTGCCTATGTTCTCCTCTAGGAGTTTTATAGTTTCTGATCTTACATTTAGATCTTTAATCCATTTTGAGTTTATTTTTGTGTGCGGTGTTAGAAAGTGATCTAGTTTCATTCTTTTACAAGTGGTTGACCAGTTTTCCCAGCACCACTTGTTAAAGAGATTGTCTTTACTCCATTGTATATTCTTGCCTCCTTTGTCAAAGATAAGGTGTCCATATGTGTGTGGATTTATCTCTGGGCTTTCTATTTTGTTCCATTGATCTATATGTCTGTCTTTGTGCCAGTACCATACTGTCTTGATGACTGTGGCTTTGTAGTAGAGTCTGAAGTCAGGCAAGTTGATTCCTCCAGTTCCATTCTTCTTTCTCAAGATTGCTTTGGCTATTCGAGGTTTTTTGTATTTCCATACAAATCTTGAAATTATTTGTTCTAGTTCTGTGAAAAATGTGGCTGGTAGCTTGATAGGGATTGCATTGAATTTGTAAATTGCTTTGGGTAGTATACTCATTTTCACTATATTGATTCTTCCAATCCATGAACATGGTATATTTCTCCATCTATTAGTGTCCTCTTTGATTTCTTTCATCAGTGTTTTATAGTTTTCTATATATAGGTCTTTAGTTTCTTTAGGTAGATATATTCCTAAGTATTTTATTCTTTTCGTTGCAATGGTGAATGGAATTGTTTCCTTAATTTCTTTTCTACTTTCTCATTATTCGTGTATAGGAATGCAAGGGATTTCTGTGTGTTGATTTTATATCCTGCAACTTTACTATATTCATTGATGAGCTCTAGTAATTTTCTGGTGGTGAAAGGGGAAATCAACAATAACACAATAATAGTGGGAGACTTTAATACCCCACTCACACCTATGGACAGATCAACTAAACAGAAAATTAACAAAGAAACGCAAACTTTAAATGATACATTAGATCAGTTAGACCTAATTGATATCTATAGGACATTTCACCCCAAAACAACGAATTTCACCTTTTTTTCAAGTGCTCATGGAACCTTCTCCAGGATAGATCACATCCTGGGCCATAAATCTAAACTTGATAAATTCAAAAAAATCGAAATCATTCCAAGCATCTTTTCTGACCATAATGCATTAAGATTAGATCTCAATTACAGGAGAAAAACTATTAAAAATTCTAACACATGGAGGTTGAACAACACACTTCTGAATAACCAACAAATCACAGAAGAAATCAAAAAGAAATCAAAATATGCATAGAAACTAATGAAAATGAAAACACAACAACCCAAAACCTGTGGGACACTATAAAAGCAGTGCTAAGAGGAAAGTTCATAGCAATACAGGCATACCTCAAGAAACAAGAAAAAAGTCAAATAAATAACCTAACTCTACAACTAAAGCAACTAGAAAAGGAAGAGTTGGAGAACCCCAGAGTTAGTAGAAGGAAAGAAATCTTAAAAATTAGGGCAGAAATAAATGCAAAAGAAACAAAAGAGACCATAGCAAAAATCAACAAAGCCAAAAGCTGGTTCTTTGAAAGGATAAATAAAATTGACAAACCATTAGCCAGACTCATCAAGAAGCAAAGAGAGAAAAATCAAATCAATAAAATTAGAAATGAAAATGGAGAGATCACAACAGACAACACAGAAATACAAAGGATCATAAGAGACTACTATCAGCAGTTGTATGCCAATAAAATGGACAACGTGGAAGAAATGGACAAATTCTTAGAAAAGTACAATTTTCCAAAACTGAACCAGGAAGAAATAGAAAATCTTAACAGACCCATCACAAGCACGGAAATTGATAATGTAATCAGAAATCTTCCAGCAAACAAAAGCCCAGGTCCAGATGGCTTCACAGCTGAATTCTACCAAAAATTTCGAGAAGAGCTAACACCTATCCTCCTCAAACTCTTCCAGAAAATTGCAGAGGAAGGTAAACTTCCAAACTCATTCTATGTCTTTGCTTTTTAATATGCTGTGGAGGTTTGTCATAATTATTCTTCCAAGGTACAAGCATCTTTTAATTGCATGGCACAGTCATCATCCACAGTGATTTCAGAGACCAGGAAAATAAAATCATTGCTTCCACTTTTTCTTCATCTATATACCATGAGGTGATGGGACTAGATGCCATGATCTTCATTTTTTGAATGCTGCATTTTAAGCCAGCTTTTTCGAGCTTATTCACCTTCATCAAGTTCTTCACTTTCTGCCATTAAAGTGGTATCATCTGTATATCTGAGACTGCTGCCCTTACCACTAAGTATAATCCCTATCTCTGCTTAGATAATTGGTGTGCCAGTTTTTTTCTTTGCTCATCATTCTGTTGTTTTTGTGGATACACTGAAAAGAAGAAGCTGTTAGTCCCAAATCTTTAATCACAAACATGCTTATCTCCTATAGAATTTAGGTATTTAAATGTCTGTGCATATGCCAGGTATTGGAATGAAAATAGAACGTTAGAATCTTGGAAGTTACCTGGGAAATTCTTTCTAATTGAACTGCTCTAACTCTGATGGAAATCTTAGAGTCCTTAAAATGGAAGGTAAATTCACTAGTCGGAGAAGGCAATCGGAATTTCAAAATTGTGTGGACAATCTAATTTTGTGCCCTAAAGAGATTATAGATTTCCTTAGAATGTCCTGTGAAATTCAGTAGTCAGTGGCAGAGAGCAGAAGATATGAGTAATGGGCAAGGAAAGAATGATTGCCAAGACATAACCAAATAAACAGTAAAGGAAATGTCCATGTTGCAAAGACTTAGTGACCTGTAAGGAGAGACTTGTGGAACCCTCATGGGTCAGCAAGGTCATGACAACCCAGGTTGGAAGTAGAAAGTTCAAATAAGATTTATTTTATATTTCATGTCCTCTGTGACATGAGGGAAAGAAGGAATGATAAGGAAGCAAAAAAACAAAAACAAAAATAAAAACCTGTGAGACAATTACATAAATACTTTAGTGGAATAATTGCTAGAAAAGCAAAGGGGATGCATGTATGTAGCAATGTGATGTAGCATTGGTCTTCCATTTTAAATAATACATCTATGGACCCTATCTCTACCTCTGTGCCCTTTACTTTCCAAAAGTTCTTCAACAAGTAGCTTAGCCATTGTAACAATCAGTTTATTTACCTGTAAAATAAACATGTTACCTATCTCATGGGGTTATTTACAAATTAAATGTTAATGCATATAAAGTGCTTGACACAGTATCTGGCCTGGTCAATGTTCTATATATGTGAATTGATATTTATTAATAGTTATTATTCTGATTCTAATTATTTTAATTTGGTTCCACATCAAGCTTTGGGATCCATCCTGTAACAAGGGCTGGCAGTTGTCTGATATGGAAACCTCTATCAATAGTTTCAAGTTCAGCATCAGTCTAACTACAGGTTCTGCTTGATTTATTTTGTTCATTCATGCATTTATTTATTCAACAGATGTTTATCGACTCTCTTTCCTTGAGGAATTCTATTCTAGTATAGAATACTATGATAAAAAAATATATCAACAGAGAAGATAATTTGGGTGAATGATAAGTACTATGAAGAAAAATCAGGAGAAGGAACAAAAGGTCGGTGGGGTGGGGAAGACTGTTCTATAGAGAGTGTGTTCAGGGAAGGCATTTCTCAGCAGATGATGTTTGAACAGAGACTGATTGAGGAGATGAAGACATCACAGGAAGATATTTTAGGAAAAAATTCCAAGTGGAGGAAATGGTAGAAATAAAAGCAAAGAGATGAGAAGGTGTTTGGTACATTTGAGTTTTAGAGATTTAGAATCAATATTGAAGCATCTAGGCCGCAGGGAACAAGGATGCTTCTGGGATAAGAAGGGGCTGGTGATGCTGGGAGGGCAGCTGGCTAAGGCCCTGAAACCTGTGATGAGGTGTTTGGATGGTTTATACCCAGCTGCCTAATTAAGTTGCTCTTGATCACCTCAAAAGCAATTCAAACTCTGCATCATCTTTAAATAAGCCTTTAACAATATTTTTGGAGGGTAAAAACTGAAATACCATTGTGGTTTTAATATATGGCCTTCATTATTTTAGTGCTTTCAATAACCTACTATACAAGAAGGTTGCAAATTTAGGAGCATTAAAAGTGTTTCAGTATCCCTGTTGATCTCGCCTAAGGGACCCTATGCCTTAGCCTCCTTCCTCTAAACCATCAACACCTTTCTCCTGGGCCACAGGAGCTGTCTGCCGTGGTCTCTGTTGGTTCCTTAGGTACACAGAAGATCAGCATTCAAGCTACAGGCATAGGCCTGAGTTAACTCCTAATGCCAGAGGATTTCTGTTATTAACAAGATACTTGAATTCAGTTTCAGACTTTTCTCTGACCTCCCCAAAGTGAGTTTAACCTATATATTTCTGGTCCAAGGATCCAAATCCAAAAATATCATCCTGAAGAAATACTTATGTGCTCTAGTAAAGATATATAATGATGGGGAAAAAAAGCATTATTCTGTAGACCAGAAGAGCCCAAATGTGAACCTAAAATGGAATCATCATTGTATTCACTTGGTACCCGGAGGCTTTGTGACCCATCCTTTCAGAGTCCTGTTCACTGCGATGCAGGATCCACTCTCACATCTTCCTAAGGTCCAGTAATAGCTTCTCATCAAAATTTATGAACCCAACTTCAAGTTACTCTGGTTGTACCTCCAGGATTAGCTTCTACTGCTAAGTCACTTCCGTCGTGTCTGACTCTGTATGACCCCATAGACTTACCCCTAAATCTGAGAAGCTGGTCTCTAAACCAGAGACATCATTCCTTCTTGTTCAACACAGATTTACTTGGTCAGTACCATGTGCTATGTACTGGGGGCTTCCCAAATGGTGCTAGTGGTAAAGAACATGCCTGCCAATGCAGGAGATATAAGAAATATGAGTTTGATCCCTGGGTCAGGAAGATCCCCTCGAGGAGGGCATGGCAACCCATTCCAGTATTCGTACCCGGAGAATCTCATGGACATGAGAGCCTGGCAGGCTATATATAGTCCATGAGGTTGCAAAGAGTCAGACATGACTGAAGCGACTTAGCACAAGTGCAGTTCAGTTCAGTTCAGTCGCTCAGTCGTGTCCGACTCTTTGCGACCCCATGAATCGCAGCACGCCAGGCCTCCCTGTCCATCACCAACTCCCGGTACACAGATGTGCCAGAAGCTCAGATTATAGCACTTAACAATATAGTCCCAGAGTTAGTCATCTCTGCGGTAAAGTAAGTGGGGAAATTCCAAAGACCAGGCAAGTTCAGAGTGCTTAGTGCACAGAGCAGCATGTTAACGTAGATGGTGTATCTATTCTGGGACCTGGGTGAGGAGAAGAATTTAGGTACATGTGAAGTATTGTATTGGGAGGGAACTGAGCTTGAGGGAAGGTTGTATAATTCTGTAGTGATGACAACATATCTCTCTGTATATTATTTAAGGAATTACAGATTGTTCATACATAAAAAGAGTATGCATTCTTTCCCTAGAACACACAAATTTTCTACCATATAGCATGATTTTTTGTAACAAAGAGTGATTTCTTCACAATATATTTCAGCTGGACCCCTGGTGTCAAATTGGGTAAACTTTAAAATATCTTGGCAGCTTGACTCTAATATCTAGTGGCAAAACTTCTGGAGGGAGACTGATATTGCTGAATTTCTATCAATGTATTCTTACCACCGCATAATCATTGCACCACATGTTCTTCCATTTCATAGGCTATCGAACTAGCTCCCAAAGATAAAACACTGAAACAGTTACAGAGGTTGTAAAATCAGAAAACTTGGGTACTCTTTCCCATCATACTGCTCAAGAATATTTTTTTTTCTTTTAGAAGGGTTGAGAATCTATGATTGTTTGGGGTTGTATTGATTAGGGTGAGAAGAGTGGCTGAAGCATTGAGTCTGTAGAAGAAGGAAGATGAGTGAATTTCTCTTACTGGGCTTCTTCCCAGAAAGAGTCATCTGGCAAGTTGGCAAATACAAAATCCAACAGCCATGTGCCAGATGTGCATGGCTGCTGTTGAGCCATCTGCAGCTTGCTTTTGTACCATATGCCACTTTTACATTTGGTTGATTGGGCTATGAAAAGCAAAATTCACAATACAATTGTTTTTACATCATTCTTGTAGATGTAATCAGGAAGAAAAAAAAAAAAAAGAGCTAATATCCAGCAAGGTTAGGGAATGAGCATAGCATAGTTGGTACAGAGAAAAATACTGCCAGGATTGTTTCAGGGTCTTAACTCAAAAGCCAGAAGCAACCTTTGACTACTTTTTGAGAAAACAAATGACAAAGAGGTTCTGTGATTCTGACTCTTTGGTGGCTTGTTAACTTGAGTCATCTGCCAGGCCATTTTTTCTTTCCTATTTCCTTCCTCTTAATATGTTCCATCCATTTTACTTTTCCACTTGTCTATGGATAGCAACACTACTATACCAAATAAAAACCTAGCCAATTGTTTCCTCTTTATTGAAGATGGGCTGTAGTTGAGGTTTTATATTTCTGAGTAGTTGGCCCACTTGGCACAGTAGTACAACACAGGAAAAAAAGATTGCCTTGTAATTTGAATTCCATAGGTAATATAATAATGTCATGGACAGTGTAAAAGCAAGGAAAATTGATTATGATATACTTACATTTCATAACTAGAAAATAACTTCTTGTTTTCTTCCCAGACTTTTCCAAGACCATCAGCCATTTGTGACCATTTATTAATATGTTTGCTCTTTGCCAGCTTGGAATCTAGATGTGACTGAACTCTATTCAACACTTTTCTGAATCAAAGCCTAGCGTCTTAATCAAGCTTACAAATGACTACACTTCTTAACAGAAATGGTCATGACACTCCGCTATTTCCAGCAGCTGACATTCTTATTTTCGATATAGCATATATATATATATATATATATATATATATATATATACTGTGACAGTATATAAGCCAACAGCACACCTAAAATTAAGGTAGCTTATTCTTTTTAAAAATTTTGTGAATATTCTGTTGTTGTGTTAATGTATGAGTGAAATAAGTAAACCTCAGAGGCCTTAAAGATACATGAACAGTTAGTTGACATACAGGAAAGAAATTCAGAGGAAGTAGCATGGAAGCTATATTAAATCTACATTGTTTAATTAGAGCTAATTTAATATTTTGGGCTTCCCTGGTGGCTCAGATGGTAAAGAACCCACCTGCAATATGGGGAATCTGGGTTCGATCCCTGGGTTGGGAGGATCCCATGGAGGACGGCGTGGTAACCCACTCCAGTATTTTCGGGTCTATTTTAAGGATTTTCTTCTGTAAGTATTTTAATAAATGTTCTTGGTGATCAAAATGACTACAGTTTGTAATGTTTGGTGTATTCATATCAGTCTAAATTGCCACTGATGTTAAATCCCATTTAAAATTTTAAAATGATCATGAAGAGACCCTTTTAGATGTTTGGCATTTAAAGTTTGGGTTGAGAGGCATTCTGTGGTATCCTGATGGACTGGTTGTGTTGGAAAATTTGCAGGCTTTTATAGACCATGATCTTAACATAGAATGGTGATGGGAATTCTCTGTGAGTGACTCAGTTCAGATTCCTCATCTGAAAAAAAATAGCATGATGGAGCAATTTATTTGAGGTCCAATTCAGCTCTTTAGAGTGTATGGTTATCACTTGCCGTATTTGGTTTCCCATCCCATGGCTATCTTCACAAACGCAGAAAATTGAGAACAGATTATATGTAAAGGTCAGCAGCATCCATGGAGAATTGAGAGGAATATGAGGAAACATTACTGAGGCTTGAATATATTCCAGGAAGTGGGTAGGATGCTCTTCACGTATTATTTCTATAATCCCCTCAGCATACATATTAGAGTTTGTTATTAACTTAAACCACATGAAATTGCCGTCTTTATAGATAAAAAGCTGTGGAATATCAGCAGTGCCATATGGGCCATCCTAAATGTTATTCTCTCTATTTTACAGATCAAAACACTGAGGCCTCAAGAAGATAAGTAACTTGTCCAGCTACACAGCTACTAAGTGACCACTGGAATTTAAACCAGTCCACATTTTAAAATACTATATTAAACACTGCTTCTAAAAGCTGGATAAATATAGTTTATTATCAGCTATTTCCATTTGCGTGTAAATAATACCCTAAAACTGTTTCAAACTGTAGTTTTAATGGATTAAATATGCCCCACCATGTACTTTTTCTTGCTGGAAAGCCCCTTTCTTTTTCTATTCTAAAACGCTATATATTAACTTTTAACAAGGAAGTGTAGAAATACAGATACTGTATCTCAAATGCCCACAATTAACATATTAATAAGGTAAAATTAACTTTGTATATAAGGTTGTAAAATAAGTGCCAATCCTTTCAATTTATTTCCGTTAGTCTTAAGCTTAAATTTCACTGATGGTCCTTTATTAGAGATTTTGTGTGTGTGTGTGTGTGTGTGTGTGTGTGTATGTGTGTGTGTGTGTGTTTGTGTGCATATGTGTATGTGAGGTATCACTGTGCTTTAGGAAAAAATGCATTTCTTTCCTTATGTTTCTTGTATTTAACATTTGGTAAGAACCCTTAAGATCCACCCTCTTAACAAATCCTTATGGGCACGATACAGTGTTCTTAACCACGGCTTTGTACGGCACATCTCTAGATTCTAAGTGAAACTCTATATCCATTGAATTGCAACTGTCTAGTTTCTTACACATGTTTTTTGTTGTTGTTGTTTTTTCATATTTGATTTGACTTATCTATGATTAACACACGTTGGATGCAGTTCCACCGGGTGGGCAAAGCAGGCAGACTCTATGTGTCTAAAAATATGCCTCCTTGGGCTATGTTTAAAGCCATTGCATGTGTCAGAATTTGAGTTTGGCAGGCTTCGGCATTTAACAGTCCTAGCCTGCTGTGGAGAAGTCAACAACAGAGAAGCCAATGTACACGGGTCATCTTTGGCCTGTTTATATAACAGTGGTTACCCAGGTATGTAGCTGTAGGGAAGGAGGCAGAGCGCAGCAGCCACTACCTGTGGCTGAAATACTACCTGTTCTTCAGCAATCACTGTGCTGCCAGAGGACAAAGGAAAAGGGCCACCTCTCAGAAGTCAGGAGCGGCCCGTTTAGTCAGAGGTGCTTCTCTATTCTCTGTGATCCTGTGGGATGAGGCCTAGGTCCTTATGTATTCAGCCCCAAGTATGTGCCATGCACAGTGCTGGGTGAGTTACAGAACCAGAAGTATTCTTCACATTCAGGTGCTCAACAAATACTTTTGAATAAATAAATGATCCCTAATATTCACAACAATATTAGAAGGTGGATATTGTTATGTATACATTAGGGTCCCACTTCCTAAGCCCATTGATTTGAGTGGGCATTTGAGATACAGCAGCTGTATTTCTGTGTCTCAAATGCCTACTAGTTGCATTCTAGGCTTCCCTGGTGGCTCAGTGGTAAAAAATCCACCTGCCAATGTAGGAGACATAGGTTCAGTCCCTGGGTTGGGAAGATTCCCTGGAGAAGGAAATGGCAACCCTCTCCAGTATTCTTGCCTGGGAAATCCCATGGACAGAGGAACCTGGTGGGCTGCAGTCCATGGGATCACAAAGAGTCGGACAGGACTTAGCAACTAAACCACAACAGCTGTATTCCTAGTTCTTTGTCAAAAGGTAATATATGACAAATTAGAATAGAAAAAGGAGGGCCTTTCTAGTTAGAGAAATTTTCTGGTGGAATACATTTATCCCATTTAAAAGAGCTTTTGAAAAGACTTTAGAGTATTGTTTATATGCAGGTAGAAATAGGTAATAACACACTACGTTTATCTAGTTTATAGAAGCAGCATTGTATATAGTATTTAAGAGTGTGAACTGGGTTTGGATCCAGGCTGGATAATTTCGCTGCCTCTCTGTTGTTGACAGGTGAGCACTGACACAGGAACACATAGCGGGAAGATGATGTCTCTTTAAGCTGATGACAAAAAAGAGGACCAAGCCCTCC
This sequence comes from Ovis aries, assembly GCF_016772045.2. Lineage (NCBI taxonomy): Eukaryota > Metazoa > Chordata > Mammalia > Artiodactyla > Bovidae > Ovis > Ovis aries. The sequence goes on along the minus strand of NC_056061.1, from coordinate 35,964,006 downwards.
TGTACCTTGCTCCAAACAGTGTTAGGTCTCTGTTTTCATGTCTTCTCATATTCAGGCAGGCAACACTGTGTTGGGGAAAGGTCCTTCATTTTGGAGTCAGACCTGAATTTGAGCCCTGATTTGTCAGATGGTACGCATAACCTCTTGTGTCTTCAGTATCACAACCTGTAAAATGGGACCAATAATACATATCTCACAGTGCAGTTTTGAGAATAAAAATTTAAAATATCACTAGAGCATCTAGCAGATGATTTGGCTTGTAGTAAAACGCTCAACAAATGTTAGTTTCCATCCCTGCTTTCTGAGCCTGCATTTTCTACATCAGGGCTTGATGTGGCAATTTTGCCAGTATAGAAATGTTCAGAGTGGGGGTTGTTGAAGAAAGTGGTTTGCTTCTCCCTAGCCCCTTTTCTTTTCCCAGGCATAGTTCTAGAAATGGGTTTAACGCTAACATTTCCTCAGAAGCCACGGTGATGGTGGTTTTAGTTGCTAAGTCATGTCTGACTCTTGCAACCCTGTGGACTGTAGCCTACCAGGCTCCTTTGTCCATGGGATTCTCCAGGCAAGAATACTGGAGTGGGTTGCCATTTCATAATATCCAGCAATAAATGAACTGGGAGGCTAGGTTATTCTTATTACTGAAGAACACAATAGAACCTGGGAAAAAAATGGAATGGAAGTAGAGAGATCAATGCACATGCAAGGACCTAGAAAATCCCAGTTTTCCTTCATGTGACATAAGCAGCTTGTTTTGGGGGTGAGAGAGAAGCTTGGCATAAGATAAGGTACTTTCTCCCAGTAAAAATATGCTGTCTTTGAGATGATGTCAGCAGGTAGAACTCCTGGCTCTAGAAGACTGCACACCAGACATCTTTATCACCTGTTAGGAAGTACTTATAGTATGATTCATATTAATATTTATTTATTCACTTGGAGAAATGTTTTGCTCTTTGTTTTTATATTTCTGGATGCTACATATATTTTTTTCTCTTTGAAAATTCTAATGACCATCTGTGGCACTAGGAACTAGAGAAGTTATTATGACAGCTATATTTCAGATTCACTTAAGATTACTGCTAAAGTGCATGCATTAGCTTTTAAAAATGTGGGGCAGATTCTAAACACCTATGCAGTAGCTTTTAAAACAAAATATGTCCCTCTTAAATGCTGGAAATTTCTCAAAAAAGACAAGAACATAAAATCTGTTTGGCATGTTTCTTTGAGAATATTTTTCAGGGTGTAAAATTTTAACTTCACTTAATTAACTTTGGTTGAAACAGAACCATGCTTTTTCTTCCAGTAGTTGGCTTCCTTCGTGCTCTGTAGCCACTAACAAACATGAACAACCAACTCATTCTTCTGGAAGCTCTCTTCTCCCCTGATCTGGGTTCTCTATCCTAGTGTGACTCTTTTTCTATTCCTCTGACCTGTTTTCTTTATTCATTTTTCCTTCTCCTAAAGTGTGTCTTTAATCCTATTCTTTTCTTTTTGCATCCTTTGTTCTTTACTGAGCTCACATCTTCACATGACTTCACTGATCACCTCTAAGTACTGATTTTCAAATATCACTGTCAAATATCAGCCATTTTCCAGTTCTAGCCCACATATCCAATTCTTTGACAATACCCCAGAAGTTCCAGTAGCACCATAATGAAATCATTTCCATTTTTTGATACTGGCATTAAGAATTAAAACCCAAAATCTCAGCTCCATATTTGATTCCTTCTTTTTCCACTCTACTTTCAGTTATTCAGTTATCATATTCTGTCAAAACTTTTAATCTCTTCCTCTTCATTATAGTCATTATAGTATATTTAATCAATTCTAACATCCATATTTGTTCAAATGTTAACATCTCTGAAAGTAAAATGCGGCATACAATTGATAGTATTAGGATTGTATTAATTAGCCGTGCTTTCTGTTAATTCACAATAGCACATAAAATAATGATGCATCTTACAACTGACTTGATGTCCTACTTTTTATAAACTCCTATTTACCACTCTCTTGAATTTTGATAACTATTTTCTCAAACTCCAATTATTCTTTTCAGCACCAGAATATTCTTCTTAAAGTATAATTCTGATCAGTCACTCTCTTGTCAAGAACTTTCTTATCCCCATTAGAAATTATACAAATTCTGTGTCTTGTCATTCAAGGCCCTCTTGATGTCTTGTCTTCACATCTCTCCAATAGTCTTGCCATTCTGTATGCAAACTGGAGTAGTTGTCCAGTACATGCTATAATGTCTTGTCTCTGTTCCTTCACTAAAGGCAGTGCCCTGCTTCAGATGTTGCATTTTTTTCTTCCATCTGTTGATGACCTACCTTGACTAAAGTAAGTTTAAATGTCACTAACACCAAGAAACCTTGATTTGCCCAAAGAGTCTCTCTCACATGATACTACTATTCCTACATAATAAAGGAGGAAGTTAAGAAATTAATTGGAGAGTTGTCACTCAAAGGTCAGGGACACTGACAAAGACAGGATTTGAGCCTAGATCTTTTTGTTGTTGAATATTTACTTATTTGGCTGAATCGGGTCTTCACTGCAGCATGTGGGATCTTCATTGTGTCATGTGGGATCTTTCATTGCAGCTCACGGACTCTCTAGTTGTGGCACCTGAACTCTCTAGTTGTGGCATGCAGGCTCCAGAGTGAACGGGCTTCTGTAGCTGTGGTACATGAGCTTAGTTGCTCCTCATCATGTGGGATCTTAGTTCCCCAACTAGGGACTGAACCCATGTCCCCTGCATTGCAAAATGGATTCTTTACCACTGGACCACCAGGGACATCCTTGAACCTAGATCTTTCCTACTTGAAATAATATACACTCTTTGTTTACATGTGATGCATAAGGAATGCGCTGAGAAAAACAAGGAAAAGAAGTCCAAGCCTCTGTTTCTTGTGTTATAGAAGTAGAAGCCTAGTAATAACTGTATTTAACTTTAATATCTACTTATAATGACATAACCTGAGATATTCTATTTTCAACTGGGTAATTTATCAATTACTATGGGGAGAACTTCCCTGGTGGGTCAGATGGTAAAAAATCTGCTTGCAATGCAGGAGACCCAGGTTTGATCCCTGGGTCAGGAAGATCCCCTGGAAAAGGGAATGGCTACCCACTCCAGTATTCTTGCCTGGAAAATCCCAAGGACAGAGGAGCCGGGAGGGCTATAGTCTGTAGGGTCCCAAAGATTCAGACAGGACTGAGCAACTAACACTTTCTTTCATGAGGAGAACTTAGAGCCATAACATTCAGTGTCTTTTTATATATCTGGACACAGAACCATAGTAATTAATATAGCAGAGAACTACATTCAACAGTGTTGCCAGCCATAGTCTTTGCTAATCAAAAAGTAAATAAATAAAATTAAAGGATACACTAAAAAGATAACATGACAAAACAATAAAAAGGTGAAATTAAACAGAAAAATAGATACACATGTATACATATACAAAAGATAAAATGTACAGCACAATTTTTCCACAGGAATAAATTGGCTCCTTTGAATTGAAAAGCTCAATTTCTTTCCTGTATTTCTATATTAGTCAGTCTTATCTAGAGAAATAGCACCAACAGGATATGTAGAGATATGGATCTAAAGAAATTGATAATGAAAGACTAGCTCTTAACCATTACGGGGGTTGAGAAGTTCCACCATCTACCCTCTGCAGATTGGAGGTCTTGGAAAGCCAATGTTGTCATTTCAGGGCAAATTCAGAGCAACTTCAAGGCCCTAAGAACCAGGGCCACCAATGTCTGAGGGTGGAAAAAGAAGGGTGTTCCAGCTCAATTGCAAGCAAATTCACTGTTCCTGTGTCTTTTTGTTCTAGTCAGGCCCTCAGCAGATTGAATAATGCCCACCCACACTGGTGCGGCTCATTTCTTTACTCAGTCTACAGATTCAAATGCTAACCTCTTCTGGAAACACTCTTACATAAATTATGTTTTGCCAGCTATCTGGACATCTCTTAGCCTAGTCAAGCTGATCACACAAAATTAGCCATCTCAGTCTCCATACAGAAAGCAGACAGTCAATGCCTCAGAACAACTTCCTCTGTCTTATGCTAAAAGCTTGGAGATCATTTGTCCAACTCTACAATTATGCGTGGGGAGAGGAAGTCAGTGAGCTTAATTCAGGATCAGTTGGAGTACTCTGCACTCAGCCTTCCAAATCTGAAGTCCAGAATCTATTTTCTCTTAGAATCTGCTCTATAAAATCTCTCACTGCCAACCAAGTACCTCATATAAAATCCATCACTCACATGCAGACTCACCACCAGTATAAAAAAAAAAAAAATCAGCTTTTGCTTTTCAAAATAGCAATTTAATTGATGTATAATTTTTGTGAAAAAAGATCCATTATAAGTGTAGCATTCCATGAATTTTGACAAATATAGCGATCACCACAATCAAGATATAGAAAATTTCCATCATCTTGGAAGTTTTCCTTATGCACCTATCCTGTCTGTCCTCACCTTCTTCTCTGGCCCCTAGCAACCACTATAATTTCTGCCACTATATACTAAATTTTTTGTGTTGAGACTTTCATATAAATGGAATCATATAGTATTCTTTTATATCTGGCTTTTCTGCTGAGCATCCTGTCTTTGGAAATTCAATTATGTTGTTGCATGTATCAGTAACTAGTTTCTTTTTCTTGCTGAATCCATTGTATGGTTCTATATGCTTACCCATTTACTTATTGATGGACATTTAGTTTATTCCCATATTGTGGCTATTACAAATAAAGTTGTGTGAATATTCTTTAAAAATATTATTTATGAACATATGTTTAATTTCTCTTGAATAAGTACCTAGAGATGGAATTTTTGTGTTTTATGGCATGTTTAGTTTTATGAGAAACTGCCCCAGCATTTCTAAAGTGGCCATATCATTTTGCATTCCAAGTAACAATATACGAGTTCCTCTTCAAAACTTGGTAGCATAGGTCTTTTTAATTTTGGCCATCCTGGTGAGTTTGTGTTGAATTTCATTATAGCTTTATTTTTCATCTCAGAATGATGTTGAGCATCTTTGTTGTGCTTTTTGGCCCTTTATTTACCTTCTACTAGGTTGCTTGCCTATCAAGTTATATAGGAAACACTTACTTTCTTTATTGTGATATGTGTGGATTTCCCCCCAATGCTGACCAGTTCTGTGACAACAGCTGAGTTTTCTAACAATTCAACTCAATTCTGACACTAATCAGAGTTAATGAATATCCCTCATTTTAAGGGCTCAGTCTCACAAGATTGCTCCCTACTTCAGATATCAATCACAATCAGTGGGTCCCAGGTTACCTGCAACTTCTGTCTGACTTGGCTACAAATCAGAGGTTCCCATGATCCTCTTCTTCTTGTTAGTAATTTGCTAGAGTGGCTCACATAACCCAGGTAAACAATTTACTTACTATTGCTGATTTGCTACAAAGGATACAAATGGATAGCCAGATGAAGAGATATATAGGTGGAGATCTGGATGGGTCTTAAATGTAGGAGCTTCAGTCTCTTTGTAGTTGCGGTGTGCTATCCTCCTGGTACATGGGTATGTTCACCCACTCTGCACTTTTGGAATTTTTAATGGTGACTTCATCATATGGACATGATCAATTATTAACTAAATTTCCAACCCCTCTCCCTTCTCCAGAACAGGGTTCAGAGTTGAAAGTTCCAAGCTTCTAATCATGGCTTGGTTCTTTCTAAAGCCCCCATCCAGGAGCTCACCAAGAGTCACCTCACTGGAACAAAAGTTGAGTTGATAACCTAGAAATTTCAAATAATTTAGAAGCTCAATGTCAGAAACTGGGATCAAAGATCAAATATTAGCAGAAACAGGGGGCAGAGACCAATATATATGTATTATATATATATATATATATGCACACACATGCAGGGAAATATATTTATTATTTCACAAATTGTAAGAGTTATTAACATATGAGTACAAATCTTTAGTCATATATACAATATATATTTAATAATGTCACGACTATTTGCAACCCCATGAATCGCAGCATGCCAGGCCTCCCTGTCCATCACCAACTCCCGGAGTTCACTCAAACTCATGTGCATTGAGTCAATGATGCCATCCAGCCATCTCATCCTCTGTTGTCCCCTTCTCCTCCTGCTTTGATTGTGTGGATCACAATAAACTGAAAAATTCTGAACGAGATGGGGATACCAGACCACCTGACCTGCCTCTTGAGAAATCTGTATGCAGGTCAGGAAGCAACAGTTAGAACTGGACGTGGAACAACAGACTGGTTCCAAATAGGAAAAGGAGTACGTCCAGGCTGTATATTGTCACCCTGCTTATTTAACTTATATGCAGAGTACATCATGAGAAACGCTGGGCTGGAAGAAACACAAGCTGGAATCAAGATTTCTGGGAGAAATATCAATAACCTCAGATATATAGATGACACCATCCTTATAACAGAAAGTGAAGAGGAGCTAAAAAGCCTCTTGATGAAAGTGAAAGAGGAGAGTGAAAAGGTTGGCTTAAAGCTCAACATTCAGAAAACTAAGATCATGGCATCCAGTCCCATCACTTTATGGCAAATAGATGGGGAAACAGTGTCAGACTTTATTTTTTTTGGCTCCAAAATCACTGCAGATGGTGAGTGCAGCCATGAAATTAAAAGACGCTTACTCCTTGGAAGGAAAGTTCTGACCAACCTAGATAGCATATTCAAAAGCAGAGATGTTACCTGCCAACAAAGGTCTGTCTAGTCAAGGCTATGGTTTTTCCATTAGCCATGTATGGATGTGAGAGTTGGACTATAAAGAAAGCTGAGTGCCGAAGAATTGATGCTTTTGAACTGTGGTGTTAGAGAAGACTCTTGAGAGTCCCTTGTACTGCAAGGAGATCCAACCAGTCCATCCTTAAGGAGATTAGTCCTGGGTGTTCATTGGAAGGACTGATGCTGAAGCTGAAACTCCAATACTTTGGTCACCTCATGCGAAGAGTTGACTCATTGGAAAAACCCTGATGCTGGGAGAGATTGGGGGCAGGAAGAGAAGGGGATGACAAAGGATGAGATGGAGGTAGTATGTCTCTCTGATTCATAAATTTGGCATATATTTATATTAGTTTAGATCCTTAGGTTTTGTCAAAATGTTTTACAGTTTATAGTATAAAGATATGACATGTATTAGTATTTTATTAAAATTTCCCTAATTATTTCATGTTTAAATATAGTGAAAATAGTAAAAATTAAAAGTTCAATTTCTAGTTTTTCATTATCAACAAATACAAATGCAGTGAATTTTTTTTTATAGTCCCCTTGTATCCCGTGAACTTGCTATTTTGCCTGTGAATTATAACACTGATAATTTTTGGTAGCTCCTTTAAGGACTTTCAAGGGGCTTCCCTGGTGGCTCAGAGGTTAAAGCGTCTGCCTGCAATGCAAGAGACCTGGGTTTGATCCCTGGGTCGGGAAGATCCCCTGGAGAAGGAAATGGCAACCCACTCCAATATTCTTGCCTGGAGAATCCTATGGATGGAGGGGCCTGATGGGCTACAGTCCATGGGGTCGCAAAGAGTTGGACACGAGTGAGCGACTTCTCTAAGGACTTTCAATGTGCACAACCATTATTATGTTGTTTTAGAGTACGAATGGTTTTTACATATTTTTACCTCTTTCCATCACTTCTGTTCCTTTTTTTCCCTCCTTTTTTGCATTATTGCACTGGCTATAGCCTCTCTTGCAATGTGGAATAAAAGTGGTGTGAGCAAGCATTTCTTTCTTATTTCAAATCTTAGGGAAATTTTTTAATCTTTAATCATTGATGATGTTAGCTAAAGGTATTTTATGGACAACATTTATTAGATGAAAAACTCATTTATATTACTAACATAAATGGATGTCAAATTTTGTTAAATGCTTTTAAAAAAAATTTCTTTTGAGATGATTATGTGCTTTTCCTCCTTTGTTAATATGTTGAATTACATTGACTGATTTTCAAATCTTGAACCAACCTTGAGTTCCTGGGGAAAAATATAGTTGGTCATGGTATAGTAAGCTTTTCAGAGATTGTTGGATGTGGCTTGATAATATTTTGCTGAGGGTTTTGTGTCTATTTCATGAAAGATTCTTGTAATATTTGTCTCTTATCTTGGTATCAAGGCAGTGCTAGCCTGTACTAATAATGTAAATTGGAAGTGTTTCCATATTTTCTATTTACTGAAAGAGTTTGTACAGTTTTTGTATTATTTCTTCCTTTGATGATTGATTAAATTCATATTGAAGACATTTGGGCCTGGGATTTTCTTTATTGTAGCTATCAATTGAAACACTTTAATAGGTATATGGCTACTCAGAATTTCTGTTTCTTCTTAAATCACTTTAGATAATTTTTGTCTTTTAAGTAGTTTATCTGCTTAATTAAGCTGGCAAATCTATTGGCATAAATATAGTCCTCTAATATTTGCTTATTATTCTTTTATTGCTTCTATACTCTGTAGTGATGGCACCTCTTCCATATCTAGCAGAGGTAACCTTGTTCTCTCTGTTTCTTTCTTTCTCTCTTTTTCTTTAGATATCTCAGTATATCTCATATGTTCATAGTCCATCAACTTTATTTTTTAAAAAAAGACAGCTTTTGATCTTCATGATTTTCTCTAATATTCACTCTCTTTATTTTGCTGAATACAAAATTCAAAATATAAAAATACAATATGATGCAAACAGGATTTCTTTGGTAGCAAACAACTGAAATTTATTTCTCAGAAAATTATCAATTCAATAGGTGGAAAGTAATTAGTTTTGAAAGGATTAATAATAATTTATGTCTGCTGCTAAGTCACGTCAGTCCTGTCCGACTCTGTGTGACCCCATCCAGGGCAGCCCACCAGGCTCCTCCCTCCCTGGGATTCTCCAGGCAAGAACGCTGGAGTGGGTTGCCATTTCCTTCTCCAGTGCATGAAAGTGGACAGTGAAAGGGAATTCGCTGTCGTGTCCGACTCCTAGCAACCCCATGAACTGCAGCCTACCAGGCTCCTCCATCCATGGGAATTTCGAGGCAAGAGTACTGGAGTGGGGTGCCATTGCCTTCTCTGAATTTATATCTAATTAAGTATAAATTAATAAATATCAAATTCAAAGAAACAGAACATGTATCCTCTTTTAAAGCCTTCTAATATATTAAAAATATTATGCGCATTGAAAACTACATTTTTAAAAGTAGAATAAAGACATTTTTATTCAATGAAAGAATAAATAATAAAACTAGAAAAGAAAAATCCTGTCATCTGAAAATTTAAGATTCACTTAGAAAAGCTTCGTGATTAAAGGAATTCCCAATAAAAATATCAGAATCTAGAAAATTATAATAATTATTTCACAATCTTGTAGAACCATTTGTATTCAGCCTAAACAGTATTCAGAGAAAATACATATACTTAAGAATCCATATAAATAAAACAGTAAGGATAAAAATAAGCATCAAACTCAAGAAGTTATAAAAACATGAAAAAATTGGTTAAATGAAAACAGAAGAAAGGATTTGACAAAGAAAAAAGACACACAAGACTTGAAATCAGAAAGCAAAAAATTCCATAGCTGAGCAACAAACCCAAGAGCTGTTTTAATAAAAAGCAACAATATCAGTAGCATGAGTAAGGCAATAATATATTAGCTTATCCAAACAGCACATGAGAATAGAGAAATAGCCAGGACTTTGGTGGAAATTAGAGTCATAAGTAAAGTGAAGTAGCTCACTCGTGTCCAACTCTTTTTGACCCCATGGACTGTAGCCTGCCAGGCTCCTCCCTTCATGGGATTCTCCAGGCCAAGAGTACTGGAGTGGGTTGCCATTTTCCTTCTCCAGGGGATCTTCCCGACGCAGGGATCAAACCCAGGTCTCCCGCATTCCAGGCAGATGCTTTAACCTCTAAGCCACCAGAGAAGCCATAAGAGACTACAATTAATCAGAGACTGTATTTGAAAATATAAGTGGAGGAAATGCAAATATAATTTATAAGTTATTGAAAATGAATTTAGAAAGATAAAAATTCTAAACAAACCAACTGCCATAGTAGAAAGAAAGCTATTAAAGAACATCATGACAAAATGTACCAGGGAAAGATATAACAGAGGTAAATTCTATCAGATCATTAAATAAAGATAATTTAAAATGTTACAGACTCCTCCTCAGCCTAGAAGGAAGGATTGTAATGGAAGGTTCAGTCACAAAGCAAGTTTACTCTTGTCTGCTACTGTCCTTTGAAATTTGCTTAGCGAGCTTGCTTTTTCTTTTTAAAATCTCTGTCCATAGAGTAGTCCCATGACTTTCCTGGTCACAATGAAATAATAAAATATTGAATAACTTAGAGACTAGATATATATCCATGCTTTGTAAAATGGATACTTTTTACTTATCCATGCTTAAGTAAAATGGGTTTTCTTGTATCCCTCTTTCCTCAAGGAAGAGCTTACTGGGAATAGAAACTTGTAAGCAATGAGGAGGAGGAGGCCAATGTCTTTCTACTATAGATAGCTGCAGGCCACTAAATTTTTGCAAGTTCTTCTGAGTGTTCCATCTTTCCACACTTTTAGGGAGTTGCTGTCTCTCACTTAGGGTCTTGACCAACATTTCTATTGTTATATTGTGATATAAGAATGATTCAGTAAAATTCACTAGACGAATAGTTCCAGTGAAAGAAAGCATATGATTATTTACAAAGATAATAAAAATGTGTTTAAAAATCAATATTTATTTAATCTTTAAAAATATAGTAAGATTGGGTAGATGGTTTCTTAACTTTATAAAATAAATTTATCTCAACTTCCAAACCGGTGAAATAATTAATATGTCTATTAGTGTAATGGTGACCCCTCTCACCATTATTATTTAACTTAGTCTGAAGGTTTCGAGCTCAATGAATAGGTAAGAGAAAGAAATGAGAGATAAAACTGAAAAGCAAAAGGTAAAATAATTCCTTTTCTTAATAAATGGTGTATTGTTATCATACCAGAAAAATCCAAAGAATCAAAATAGTTTTCAACAAGTAAGAAAACCAGCAATATTGCTGAGGATTGTTTTTGTAGAAAAATAATAACCAAAAGAAATAGCATTTTTTTGTAGTTACACAAAAACCAATTTGAAAATATAATTGAGAAAAAGATTTAATTACAGAAAAATATAATATTTAATAACAAACTTATAAGAAATATACAAGACATAGAAAAAGAAAGCTCTCATGTGTTAATAAGATACCAAATTATAAATGAGAAAAGAAAAGGCATTTCGGTTCTTATGTGGAAAGACATAAAATCATGAGAGTATTATTTTCTCTAACTTAATATGGGAAACATTTAATTTTAATAAAATACTAACAATTATCTTTTTATAATGCAAAATATGATTCTGAACTTTAGTCAAAGAAGAGAATAACAGTGAACTGGCTATGTTACAGATATTGAAATAGCATAAACACTATAGAATTTAAAACAGTTGGCAAGGCAAATAGACCAGTACGACTAAATAGAGTCTAGAAAAAGGTACAACTTATTAATAAATGATTTTAGCATATAATCAAATCATATTGTTTTCTGATGGGGAACAGAATACTAATTATTCAGCAGATTAGGCTGGAGCAGCTAAATGACCAGCTAAAAAAATTTCAAAGATTTAAATATAAAAAGTCAAAGCAGAAATACACTAGAAGAACCATGAAAGATTTTTTAAAAATCCTTGAAGAGAGTCTGTTACAGATAATATAAAACACTTAAACCAAAAAAGAAAGCATATATAACTTTATATAAAATAAAGGAAATATGAGGAGATTAAATGAGTTAAAATAAATATAATAGACAAAGGGTGGAATTTATGAGTACATATAGTTTTCCTGAAAAATACATTTTAGAAAAAGACCATTAACCCAGTAAATGTGAGACAAGACCAGGAAGAAATAGTATATAGAAGGAGACATGAGAATTACTCTTAAATATATAAAAGGTCCTAAATTTACTCTAAGGAAAAAATGTTCATATGTAGGATTGGCAGAGATTTTTTTTTTTTAATGGATATACTCTAGATGAGGGTGCAGGGAAACAAGGACTTACAGTTATTGTTAAAAATGTAAATTGGGACAATTCTGTGGAGAGCAATTTGTACTGTCTATCCAAGTGAAAAAAATACATAATATGCTTTCACCACTGATATTGCTTCTTAAAATTCATCCTCAGGCTATACTTACACAGGGAAAAATAATCTATGCCTAAGGGTATTTTCTTCAGTGATACTGCTTCAAGAGGGTGGATATGAGTTAATTTTCTTATAATAAGACACTACTTATTTTAATTACTGTATATCCAGGTAGCCATCAAAGAGGATGAAACAGTTTTATATGTATTGAAATAGAATGAACTCTGGAATAAATTATTATCATATAATCATGCAATGTTATTATTATGACATGTTAGCAGCCTGTTGAACAATGCACATAATGCCACATTAGTCACAGTGAATGGAAGATTACTCTTCTCTGTATATCCTTTGTACATTTTTAATTTTGTAGCATTTGAATATTTGATGCTCACAATGACTACTTGAAATCCATTATATAATACCCAGTTTACAGATAAGGCAATCGAGGCTCAGAGAGGCTAACTAATGTGCCCAGTATCATAGGATCAGTGACTCATTTACCACCTGGAAACCAGGTCTGTCTAACTTCAAAGTCAATGATAACCAAGGTTTGGCCAAATTCAACTGAGCATCACATTTAACTAAGTTTAAATAGATGTTAACCATTTCTCCACCTCATTGAGCCAAATAGCACAACTTCTTCTCTTTAAGTACCAACTTTGATATAAATTAGCTAACTTTATCGCTATAGTTTGTGATTTTATGTACATGAAATCTTGTTCTCCTGAAAGATCCAATTAAGATTACATAAAGGTTTACAACAGTCCTGTTGTGTAAATGGTTCAACATTCCAACAACAAACTAGATAAACATTTTGCCAATCACTAATTAAAACACTGGCTCTAAGTACAATAACCTGGAGTCAGTTTGCATCCACATTTCTATTAAAGGCTAATGAATGCACAGCTAAACTAATTTAGTCAAATTGTTTCTTCATTGTGTTCAAAGTTAAAACTAACAATTCAGCTTTAGCCCTGAGTCTTTTAAATTATTTTTTCCTCCCCTATTGAGTAAAAGTCTAATTAAAAGCTTTTAGTCTTTCACATTGTGCAGGCTGCTAAGTGATATTGTTTAGTCTGCAGGGATTCAATTATTACTTGGCTTTAAAATATACATCTCCACAAGGATTTTTTTTTAAGCTACTTTGCCTGGAAGGTTTTGTGGTCTAAAATTTAATTTGATAACAAGATTATTGAATTGTGAAACAAAAGAAAAATTATCTTTGGTGTAAGATTTTACTTGGTGCACAGTTTTAACTCAGTCCTAAGATTTACTGACAGTTTGCTATTAAAGTTCAAATTAGGTGGAATGGAGATGTAAAAAGTCTCCAAAATAATATGTAGTAGGTATGAGTTTAACTCTGCAAATTCACAAACAGAACTAGTTATAATTTGCAAGGCCTGGTACAAAATCAAAATGTTGGGTCCCTTGTTCATAAACCATGAATTTCAGTATGGCAACAACAAAGCTTTAAACCAGGCACAAGGCCTTTTTGACCATGGATATCTAATGCGTGCCTATGAAGCCACCCCTGGTCTCAAGTGCAGAGTGTAGAAATCTCACATTATGTTATTATTGCTTTTAAGATGAAAATGATTTCCCCAATCCCATTCTACTAGATGATGGAGAAGCCCAATTCTTCTAGCTCCCCAGTTTAAAGGTTGGAGGTCTCATAGACTCTGAATGCTCCTGGTCTGTAATCTTCAGTGGTTGTTACTGAAATGTTTCTGGTCCAAGGCCCCTCTTCTGTTCCTGTTGCCAAAGATACCTGACTTGCCTGGGGACTTGGCGCCTAGCATTCAACCTTTCTAGCTACACCAAATTTATGATCCAGATCAATAGATTTTGAGAGTGAACAGGGGCCCTACTGACCTAACTGGCTGATAAGGTGGCCTCTCTAGGCCAACCGGACTGGGTAGTCACCTCCCTATAGCTATTTACTCCTGAAGTCCAGTTGCATCTCCAGGCACTGGATGGGACTAAGGTGGGACTTCTACACTTAGCAGAACCTGCACACTTCCAGCTTCTCCATGAGTCTGCGGACACTCTCCCCTCTGCCACCTGATGTGTAAAACTTGGGATATTGTGTTAGTTGCTCAGTCGTATCCAACTCTTTGCGACCCCACAGACTGTAGCTCTTAAGGCTCCTCCATCTATAGGATTCTCCAGGCAAGAATACTGGAGTGGGTTGCCGTTCCCTTCTCCAGGGTATCTTCCCAACCCGGGAATTGAACCTGGGTCTCCCATGTTGCATGCAGATTCTTTACTGTCTGAGACACCAGGGAAGCCCTTAGCATATAGAAGACAGTCAATTCAAATTCATCTGAAATGCCTATTATTTTCTTCCATTCCCCTTTCTTTACTCAAATAAAGTAGTCAGAGATAGTTCTCACTTGAGTCTTTCTAGCTATTTAACTTCCCAGTGAGACATTTAGGCTATAGGTAGCCAAAAATTTCAAGTACTGTACAACCAACCAAAAAAACAAAACCCCAAGTATTATTGAAGAATTATTTTTTTTCTAAAATAACAAATGTATAAATGTAAAGAAACTAAAAATGTGAAAATATTTTTGTAGAAAATGTTTCTTGAAAACATAACCATTTCCCTGTTTTCTAAAAACATGTGTATTGTGTATAGTAGATTTGTCCTTTGGCTGTATAGGGTCATTGTATGAATTAGAATAGAGCTGTTTAAAGCATATGCTCTGGAGTTCAACCACTTAGACAGGAATCCAAGCTTAGACATAAGACAGTTTACTTAAATTCTCTGTGTCTCAGTTTTGCCATCTGTAAAATATAGATACTAACAGTTCCCATGTCATAGTACTATGGTAAGCATTACATCCTAATGTAAAAATATAAAGTACTTTGGACAGCACCCTCCAGGGGATCTTACCAACCCAGGGATCAAACTGAGGTCTCCCACATTGCAGGTGGATTCCTTACCATCTGAGCCACCATGGAAGCCCAAGAATACTGGAGTGGGTAGCCTATCACTTCTGCAGGGGATCTTCCTGACCCAGGAATCAAACCGTGGTCTCCTGCATTGCAGGCGGATTCTTTTCCAGCCATGCTACCAGGGAAGCCCAGTCAATCAATAGGAATACCTAGAATTAATACATTATACTTGATAAAATAACTCAGAGGCATTTATGCCTCCTTTAAATGATCCCATTTTGTGGTTATAAGTTTGCTTTAAAGTGAAAATATGTATCTGTATTTCAAATATTATACATCACTTACTACTATTCTTAAAAATTGTATACATCATGCTAAGTCACTTCAGTCGTGTCCGACTCTATGCGACCCCATAGACAGCAGCCCACCAGGCTCCCCTGTCCCCGGGATTCTCCAGGCAACACTGGAGTGGGTTGCCATTTCCTTCTCCAATGTGTGAAAGTAAAAAGTGAAAGTATACATTATAACAGCATGCTGTTCCTTTACTGAATGTCTTTACTAGTTGTTTTCTCATCATGTGCCCAATTTCTTAGAGATGCCTAAAGTGAGGAGACCAGTCCTGGGTGTTCATTGGAAGGACTGATGCTGAAGCTGAAACTCCAATACTTTGGCTACCTCATGTGAAGAGTTGACTCATTGGAAAAGACTCTGATGCTGGGAGGGATTGGAGGCAGGAGGAGAAGGGGACGATAGAGGATGAGATGGCTGGATGGCATCACCGACTCGATGCACATGAGTTTGAGTGAACTCCGGGAGTTGGTGATGGACAGGGAGGCCTGGCATGCTGCGAATCATGGGGTCGCAGAGTCGGACACGACTGAGCGACTGAACTGAACTGAAAGTGAAAATAGGTTCGGAGTAAAACTGAGGGGCAATCGTAATAGTAGAATAGATTACTGATTTGAGTTGATTAAAATGTTTTGTTTCTTGCTTCTCTCTAGATGCTTGATCATACTCTCAATAATTGAGATAACTAATTAATGGGCCACTAGTTAAGTGAGCATTGTAATATCTCACAAGTTTGTTGTGAAGATGAAATAATACATTGTATATGGAAAATTTTTATAGATACCATAGTGATACATACATTCAGGGTTTTATTATTGCTGATTCACATGCTAATGTTGTTAAATGTAGAACTCTTTCAATGCAAAACCCTACAAAAATTTAAATGGTATTTTTTCCACAGAAATAGAAAATAATTCTAAATTCTGTAGAGAATCACAAAAGACCCATCATAGCCAAAGCAGACTTAAGAAGAGCAAAGCTGAAGGCATCACACTTCTTAATTTCAAACCATATTACAAGGATGTAGTAATCAAAATAGTATTGCATTGGCACAAAAATAGACATACAGATCAACTGAACAGAACAGAGAGCCCAGAAATAAACCCATCAGTAGATGCTCAATTAATTTTGACAAAGGAAGCAAGAAAGCCAAGAATATGCAATGAGAAAATGATAGTCTCTTCTAAAACTAATATTGGGAAAAGTGGACAACACATGCAAAAGAATGAAACTGGACCACTCTCTTACACCATGCACAGATTAACTCCAAATAAATTAAAGACTCAAACATAAGACGTGAAACCATGAAACTTCTAAAAGAAAACATTGGAAGAAAGCAACTTGATGCCTATCAAATACTTTCTGCATTTGACACAAATAGCAAAGGCAACAAGCAAAAATAACTTCAATTGCTTCCCTTTATACATTCCATTTCCCTATTCAGTGTCCTTGATATGGGCTTTCTTTTTCTTATTCAGTCTCTTCAGTTTTTTCCAAAACTCCAAATCATGTGAATAAAGCCAGAAATGTTTAAGTTGTAATATACATACAGTTTACATCTTATTCAACCACAGGTTCCATTAGCATAATGGACCTTTGAAGACCTTGTAATCCTCTTATACTCATACAATTGGAGAAAACTCACTTCCCCAGCCTGAGAGAAGCCCCTCTCCTTTGAAGCTGGCAGGACCTCAGACAACAACTTACACAGCCTTGATTTCAACATAACCTCATGTTTCTCATTTAAAGCCTATAATGATAGTAATTAGGTAAAAATTGACTTTATTGTGTTTCCCACTCATTGACAATGCCACCTTAACCAACTTTTCAAAGAAAAAGAGAAACAGAGAATCCTGCAATTTCCTCTTATGGTAATTTTTACAGAACCTTAGCTTCAGTTACAATGAGATGCGACATTCAGATGGAAACCTTGAGGGAGCAGTTAATGGCCAAAATGAATTCCCCTTGTTACCCCCACTAAATTGTCAACTTGCTACCATAAGACTGTCTCAATAACAGTTAAATTAACAGTGTAATTGAATGAGATGTCAGTACAGAAGAACAAGCTGGTGAAACTTTCTATTTAAACTCAAGTTTCAAGTTTCCTAAGTTCTCAAGTCTTCAGAGAGCTATCACTTTGCTGGAGGAAAAAAGATCATATTCATGATTATCTAGTTAGGTTTCATTTGTATCACTTTAGTCCCTTAAAAAAGAATTTTGTCTTAAACAGTCACTTTCTGTTTTCACAGAAAACAGCCTAGCTTTCTCTGGATTTTTCATAATTGCCTTTTGAAAGTGCATCCCTCCCCCACAGGAAGTCATGGCACTATTTGAGATTCTGAAATGCTTTAAGTCCATAGTAATGATGTCAAAGCGAAGGACTTCATGAATACAATAATATTTTTTTTCCAGAGAAGCACTCCTCAACTATCTTCTTTGTCTCATCCCCTGCCCCTGTCTCTCTTTTACTGATTTGAAATCTGGAAGGATCTATAAAAGTTGTGTGTGTTCACCAAGGGGCCAATGAAACTAATACAGTTGTTTAAAGTTCTGGTCCAAGCCAGAGGCAGAGCTGAGACTAGAACTTAGGCCTCTATCACTCATTTTGTTAACCAAGTCCAAACTTGCTGTATGACAGGTCAATAAATAGAGAGATGAGGTATTGCAGAAATAAAAAGCAACTTTATTCAGAAAGCCAGCAGACTGAGGAGATGATGAGCTAGTGTCCCAAAGAACCACCTTGGCTGGGTTAGATTTCAAGCTTCCCTTGTATTAACAGGAGGAGAGGTATGGCTGGTTATTGCAAACCTCTTGCTGCAATAATCCTTCATTCTTGTAGCTGTCTATGTAGGTCTGATCATAATGGTCCTATAAATCTCCAACAGGACAAATGCTATTTTCTGTTCTGTAACTTTTTATATGGATGGAAAAGTGTTATCCCTTCAAAGGTCAGAGCCTTGAGAATGAATTGTCATGTATATAGGTAACATTCCTTTACAGAACATTTGCATTTTTACAGAGTGCAAAGCCAACATGACTAAGCACAGGCAATAGAGCACAAAGGTTGGAGCTAAGGAATAGATCCAATATGGAGTCAGGTTTATTCTTCTCTGTTATATTTTTATTAAGCCAACTATAAAATAACTGTGGATTTTTTTTTTCTTTCTCACCGTGAGAAAGATGCTTTTGTTCTTTTCTACTTGAATCTATCAAGACTGATAATTTCTTATTTCACTTACATTTATATTGTCGTATACACTTCACGTTTATCAAGACTTTTTGGATCTTCCATTTCATAATATCTGTTGAATAAATGAATAAATTTGATGAATGAATCCAAAGAGAAATTAGAATGCAACAAATGAGGTAGGATTGACAATTTGATAGGCCTATCCAATCATAGGAAATGTTGATAATCCAAAATTACAAAGATTTATACCTAAATTTTCTAGGAGTTTCTTCAAGCTCTATATTTAGCTATCTGATCTATTTTGAGTTTTTTCCTGAGACAGTTGATTTTTAATATTTTCTTTAAAAAATATAAAGGAAAGTAACTCTTTAGGTCAATAAAGCTCTGGAAAATGAGGTTATTTTAAGTTAACTTTTGTATATAGTATGGACTATATAATATGGTGTGGGATCCAAAGTCACTTTGTAACATGTTTGATATCCAGTTAAACCACCACCATTTGTTGAAAAGACTATTATTTCCCTTTGGAATGGTAGTGACAGTTGTCAAAAATCAATTGACTATAACAGCAAAAGATCAGAAACAGAAATTAAGGAAACAACCCCATTTATCATCATATCAAGAAGTATATAGTACCTAGGAATAAACCTATGTAAGGAGACAAAAAACCTGTAGTCCAAAAACTATAAGACACTGATGAAAGAAACTGAAGGTAACACCCACAGCTGGAAAGATATGTGATTGTCTTAGACTGGAAGAACCAATATTGTTAAAATGACTCCTACCCAAGCAATCTATAGATTCAGTGCAATTCCTAATAAATTACCAATGGCATTTTTCACAGAACTATAGCAACTTTTTGTTTTTTTAATTCATATGGAAACACAGAAGACCATGACTAGCCAAAGCAATCTTGAGAAAAAAAAAACAAGCTGGAGAATTCTTGCTTTCAGAATACACTACCAAGTTGTAGTAATCAAAATAGTATGGTACTAGTACAAAAACAAACATATAGATCAACAGAACAGGACAGAAAGCTCAGATATAAACCTACACAGCTTTGGCCAATTAATCTTCAACAAAGGAGGCAAAAATATACAATAGAAAAACACAGCCTGTTCTGGGAAAACTGGAAAACCACATATAAAAGAATGAGATGAGAAAATTCTCTAATACCATATGTAAAACGAATACAAACTGCATTAAATCTGATAGATTTTTAATGACTTATTGAATGGTTAGTTTTACTCTTTCATTTAGATTCATTTTAGTAAGTTGTTTTTTTCAGAAAACTTTGTCTACAGTTTCACATTTATTAGCAGGAAATCACTAATAGTATTCTTTTATATTTATTTTTTTACTTTCTGTAGTTACAACTCTTTTATCATTGTTAATATTGTTTTTCTTAATAAATCTTATAAATTTGTTAACTTCCTTAGACTTTTCAAAAATATATTTTAGATTCATTCTATACACATAGTTCAAATTTAGTCTACTGATTTTTGCCAGCTTTATAAATATAGCTCTTAACTCAGCAATTTTTATTCTACCTTTTTTTCTCTAAGCAGTTCAGGCAATAGGTCAGACTTTCAGGAACATTCAGCCCGCATTCCATAGTTTTGCTATGTTGCAAGTTTATTGTCATTCTTTTCCAAGTATTGTCTAATTTCCATTACAGTTTTTACTTTTTTGCTCATAAATTGTTTAAAAATGTTGCTACATTTTTACATTTCTAATGTTTTTCTTATCTGGTACTTGTGTTCATTTATTCATTCAAGTTTATTCCTCTTGGACAGTTTCTCCTCCCTCTGTAATTAGATATCCTAACTCTTTATCCCCCATCAGTCTCCCAATCATCTTAATGGTCTTTCCACTTTTAAACAGTGTTGCACAGGTGTTAAGACCTGTTTTTATACAGACACTCTATCTTCCACTCTGCCTCAATGCTTGACTTTTCTTCACTCTATTTGGTTGCCAGTTTCTAACATTCCTGTCCTTATTCTGCATATTATCCTGTGGGCTGCTTTAAATCCTAGCCCTATTCTTCTTCCTTATATACACACAGGTATAGTCCTAGGATTTCTTTCCAGTGGATAAAAAGATGACTTGCAGATGTCAGTTATCACCAACTTTCCAGGAATTTTCCAGTTCTGTGGATTTCCCTTTTAGCACCTGGCCGCACCTTAACTCTGGCCTCATAGTGTTATTTATTCCATCCCATGGAGAAGCAGTAGTGGCTCTTTTCCTTTGCCTTAGCTGAATACTGAGCAGAATACTGAACACTAATCCCAGTTCTCTTGGCCCCTTTTCCTATCTTCAATGTATTTAAGGGCAACTGAGGTACATTTTTGTCAAATGGTAAAGAAGTCATGTACTGGCTTCATTGTCTCTTCTGCTCACAGGAACATTTTCCTGTCATATTTAGCATAATTTAGTGATATCTCTCTACTTGAATGGTCATCTTGGAAAAAATAAAAGGCTAGTATCTTGATTTCCTTCATTCCAGCAACCTCAAGTCATTCTGCTGAACAAAAGGCTTTTAAAGTTTCACTCCTGATTTAACACCATATGCTGAGAAATAACTCTCATAGCGTAAATTCTATGAGATCTTCCCTTAGTTAAATACCTACTATTGGGTTTTTCTCCAGAATGCCTCACCAACAGAGGATGTACTGATTTATTTACTGCCATATGTTTATGGTTACTCAAGCCACTGCCTTGGCAAGAGAGCTGAGGCAAATTTCTGGGTTATAATTCCTTCAGGGTTATATTCTTCCCCAAATTCTACTGACTCCCCACCCCACCAAGAGTATTTTTAATGGCCTGTAGACAGAGCAGCTGAAAAATGCACCTAAATCTTTGGTTGCTTAGACTTAGTATGAGATAAGCAGTGAAACTTAGAGTCAGCT